>NC_081252.1:52129438-52787772 GCF_030490865.1 Poecile atricapillus
AATGAATTTTAAGCCTTCATCATAGATATTACATACACCAATTTTTACTCTTCTAACTGCATGATGGGGACTAGAAATACAGTTTTGCCGTACAGTGATGTTTACACTTTAAAATGTGTGAACAAACATCAGAATGACAGGTTATTACTGAAGGATTATTTCTTTAACAAAAATTTTTAAGTCTTAGACTAGTTGAAATTAATTCTAAAATAGAATTTTAGAATTTACTTTGATTTCCATTGAATGAATAAAATACGATAAATTGCATAAAAAGCATAATTTTATGGCCTCCTGTAAAAAAAATAGTGCTTATGCAATATCGTTTGACTTGCTAATGTTGTCTTTGTTCAAGTAATGATATTTAAAAATATACTTCCTGCTGGAGGTGGAAAACCCAAATTAGTAACAAGAGGGCAATGTTGGGTTCCATTTACAAGTGACTCATGTCCTGAACCAGGCTCTTTGGGATGCTCAGAAATTATCAAGAAATCTTCAGGTTTCTGCAGGATCGCACCACTGGTGCAATCATTATGATGGTGTGGCTCATCATAAAAATAACATTCACACATTACTTCAGCTTATATATTACAGGCCAGCAAGTAGCTTCTCATTTTCCAAGATCTGTTATCTAGAAGAGATTTCATATTTTCCACTCTGCCCCTCTCTTTTTCATTGTTACCATGGACATCCATACACTGTTATACAAGAACATATCAGTTCCTTGCCTGAAGACACATATTCAAGTTCAGAAGAGACTAGACTGTGCTGGAAACTGGTAGGGGAAGCTGAACACACTGGCAGTGTTACTGGTTTGAATAACTTCAGCACTGCTGGCAAGAAGTTGCCATGAAGCACAAACTGGAAGGCAAAGTCACATTGCCCTACAGCTTGTGCTCTCTTTCAGACTGTCAGGTGGACATTCCTTTAGCAAAGACCAGTCCTGCAGTGAAACAAGCCACAAGGACATTATTCACTGATAAATGAACCAGTGATGCTGTCAGTGTCCTGTTGGCCACCTACACCTGTTGTGTCTTGGCACTGCAGCTAAATTGGACCCCCCAGTTCAGAGATGGTGGTGCGGGGCTGCACGGGGCTGGTGCAGGTGAGAGCTGTGAGAGCTCCTCCTCACACCATACACCCATTCATGGGGATATACAGCTTGCTGGGGCTGCTGTACTGGGTACTTGCCTTCATGCCACAACACCTTGCATGGCTATTTAAAGTGGGATTCTTGTTTTATTCTGGTGGATCATTACTGTTTGCACAGAAAACAACCATTCACTGGGACCAAATCCCACTATTCTTATGTGCAGAACCATGGCAGAAGATGGCAATCTCTTCTGCTTTAGCACACCCTTCTTTGAAATTTGGCTTGTGACAGGATGAAATGGGGTGCTGAGAAAACAGAGTACAAATGGTGCCCAGAAGAGAAACTCAGCACCGACAGTGTTCCCATCTGTTTGGAGCCTGGCACCCTGGCAATCCTCAGCTGCAGGCATTAGACTGTGTAAGGCACTTTGGGGAAAAGCACAAATGGACTCAATACAGTTAGTGATGAATATAACAGAAAAAGATTTTGAGAATTTTCTCATCCCCTAAGGACCCTTCCTCCTCTTACTGGGCCATCTCCTCTCCTCAGATAATAAGGAAAAGGAATTATGAAAAGCAATAATAGACCAGATGGATATAGTGGGAATATCCATGTTTCTATGTTGTATTGCCTTTTAAAATTTGTTTCTTCACCATGTTAATGTTACTTTATGCTCTTTTATACACATAAAAGAGAAATGTAGAAATAGCTTGATGGAATTAGTTCCAAGACCCTAGTTCATATAATCCTTCACAGACATATTAGATGAAATCCTAGCAGTGAGCATGTTAAGTGTTTCAATTACAGTGCAGTGTAATTTTTAGCAAGAAGTCACCCCAAAACAGATGCGTACCAGTAACAAGAAGTAAATTAAATTTACATAAAAGGAAAGGAAATTATAAATAGGCAATAAGTAATCTTTCCAGATTCCAAAGCAGCATTTTATTCTGAAATACTATCACTTTACCTCTTATCTGCTTCGCATGCATGTAACTCATTATCTTAATGCTGATCAATTGATAATGTGCTCCAAATTTGGATTCCTCCTGATATATTGCTGAAAGATTGTTTTCTTCATAAATATATACTCTACACAGTAAATGTAAAGTTTTGACAGCAGGCAGCACCTGATTGAATATTTTTCATCTCTACTGGATTTCTAGTTTGTCCTAGGAGGAATTGTGAAAACTATCAATCAATGACCCTTAAAAGCTTTATTCCCTGTTTCTCTTTCTATTTAGGTGAATTGTGTGTTTCATATGGTGTCATTTTTCCGTTGAAGGTAACAATTGATTCAATGCAGCACAAAATAGTCACTGTCAGTGTGGCCCTGAATTGTTCTGATTTACACCTACCCCTGATTTAAATTACATTAGTAAGTTTCTGACACCAGCAGTTTAGGTGACTGCTGAGTGATTGAACACCTGCCACACAGTTGTGAAATGAGCTTAAAGAAGTCGGGGATAAAAGTAGTCCTCCATGCCACTGTGGATTTGGAGGCATCCCAAAGGATTGAAAGCCCCAGCCTCTTCAGGAGCTGTCATGTGATGCTTCTATCTCTGTAGCAGGAGAGATGAGGGATGAGGCATGATTGTGTATCCTTTGAAAAGGGCAAGCTTGCTTTCACCATCTTGCAGAACTTACACCAATCTTCAAGAAAAAAGTTGGTCTTTCACAAGTTTTATTATGCCAGTCTTGAATATCCTCCTGGAAAAATTAAAGAGCTCCTTCTTGCAATCTGATGAAAATGTAGGCTGGACTTCTATTTTTGTCATTAAAGTCACTAAATTTATGTGAACAGTTACCTGAAGCTGCTGTGGCAATTTAAGGACTGGTGTTTCAAATATGTCTCATAACTTTTCTCAAACTTCTTTCAACTGTTCAATAGTGCTTTGGGAAAGAGGATGCACATATTCTAGTTTTGGTCAGTAATGAAAGGACTGGAAAAAATGATTATTCCCTTCCTGCAATGTGTTGGGGTGTTTCCATATATAGAATTATGAATTGATTTTACATTGCAAATTATGTCACTTTTTTCTTTCCTGATTTTATTTCCCCCCATTGCTTTTTCCTGGAAATATACAGCCCAGATTTTCAATTATTTCTAACCAGGCCACTTTCTTCAAATGCTCAGTCATATTTTACTTTTCTCTGTGTTTCTAATTACCTTTGAGTCTGTCTTTTTTTTTTATCAAATTTCATGAACATCCCATTTACTTTAACTTTCAGAAGATGGCAAACAAAACTTATGAAAGAGATCCTCAAAGGCACACAGAGATCCCAAATTCCCTGTGGCATTTACTGGGACTTGAGCATGCAACTCTTTTCTTTCTGAAAAACTCGTGTTATCTCTGCAGTGATCCCAGTGCCCTTCCCCTCATCTCAGTAAGACCTCTCATCATCTTTAACCATGGCTTCCTACTTCCACTCCAAATCAATTTGAATTAATTTTACGAGTAAGCTTTCTTGACATTGAAATCAGGAATTATTATGCTGTCCCATTCCTTTCACCCACTAATTCTGTAGTGCACTTGAATAATGAATCAAGTTTGTCTGAAAAGAGCTATGTTTTAATACTCATTGTGAGCCTGTCTTATTCCTACACAGTGGTAAACAGCAATTGTCTGAGCCAATCTGTGATAGGCATCTCAGCAGGAGGCAAATAATGATGCTGCTCACTCAGATACAGAAATGAGAAGAACTCTTACATATACAAGATTTCAATAAATTGGCTGTACATCAGTGTTTCTGAAAAGCTACAGAAATTTTCCAATCTTCTGTGTCCCTCTGTAAGTTTTCATACATAGTGAAACTGTCATGGAGGAAAGAGGGAAATTAAGTCAAGAACTGGATAAAAAAAATCTTCTCAATGGCTTTGAAAGTGATCTGAGTGGTTTTCTCCCATATTCAAGTACCTGGGTAGCAATGAAATCTTTATGTGCTTTAAATTCATCATCCCCACATGACTACCTTGATGATGTGCTGATGGCCATCCTGTGAACTAAGGCTCCCAGATCACTGAATTGTTCCCAGCTAGTGCTCAGGAGCTGAGATCCTGCTTGAATTCATAGCAGACATCAAGGGCTTCATCTCCAGAGCCACATCAATGCCCCACCTTAGGAAGCACAGACGTTGTTAAGTTAGCTGTTAAGATGGATCATGCCTTAACAATGGTGCAAGAGCAATATACTCCCACAAATATGTTTTTGGGATGTGTGCTACATTCCGTCATGATCTTGACTGCAGAAAATTTCAGCAAAACTGCAATATTATGCAAGGCCTGTGTCCAGAATTTTATCTTGTATTTACTGAAACCATTAAATGATCAAAGGATTCTTTTCAGCTGGTAAGACACCAGGGTCTTAAGCTGTCACATGCTTATACGATTCTCCAGCTGATGCTTTCTCACAGATCTGAAGATGTGTCATTTTCTTTGGGTTCCTCAGTCACCCACAGATATTCAATAAGAGTGACAATTTATGCAGTAGATGTGTGCTGATTTACTTAATATCCCAGAATACCTGTCATGATTTACTTTTATATTTGTTTTGCATGAGCTGTATGTTTAACGCTCTACAGTTAAGCATAAAGGCTTGTCTCCTGCCCCAAGAAAATTGAAAATGGCAAAACAAGAACTGGGACCATTGAAATGAATGTAACATGAATGCAAAGAGATTGTAATTCCTATTTGTATTCCTTAAAATATTTCTGTTTAAATTTTATTACAGTGTGGGGTATAATCACAATCTCTTCATATTCTTTTGTTTTTATATGAGTGAAACCCGCTGTGAATTAAGTCATGTCTAGAGCATGCTTTTTTCTGCACCAAATCTTCCTAATTACCCATCTTCTTTTTTGACACCTTCATATTTGTAAGACTTATCAAATTACTTTGCTCCATTGTTTGCTCATCAACTGTGTGATCAACTAATTTAAAAATCATATCATGAGAATGCAATGACTTTTTTTTTTTGAAAAAAAGTTCTCATGTACAACCAGTTTCCCTACAGAAGATTCTGGTTGGTGTGTGACAGATGAGAAATTTTATCATGTGCCACTCAGCAGGAAAGCTCCTGAATGGCCAATGTTTGAGTGCTAGCAGTGCAGAACAATATTCTGATGCAGCTAGTAGCCAGGGAATCTTAGATCATGGAAGAGGAGTAGATGGAAGAACACCATGTTCCTCAGAAAGACTAGTTAAACAATTTTAAGAAGGAACATAAAAGCTCATCTACCTGTAAGAATGGAGACCCAGACATTTCCAGAGGTTCAAAGCAGAGTCTCTCCACCTTAATGCCACACATCTGAATTCTCCAAGTCCATTCATCAGGCAGAAGTACAGGGGTAGGTGGCTGGAGATGCACTTTTCTGCTTTGTAACAGATGTTCCACCCAAAGTTTCACAAAAGAAAAACTTGAAGAGGTGCTGCCCAGACTCTGTAGAAGGCGGTTGTCTAAAACTCTTTGCTGACCCATCATTGCCATTAATTATTTCAGCACAACATTTCAAGTCCACTTACATTACCCAGCTGCAATGCTGCATGATAGAAAAGGTGCATGCTCCTCTTCAGAGAATAACCCTATCTTTGCCTTCTGTGCTGTTCTGTATGCAATTCAGGTGGGGAAAATGAGCTCCTTTTTTTGAAAGATTTTTGAAAGAAAGAACCATTTCTGGCAGTAGGGATATTTTCTGTCAGTGCCAGAGTGTATTTTCTCTAAATCATCACAGCAAATTCCTATTTTCTTTCTCATTTGACAGGCTCTGTCTCCTACACTGCACAGCATTGCTAAAAGCATTGCTTCCACGGGGATTCTCAGTTTATTGGACACCACTGGAAAAGAGAGAGCAGCTACTGCTGTTCTCCCCATCACAGGAGAAAGTACTTACAGCCTTCACCTCCTCTCAGTCTCTCTCTTTACCTCTTATGTCTTATAAGGCTGAATGAAGCCAACTGCGTAATCTGCAGATTCAGCATGGAATTTGGGTTATTTGTTTACTGGTTTGTGTTTTTTCCCCTCTGTTAGCTTTCTTCTAGAG
This sequence comes from Poecile atricapillus, assembly GCF_030490865.1. NCBI lineage: Eukaryota > Metazoa > Chordata > Aves > Passeriformes > Paridae > Poecile > Poecile atricapillus. Next base: position 52,135,566 of record NC_081252.1, read on the forward strand.
ACACCAGCTGCAAATCTGGGCTGGAAGCCAACTTTGTCTCTCCTTGAATAAAAATAAGACAGAGCTAGTGGGAAGTGTGGAGAGGGCAGCAGAAGATCACACAGCAATTTATGTCAGCCATGCAGTGAACCCCCAAGATGCAGCGAGCTGCGAGGTGCTGCCCCAGAGGAGGAGCCCTGAATAACACCCATGGAGACACAGGCACTTGCAGATACACAGCCCCTTGCCAAGCAGAGCCCAGGTGGTGATGGCAATAAACTGATTTCAGCTTTTCCTGAACTTACAGGGAGCAGAGCTGCAGGATGAGTGGGTTTACAGCCCCTGCACCAGCTGGGTCTGGGCTCTCCCTGCCCACCACAGAGCCTGCGTGAGACAGTGGCTGAGGAGCATCCTTGAGGGAGCAGAAGCAGGCACAGTGTGCTCAGAGACCAGGATTTCCCTAAGCTGTGGTGGGGGTCATCAGCATGTTCACTGTGGGGAAGCCAGGAACCCCTCTGTGCTATTTGTGAGAAGCTGCAAAAAGGAGCTTAGACTGAAGTCAAGGCCATGAAAAAATACAGTGGCTTCTCAGTAAGGTGGTGATGAGACTGTAATGGGAAACAGTAATTTCTTCCCTTACAAAGCTGTGGAGGATAAAAATATGCCTTCCAAAGGAAATAGAGTTGAATAGTAGAGAAAGGAAGAGAGGCATTTCTGAGTGCTGCCAGCCTTGTCTGGTCCGGAAAACTTTCTCATTAAACCACCATTTTACAGAACTAGTAACTTCTTCCCAGCACAGACCTTGCCTTTCCCAGAGGCTCAGGGTGCTGTCTTCACCATCTACCTTTTGACCACGTTTGGCATTGCAATTGGGGACAGATTCATGATGGGGAACAGCTGCTCAGCTCTAGCATCACTAACTGAGCCATCCCTGGCAGCACAAAAGCTGTGTCATTCACCTCATAAAAAAAAAAAAAAAAAAAAGAAGTAGGCTCTCAGGGAAATCCAGAGCAGCAAAGCAGTTTCAAGATGTGACAGATGTGACTGTCCACATGTTCTGCTGGATGAGCTGTGGATGGTTCCTGTCTACAAGACCTGGGGTGTGAGTGTTTGGTGTATACTCAGGTTGCAGCTTTTGTGTATGTAGGTGATGATGGATGGACAGATACCTGAAGGTATAAAGCAGGTGATATACAGTTTGACAGAAGTTTAGGATGTGTGGATTGTAAGCAAATCTTACAATCCCTGTCTGAGGGCTGATGTCCTGGCCTCTGTCTGTCTCCATCCCCAGGGAGGTGCACACTGCTCAGGGCCAGGCCTGTCCCTGTATCCTGGTTGCTCTGCTCCCTGGCTGGGATGCTGGGACAAGTCCTGGCTGCCCATTCCTGCACTGCTCCCAGGGAACCATCATGGTTCCTAACAGAGGGTATGCATACAACAGCTGTTCAACTAGATATGTTCTTAGGAAGAGAATCGGGATTGGAATACTAAAGTAGTAAAAAAAAATATAAAGGAATATTCACAAAATGTACGAACAACAACGTCTGTGTCATCACAGTTGTAGTTGATTAAAAGTAATCTCTTTCCTGTAAGTTTTCTATATTTTTCAGGTGAAGGAACACAAGCTGTGCAAATATCTGCATTGGACAGTTCTGCTTACTGGTCATTCCTACTTCCTTGCGTTAGAAACAGCTCATAATAATTTTGTTTGGGACAAATAGGTTATGTGCTTCAACTAATACAGGACAGCAATGAAGCTTTAACTCTGTATTGGAAGCAATCACCCACAAAATATTCACTTCTTCCAGAATACAATAGTCCAGAGGATGATAAAATGTCAGCATACTTCTGGAAATACCTGTTTGTCAGAGAAACAAACAAAAAAAACCCCTGCTTCTCTGCTCCCCTCCCCTTCAATTTATGTAACTGCTAAGACTGATTTTTTAAAGCAATGGAGTTGGTAAAAGAAAATAATACAGGCCTTAGAAAGTCTTATCAACAGGGAGAACATTAGGTATGTCCCTAGGGTTATGGAGAAAAAAACGTATTCCTGTTGTAATAAATGAACAGTTTAGCAAACAAAATATAGTGTATATACACATAATGAGATCTAAATCCTAGAACCAGCATTTGTCATTCACTGCCCATTTGCTTTTCTACTCACAAAATCTTGTATCTTTGCTCATTTAGAAACTGCCATTACAGCTGTCCCTTCTATCAATAGAGAGGTCTTTAAAACTGGAAACAAAGCATCTTACACCCCTATTAGGCCTCTTTTACTGTCATTCCTTGTGAAGAACCTTAGTGCAAATGAGAATCTGGCACCTTTCTCTTCATAAACACTGACATTTATTAGCAAGTTAAGATAGGAGGAGTCCTTTTGATGAGTAGCATAGAAGATAATTAATTAGAGTTGTAATTCAGCAGAAAAGTGTTAATTTAAACTTCAGAAGAATTATAAAACTTAATGAATTGACCTGGAATCTGCTGAAATTTCTAGCAACTTCCTAATTTCCCTAAATTAAATGACCTAAAACCATGATCAGACATTAAAAAAATTGAATTTGTTGATCTTACCTGTGAGCAGGCAGTAAATAAAAAACTGGAAGGATTGATAATAGATATGTGTTCTGAGAGAAAGAATATGCCTATCTACAGAAAATAAAAATAATTTATTTAATAATCCCTAGCTAATGAAGATTGCCATTTTAACTCTGTTTCCATTAATTTCTAGGAAGACCCAGAGGCTTCAGCAGGGGAGCTTCAAATAACATTTTAAATGAAGGAGTTCCCAATATAAGCACATAAATCAGAAAATGCCAAGTGGGCAGCTTTCTTTTGGCTGCTCTGCTTCCCTGCCTCACTTAACTCCTGTCTCTTTTGCTCTGTGCATGCTGGTCTGGAAAGCAGTCAGTCGGCTGTCACAGGTTCTTGAAGACATGGGCTGATGAACGTGCTCCATGTAGAGTGCTTCTGACCTTCAGACTGTAATATGTTCTCTAGATGTTTATTTTTTAGACTTCCCTAACCTCACACCACATCTGTAAAAGCAGGGACATTCACTTTAATGGACTATGTAGCTGGTGTAGCTGAACCTGAGAGCACACACAGAAGTCTTATGCAAGGTTCTGATAACCAAAAAAATTTCCAAAATCAAAAAAGCTTATTAAAACAGAACCACAAACAGAAATTAAAAAAAAAAACAAGAATATGTTCTGCAGCTCAGCTTTGAGGAGTCCAACTTCACTCCCCATTTGCTGCTATAAGTGCTGATGGATGCCATGGGGCAGCAAAAGGGAATTTGGGCGGGTGTGTAAGTACTGTGGGCAGGCTTAATCATTCCATATGTTTGTTTATTTTATCATTTCCTCACCACATATGGCTAAAGCACAATATTCAGCCTTTACAGGAGGCAAAAAGAGCTGTATTCGTAGCATCCTTGTGGCTGCCATTCATACTGGATAAAATGCAAGAGGTTGATTTAAACACTGCCACGCCCCCCCAACCGCACAACGTGTCCTGTAGCTAGTCATGCAATATTCTGATTCTCATTCTTTTCTATGTGAAACTTTAGAGGTTAACTGAAACTTTAGTGGATATGCTGAAATAATTTTCATTAGTGTCTGAAACATCAGAAGTGTCTATTTCCTCATCCTGATCAAAAGTAAACTGACTGCTCCCAAAATGCCAGCATTTTTCTTTTTCATTGCCATTCTCACTCTTCTGAAATCATGGCATGTGTTCACCACAGCAGTGAGTGCTGCCAAATGGCATAAGATCACTGGCACTACAGGGATAAAACTGTATGCAAATCTAAGGGATTGGAAAAGCTGCTTAGAGGCTCAGGTGGCTTTATCCAGTAAAAGCTAAAGCAAAGAAATCCTGCAATACTGCTTGGTAGGGACCTGGGCATCCTAGGGCGGAAATGCTGCAAACACTCTGAGTCAGTGCTGAAATTCTGGGCAAGTTGCGGTGTTTGTCAGAATCAGAAAGTCTTCTGACTAATTGAGGATTGATTCTAAACCTTTACTTCTCTTTCATTATTATGCACTGCAAGATCATACTACAAACATTAGCATCCCGTTATTGGTTCATAATGTGGTGCCATTACTCTGTCCCAGCTGAAATTACCACTGTAATGGCTGTTGGCTTCCAATAACCTACCCCAATGTGAGATTCCACAAGGGAGATACAGTTTATGTGAGGTACCACTAAAAATGTCCCATAATATGCATGAAAGACCAAATAATGCATAAAAGATTGAGCACCATCTGAATGCAGACCTTTTGCATGCTGCAACAGATGTTTTCTTTCATGCTGCCCAGAAAGGACATATCCTGGGGATTGTTTTAACACAAATATATATAATTGTCTCTATAAACATTTGTTGGTGCCATTTGTGGTCTCTGTTTTCACATTGACTTCTCTGTAGTTTGCACTGGGATGTGAATACATGGGAAAATGTACAACTCAGCCTTTAGAGTGCAAAGACATGCAGGTATCATCCATGGAGCTGTTCTCTTGCCTCCTGTCACATGCCAAGGATCAGTGTGATCTCAGTCACCTGTATGCAATTAAATTCAGTTCCTGTTGCCTGCAGTGTTTTCTCTGTCTGACACCAAAATATTGGAGTTCCCTCCTGTCCAGTGCTCACATCAGTCCTTACAACAGATGTGCTGTGCTAAATAAACACCACACACACTCCATTTCCCAACCAGCTCCTCTAAGGCTGTCATCGTTTATTTGGGACTTTGCCTTTTTTCAGTGTTTTAATTATAATTCTCTGTTCCTATTTTTCTCCATTTGCAGTTGCCATCATGCTTTAACTAAACTTTGATTGAATAATCCTAAAAATATATCCGGAAGGGTAAACCATATTTTAAAGCAAAAGATAACATATCGCTCTAAAAGGGATATGCAATTCAGACTAGCACTTCTTTTCACACTATTTATTTTTTCATATATAGAATATAGGCAACTAGCCAATCTATCTGGGGAAAACTTCCATTTATTTTTTCTTTTACCCCTCTCCCTCTGTGATTTGCATCTTACAGTCAATAACTCTTTTACTCCCACATCATATGTCCTGTCAGCTTTCTTTCCTATGATTTTAAATGAAAAGGCAGACTTCTCTTTTAAATCTATGCATGGTTTTTCATATTAGTTGATGCAAAACCCTATAGCATTTTTACTTTTCAGAAAACTTCTCTCTCATTAAAAATCCACTTCTTTGCCATCCATCATATTAAAAAACTTGCATACTTCATAGTGTTAGGTACTTTTTCCATTAACAGCAGTAAAATGCAGGCAGACGTTCTCTGCTTTTTCTTGGTTATTCCTATATGAGGAAGTATTATATATATATATATATATATGAGAAAGTATGCTACCAAAAAGCTCTGGTAAGGATTGGGGACTGTTCCCACTAATACCCATAGGATAAACCTCTAATCTTTGACTAAAAGTTAGACTGTGGGCATGTGAATGAAGGAGTATAAAGAGCCTACTAATGCAAATTGTGTTCTCCATTTCTAAAAGGAGGATTAAGAGTTTCCCGTGAATGCATCCTGACATACTGCAGTTAGTGAGTACTTTAACAGTGAATCTTCTTAATTACCATGGGGACTCTAGCAGATAGACAGATATTTTATATATTTGTGTTTCCCCTTGTTTAGCAATAATATCTGAATTTGGTGATGCTCTTTCTTGCTAGCTTTAACATTATCAAAACGACATATCCTTATTTATTTGGCAGATTTCTAATAATGTGGTATGAAACATTGCTATGAAGTCAATATTTTTTTTGTTATTGCATTCAGGAAGTGGTAGTTTTTCATACATAGGGTGAGTGGGCTCTGACTGGAATAGCAATTTGTGTTTCAATGGACAACAGCTAGCTTGTGCCATATTAAAATCAAAATTAAAAAATGGAATATGAATGTAACAGAAACACAAGCCTTTTACTGTAGCAAAATCATGTTACTGTCTTACAGGCCCTTTTATCTAAAATGATATGAAATTAGAATTTAATTATATTTCTTATGAGCTTGAGCACATTTATGTTAGAAATTACTTAACTTTCAAAAGGTCTCTGGAAGGAAGCAAAATGATTGAGGGAATATATTTCTTTTTTCTTTGTGATTAACAGTCATTAATAAAATAGAATCAATCTGATTAATGAGCCATTGTCTTGGCAAATTTCTTTTCTGTTCTGTAAGAGAAAGACTGAGGAAGAACTGTGAAAAAGGTTATTAAGACAGCACAAGCTTCAATAATGAGACTAGGCAAACTCTGTGTCACTTCTGATAGAACAAATGAACAAGAGACAAAAATTCTTTGTAAAGACAATTTACCAAAAAAAAAGGCTGTAGACTAAGATTTCAAACGAAGACCTTCAGGAATTAAATCTGACCTTAAGGTATCACGTGACTCAGAGATTCCAAGATTAATGATCTCTCCCTTTCAAATTACAAATTTAGCCAAATACTTTCTAAGTTAATTTTTTTTTTGCAGCGTATTGAAATTAGTGGGGACAACCACAGTAACCTTTGTATGTTTTACATCAGATCTTTGCCTTCTAATAAGACTTTGACAATTTAGATAACAAGTACTGGTGAAACAACAATAGCTTTAGATGGGAATGACTTATCTTCTTTGAAAATAACTTTCAACAAGAAGCCAAGTTTCTCTCTTTATTACTTTTTTTTGTACTAAGGCTGATAGAAAATGGCATCCTGATTTGATATGACAGTATTTGAGCTGTCATTTTTCTGCAGGACTCAGGCTACTCTGAAATCAAAATAATGGAATCATTAGTACAGAGGATCTGCTTGGTACTGGTGTCTCCAATTATCTGGAAAATTAGCTGGGTCTTCACAGCTAAGACTGCAGCCAGGGTCCCGTTAGCTCTACTGATTTCCATTTACTCATGATTTCAAGTCATTTACTGAAACATCTTCAAGAACGGAGATCTCCTTGTTTTCAACTTTTTGAAATTCTTTATCTTCAGTCCAAGCCTTCTTTTCCTGTCCTAGGACCAATGTTATTTCATAATAAGCATCCAATTGTAATCTTTTACTTCTGAGAGATGCACAAGAGTATATATTTCACCTGAATATCTGGTTCTGAATTTTATCTAAAATTGTTCATCTGCTATGATATAAGAAAAACTTGACTTCAAGTGTCCTACTGCACATGAAGAACATCTGCTCTGTTGTCAGCTATTTCCTACATCAGATACTCAAATGCATTTTTATTCAAAATAGTAATTTTTTTAGTGGTAAATACTGGCAAAGGCTAGGGAGTTCTGGCTTTTTTTAATATTGGAAAGTAATTAAACTAAAAGTAAAAAATATAATGATTTTAAGACACAGTAAAATAGATTCTACTGACTGAACAATGCAGCTCCAAAAAAGAGGGAATTCTCTAGAAAAAAATAATTACAGACCTGGGTGTCGTGCATTTTGCCACAAGAGTTTCTTCCCCAACCTTCCATAAGCCATTTGCCCAGGATGTCAGAAAGTTTCTTAGATTGCGTTATATATTTCTGCAGGGCTTGAAAACTCTGTCTCTTCTTTCTCTTTTTTTTTTTTTTCCCCTAGAGAGCCACCTTACATAAGATTACAATAAAACCCTTAATTATCTACAGCCTACAGTGCATTAGGAAAATTCACCTTAAGAAAGTACTGCAGGTAAAAGCCTCTTTTTCTTAACCTGAGAGAGAGTTAAGAGAGCAGTACCAAAAAAAAAAAAAAAAAAAAAAAAAAAAAAAGAAGAAAAAGAAACAAACACATTAGATCTGTCATTCTTAATGCTTTGAACTTTTTCCTGATGTAAACTTGCATGCTTTTGAGCCAAAGCTAGAAACTGCCTGTGTTCCTGGCCTTGTGAGGTCAACTTTTAACGGTTTCAGCATGGATATATGGGCAAAATGAGCTCATCATAAGGCAGCAGCAAAAAAGTTTCAGTTTCATGATCTGTCAGTGGAAGAAAAACTTCACCTATTCAAGTTTTAAGCCAGAGAAAATAATTCAAACTTGCATATTTTAGGTAATGCTGTTAAGGTAAAGAAAAATAGCCTGAAGACACTAAAATTAAAGTACATAAAACAAGATGCAACTTCTTTGCTTAAAGGTATAAGGCTGATCTTTTCCTAGATTATTTTGGCTATAATACTCTATTGTATTATTTTATTATTATTCTTTAATTTTCCTGTAGAGAGATCTCAGTTTGAACAACTGGTGAATTCTAGAGTATTTTTTTCCAAGTATAATTTTTCTAAAATGGATATTTTATCTTAGTATAAAAGAATTTATTTGTGAAATACCATTTGTGAAGCATATTTTTCTGATTTTAATTCTTTGGTCTACCTAATACAGTACTTTTACCCAAAAAGAAGAAAGAAATTGAGAAATTTAACAATAATATTGGAAGAAAATTGAGATGGTGGTTTGTGGAAAATCTTGTCTTTCTTATGCAATCAATTCACTTGACACTTCTGGATGTAGAATTTAGTAAAGCCAAGTATAAGGTAAATAAATAATAACAAAATAAACCAAAAAATAATAAACCCAAAATATTATAAAAATTGAAGCTTAACTTTCTGTTCCAGAAGCCTGTTAAGAACATAGCACAGAAGTCACCTATTACATTATCTATCAAAGTGGTTATATTGAAGGAAAGATATTAAAAGTTTCACACCAATCAGTGCAAAGATAGTAATTTGCAGTTACACCAGGTATTAAAAAAAAAATTATAAACACCTTTGCTAGTCTTGTCTGTATGAATACTATTTTTTCTTAAGATTGGTGTCACATCTGGGTGATTAAATAATTTTTTTTAAATCTGTATTTTTTAGTAAATATTCATTATGCCTGAAGTTTTGAAATTTTGAATAGAATTTTTTTTTAGATGGGAGTTTCTTGCTTCTGAGCTGAGAATGTTGTTCCTAGAAATACTTCTTTTCCCCATCTTCCCAACTCTCTCTTCATCATGGACACATACATGCACTTGTTGTCTCACAGAACAGCAGCAGAACTACATCTGACATTGGATTTTCTTTTTATACCACCTGAAAAAACATTTGAAATGTACTATATGTAAGTTTCTGAATGCTCTTCATTGTCTCCTGAATTCACCATGATAGCTATGTTTATATTTGTATTATATATATATCTTCAGAAGTACTAAGAGAAGCTAAATCACTTCCAAGAGCCTTGAGTTCCCTGGTTTAGAAAGTAATGTACTGCTTAAATATTTTTTAAAGCAAATGCTTTGACCACATCACATTTAGGAAAACAGGCTGCAACCATCCAAAACTAAGAGTCATGAAGAACCTGAGAACATGAAAAGATGGTCTAAAGGAAAGGGTTTCCAAGGTCTAAAGGTGATGACCACAGGCAAAGTGATCCAGATCAGCGCTAACACACCTGAAGCTGCTCTTGGTCCCCAAGAAGGGAGGCATTTTTCATGGGAGATGCTTCAGGAGCCTGTGGAAGGACTGGCTACTGTTAACTTGCAGGTTCCCATTTGAGTGCACTCATTGTTACTTGTACTGAGATGCTGGCCTGTTTGGATCAGGAATGCTTCCAACGGGAAGGATTGCTCAAGGCTCAAGGGGGGTGCAGCATAGAAATGATGTTGTGGTAGGGATGCAGAACAACTGAAAAATTGCCATTGGCCTTTGTGCTCTGCCCAGGTGAGCAACAGAGAGCAAGCCCAGCTCCCTCCAAAGTGTCCAAACAGAGGAAGGGCAAGAGGATGCATTCTGCATGTGGCATTTCCTGAATGCTCATCTGCTCTGAACTGAGAGTAAAATCTTTCTGATTATACTTGCAGAAGCTGACGTGCAGAGATGATAAGTTATTATTCTTCTGCTCCTCTGCACGTGAGAAATCAATACTGATGCAGATGCTGGCAGAGGTGTACAAGGGATGGCAGGTTTTCAGCAGAGGGATGCTCTGGTTGAAGTACCTTTATTACCTCAGGTCTTTCCTTGGAAATAAAGGAGCAGGTAATAATACTTGAATCAAAAGCAACTTGGAAGCAACTGCATGTTTTCTGAACCCACAAAACCTAATGTGGGAGATAAGACGTTCTGAGGAATAAATAATCTTGTTAATTGGCCAGCCCCTTCCATGGGCAAGATAGAGGCTTTCCAGAAGGAATTATATTAAAACCTACTTTGAAGGACAGTTTTGGGCTTTGGCTGTGCATGACATGCTCTCAGCAAATCACTTCAGGAAACTGCCTTGTCATTTGGGGACACTTATGCAGACCCCCTGCAGAGATTAGAAAGCCTCTATATTGAAAACCCTGGTTTAGAGCTAGTCCAAGAAAGATAGAAAAGAATAAATTTGAATTTTATATATATGTCTGTTTATTTATTTATTTGTATATAAATATATACTTCAGTTTTGGTCAGCCATATGCCTCAGTCATTCACAGTGCTACTCCTTTCTATCAGAACCCCCAAATTCTGCTTCTTTGCGCCATTCTCCTCTAGGGTGACCACCATGTACCTACCCATGCATTTGGACCTCCTCCCTGCCATGCCCCCACCTGCTTGCTGAAAAGGCAAAGGGAAATATCTGTTTGGGACCTCAAGGAGAGGTGCTCTCAGCCAGGTGCTGAAGTTTTACTTAACCATATGTAACTTTTTGTTTTAGATGGCTAAAGAGTTACTAGAGGCCCCTTAAATTCTGTGTTTGTGTCTGTCCTGCCAAAAGTGTTTTTATCAGAAATTTTCCTTGGGATGACTCTACTACCTAGTTTTGAAAGGTGAAACACATATTTTTGTTAATCTGGGAAATTTTTTTTCCCAATTTCTGTTACTATCTTGAGCAAATCTAGAAATTTGGGACTCAAGAGGTGAACAAGCAAAAGAACACTCCCTGATCACTATTGCTACAACATATTTGCCTAATAAACAGCATTTGTGAGGAATAGAATACATGGCCACTGGGAATGCCCTCATTTTTGGAATGGTTCTGACATTATAACAGTAATCTGGTATGAACCATAACCATTAAAATGTCAAGGAACTAACTGTCTTTGGAGGGCTGTGAGGGTAGATTTATTTTACCTGTTTTCCACACAGCAGATCAGAAGAAACAAAAATCCACCAGCTCTAAGAAGATTCATGGGATAAATGCAGCTCAGAGTACTTGCAGAATTCCTAACATTATCAAAAAAAGTTAGAGCCATCCTTCAAAGAGTACTTTTTTTTTGTATATTTTTTAATCCTTAATATCCACAGTACATGGCTTAATATTTTTGTTAAAATTAAGAAAAATACACACACACACACATGTATATGTTAAACATACTATGTTTAACTCTAGTGACCATTATTGTAGATTTCTGATACAACAAATCTAAGGTTTCAATGTACAGTTCACTGAGATAGAAAAGATTATATTATGTCCTGAAGAAACTTTGTTATTTAAATTGCTATTAATTGTGCCCTTTGCTCCATGTATTTATAACAAAAATATAATATCCTCAGTGCTGATTATTCTCATTTTAGAAATATATTTTTATAACTAAATTTTAATATATTCTGGCATCTTGAGTATCTTACATTCTACACTATGTATGAACAGCTCAACAGGGTCACAACTAAACATATCCAGTCTGATGCCCTGTGCTGGAAAATGGTTAGAAATAGGTGCCTCAGGAAACAGCGTAGGAAAAGAGCATCCTCATCCTCATACCTCCTCCCACAACTGAGTCTTGGCAGCTGTGGGATTCCCTGGCCTAAGTGAAAGATCATTATGTTTAACAGGGGCTCATACATCTATTCTCCAAGACAACCCATTAAACAATTAATATATATCTATATATAGTTCTGCAACATCCTATAGCAACACACTTCCAAACACGGATAAGTTAATTTAGAAGCTGTATCTGTGGTCCTGATTTAGGCACCTTGGCTCCCTTTTGCAAAATGCAAAAAAAATTAAGGAATAGGCCCTCTTTTGCATCCAGGATTTCTATCCATGTCTCTGCTTCTGTCAAATTGGAAGGGTGCAGTTCCTCTCCCAAGCCCTGAGGACTTGTGATAACAGGAAGGGAGAGGCATCTCAACACCTTAGGCTAGGAGGTGGCCAAGATCCTTTCAGGTTTACGAGATTATGAGGGGTCTCTTGACAGTTTTGTTATAATAGACAAGAGTCTCTGAGGCCCTAATACCAAATCACTGGCATCTGGAATGAGGAGGGGGGAAAAGAAGATGCCTGTAAAAAAAGGCCGTAATAAACCAGAAAGATGATGCTGTGTGGAAAGGGCCAAACCATGGAGCAAGTCCAGAGAACAGCCACCAAGGTGAATAGAGATAGATAAAGGCACAATTAGGTAGGTGATGTAAGGTATGAAGGAAAGCATGCTAAACTGAAAGTGTTATTAGATGTGCAGAACTGAATTAGTCACAAAAGGAAATAATGCTATGCAAGTCATCAAAAGGCAAATTAATTTTGTAAATTCATTAGACTACACTGGAGGAAGGGGTGCTCCAGTAATGGGGAGTTGGTTGATTTTTTTTGGCCTTTTTTTCAAATGTTGAGACATCTGTTTTTAGTTCATGACTTGCTTTGAAATTTGTATTTATAGCAAGCCTTTCCCATTCAGTTTTTTGGTTTTTGTTTAGTTTAGTTTTTGTTTAGTTTTTGTTTTGTTTTTGTGGGGTTTTTTACTCTTTTTAATCTATAATTTTAATTGGACATGCAATAACATAAAATAAAACATAAATTATTGCAAAAGGTGTGAAGGGATAAACTAAAACAAGCTAGCCATCTAAAATACACAGAAGATAAGGGTAGCTTCAAAAATTTCCTAAAAGGACTGGGGACTTTTCACTGTAATGAGTCTTCCAGTATCAGTGACAATTCTGCATCTCAACTAGAGAGTAAAAATAGACCACTTAGTGTTCATCTTTCTTCTCATCAAGATTCACATAAACAAACAAGAAAACAACAATTGAATCCATTGTAAATCTTATATAGAATCTACACCTTTGTTAAGCAAGCTGCAAAGGAAAGTCAATTTAAGATAGGTTTAAGAAAAGTAATTAAATTGAAGATGTGGCTTCTAATTAAGATGTATAGTATATTAGTGACTTAATTTCTCAGGTTATTAATTGCTATAAAATAAATGTCTATATGATTCAACCTTTCAAGCTTCTGGCTTTAATGGCAATTCAAAGCCCTTGACATTTCTATAATGTGCTCAGTGCTACAGAGGATCAAGTTCCTAAAAGGAAAGAAAGCATTTTTTCCATTTTACTTAAGGTCAAAGTAATGAACATCCAACTTCTCAGAGACATGTCAAATGTACTTATGGATGTATAAAACCATAGTGTCATCTTCCACTACAATTAAACCAGTGTTGCAGAAAAATCCCTTGTAGATTCCTACTGGTTTGGATCAAGTTTTGTGTCCATTTGTCTATCTAAGAAATCCTGCAGAAATTAGTATGTTCATTTTGATGACCAAGAATTTCTGAATTAGGTCATGATGCTCTATGTGACTGTTTTACATCTTAGTCTTAATATAATCTTGGCCCAATCTGGTTTTATATATAAGTGTAATTGGGAGCAGCTCCAATGAGCTTGATAGTTACACCTTTAAAAAGTTTGCATAAAATATACTTGAATTTGAACTATTTATCTTTATGTTTGGCTTTCTCTGTGAATTTCTTGTGGCCAAAACTTGCCTCTGAAAATTAATATATGTTTTCAAATGACTTCCATTGGAGCAGGATTGGACCATTGAAAAACCCTCCCCAATGATGTTCATACTCCAGTAAACTCCATCAGTAAAACTAATTTTATTCTAAAGACTTATAACACAGCATTTAGGTAGGAAAAAAGTGCCATCAATCACTTGGTGTTATCCCACAGACAACGCTACACGCATCGGTGATGTGCTCAGAAGGCAAGACCCAGATGAATTATTTGTTTGTTGGGTTTTTTCACTTTATAAACTAAAATGTTGCAGAGTTATAAAACACTATGTAGCTATCATTTTTACTGTTAAACTCAGGCATATAAAATGACCTTTAAGGAAAACAGAAAGACTAAACAACAAAGGAAAAATTTGGATAATTACACAGGGAAACGTATAAAACCAACCTTACAAGAATAAAATTTAGTATGATAGACTTATGATTAAAAACCAAGCATTAAACTTTAACTTATGTCTTGTGTCTATAGACTGACATTGTTAATAAAATGTTGTTTGTATAAAATAGAAAGAATACTGTTTATCTTATTGCATAATTTGGGTTTTTATTAACAGAAATTGAGTGACTCAAGGTTTAAAAGAAACATGCTAAAGGGAATATAATTGATAATGACTCTTAATATATTGTCTTTCCTGAGAAGGGCGAGTCACCTTGGCTACCTAATTTTCTGAATTCATTAAACATATCTTTAAATGATCAAGAGCCATCTTTAAAATATCTTAAAATCATCAGAAAACAATTATTTTCTGAATTATTCTCAGCAACCAGAATGGCCATTGTCCATTCACTCACTATCTGTCAAGTAATACAGATTATGTGAAGTTCTGAAGACATGGCTGAAAATGGAAATCATACAAGATAGTGTATAGTAATAAGCATACTAAAATTAACTGAATGAAAACAACACTTAATGAATTAAAAATAGCAGAAAAAGTTCATTTTTTTATGTTAATTATTTTCTGCCTAGGTTCTGAAATAATTAAAATTATCTCTTTTACTTTTACATTATTTATCTTGACATAGTGTGTTGACTGTGCTGTTTATGAATGTAATGTCCTGAAAGGTAATAATATTAGAAATTAAATCTAGAAGAGATGGGCACACCTTTTATTGTAACCAATGCAGTAGAATTTTATCAAGCAGTTCCTGCATACAGCTCAAGAAGTTGCATATTATTATCTACAGAAAGACTTAATACTGATTTAAGAATTCAAAGTAATGATAAAGCCATGTTATTCCTTGCAACAATGTTATTAGTTAGGGTAGGAAAAAGCTTTTTTTTTTTAATGAAACAGAAAAAAAATCTTATTAATATGCATGCAGATTAGGGCTAGTTAAGCCATTCTTATAAGCTGAGACATTTAAAGACTAGAGATGATCATTATTGTTGAACTTGTTGAACAGACTATAGTAATTTTCATTTTCTCTTATAATAACATCAAGTTTGAATAGGTCTGCATTTTATATTATGTTGTATTACTCTGGAAATTATTCTCATTTGTGCCCAGTGAACTTCATAAGGTAATACGGACAGAATTTCATTCTGTTCCATTCGCGTTCATGTCATAAAAGAGAACCAATCCACCAGAATCAGTTCACCTACATTTTTCCCTCAGAGAATTAAGTCTTGATGAGGCAGGTGTAAGTAAAAGGAAATTAAGGTCTCCTTTCACTTCAGTCTTTTCAACGTGTTTTTGTTATATTCAGCCACAGCCAGTGAGAATTTTCTTCAGCAGCTCTGAAGAACAGAATTGTCTTTGTAACTCCAGCAAAATTATTCTTTTCATGTAACAAAAATAGCATCCCACTTCCTTTCTTCTCTTCAGGCCTTGTTTATTTACAACTTAAATGTCAGTAACTGCTATAACTTAACCTTTGGCAGGGTTTTAATGGACTTGAAATGAAACAGCGAGATTTTAATTGGCCTCTGAGTGAAGTAGCGCTGGGCACTGCACAGCTGAGCTGCTGTGGAGCCTGCGTAGGAGAACGGCATTCCATTTGGATGTTTGCAACAACCTACTGTGGGCTGTGCATCTGCAATACATTATTGATCAAACAGCTGTTATAAATAGGAGCATCGAGTTTTGCTACCAGCACCAACCCTCAGATCTCTGAAAGCTAAGATGCAGTTAATGCATTCATATAGAAAACATAAACTAAGAGTAGGAAACTGCCCAGAAACAACAGTGTAAGAAAAAAATAAAAATCACCAAGATAAAACCCACTAAGAATTATAGTATTTATTAGATTAGATAGTTTTCATGACCTATGTGCTTCTCCCCAGCATGCCCTTCTTCTGTCAACATTCAAAACCTCATTACAATTTTGCCATAACAACTCAGTTCTCAGTTTGATCAGAGGAAGAAAATCATATGATTCCACTAAATCTTCTGACAGTTCTGCTGTCAGGGCTGTCAGGCTGGGTTAGATACTTTACACTAAATGAAGCAGAATACGGTAGTATAGAACGGCCTGTAAGCGTCTCTTCACAACAATTATTTATCTACTTTTGCTTCAAGTATGCACTTGCATTGTCAGATGATGCAAGATTATTGATGTTTCTTATTATTTATTGTTGGTATTATTGCCACCATGCCTTGGAGTGGCCACGGACTATGATCTAATTCTTTTTTTTTCTACTGAACTTTTTAGGTGGATAATGTGTCCGCTTTTTGGAAAATTGCGTCACAGCCTCTTTTTTATGGTTGTGAAGGACTACAAAGAGGATAGACTGATTTTTATCCATGAAAAAGCTAAACTTCTCTGCCTCTATCATTCTGCACATTTGCAGAGACACTAACTTTGGACAAGCCAGAATTCCCTCAGAGCCTTGCTGCAGAACAGTAATATTCACAGAAATATCAAATACAGCCAAGGAAAAAGGAAGTATTAGACTTCCAATATTTTTATCTTCATATTGGAAAAATTCTTTCTGCCATAGGAAGTATTTATATTTTGTATATAAATACCTACATAAGCCTATCATAGTTACTGGTTATTTTTCCTTCCAAGTAGTCATTACAGTACCACAAGTAAAGCTTTATTTTTTGAGCTGATCTTCCTTGATGAGGGCTAAAGTGCTATTAATGTTCAATAAATACATTCAAAATAACAGAAGACTGAATTAAAAAGAAACAGAAGATATAGTTCTAAAAGGGCTGTTTGAAAGAAAATGAGCATTTTGTCCATGTATCCATGGATATCCACTTTGAAAAACAAAATGAAGGAAATCTGTCAAATACAGAAAAAAAACCCCAAAAAACAGGTAGGAAAGTGAAAAAGATCTTCAGATGAAGTTATAAGATATGTTTTGATATAATCAGATATGTTAAAATAATATATTAAATATTAGTAAATTGTCCAAATCTGTTTAACAACTTGAGAACTCTGTTGCTTCAGCAGGGAAACTTCAGGACCATCTGAAAAGAGGTGCAAGATGAAGAGAATGGAAAACTTCCTGTGTTCTGGACATTGGAATGATATGTGGAATGCAAAGGAAACATGAGATACCTGGAAGTAAGGACATCTGCCTTGTGAGGATAAATTGTTAACACAAAAAAACCCAAAAAACCACATAAAAATAATATTACATATTAACATAACATAGAATACATTAATACATAGAAATAATTAAGATAATAATAACTTATAAATAAATGCCCAGGCACACTAATGATCCAGAGATAACAAAAGATGGATCTCTCAAGTCAGTGACTGACAGGGCCTTGGAGGAACCACTCAAGCACAGCTTGGAAAATTTTTGGCCAGGCTTTGTAAGTGATAAAAAAGGGAAAACTATTGTGGGTCTTATGAGAACAAGACACTAAAATCCCTCTAAGGAAGTATTTCCCATCTTTATTTATTTTATTTATTTATTTTTAGACAAGCTACAAAATATATTACACTGAGATAAATCCTGACTTCACAGAAACATCACTTGGCTTGTTTCTTTGGTAAGGCACAGAGTCTGTGTAATACAGCACTTACAAGTAAAACCAAATAGGCAGAAACTAGAAACAATTTCATTGATCCAACAGTGGTTATCTTTGCTGAGAACACAATTGTTTCATTATAAATCATAATATGTAAGGCTTCTTTGTAATTAAAGAATATTTTTATTTTCCTAGGTCGGTGACTTGATGGAAAAGTTGTACTCTTCTCAAGGAAATTATCTGCTTTAGGGAATGCCTTCAAATATATCAGAATGGAGGGATCATTACCTTGTCTGTGGCTCATTTGCAATATAATCTCATTTTGGCTCCAACCATCACTGAATGGTAATGGATATTGATCAGTTGTTTTAGCAGTGAAATAACAGCTTCAATTTAATGACTGTGTAATAACATTATAATGGCTGAAACTGTGAGCTGAAAATGTTCATTATTTCACAAGCTATACAAGGCAGCATTAGACCTTTTAATGTCTTTTTGTATGATTTAATTGTGCACCAGGTTGTACTTTTATACATGGAACAACAACAGTACACAAAGGATTACAGTGTTTTTTTAATGTAAAATATTTACAACTTATGCAAATAGAGCTGATGACATTTCCATTTTTATTTCTAGACACCTACCTAATTTTAAATAAACTTAAAGCATTTAATTTCCTCTCAGCAGTACAAGACATTGTACTGTACTCAGCAGAAGCAAATGTGTCTGTGTCCTTTCAATTGACATGCTTGCTTCCAGCCAAAGCACAGCTAACCACTGGATTAGAAAAATTAAAGAGAACTATCAGACATGCTAAAAATCAGTCTCCAAATTTACCAGATCAGACAAGCTGACATAAAGTGGAAGTCTTTTTTTAGTGCACTAATGTACCAAGCTTCATTAATCACAATTTGCAGATGTGCTACAAAGCACCTTCTCATGTTTCTTGTTTTTTCACAAGATTTCTTTAATTTCATCCTTTCCTAGTTGCACTTCTTGGAACCATATCCAATATATTTTTCACCTCTGAAAAATGCCAGCATTTTTGAAGAGGTTTAAACTCAGTTATTACTTTGACAAGTTTCCACCATGTAAATTACTACTTTATTTAAATAAGAACTTTTTTCTTTTCTTTTTTTTTTTTTTTTGCACATAACTTCATGCATTTAAAAAAAATTCCGTTCAGCATCGGAAAAGAAAATACCAAATTGTTGACTAATCAACTAAAATAGTGACAAATAAAAAGCTGTGAATTTATACCAAGTATTATCTCTTCCATTATTTATGTATTTGGAGACAAACATTTTGCTTCATTTAGAAAGTACAAAAGTAAGTCTTATCTTCAAAAAACTCGGAATACTACCATGCAGTATTATTTGAAAAAAAAAAAAAATTGCTGAAAGGGAGCCATGCAAAATATTTGAGTCTAATTTAATCTTTAAAATATTACCCTGAAAAAATATGAAAAAGATAAGAACTTTTTTATAGTTGAATAAGCAAATGTAGTTTATTTGTAGAGTTACTCAAATATTTGAGGAAATCTGCAAATTTTTTTGAGAATGAAAAATGTTTGAAACTCATAATGAGGTGAAGTGAGCTTCCTTAGCCTTATGCTTGAGTGCATCTCCCAGCTTCCTGGCAGTTTTTATAGAAGCATACAGCTCCATCTTCATAAAGCTAATTGGAGGTTTAGAACCAAGGTTTCAAACTTATGTGACCATTTTAAAAATTGTTATGGCTTTAAATTTATCCTGATTTGAAAGCATAATTTTCTAGGAAAATATCTACATCTAAATTTTCACTTTTCCTCACAACTTTATTCCATAACATGTTCTGCTTGTCAAATACTCATGAAACAGCTCAGAAGAGAAAGCAAGAGCACATTTTAGAAGAATTTTGAGGATGAAAAGACCAAACTTATCTTACTTTTTTCATCAGCATGTACACATAATGCTTTCTAGCCCGTGCTATAAAATGTGCTATCAAAACTCACCACCACTCTGGAAGTGGAGAGTAGATATATTATCAATCACATCAGACATTAGTATGCTACAAATGCCATCTCCTGCAAAATTGGTTTGACATACACAATTATCTGTCTAGATGCATTGAGTGTACCAGAATCTTCTGTTATCAGAAATAAGGCTACTTTCCATTTGCTTTCCTGACCCCTATAAGGATTAAATCTTTCTTGGATGCTTTGAATTTCCAGGGGATTGCAAGTCTGACAGGGCATTTATCTTTAGTATTCTTCTATGCTATTATTATTCTTCATTTGATTTTACTACTAACTCTGTGTGTTGTTCACAGTCTCTTTGAGCCCAAAGTGCAAAAAATTGATCCAGTTTATTTTGGAGCATGAGACTAATTTAACAGGTTATATCCATTTTTTTATGTGTTCCAGAATACCTTCTTTTGAACAGCTAAAGCACTTACATTCCTAACACACAGGCATCAGAAGTGCACATAGAACTTTTCATTTCAATAACTCGAGCAGAAAAATACAGTTTATTCGTATATTCGTAAACCATATCTATAGCTTGAAACTTTAGCTTTAAGTTGTACATCTTAAAGAGTAGAAACTGAGTTTTTGTAATTCATTGCCTTTCATGTTTAAGACATGATTTTATATTTGTCATCCCAGGAAAACACAATTAACTGTCTGTATTTAGTAACTTGATATTTATCCCACCTCAGTAGATTCCAGACAGGGTTTGCTTGCAACCATTCTGATTTCAGACATCAGTGTAGTAGTAACAGCTCATTTTAGCAGGTGGCACAGCCTTCCTTAAATATATTCAGGCTCCCTGGCAAAATGTATTCATAAATTAACTCTATGAACCTCGCTTTCACATACTGATCAGTTCATACTTTAATTTCACACATTGATGAGTGCTGCATGAGTAAGTGTAAAATGCTTCTAAAAATAGGTGGGGAGGATAAACAGGACAGGAAAGCATCTCGTTAACTGCAAGTGAAGGCCAAACTCACAGCAGCTAGGAATCTGGTGTCTGTCTGGTAAAAGCAATGTATTAAATGCAACTAATAAGACTTCAGTACTTCATCTGTAACTTCTGGTTTTGATCAGTCTGAGTATCCTGTTTGGACACTTGTGGCTGGGTTCTTTCCCCCCTTGGACTGAGACTGATGAGAGAGAGGCAGTTTTCTCTTGTTTGGACGTGACTGTTTATTCTTCTTATGTCTATATTACATGTCTACAGGTACAAGGAGCTACATGCAGTAAGATAAAAAGATGCAAAATGGCTAACAAAGATCTTCTTCAAGGTTTTTTTTATATGTTCATTTACCCAATTAAAAATTCCAAGTAAATAATTTTTCTTAGTGACCCAATGACCCAACACCTGTGTGCTGCACTGTGGCATTTTCTACTCAATCACCTACTACTACCCAAAAACCTCTAGAAGAAGAAAATGAAGAAAGAAGAAGGAAAAAGAGACAACACTCTAAATCCTCCATCTTGTCTTCTGCTCTCTAAACTTGTTTAAACTCCAAACTTTAACGTTTTCACCCAGTGACTTAAGAAAACTCTCTAATTTGCACTCACACTCTTAGTTTTTCTATTTAACTTTAGCAGTTGTTTTCACAGTGTTATATGAAATTCATTGTTTTCTTGGATGTCAGAGACAGGTATCAGAGATAAGGGCACACACTCTGTGCCTCTGACTCCAACATCTGAGGTTCTATGAATGATCACAGCCTTGTGATAATGAATCATGTCTTAGAACAGAGCATACTTCCTGACCTCTATTGTTATTATTTAATATTTTATGTGCTCGTTGTTTGAGGTCTTTGATTTGCTCTCTACTATGATTGTATTGTACTAGTAACTTAATATGGTTACTTAATACTAGTAACCTTAATATGGTTGTATTGTACTATTGTATTAATAAACTTATAAATAACTGTGTAGTAACTGCTTGTGTTATTAATGTATTTAGGAGCCAATGATCAACATTATGACTAGCCAAGAGCATTTAATAAATCTATTTTTGTCAAAATATAATAAACACAGTCTATTGCTGTAAGTTAAAAGCAGGGCTACAAGCTTTGCCTCCCTGGGCAGCTGAGCAGATCACTTTTTCTGTGGACAGCTGCATCATCTAAACTCAGAGAAACTGGTCAGTGCTGAGGCACATGAGCAGTCAAGGCCTAACCCTCATGGAATAGCAGCAATTTTTCTTATAAACAAACAAACAAAAGAAACCTAAATACAAAAAACACAATAAAATGTCTAGAAGAAAATTTCAGGTAGAAAATAAGCTGGTGGTCCAAGTATGTTCTTGTTTTTAGGGAGAATAGCTAAATGAATCTAGCTTTTACAAGTATAGCCTTCATCGTGATGCTTTTATTTTATATTATATAATAAATAACTTTTAGATATATATGAAAGCAGTAATGATGACAAGGGGGGGTCACTTGTCACTAGATAAGTGATAACCTTATATTTATCATTCTAAACTTCTTTTTCTTGGTGTAAAGATTTTTCCATTTGGCATTCTCATGGGAGTGAATGGACAAAATATATTCAGAATTGTCTTTTTTTTTTTTTTTAACTTTAACTTTTTTAACTTTAACTTGTATTTTCTGTTCATTGTTGTTCCTGGGTTTAATTTTTGGAAAATAATTATTCACCATTGTGTCAGGTACTCACTTTACTCATTTTGTTCAATGTTTTCTCCTTGTTTTTTAAGAATCAAAATTCTCAGAGAAACCTATGAAATTTTACATGTAAAACTGAAGTAAAAAAGCAGCTCCAAATATCTGCTTAAATAGTTCTCCACTTTGCACTGCAGAGGGAAGTTCAATTTATTAATATTAATCTACTGTGCCTGTTAAAAGTACTGGTTTAAACATTCTTATTCATGGATTCCAAAATGCATTTTAAAATAGCTCAGCTTTTTTTTCAGTGATGGAGCTCAGCTCCCAGTGCTTGGGTATCTTTATCCCCTTCCCTTCCACTTTCATGCTTATGCTCCTCAGCAGTCCTCTATCTCTGACCTGCTGCTATAAAGCCACTGTCACTTGTCTTCTTCCTTCTCAGGTGAACAAGTTGAGTGGTGCCTGTACTTGCAACACTTAGTCAGTTCCTCTGGTTGCACTAAAAAGAAAAGCAGTGCAACAGATCCTCCCTTGATACAAAAGAAAAGAATGTGTTGTGCTGCCTCGCTACTGTCTTAATCCCAAATGAAGCACAGTGGATGAATATTTTGTTCAGAAACCAGAGGGTGTCTAATAGGCACTTGTTTAGGAAAACAGGTGATCATCTTGAAAAAGAAATTAAAACTAAAGTGCTAAAACTACTCACTTTGTTCCCATGATGTACATGTATCTGTATTGAAAACAAGTAGTTAGAACAAACAAACAGGATGTATTTTGATTTAGCAATGTTTGTTTTTCTCTAATGCAAAATTTTAGTCAGTGGTCTAATTATTGCGCTTCTCAGTCTTTTAGAATTTTTTAGACACTGTATAATTTGCTTGTTTTACAAAAAGACAAGTGTTACAGCAAAATAAGAAAAAAATGCAGTTGTTGTGTATATATGAGCATGCAAGAGGCTCCCACAGTAGCTGTTACATATAGGCTGTCTTTTATAGCCTTAATTATATCGTCACTGGAAAATCAGTTGCTGTGTATCTAAATTCATTTGCACACATAATGTTTTTCACCCCTGAGGAGTAATACAGCATATAACTACATCTGAAAACTAAACTAGTGAAATTTATGTCATGCCGGTGTTTATTTTGTTGTAAAATTGACTTTCAACAAGCAATCCAATATCCAGTGAAGGGCTCTGATCAGGCAGGCTTATAATATCATTAAATGCTGCATTTGTTAATGGCTGCAAATATTTCCTTTCTTAATACTTAAGGGTGTCAAAAAGCTTCTCCATGGCAGTAGAAATGAGCTACAAATGAAAGCATATATAGGTCAGTAAAGTAATTCAACCATTGCTCTTCTTCTTTCAACTGAAAGAAAAATGTCAGCAAGGACAAAAAAGTGACAGGGAGATCACAGAGACCATTCAGCCTGGTGGACATCAATCTTTGGAATAATTTTCTGAAGGAACTGATAGAGAAGATGGATTTTTGAACCATTAAAGATATAATGTGATGAAATAGTGAAGAACATAGCAGTCTAGACTTCCCATGGACAGGGATTCTGAGTCTTAGGTTTAAGATCTAGAGAGCATTCCTCAGGCACTGCTGGTATTCCCAATATTGATCGAGTGTTACTTGTGTGCTGGTAGCTCCCCATACAGAAAGAACCCTGTGTTAAACCCAGAGTGAAACTAATGTGGAACTGTGTCCATTCCCTCTTGGCTGACTGCAATTCTCTGTCATGGCAAGAGAGGAGATGGTTTTTAGTTTCTTCTTTAGCTCTTTCTTGTCTTTCTTGTCTGTTCACTTATCTGACCCTAGTTTAACATTTCTTTTCAACCGCAGCACAAAGGAGGTGATTCCTTCTGAAATCTGTTTCCAGCAACCCTCACTGACAGAGAAGGTGAAGTTGTTTTGTTACAATACCTCTTGGGACCAAAGGTGTGGAAATCAACCAAATCAGCTTCAGAATGTGATTCAAATAGCAGCATTTAAATATTGGTATAATGGGATCAGCAGCTTGTTTCAATATCATTATACTTGAAACCATTTCATTGCTCAAGAAAAGCAGAAAAAAGCTACATGGCATTTTGAAGGAAAAAACTTGTATGGGATGTGTGAGTGAAACAAACGTCAGGATTTGTTAGCTGTGCAGTTGCAAAAGGAGTCCATCTGGAGTTTTACTTGCCAGGAGGCCACCATGACTAATATTAACTGCTGCTGGGAACTTCTGTTGCAGGTTTAGAGAGTTTTGTGTGCCACTGTAAAGCTAGTGAAGCCCACAATCTTCTTTTGCACATTTTTCTTTAATATGAGAATATATTCAAAAGTAAATTAGAAGGAAAATCTATCTCCATCTTCTGAGATACTACCTGCAAAATCAATGCTAAAAGCAATATTGGAAGGATAAAAATTTTATTGTAGAGGCCAAATTTTTTTCCTACTTAATTCTTTGACCACAATTCACTTATTTTTCCTGAATCTTAATCATGGGATGTAAACTTCTGCTCTTAATGGCTTTTCCAACTTCTATCATGACCTATTGCTAATTTATCCTTCGACCAGATGAGAGATGAGTAAGACCAACTGAGCTGAAAAAAATACATATGACTCATGTCAAGGGAATGAATTTCAAATTTGTGAAAGTGCAAACTCTGTCAGATACCCAAGTAGTCACAAACAGCTTGCCATCAAAAGCAAAGGAGTCTCTAATGTGGAGTGCAGAACTCCAATATGGATTAATAGTTTAATTAGTGTTATTGTAGAGAGAAATTAATCTTACAGAGACCAAAATCTGTCCATTCCAAAAGACACCAAAATTGCTGTAAGAGAAAATTGATAAAATGATAAAAAATTGAAAAGGAGTTAATTTGATATTTCTTGAATTAAATGCTTGGGGTCAGTGTTACATCAACCATAGAAAATTGCAAGTGTATTTCTTCAATTAATCTATTTTTGCTGGTTTTTGAAGGGACTTAAGCCCTTCCCATAGCTTAAATCTTTCTGGTTCCGTAGAAACAGTTAGAATTAGTACTTGGTGCAGAGACTCAAAAAGAGATGAATTAGGGTTGTCCTGTTCAGCTTCTATACCTATATTCTGTGGATTTTTACAGAACCTTCTTTTCTTGCAAGGAGCAGTTGGATTGCACGACCATTTTATACAAACTGGAGCAGAGAGAAATCTGGATGAACATCATGGGGCAGGTAGGGAAAATACAAAATGAGCATAACCACTAATGACAAGGCTGTTTTGGGGGAGGAAAGTGGTTTTCTGGGCATTTCAGTTTGGGGTGCTTTGTTTTTATTTTCTTTCTGGCTTGGTTTGGTTTTCTCGTTAGTTTTGTTTGTTTGCTTATTTTTAATTATCAAATAGTTTGCCTCAGATATCAGACACCTATCTATCAGATAAGGTGCAGAAAAGACAAGAACATATGAGGCAAAATATTAGTGAAAAAAGGTGTGGCACAAACAGATAAAAGAGAAATGTATAAACAGGTGGATGTAGGACAGAGACAGTTTTATTTCCTGGCAGTTAGATGTGAAAGTCCTAGATAAAGATCTGACAAAAATTAAAATGGTTTCAATGCCCACACTAGAAGGAATCACATTAGGAAAGGGCTAGTCTTTTCTTGTCAAAGTGCAGAAGTCTCTACACAACACTATTTACCCTTTTATTATAACAGGAAACATCTTTAATGGATTTCTGTCTCCTCAGAGCATGAACTTGGGCAGTAATTTATTTACACTTGAATGGTTACCTAAAAATATGAAACAAAAATGCAAATGTTTGCATTTGAAAATGTTAATGTGACAAGTTAGAGAAATCACTGTCTCATCATGATGTGTGCAGTCAGATGGAGAGGACAAAATAGACTGGGTTTTCACCAACAGAGTGAGACATTGGGGGAGCAAGTAGCAAAAGTGTAAAGAGACCATGAAAAATTTACAAGTTGAGAAGGTGATTTTGAATTCCTTCCTCGATAAAATAGAAATGAAGTGAGGGAAAAGGTGGTGAGATAATTGCAGGTTCCAGCAACTTGATAAAAAGATTACTAGGTCTAAGAATTGCTATAAAGTTACTCATACTGGCTCTATTTACTTTTTAATATTTATAGCTATTATCTTACCATTAGACTGACACTACTGGATATTTACACTGCAGTCAAATGCCAAATGTGCCATGAAATGTGGTAAAGAGAAGAAATGTGGCAATGGTGATTTTCAACTTTATTAATTACCAAAATAATAATTACAATATAACATAGGGCTTTTCTGACTCAGGAATGTTTTTAGAATGGTGTATGCACAAATCACAGACCGAAATAAAGTTATTTCTTCCAAGGAAATTTTAGACTTTAGATATTTACTCTGATGTTATTTTTGGACACCTTCCATCAAACTTGGACAAGCTCCCACCTCTCTGAGGAGCCTGGGATAATTCCACTGCAGTAAAGCACTGAGCAGACAGGATTATTGTTTCCTCAGACCCCCTCCATTGCTAGGAAGACAGAGGAAGAGGCATATCTAAAGGAAAACTGGGAAGTCTGATGAGCTAAAATGTAGTCTAGAGGTATTCATTTTTCCCATTGACTATTAAAGGAGCCTAGGGTGGTCATAATCCTAACATAAGCACCTCTGCTAATTGCATGAAATTAGATAAATAGCACTCAAGCCTGAATTAAAAGCCAAATAGATTAAAAATAAATTCACCAGAACCCTGCCTGAAAAGATCAGGCTCTGACTGAAAGATCTCCTGTGTATGCCGCATGTTTGTAAAATTATTTATATGCCCACTCAGCCTCAGTATAAGTATCATTATCTCTTTCATTGCCTTCCTATCTTTTGCATTTTATCTTACAAACTCTAAAATCATTAGTAAAAAATTGTATTTGATGCTTGAGAATGAAGTAAATATAATCAGTGTATTTTATAGCAATGCCACACTTACTAGCAATGTGTCTTCAATAAATCTGAATTTGGACCATTACTTCTGATTATATGATAAGCATATAAAAAATAAAGAGGATAGATATTAAGATCATAAGACAGCTTCAGCACGTGAAGTACATCAGAGTTACGGAAAATGAAATTCTAACCTGCAGATTAGTTTCTAGTGAGCCAAAGTCTTTGCTCAAAAAAATTCAAATGACCATGAAAGAAGTCAAAAGAAAATCTATTTGTGAAATGGATCCTTAGGTCCTCATTTCAATAAACATTTAATAAAAAACTAAGAAGTAGACAAGAAAAACAGGACAAACGTTTATCCTTTCCAAAATTTATAGAAAAATATATCCATGGAGGATATACACCTCAGCTTCACAGAGCAATGAATGAATTCACAAATATATTTGCATATACCTCACAACCAAGATTTCCATTCCTTTGCTCCTGAACACTATGTTAGGAAAAGCAGAGGGGAGTCCCTTATTTCATTTCTCTCATTGAAAAGGCTTCAAATATGAGAATACAATGTGAAAGAAAATGAATCTTAATCAGTAGAAGAGTGGCAGAATGAAAGACCTGAAAGAACACCTCACATCCCTTGAAAAATAATGTGATGACAAACTGATGGTCTAAATTTATGTATCTTTGTTCTCATCCTAAATGGGTAACAATGAAGTATTGAGGTTGATAAAAAATGACAACATTTACAAAGATTGATTTAATGTTTCATATTTATTTTTTGTCCAATAATAAAATTATTATGGCCACTCAATTACTTTTTTTTTTCCTGTTTCATATAATGAATACAGGTTTTTACATTATCAAATCTTCTTCATAATGGAAAAACTCATTGAAGACTATCTAATTTTTATCCAGCCTTCATTCTTTTTTCTTGATTCAGGAAATCACAGGCTATTTGCTGCACCTGTGCAGAGAATATCTATTCTAATCACATTGATGTTCTGCAAGCAATTCTAGTTTTTACTGGTAAAAAAAAAAATAAATTTGAAGTACTGTCTTACTTTGTACAGCTTTACCCATATTTTTAGCATGATACAGTCAGAGTCAGCCTGTCTTCATGCAGTGCAGAGACTTTAGTCTTCACTCTCTTCTCTCCCTGTGGGCTGAGATGCTGTAAATTGTTTCTGGACAAGTTTCAGAGCTGCCTGTAGCATGCTTTTAATGTACATTCTCAGAAGACTATAGGGAAACAAAGTTTAGCTTTTTGCAGCCTTGTCTGACATACACCTTGTTCCCAGAATGTATTTAATGTATGTCTTTCCACTTCTTTACTCACCTTACGTAAGGGGATCTATTCTTAGCTGATTAGGAAGTGAGCAAGCGATTACTGCCAGCTCTGCTCCCAAGGCGGTAAAAGAATTCTTTGCTGTTTCTCCCTCCCACATCAGGATACAGAGTTACATCAGGAGAACTTTGGTTTGGGTTTCTTGGAGAATTCAGGTATCTGCACATTGGAGATACCTTGTCAGGCTGACACTGAGGCTGTACTCAGTAAAGTTAGAAGAGGCTTCTTCCATGATTGGTACTACAGCTTCACCTAGAAAAATAAAAGCAGCATAGCTCCACCTCTGAAACCAGAAATGATATAATCAAGCTAATTCAGAATTTCCAGTTTTAAACCTCAAGCCTTGTAGCAGCACCCTTCTGGCTTAGGGAGTATAGAAATCTCATTCCAGATATAAAAGGGAACTGAAAATTCAGAGACAGTAAAACTTATCTCCTTATGTTATCTCCTAACAAAGTCAGGTGTGCTTCATGGAAAATTGCAAAAGCAATTGGGAAACTTGCTTCTAGTCTTCTTGCTGCAAACAAATGTATGTTTTGAATTATTCATGGCATTTTGAACAATGGTTTCATAATCACCAACAATTAGACGCAGAATTCACCTGGGCAAGACAAGAGCTTTAACTTCAGATTAATTTTTCCAGGCAGGATAGGGAGGACCCAGTCATTGATTTACATTTTTTCATAATTGAATATTAAATCCTAAAAGTGATTACTGGATTCTAGTAAGGTAAACATCCTGTTCGAAATCCCACCTCTGGTGGTACCGCTGTGAGGATGCTCTGCCCCTATGAACATTCTTTAGAGCTCAGCCTACACTTTGTGGCTTTCTCAAACACAATTTAACTTCCTGCTTTTTGCTGAAGAAGAAAGGATTATAGAACATTTATAGGGCTTGCTTGCAGTAATAAGAGAAGTGCCACTAGAGCACCATGCCACAGGACAGCTCTTTGAAGGATTCATCCTTAAATATGCACAAGGAAGAAATTATTATGCAAGATTCAGGGAATCTAGATACAGGACAAACCTCTGACTCATTTTCCAGGAGTTGAAATTATTAATCAGGTAAAAAAGATAACTGTATATTTTTACAATTCAGATTAGTTACCCTTTCCGAAGAGACTTAGAAAAGTCTGTTGTCTGTCTAAACACCAAAAAATGTGTGCGATTTCACTTTGACTCTTTTATCTGCTGTATTTTTAGCAGTGGATCTGGTACAAGATCTTTTGCATAGTTAGTTCCATCTCAGTTAAAATTGGCTTTGTTAGAAATAGGTAATTTTAAACCTCTCTGTGTGTATATTTTTTCATCCTAATGACAACAGTGTGTTTTAAGGTGAAGGGAGGCTGGATTTGGAGTAATGGGTCCATTTGGGAGCTCCTCAGTACAAAAGAGGCATGGAGCTCCTGGAGAAAGTCCAGAGGAAGGCTGCAAAAGTGGTTAAGGACCTGGAGTACCTCTATTACAAGAAAAGGCTGAGTGAGCTGGGCCTATTCAGCATTGAGGTCAGACAGCTGAGGTGGGACCTCATCAGTGTCTATAAATACTGGAAGGGAGAGTGTTCAGAGGATGGAGCCAGGCCCTTCTAAGTGATGCCAAGCAATAGGACCAGAAACAGGCAGAAATTGATGCCCAGGAAATTCCACCTGAACATGAGGAAAAGCATTATCATGTGGGTGACCACACACTGGAACAGATTGCTCAGAGAGGGTGTAGAGTCTTCCTCACTGGAGATATTCGAGATCTGGTCACAAGCCTGTGTCCTGTGCTCTGGGATGATCCTGCTTGAGCAAGGAGGTTGGACCAGATGACCCAATGTGGTTCCTTCCATCCTGACTCATTCTGTGAAATAAATCACTGAAGACTGCAAAATTGTTTTCCAAAAAGAAATCTTATTTCAGAAAATAATGAAATTTATGTATATTTCTTAATGTATTTGCACACCAAAAGAAAGGAAAAGCTTTCAATAGTATGGAATGGTTCCTTTTTATTCATGTAGAAGAGATTTTATAGTAAACAATTCATTGTGAAACAACTTTGTAAGTGGACATTTGAATAACTCTTTCACACTTCTGGTGGCTGGAAGGAACACTTTGAGACATTCTGAGCTATATAGGCAAAATCCTGGTGTCATTGGACTCAACAGAAACTTACCATTTACTCATATTAACTAGAAACTCGGCTCTGTGCTAGATAAAAACAAACTCAGATAGACTTTGATGCTTTCTTTGGATATGTCCTTGTCTTCCGGAAGAAGTCATACAGATTCTTTCAGGTTCATGAAACTCATGAGAAATTGTAGCTGCTGCCTATATTAAGGGAAGTTGGGAAAAAAGAAATAAAGCTTGTTTGTGATAAGAGGTTACTCATAAAATAAGTTGGTTTCCTGGTGCTTTGCTTTGAGTTTGATACGAAAGCAGTACTGATTCAAGGACACTAGGAATGGGGTAAATTGTGCAGACCTCTTGAGTACAAATTTAAGGCAAAATTACAAGAGAATACTTTCTTCTGTGTATGAAATTGTGGAAGGATCCAATACTGTATGTTGGTGAAAAACAAGACAAGGAAATTAAGATAATATAGCTAAGGTGGAATCTTACAGAAGAAATTTAAACTATAGGTGACATCTCTTGAATGGAGGTATCTCTGTTGGAGCTTAATGCAATTGCAAAGGACATAAGCATTGCTCAGGTGAGCAAATCAAAGCACAAAAGTATTAAATGTTCCATCATCTGGCAGGCCAACAAGAAGGACAGACAACCCCTGAATTCCACAAGTTAGTGCTTTAGAGGGAGAGAACTCTGCTTTTAATGCATCCATTCATTTCACACACTTGAGTTTGACATGGTTCTTCTGTTATTTCAGTGGGTGACATCAAAATGCAAAAATGTAAATCAAATCCATAAAGCTGCTCACCCTTGAGAATGACAAGACTAAGTACTGATGTGGGTGGGGAAGAGAATGAAAAGGTACACATCCTTGAAAAGTTTTATTTTCTCTCCCAAATTAAAAAGAAAGCCAATCTGAAGCATTTCTCACATATCCTGAGGCTGTGCCTTGTAAGGTACCACACAGTCCTGCTGTCTTTCCTTTGAAACCTTTGTGAGACATGCAGTGAAAATAAAAATACTCATGGCTTGCCATTCTGTTGCTCTTAGTAGGATAACCAGCTTCCCTTTCTCCTTCCTTGTATCTAATTATGGATTGTCTTGACCTTTCCCAAGGTCTGGCCAGTATCAGTGAGGTATCTCTAAACTAAGCCAGATAAGGATGAAATTATGGAAAGGCATCTTTAAGCTCTCAAGGAAGAGCAGTTACTTTTTAATTTATGACAGTTTAAAGGCTGAATATATCCAGGGAGTCTCACTGAATCCTTCAGTGTTAATGAAGTATGGAAGCACAAGTCAACAATGAAGAGTGTAAGGATTTTGTCCATCTTAAAAATGTATTTATGCAATTTTTCCTGTCTCCTTTAGAGTGGACAAAATTTTGCTTGCACAATTGGAGTGCCTTACAAGTTCAAAACCATCAAAACAAGTGTAGTTCAAGGTACAAACAAAAACTGGAATGGACTGCCTAGGGAAATGGTGCAGTCACCATCCTTGGAGAGATTTAAAAGATGTGTCATGTGGAACCTAGAGGTATGGTTTAGTGGTGGGCTTGGCAGTATTGGGTTAAGAGTTTGCCTTAATGATCTTAAAGTTCTTTTTTAACCTAAATGATTCTATGATTAAATAACAATTATAATTGCATTCTTTGTTTATCCTTGGTTCAGCAGTACAAATTGGATTGAATACAAATGGGGAAATTACCTGATAAGTCTTCCTTAGTTTTCCCTAAAAGAGCTGAAAAACAAGGTCCATGAATCCATTTATCCCTACTTTCACGGGATGGTAGTCTGGGGTTTGACATTACTGTACAACTGACTCTAATGCAAAGTGTCCTTGAACACAAACAATAGCTATGGTGGTACTGTCAAATATAGATTCATGTTTGACAAAACAACAAACTCCTCTTTGTGCCACTGGGGTCAAGCATGTGACTGGTCACACAGGTAATGGCTTCAAGCTCCTGCACGTCCAACCACAGACTGTTTAACGTAGCATTAAGTGACAAAATCTATATTTAGGATGGAATCTATCTCCCTTAACTTTAGCCACCAAAAAGACTGTCTAAGCCAAGTTAGCCACCAATGGCCTAAGTAGGTGCCCTCAGTCAGTGGATATAGGTCTTACATAGCTATCTTTATGGCCTGAACCAATTCCTGATAGAAGTTCATTTTCTCCTTCTGTCTTCCAACAGATCTAGATGATTAGCATAGATCCTCACCATTCAGACAGTCAAAACAAGACTAATGAATCCCACTCTCAAGGGAAACAAAAAGAGGAAGTCACTGCAGAATGCAAATCTGTTTGTGTGAGTTGTCAGTTGTAACCCTCCTTTCCCCCATGAGAAGGCCACATACACATGGAAAATTCACAAGAGGCAGCTGAGGAGGTGTCACAAATCATCAAAGACCCTGAAGCACTGCCCTCAGACTCATTCCTGAGGCCTTGCAGCAGCGCACTGCTCGTGATGCAAGCGATACAACAGATCCAGAGTCTGCTGCAAGAATGTCAAACTTGCCCCCTGCCCTGCCTGGCCAAACTGGCCCAAGCATGATATTAATCCATTGAACTCTGTGTTCCACAGGACCCTCACCACCAAGAAGATCAGAAGAAAAGTATCAGCAGGATGCCATTGGGATCCATGGAGTGGTGTTATTTTCCATTTTTCAATCTGTCTCCCCCACTCCTCTTTTTATCTTCCTTTCTATCTTTGTCTCTCTACCTCACATTTAATGTTAAATAAAACCTATACTATTGATTTCAGCCTATGGTCTTGTTTGCACTTTAATTCAGGCAGAGGCATCTCTAATAATTTTAATAGCTGAATTGTAACAGTTTGTTGAGGGCAATGATACCCATTCATGGTGAGAAGGCATTTTGGTGAAGTAGCATTGCTTTGACAAACACATAACTTTGCCTTAGCTTTTGCTCATATTCATATGTGTTGGCAAGTCTTTAAGACAGAAAAGTGGAGAATTTAAGAAGAGATTAAATAGTATGTCAGGGTACCCAGGTAGATGGTGAGTTTTCCTCTTCCTGATGAGCTTTGTCACCCAGAGCAGAAAGAAGATGGAGAAAGCATTGAAACACAGCATTGTGGATGTGTTTGTGTACATGTAATTAGAAGTCCATTGTTTGGTATGTCTGTATGTAAATCAACTTGGTTTTGCTGTTGTATTCCATGCTTGAAAAATTCTTATTTTTTTATAAGACTGTAATAAGTGCTATAAATTCTAATAATTTATTATTTCTTTAATCTTTGTTCATGGTATCTGAAGAAGGAAATAACTGTTTCTAAAGTTCAAAGCTTCCTGACTACTTTTGAAGTCATGACAGCACTGTTTCTGGGGAGGACTGTGATCTAGGCAGCTGTCCCCCAGGAATAAAAGTAAATTAATGGGAAAAAAAATTGTAGAGATATAAAATGGTGCTTTCATCAATAGTGTTTTTCAGTTTTGCTTTATGATATGTCATCTGGTGTGGGAGGGAAAGCAAAGTTGCCTGCACTTTGAAGTGGTAGCATGTTCTGAAGCAGTCATTAATGCGGTTCATACCTCTTCTTATGTACTTGATTCATTGAGGTGCTCTGTGCAGTCAGGATACCTTGCAAAGCCCAGGCCTGCGCAAGCAGCCTGGAGGGCAAAAATCTGACAAAGAAAACTATTAACAGGAGAGCTTTGGTGTTGAAAATATAAAATATTTTTCAGTTAAGTTGATATAATTTTCTAGCTTTTTAGTCAGATCTTACAGCTAGCCTAGATTTCAGAAAAGTGTCTTACATTCAATTATTTACAACTAAGAAAAGTAACTTTCTCTTTAGCTTCTTTTAATTTCAAGTTGAAAAGTTAGATCATCGGTTTCACTCTTTTTCTTCATATTTAAATTATTAAGACAAAAAAATCTTTTCACATTATATTACAAATACATGAGTACATTCCTATAATTTTTATCAGTCTGCAAACACAAAATGTGTTAATGCCTGTCTCCTACAGTTATTTCTAAATTTAACAGGGAATTTTAATGTCTTCTTCCATGGCATAAGCATCCCCCTAGTCAGTTGATGCATAATTAACACAGTGGCTCTTGTATAATAAAAACCAGTTATTTGCCCTAGTGTGAGCATATCACACAGCTTCCATTCCCTTTTTTTGAGGGGTCAAAGAAAGTAGAGGTCATTACAGAACTGTTAATTCTTGTGATAGATTGTTCCTAATTACTAGATTATATTGATTGACTGTGAGAGATTGAAATGGTTAATGGCTTAAACATCCTTAAAATCATCTGAGGGCTTGTGCCCACTTTAGTGAACTGCAAAGAGGCAGCTGTTCATCTGCAACCACCAAGGCACACCCCTTGCTGAATATGGCTACTAACTAGAATTTGGACTGTGCAGAGAACTTGAGATAAAATAAAGGCGGGTCTGTTGTTCAGTTACCCCAGTCTGGGGAAGGAATGTATCCACAAGTGATACTGGAAGGGAAGCTGGAGTGCTGGTGGCTCAAACACTGAGGTGGTGAGCTGCTGATGTGCAAAGAACCTGCCCAGGTGGAGAGGGTGAGCACAGCCCTACAAGCTGCAGCTGGGTGTTGAACAAGATAAGGAAAGTGGCAAATCTTGGGAGGCAGATACTGTCCCTGTCCTCAGTCAAGTGAACTCAGATGTCATAACTCACCGGACAGGGATGTAACAGGAATCTGTAACATCTTAGCAGGTGTCAGAGACTCCTGAAGTGTCATTTCATCATTCAGGTACCTCATGATTCACAGCATTCAGTGTGAAACTCCCTGCCACAGAGGAGGTATCTGGCAGTTCCCACGTGGACCTTGGCAAATATAAACCCATCAGAGACCCTGTTTCATGGGTTTTCTCCACCACGGTAATGGGACTTCCCAAGAACTTGACAGATTATTCAGTCTGCTTTTGCCACTTTGACCAACAGATGTCAAAATTGCAAGCCTTATCGAGGACTCCAATTGGTGTTGACTATATACTTTCTACTCTTATTCTTTCTCTTTCTTTTCCCTATTTCTTTCTACCTCACATTTACTGTTAAGAGTAATCTGTACTATTGACTTTCTTATATGATCTCATTTGCACCTAAATTTGGGCAGAGGCATGTCTCAAATGATTTTAATAACCAGATCATGGTATTGACCCATATGATAGTTATTGTATTACATTATTTTAGCTGATAATGGATGGTGTAATTTAGCCAAAATAGAAAACTGCTTGGAAATAAGCTCCATATCTCTATATTTTGTACCCTCTAGAAGGGCTTTTTATCCAAAGCCTACTAAAGACCTGAGAAATACAAGTGTTTTGAGTTTTCTTTGTATGTTTTCTATCATAGATTCTGCTCAGAACCAAATTCCACTTAGGGTTGGCTCTCACAGGTCAGAGCGACGCATACTTAGATACCCATACAGAATTCCCAGTGGAGACAATCAGAACAGGAGATGCAAGAAGATGAACTTTCACAAATGCTCTCCCTGCTTCCAGTAATTTTTGGGTTAGATGATTCCTTAGAGAGTCTTATCTTGGTATTTAATAATCACAGACAGACTCTTCTTCCATGTCTTTTTCCAGTGATTTTTGTCAACTCTGTCACTTACTAGAAATCTACAACCCTATGGAGGGGTAATTACAGCTTAGTTATAAATCAAAGAATAAATCCCTCACTTTCAGAAATACCTTTCAGTTTCTATTGAACCTTTTTTTATTCTTTTATTACAGGATACCATGAATATCTGATCAGATTCACTCTTCATTATTTGCTCTTGTATGCTATTCATTCTATTCAAATTACTTGATGACTAGCGGAATTGTCTTACCTTTTTCCTCACATTTTCTTATTTTCCATGGCGTTCACTGCTCTATAAATATACTTCTCATACCTAAGCCAGTTCATAACTTCAATTATCCTAGATTTCCTTTGCTGAAAATTCTCCAGTTCTACTAATTTGGCACATTGCACAGAAAGCAAATATTAAACTGATATTTCTCACTTTATTGCTGCAGTAAAACATTAAAAACTGGACAGTAATATAAATTTGTTATATTTCATTGTATTGAGTTTGCATGTCAAAGTTTTGGTAGTGGAAGGGGCTACAAGTATGTCTTCTGTGAGAAGCTACCAGAAGCTTCCCCCGTGTCCAGCTGAATCAATGCCAGCCAGCTCCAAGAGGGACCCACGGCTGGCCAAGGCTGAGTCCATCTGCAATGGAGGTAGCACTGCTGTGGTAACATAAATAAGAAAGGGAAAAAGCTGCTGCACAACTGAAGCCATAGAGAGGAGTGAGAATATGTGAGGGAGACAGCTTTGCACATACCAAGGCCAGTGGAGAAGAGGAGGAGGTGCTCCCGGTGCCGGAGCAGAGATTCCCCTGCAGTCCATCCTGAGGCAACTGTGTCCCTGCAGCCCATGGAGGTCCATGATGGAGCAGAGATCCACCTGCAGCCCTTGGAGGAGCCCACACCAGGTCAGGCATATGCCCAAAGGAGGCTGTGACCCTGTGGGAAGCCCACATTGGAGCAGTCTTGTGGCAGGACTGTGGCTCCATGGAGAGAATAGGGCACTGTAGAATAAGTTTGCTGGCCCAGCTTGTGACCCTGGGGAGAATCCTCACTGGAGCTGCCTGTACCTGAAGGATTGCACCCTGTGGAAGGGACCCACACCAAAGGAGTTCATGAAGAGCAGTAGTTCATGGGAAGTACTCAGGTTGGAGAAGTTTGTGGAGGACTGTCTACCGTGGGTGGGACCTCATGCTATAGCAGGGGAAGTGTGTGGGGAGGAAGGAGAGGCAAAGAAAAGGTGTGATTCTGTGACTGCAACCCCCATTCCTCTCCTCCTGTGTCACTGTAGTGAAGGTGGTAAAGAAAATCTGAAGTTCAGCCCAGGAGGAAGGGAACGGGGGAAGGTGTTTTTTAAGATTTGATTTTATACCTCATTACCCTACTCTGACTTGACTGGCAATAAATTAAAGTAATTTTCCCCAAGTCAAATCTGTTTTGCCCATGACAGTAATTGGTGAATGATCTCTCCCTGCCCATATCTCAACCCACCAGCCTTCTGTTCAACTTTTTCTCTCCCCTGTGCAACTGTGGTGGGCAGTGATAGAATGGCTTAGGTGGGCACCTGGCATTTAGCCAGGGTCATCCCACTGCATAGAGTTAGCTTCACTTTTGCTTCTACATGTCACCCTCCATTACGTGAAGGGGAAAGTAATATGCTTCTTTAATTTTTGAAATTATCCTTCCTAGGAATTCAAATGACTGAATATTGAATAAGTCAGATTACAGTGGTTCAGTGTAATTTGTTATGTGTCTCATGAATGCTAAGAAAGCACACACACAGAAAAATGTAAACTGTATGAAAAAAAAAATCAAATTAAGCAAAAGATGGTGTCCTTCAAGGGTAATAGTTGAGTTTTAATTTACTATTTAATTTATGTTCCAGCTGCCCTTGAAATAGTTTACAAATACTGACTTATCTGTACCTTAGTTAAGCAAGAAGTATGCCAAAGTAGGGAATGTGGTGATCTTCCAGTTAGAGCACATACTCTTACTTAAATTATATAGTTTACTCTCGGTGACAATGGTGGCATAATTAGGAGGAATTAGAATCCAGAACTTCTTGGAAAAATCCAAAGTTTTCTTCCTATGATACAAATGTGCAATATTTTGAGAACTTTTTGGTGTGCAAGAGTCCTCAGATTGTTTCTAGATTCAAAAATCTAGATTTCTAGACTGCTTCTAGATTCAAAACTTCACTGCAGCCCTGATGAAGCTACTGTTCAAGTTACTCTAAAAGTCAGGGTCAAAATGGTGGTTTCTGTTGTCATGTGAGGCTGCAGTTTTCTAGTGCAATAACCTTGTACGGACACCAGGAAAACTGCAGGTGCGATTTCTGATTTGAATCCATTATTTTCTATGACTCAGTTCCTGGCTATTTGAGATAACACCTTGTTCACAAGGACATCATATTATGTCTGAGTGCAATTGAACATCTGGAGCCAGGGGCTTTCTCATATAGACAAATACGAGCTGCTCAAGGTGTAGTCTGCAAGGGATACTTCCACGCTTATCTCACTCCTAATCAGCTATAACCTAGAAATAACTTTTCATGGGCCCTATTGTTTTGGTTGAAGATACTTTGGGGAAAAAGATTAGGAGATGAGTATGGGATAATTCTGCAATGCATTAGTTTAATATATTAATCTAAAACCAAATATATTTTCTATATACGAAATTCTTTATTTTTAGTATAGGGATGTGAGAGACTGGAAAAAATGATTACTGGCTCAAAACAACTGAAGCCAGGTATGGCAGGGCAGTTCTGCCTAGGTAGAATGGTGCTCTGCTCCACACCACACCTGTGGAAACTCTAGTCCAGCCCAGGATGGCTGGCACACCTGAAGCAATGCCCCACATGCTGCCCCTAGAGCACCAATCAAGCCCTTGAAATATGGATATATTAGGTTGGATGGGTAGGGCTTGCTAAGTCAGTGCTTGGTGAAATGCCTTATTTTGATTGAATGTTTTGTGTTCAATTTTGCCAAATTTCTGGTCTTCTAAAATTTGTCAGTTTGTTTTTTCACCTCCTGTGAACATTGTTTTATATCTCCTGTGCACCCAATTCAGGGAAGAGTAGCACCACAAAGACCTTTTAAGTAAACTTGCTAAGCAAAGACAGGACCTCAACAAGGGGCAAGATGTTTTTATAGGTGAAAAAGAGTGAAATGTATCATTCCATTTGAGCAGGAATGGAATGCATCATGGGTTGCTTTTAAAAATCATTTTAGAATTCCAAATACATTTTGCAATGAAATGGTGTCTCCAAATGTAGTCACAGAACCAACAGCAATGGACTGTTTCATACCCACGTGTATGGAGTGGAAAATGAATTTCAATCATTACGCATGACATCTTATTAAACTTTTCTATTTTAATATTTTTTCTCAACTTTCCTGTCCTAATATTCACAAGAGAAACTTTTTTCCTTGTATTTATTTATTTCTGACAGGATGGGATTCAATTACCATTTTTTATATTGAACCACACTCTCATTATAAACTACCTTCTTCTTTCTAAGCTCAAGACATGTATTTAGGTGAAGGCATTCATATCCTTTGGAGACATTTTTGTGATACTTTACATTTGACTGGCAGTGTAGCACAACAGTGATCGAGCAATATAAATAAACAATAACAATATATTTCAGTGAAACTGAGTCTCAGTAGTAGCAAAAGTGTATTATTGCAGGTTGATAATTGACACAATTGATTCATTTAGTACTTCTGGATTCTGGACACTTTTATAACTATTTTGAATCAAATCTTATTTAAAGTATGCTGCATAAAAAAAAAATCCTCTTGCTTATATGTCTGTGCAATAAGTCCTCCAGTAGAATACTTTTGAATACATATTTAGGAAGACAGAGACAAATTTTAAAAGACAGAACTATGCTTGAATTGTTGCTATAGTGTTTCACCAAATAAGGCTCTAAAGAATCTTCCAAGCCCTGGAAATAGAGTCAAAGTAATAGCCCCAAGGAAGCAAAACATCTTATAAGCAATCATGCTTTGTTTTAACCATCAATCTCAGAATCCTTCATGTGAAACTACTGATAAATACTAACCATTCACCATGTGGTACCCTCACAAGAGAAGATTTGAACCACTCTGCAAACCTCTTGAATCCTCTTACTTTGTGGCAGGGTGTTTAGATGGCAGCAAGATTCATGGAGGTGAGGGGGATAACACCCCACAAGAGAGAAAACTCTAGCTTCTCACTGTAAAAGGACCTAAGATTTGTCAAAATAACTAACATGACACTGTCACTGGGACTTGGGATCAATCTCAGGTAGCATCTTTGCAGGACACCTTCTAACTGCTTCACCTCATAGGACAAAGTGGTGAGATCCTAAAGCAAGCTCTGTTTGTAGGTCATAACACACTGTACCTGTGCTTTGTACTGACTTTGGGTTGTACCATGAAGTCAGGAGTCTGAATGGTGGAAGTGATCCTTCAAATAGGCAGCAACACCTGCACACTTCAAGCTATTCTTTCAAGGAAGAAAACTTAGTGGACTCAGTCAAGTTATTCTAATTGGATTTTAGTAGTCTTTATGAGGAGATCCTGGAAGGGGACCAAGACATAAAAGTTTTCTTCATTTTCTACAGAGGAATTTTGTCACCCACCTTAAAATGACAAAAACAAAGCAACAAAGTTCTCAGAGTTTGTCTGTGACTTTACTGTTGAAATTTAACTTTTTTTTTTTAGGGGTAGCATTACAAAATTCATAATTTTAGCTTTTTCTCTGATTAAGTCCCTCATATGATTGAACCCTTGTACAGTCTATACCAAGAAAAAAAGCTCACATATTT
Organism: Poecile atricapillus; assembly: GCF_030490865.1. NCBI lineage: Eukaryota > Metazoa > Chordata > Aves > Passeriformes > Paridae > Poecile > Poecile atricapillus. The sequence goes on from NC_081252.1 coordinate 52,176,577, forward strand.
GATTGCTATGACAGTAGCCAGACCCAAAACAGAAAAAGTATCTTTTACCATCAATTAATTGTCTTCAAAACTAAAGTAATATAACCTAATAAAATAATATAATAGAAGTATGTAATATAGTAGCACAAAGAAAGATTATTCTGTTTACATCAAAGGGAATAGATTTTTAATCATGTTCTGTGGTCTCCAGAATGCAGAAAACCACAGCAGAGAGCATTGGCCAAATAACATGAACAGTTAATTTAAAAATTCCTTTTTCTTTGAGTTTTCATATATGTGTCCTGCATCTCAATTTTGTTCAGGAATAAGAACCTTTAAGATGCTTGCTTAGAGTAATATTTTGTTATCAGGAGAGAAAAGTACACAGAAAATTACAAGATGTTATACCATGCTATAATAAGATAAAGTTAAGCTCTTATGTGTTATACTTTGGAGAAGCAGGGCAAGAGTATTTGCCCTACACATTCAATAGTATTAGATACCACACAGGACTATTAATGTTCCCATTTTGACCTCATAAATATATTCAGGAAGCAAATTATCTGCTATTAACACACCCACTTTCTGTCCCCCTCTTCCCAAACAGATTTGGCTTAGTGTGAATGTAGGATGGGGTAATTTGACTTTTGCAATCACAGCAGACAGCTCTGAGTGATACATGACATGAAAATGAATTATCTTTGCTCTTGCTCATTGAGAGCAGAGAGCACTGTGCAGTTATTATGCTGTGTTGTAGTCTGTACCTGACAGGTATGCAGTACAGGAAGATAAAATAACCTTTTACACCAAGTGTTATTAATTATTCTTATACATACAGAAAAATAGCTTTATATAAATACCACGATCCTTAATTTCCTTTCTATCTCTCCCCTCCCTCCATTCATCATCACGGTGAGATAATTTCACCATGCTCCCAGTCATTCAGGCTTAATAGGAGAGTGTTAAACTTGACCCCCTCTTTTCCCTTTCCACCCCCTGCTAGAATGTTGTTAAATGTCACCAGTTATTCCTCAGTAAGATAAAGAAGCTATATAATTTCTTCTCTATTTAAGCTGTTAAAATTCTGATCATTTATCAAAACTGTCTTATTATCTCTCCTCTCACCTGATTCAGCTTTCATTTTTTCCTCTTAGGCTTAACACTGTGAGCTTTCTGTTCCACTTATCAGACATTTTTCTCAGCTTAGCCTTGTTATTCCCCTACATATATTGCGCTCCGATTTCACTGATTTTGGAGACTCTGTGTGGCTTCTTTGAGAGATACATCCTCCCTGTTACAACCCGTTACTTCTGCATATTCTATCTCAAGCTGCAAACTGTTGCTTGGAGTTCAGTTCCTTCTGCTCTCTGGCCCCTTCATCTTCTTTATCCTTTTCTCATTGGAGGAATCTACAATTTTGGAATTCAGCACTTTCTCATTTTCTTTTCTTTCCTCTTCTCCGAGCCCTTAAATCTTGGCTCATTTACACCTGAAGTACTTTAATTATATTCTAATTTTACTTATTCTGAGCTTACTTTGTCTCTCAGGTATGGATTTGAACAATTTGTGAGACTTGTCTTTTGTTATGAACTCCAATTACAAATAAGGTCAACCAAGAGTGGTTTTGCAGACTTGTGTGATACCATTTGAGTCAGTGAGCCATGATTGGCAACTGTAGTTTGAATAATTGCTTGGATTCCAGCATAGTGAGAGTGCAGAACCCTTTTTTCTTTCTGGATGCTTTTTGATGACTTATAAAAAAAAAAACAACAGCTCGCATAATGTAGTAAATATGACAAGTGGATACCTGTAAACACATTCCTTTCAAATCTGGGTAGACAGTCATATGAGAAATCTAGTCTGAAGCACTGAGTAGTCATATCTCGTGGTGGCTGCCTGGGCTGTCTGTTTTCTTTCTGAGTGCACCCCATGATTTCATGTGACCAGCCACCAGAAAGACCAGCCGGCCTGACCAGGCCATGCCAACATTTCTGTCTGCTCCTCAGCAGTCCCTGGAAAATATCTGATTTCCAAACAAACTGCTCTGGAATGTTACACTGAAAGCAGATTTTGCATTAACAAGTGCCTGTGAGAGCCTACATTTTTGTTTTTTGTATTGCTGTCTTGTGTGTAGTGCTATCTGTGACTCAGCCACAGAGGAAGTGTTGTGGTTCTCTGCATGGTCTGGCAGATTCTGTACAGGTCAACAGTGGGTGAGGGATGGTAAAGGTTTTGTCTCCTCTTCATTTATTCTGTTTTGATTCCTGGGCCACAGAGATGTTGCTTCTGGCTTATTTTGCCACTTGCCAAGCTCTCTTTCTTTCATGTGGATCTGCAAAGGGGAAGATCCTTCTATATCTGTCCAACACCCTGGTGGAGGACTGCAGCATGTGCATGGGATGTGCCATGGGTGGTGCAGGAGTAAGGTCCCAGTCAGATGGAAGTAATTTTATGCTTTCTCAGAAGGAAAACAAATGACAGATCTAGCTGTGCCTGACACTGCCTGAGCACCAGAGACTCTCTCTCCCTCCAGAGAACCTCAGGTTAATGAGATGGAAAATGCAGTCAGCAGATTCCATGCCATCAGAAACCACCAAACTTGCACAAACTGCCCCTGTACCTCTGAACTGTGCCTTGTTCTAAAGTTAAAGCACTCTTAATACCAGATTCTTAGCTCAGTCCTGATCTGATTTTTAATATCTTCGCTCTGTCCTTCATACTAATAACATTTTTAAAAGAAAAAGCAGAGGAGGTTGCCTCAGATAGTGAAGTCTCTACAGTAATTTTCAGGCAGAAAATCAAATTGCCTGTGGGCTGTAGATTTTCATAGTGTGCATGCATAGCAGAGGTCACCTTTAACATTAAGGGCATGAATCTCGTTTTCCCTCCATCATCTGAGCTCTGGTGTAACATCATTAATAACTTCAGCAGGTTCACACTGACTGATCTGTGGGGTTACTAAGACTATTAATTTGGCCCAGACTCTGTATTTAAAGTGTAACTAATGGCAACAAAAACTCTTAACTGTGCTTTAGAGAGAAAATATAATAATGAAAACCTACTGACAGCTTTTAGGAACCATACCAGATTGCTTACTTAATTTTATACAAAATTGTCTCATTGCTAGATCCTACCATTCTATCTTTCTGAGATGAAAATGTACCCATTACCCCCATTTTTCAGACAGAAGTGAGGTTCTAAGAGATAAAAGGACTGTCAAAAGTCATTCAAAGGGCAAAATTTCATGGTTTTTCAGTCCTCTTATAGTTCATTACGCTTAAAATATGACAACCTGGATCCTCCAGAGAGAAGGTGGAACTTTAGTAGTATAGGACATTGAGAGAGGGAAGAGAATGAAGTCTAGTTTTTGGGCTAATTTTGAATTTTGATACTGGAAAGACAACAACTACTTGGCTACTTACAGAGCTCCTAAAATCCCAAAATATTAGTCCTTTTGTGTGCAGGAGCTATTATAGAGAGAGGTTGTAACGTGAAACAAAACCTCAAAATTTCCAGGACAAATATGAAGGGCGCCAAAGGTAGAGTCATAGACTTAAAACTGGTCCTGTTTTAGCTGCTTTATTTCCACCAAGAAGTAGCTGAGTTGGACACTGAGGCTTTGTGTTCTGCTGAACAGCTATGATCTGCACTGTCACACCCCATTTACACTCATATACCTTTGTTTTGCTGGGAGAACCTTGATTCAAATCTGCTGCTGCTGGTAGAGGGTCTTTCTTAACATTTTTGCTTATAAATGAAAAGAGCTCTACCAAATGCAGAAATGAGTCATTCCAAACTCATGACCTGTTTTTATGACACTTCTAAGGTCTAAACAAACCAGCTGTGTGTGATATGCACTGCATTAGTTTAATGTGCTCTGTAACAAGGTTTTTGAGAACATCTCCAATACTAAAGTTACCATCTCCTGCTTAATTCAACCATATTTGTTGTGACGTCACCCAAATACTGACTGTGCCGAAGTATCTGTGCCTGAAATTTCCCTCCATCTTAAAACTTCCCAGGAAAAAACAGTGCTTCAGAAGTGGTAGGGCCTGAATTACATTTATTTCTGATTCTTCTTTCCATGGCTACTTGCCTCCACAGATTAGAGAAACCATTTCTTTGCAGCTTTCCAGAGCTTCACACCTTTCACACACTAGTCATCTCCATTTAGCTGTGTCCTTTATGCCCTACAGACAGCAATGGCTAGATCCTGTACATAATTTTGCTGCCTGCTGTTCTTGAGATCTGTGTGTTTGCTGGTTTCTGAGATTTCCTGCACTGGTGCTTGCTTTTCTTGACTCCTTTCATGCTTTTCAAAGCTGTACAGTGACTTGCAAGGATCTGTAGACAGAGGTTAAAACTACAAGACTTAATCACCTGGGTGTAACACTAGGGTACCTGGAGCGAGCAAAGTATGCAAATCTGTGACACTTGGGTTAATGGCTTTCTATCACAAGTCATCATTCTTTCAGCCAAGGCAATCTATGTGATCTAACTGATATTTATGGTTATTGCAATACAGTAATTTATCCATGAGCAGTATATCCACCTGTGGAATGCACATGTTTGGGTGGATATAAAGATTTGACCTTTGATATGGTCATGTTTCTTTTATGTTAGTTGCTGTGACTGGCACAATCTATTCCTAACTGTTATCCATCTTGCTCCTCAGCATTTTGATACTTCTGATTTTGAGCAGAATTTCATGCTTTGCACCAAATAAATCGCATTGCACAATGTGTTTATAAAATGGCACAGAATTTTGTTTTTATAAACACAAAATCCTATCCAATTATTACTGAATTTTCAAACAATTGTGTTTTTAGTATGGACAGGTAAAGCCTTCAACATGGATTTGCTTTTTTGACAGTTTGCTTTAGATCAAATTCTGCATATTATGACATGGTTCGTTTTTACTGCTGGATATATTTTCTTTGGAGAAACTTCTTATTAGTGCATTAAAATTCAGGAAAAATGATGTAAAAATTGTGTAAGAACAATTAAAGACATAGCTGGGATCAGTTAAGTATTAATTGATGCTGGCTTTCAACTACAGTATAGACGGATTTTTCAGACACTATTTTCACACACACTGTTTAAGCAAATAGCATATGCTAATTTGTAAATCTGAATTTATATCTATCTGAGTTATCTGAACACAGCCAAGTTACAATCATATAGCTTCTGCTTCTAAGATTTATAATGATTCAGACCATCACTTCTAAGAATTGTAATTTTCTGCAAAAACAAAGTGTGTTCTTTATGGTCTTTTGATTGTTTAGACTGTATTTGAGTTTCCTGAACATGTGCTATACATTTACATATTTTTCAATAGTAATGTTTTCCCTGCATTGAAGATTATTTAAAAAAAAGCAAAACAAAGAAACTCCACAAAAACCAAACTATCAGAAAACACTGAGACAAAAAATAGGCAGATCTTTTATTTTCTTATACAGATTTTAGCTTTCGTGTTTTGCATCCTGCCTTTTTTTCCCCCCAAAGTAATATCAGAATGGGGTTAGAGCTAACTAGAATTTAATTTACTGTTTCAAGTGAATGTGCATAGCTACTAATACTGTCAGAACAAATTTTGGTTTACATTCTTTTAAGGACAGACCTTTAAGATTTCTGCAACACACACATTTCATTAGCATTTGTCCTAAGAACATTAGTTTAAATAGAGGTAGGTAAGAATTTCCATTTCAATTTCTTATGATTTAAGCATCTACATTTGCTTAAAAACTGAAATTCTAAAATTTCTTAGAAAATCAAATTTCTAAAAGAAGATTTGGCCAGTAAGTAATTTTTGTTACTATCAAGTAGAAACAATCTTTTGAACTTCTAGTTTGAAATTAATTTTGAAAGGTTTAATTTTGCATATTTTTTGGGAAACATTTCAAAATGGCAACATGAAGCTTTATACCACCAGAAAAAAGTTTTTGCAGTAAGAACGTGATTTATTATTGAGTGCTCCCCTATTATTGCAGTCATAATGTTCTGCTAAGAGCTTCTTGATACATTTCTTGCAACATGAATCTCATCAGGCTCTCCTCACCCACAGGGATGGAACTCCTGAAAGTAGTTGGGGTTAAGTTGGTGCCCCAACCAGCAAATAAGTCCCACCCAGCTGTTTGCTCACTCCCCAACACATATATATGTGAGAGAGAACTGGAAAGGTAAAAGTGAGAAAACTTGTAGGTTGATATAAAGAGAGTTTATAGGTAAAGCAAAAGCTGCACATGCCAACAAAGCAAACCAAGGAATCCATTCACCTCTTCCCATGGGCAGGCAGGTGTTCAGCCATCCCCAAGAAAGCTGGGCTCAAGCATGCCTGACAATTACTTGGGAGGACAAACACCATCATGTCAAACATCCCCACATTCCACTGTCTTCCCCAAGTTCTATATGCTGAGCACAATGCTTATGATTGTATTCCATAGGGTATGGAACATCTCTTTCATTATCTTATCATCTTCTTTACAACTCTGTTACTCTACTGCCTGTGTGGATCCACCAAGAATGTTAATTTACACCTATGATGATATGCAAAGACCATCTTGGCTTTTACCATGCTGGGACTGCCAAGGTACCCTCACTCTCTGACCTTCTCATCTCTGCTTACTGTGCAACCTAATTCCCTGCTTTCTCTTCATACATGGTAGAAGAATTTACTGCAGGATATCAGTTCCTTCTGGTTGATCTTAAAGAAAAACAGCACTATTAAACATCTACTATTGAAATGCACTTTGCTTTTGCCATTATTTTAGCCATCTACATACTCTTCCATAGATAAAATAGCAGACATTTCCTAGCTTCAGTGCTATATTTGAGTAGATTAAAATAAATGATGATAACTGATTAAAATATATAATATTTGCTCATTTCACCTACCTAAAATATATGTCTATATTGCTGTTTCTTTGCTATGCTGGCAAAAATAATCCATAGGAACTATGTCAACTGCACAAAAAGAGATCTGGAACAGTCCTGGCAAGAACTCTCTGGTCATTCAATTGCAAAAGTTAATCTGCTAAATCCACTGTTTTTTATAGCCTAAACAGGACTATGTAGAAAATCAAGAAAAGAAGGGAAAACTCGCCACATACTAGATAAATATTTTGTTTTACCTGATATTGTTTTCTTCTGTCTGCAGAAGGAAAAGTTTCTTGTTCTTTTTGTCAGTTTCTTTTCCTCTATTCATTGCAGTAAGGAATTGCCTGCAAATTCAGTCTAGAATTCAATCTAGTGCCTACTACACTTTACTGCACTGATTACTGTAAATGTCTTCAAAATGAATATTGACTTTGAGCATAGAAGCAGGTTAAAAAAATCTGATAAAAGTAAAAAGTAAGTAAAATACAGCCCCAGTTTCTGTCAGCTGAGAGAATGCTCTAACCGAGTTCTTCATCCTGAGATAAAATCCTGTTTATATTTGAGTATTTGTTTTCAAACTTGCCCTCAGGAGAATCTGCTTGATATCAGGGCTGGTTTTAAATCCACGGCAACACCCTCTTTTTGCACAGCAGGAGTAAGGCAAGTGATGTCTGTCCCATAAAAGACACTACAAGCACATGCTCCAGAACTGGCCCCATGTTAACTGCAGAACATCATCTCCTAGGCTATTTCTCACACATTTGTACCAGCCTGCTTCTGATCTTGAGTCACACTGTTGTGTGGTCATCTGAAAATAAGTATATGGACAAAAAAAATGTACGTTTCAATCTTCACTGCTGTCAATCACACTAAAATATGGGAAGAAAATGGACTTCATCTTAAAATAATGAAACTCAATTTGGTTCAGACATAATTTAAGAATTAGCAGCAGCTGAACCTGAGTCCATCATGTTTTCTTTTTAATTGCTAATCATCAGAAATTGCCTTCACTTGATCATTATTACTCAGTTAAATAAAAATATATTTACAGCATAAAATGACATTCAATCATTGTACCTCTGTCTAAATAATTACTTAGGCCCAGGGATATTTTTTTTTCTGTAACCCTTTCCGTGAGCTATGTAGAACAGTAAGATATGTTGTATGTTTCCCACACTCTATTTTTCCTAATATTTAAAGTTTCTTTAAGTTCTATATAATGGCACATAACATAACTGTACAGAGTGAGAACTTCACAGAAAACTTGTTACTAAACACCTGCTTTTCCTAAACTGTCCCCATTATTGAAAGTAAATATATTCTGCCTGTACTGAAAGACAACTCTCTTTAGACAAGGGAAGCACTGCTCTTTCAAGAATTCTTGAAAGAAATTGCACTTTTTTTTTGTTCACACTTTACTTACCTATTTACATACGCCTTCAGTTGCACCAAATAGAAAAGATAAGCTGGACATTTTTTTCTCAAAGATTATGTGAACCTTTAAATAAAATCTAGTTTTGGAACACTTTGATTATTTAAACAGATTTATTTCCTGAATTCCTCCCAGATATGTTGGTTGGTTTTTTTTCCAGCTTTTAAGGAAAATATAAGAGATTTAGCACACCTTTCAGAGACTCAAATATATCATTAAACAGGGGAAGCGTATTTGGAGCAGATTATGACTCCAAAAAGTTAAGTGGGACCACTTAAATTTAATAAACTACTCTCAAAGATTATGATCAATCTTCTTTATAGTCCTCCTTTTCCCTGGAAAAGAGCATTTCAGAGAGCATGGTTAAAGCTGATGACAAAACCAAGCAATAAGAAAGAGAAGTAGAGGACTGACCCTGAGATGAGCTCTTGGTCAAAGCATGGTGCTAATAACACCAAGGCAGTGGATTTGATCCCCACCATGGGCCACACACTTAACAGCTGGACTCCATGATCGCTGTGGGTCCCTTCCAGCTCAGGAATCAGAGTTTCAGAAGAAAACAAGTCATGGCTTTGTCTAATGCATGAGTGCTGTCAGCAAGCTCCCCGTGAGCTATCAAGCAAGAAACTAATGTGTGACAAAAGAGGAAGGTCATTCCCCACAACGTCAGCAAATGCTCAGAAAGATTACACATTACACTGACAGTTGTGGACACTGTATTTATTCCAGGAATGAGCAGTGAGGCAGCAAGGTTTCATTAAAACCAGAGTGATGTTATTAAACTTTTATCATTTGACTGCGATATGTGCAGCAGCATTTTACATAAGCTAAAGCCTGTGCAACGTGCAATGAGGGAACCAATAAGTAGTGAATTACAATAATCAATATGTGAAATGACAAAAGCATTAATCAACTTTGCAGTGGTGCCTCAACCTGGGAAGGAATTAGTTTTATATAGATCACATAAATACTAGATAAATTACATACTGGGCCAAATGAATGGCTCATGTAACTCAATTGCTGATATATGCAGCTGGTGACACATTTGGATCTAGAGATGAATTTGGATGATTACATTTTGACATGATATCATACTGAGTAAGGCAATTAGCATAACAACATTTTCACAAGGACTTATTTTAATGTAAAATTTATGTAGATTCAGCTGTGCTCATGCATTTTTCTTGTTTGTAAGGGGCATTATATTTCTCCACAAGAAAAAGTCTTTGCTGCAAAAGTTTTTCTAGCTAAGTTTAGGTCTTTGTATTCCATGACTGGAAACAGGAAAATTATGTGGTTTTTTTGTTTTTTTTTTTGTTTTTTGTTTTTTTTTTTAAATTGGAAGGGATATCCCTTAATATATATAAAATAAAATGATAAATCAGACAGGAGATCACTTGCAAGTTTTCAAAGAGTTTGTAGCACAACAAGAGAAAATGGGTGTTAAAATTTGTGTGTTGCATTTATCCATTTGGAAACTGGTTTTGTCTGAGCTTTTTGGTAGAAGTCATGCAAATGTAGCAGAGAGGGTGTTTCTTACCTCTGTCTTTTTGTCTCATTTTAAGTACCTAGAAACACATACATGTTCATTGTAATTATTTAGAGGCTTTATATAAAAAGTAAGGGACGTGTTGGACAAGATTCTTGAAGAAATGTTTCCAGGATGGGTTAAAATGAAGCAGCCTTTAGCACATCTCTTCATTAATGCTTGTATAGAATACCACCAGTGATAACTATACTTATCCTTTCTAATTTTCTCAGCTCACTGTTGGGATTGCTGAGAAGACTGTTTCAAGTGCAAGTATTCTCCTTCAAGAGACAGGAGCAAGTCCACTTGCTACATCCTCCAGTACTGAGATAAATGACTCAATACATACACTGTTAGTGCCAGCTTCTTACAGAAATGAAAGCAGGGGGTGAAAATGAATGGCAGCATGGCTGCCTGCCCTAGGTGCATCTCTCTCAGGAGGTACAAGCATCTTTGAAGAGAAAGCAAAGGAACAAACATAAATGGTAGTCAGGAGATGATTTTTAGGCTAACAAGCATTAACAGCTGTTAAAATTAAGTGAGACTTGCCTTGAATTATGCTGGTTCAGAAGAATATTCAGTATACAGAAGGATAGCCCTGCATAGCTATCCAAGTGAAATTACCAGGAACAAAATAAAAATTTAGGAAGAAAAGGTAAAAAGGTGAATTTGAAACATCTCCAATATACCTTTATTAAACTCTCAACATTTCTGTATTCTCTATGCAAAAACAAATATGAAGAATAAATGAAAATGGCAGGTTGCAGACACTGTGCTGGCTGACTAGCGGTGATATGTATTGAGCCTGCCAATGTCTCAGAGTTGTTCATATGCAATGATTGCCTTTTTGACTGTTTACTCAATTCTTCTTAGCAAAAAATTCAGAGTGAGACAGTGAGATCCGTTAGACTCCTCATATGCTAGTGACTGTCAATGAAGAGGTTTTTTTCACTTGGACTATCTCTGTCTTGCATGGGTGAGGATACCCATGAGATCACTGAATAATTCAGGCATGACGCAAAACATGGCAAGCAGCATTGAAGTGAATTTATCCATCAATCTAGGCAGAGCTGTAGTAACCAAAGTTAAAAACCAAAATCAAATGATGAATTGAAAGCACAATGCTTTCCCAAGAAATCTGTATACCAGAGATAGATAAATTCCTTTAATATAATTTTTGACCAGAAATGTTATGGTTCCCACTTGATAAGGAGGAAATATAAGACAGACACTAACATTGTCCTAGAGGAAAAAGTGTGTGAACAAACAAAAACCGTATTAACTTTCAGTCACATTAGTAGAGTTCTGTGTTGATAGTCTAGGGCCTGTTACTTCAATGTCTGAATACTCACCTTTTTTCATAATTACTAACACATGGAAAGGACTTTATAAGAGGTAGTCAAACTTCTGTGCAAATGGGGATCACCTTTCTTTTCATATCTAACACTGAAATTAAATGCCATGTCATAAAAAAAAGTATGATTATTCTAAAATTGAGGACCCGAAGAAAATATCCAGGCTGCAGGGAAGAAAAGACTAATCCTTGAGTTAGAAAACTGAAGGGTCAATTGAGTCACACTGAGCTAGTTTCTGTTTCCACCATTGTGATTATAAACACTGAAATGTTGAGGAAATGAAAGAGTAACAATTGAGAACAGACTGGGACTCATTTTGAAAAATGTGCAGGCATATATAATAAAAGGCAATATTAGTCCCAAATCACCACCGATTAAAACTGCATTGCTCAGTTTCTCTAAAATTTTATGCTTATGATTATTAAGGAGTCATTGATTGAAAATCTGTCTTTATTCCACTATAATCAAGTTACTTTGCACAGTTTCTCTAAGTAACTGGAAAATAATCAAGAGTTAGAGTAGTGAATGAAATGCCCTTTTCATGTATGAGAAAGATATTGTAGGCAAAATTCTAAAATGTTAACAAAGAAGGTTGTACATTGGGAAAGTTTTAAATACGTACTCTTATTTTTTTTTTGCCTGAGTGAGTACACTTTGCGTGCTGGGCATTAGCACAAAGCCTGTCATTATAAATAACACTTTCAGATAACAAGAAAAATAAATTTTGCCCCATCTTTATTGTTAGTTACTCCATAGTTGCTTGTTGTTTTTCATCAGAAAATATTATGTGCCTATCATTCTGAGAAAAATATATTTGTTCTATTATCTCAGCCTAAAAGTTAAAAGCAGTAAAATATAACAGGCTTTGACATTGTGATTTATGGTACAAAAGTACAAGCAGAAGAAAATGGATATGAAACAAACTCAACAAAATTAATGTGTTCTTTGGCAGCTCTTGGTTTATGAAAAGGCTACATGAAGCAGTTTACTGGTCTGGAAAAATTTCCTTATTTTTCAAGCCTCTAAAATTTTTCCAGATAGTTTATTTGTTCAGTCTATCACCAATATGTATGTCAAAAACTTCCTGCACTACTGGAAAGTGGTAATAGGGTTTTTTTGACAAGTTCATGCATGAATTACTGAAAAATCGACATTGTCACATAAATAACTGCCTCAGAAAGTAAACTAAGTAAAGTCTGAGAGGTTTTAGCTTTTGTGTTCCAGGATTTCACTTTCACTAATCCTTAAATGATGGTGAAAATTTGCATGTTAGGCTTATGGAGAGAACTTTGCAAAAAGTGGAAAAAAAGGCAGAATCGCTTAAAAACCAATTGTCCAATTGCCTGGGGCTGTATATCTCAGTTGTGAGGGACATATTTTTCTTTTGATCTGACAGTAACTCTTTAACTGCTTTAGAATAAGCTTCATCATGCAATAGAAAGAGCTCTACTGTTTAATTAGATTTACACAACAGGTTCAGAATATATTTTGTTGTTCTAAGATTAAAGACCATCACAATGTGACATTCCAGGCTTGGATCTTGCACGAGGAGTGCTACAAATCCCTCCTATCTCATTGACCTGGGTAAGATGTGAATACAAGAACAATTTTTTAGAATGAGGAACCCATCCTGGAAGTTCAGTTCCATTGTTGTATTTCAATTTCTATAATCTGCTGTTACAGCTTTGCTCTCTCTTTGCAGGAGTGTTGTTTGTTTGTAGGGGTTATGTGTAGGTTTTATTGTTTGTTCATCTTATCAGTGCTCAGCCTTCAAACACTTCATAGGAGGAAGCATGACAGCTTTTATTACTAGAAGACAGGAACCAGCATTATGGTGCAGCCAGTGAATAGTATTTCTCCAGACTTAATGAATGCTGATCTCATTTACAAAGTGCATTACTTTACCTCCCATTCTAAGAGGAATACATTAATGTTTTTGAAAATGACATTTCATGATTAGCTAAGCATGACACCTACACAGTCATTTCAAATAAGATTGCCTGTTCTCAAAATTGTTTTACTATGTCAAAGGAAACAATAGTCTTTCTTGCAAGTCTGTTAAAAATTGAAAAACAATTATTTAAATTCACTTTGACTCACAGGCCTGACTTTTCAGTAAAGAAATAAGCTCATATCTATATTTTCTTTTCTAATATTCATTATTATATCTTATTTTCCAAAGAATTTCAACCCCCTGTGGATTTGGGAAGCAACTTTCATTACTATAAGCATTAATGTTTCTGGCAAATGATTATTTAAGAACATCGAAAAGTTAATTGACCAGAGATTCACAGGAAATATTTTGCCTTTTACTTTAAATACGAGTAGAATATCAATGATATACAGAGTAAAAAAGAGACACTTTTCCAAGGTTTCATCTATGATCTTGTGACATTTACAAACAAAAATAATTGAAGGGAGGGTTATTTTCAGTGCAGTGCAGGATTTACAGTATCTGAAGCGAGCAGGTGGAAAGCACAGTGCTGCAAATGAAGGGAGCACGCTGTGTGCTGGGGTGATATGGAAGTTGAGCAGCGTTCACTCCGTGAGAACTCGTGAGAACAATGATGCTTGGCCCCAGCGCTCACCTGAGGTCAGTTACGTGTGTCCAGCACGCTCAGTGATCTGGGTCAGGGCAGGGGCTGTTTTCCTCAGCCCCACTGCCTGCTCCTCAAAGTTGTTTGAGTTTGATCACAGGGGCTGAGCATGCCAGTCAGTCAGCAGATGCTGCAGTGCCAATTTGGGGCTCTCATTTCAAAGAAATGAGCTCCCTGCTTCTGATGGTGACAGCACCTACCACGTGGGCTACAGCAGCCCAGCATCAGAATATTCTGGATAATTTTTATTGATTCCCTCATAGGCTGGGATAATCTCTTTTGCAAGTGTTCACACTAGTTTGCATCACCATATCTGATCTCTAGATTGGGGTTCAAATGCAAAAATTGCAGAGCTGCACTTCCCAAAAGGCAACAAATCTGGGAACATACAGCTCAAACCCACCACTACAATGTAAATTCCCAGAGACTAATATGTCTAACTAACTACTGTCTGTAGTTTTATTCAGAACAACACATACTGAGTTCAGTAAAATACACTAAGTATATGCATCTATATATGCATCTGTATGTAAGATACCAGTATAAATTTTTTTTTTCTTTGAGGAAAAATTTACAGCAGTAGCTCTACTGAATTTGGTGTTTGTAATACTTAATTCTGTCACATGAGATGTTTAAAAAGGGAAGATGAAGGAAAAAAAAGAAATAGAAAACCCATTAGCATGCTCCAATGACTGAAGAAAGAATTTCAAAGATAGTCTTCAATGTCAGAAATTCATTTGTTTCTAAGTTTCATCTTTCAGAGACCTTTGATCTGAATCCCGTTTCCCATCTTGCAACTTCACTATGTAAAATGTTGCTTCATTATTTTCTGACATCTTGCCTCATGGTGAGCAGGTGTGACTTGAAAATAGTATATAAAAGCAATCTCTGGTGCTTTTTCTGATCCCTGAAAAGTAATCTATACCTGAACCACTCATTTGAAAGAAAAAACATTTCTTAGGTCCTTGAAACATGGAACAACTTTCTCTCCTGCTTTGGGATTTTGTGTGTGAAGCTATTTGGCTCACAGGAACATTAAATTTGGTCTACCTACCCTATTTTGATGGAAGTGGTCACATGCATGTTCTTAGGGCAATTCCCAAACTAGATTAAGGCCAGAGAAGGAAAAGGAACTGAGGGAAAAATCTTACTCTGCTTTCATTGCAATTACTTGTGACAGAACACAGCTGTACACAACATGTGTAGAACCTGTACTATTTTTACCCTGTCTGTGTAGCTGGAGCTCAGGTTGCTTTGGTAGCACCAGCCTTCTGCATTGGCACCTCTACTGGACAACATGCTCCCTTTTCTGACACTGGTGTGATTCCTCTCCTTAAGCCATCTCATGGCAGGCAATAAAGTAAAATAAAGCAAAGTAAAAGGGAAGGGAAGGAAAAAGAGAATTGGTGAGGAGAAAAGGAAAGAAATATTTTTGTAACTAGGTCATGGATCATTGTGACAGTAAGAGTTGCTTCTCTGAAGTCAAGGCTTCTGAAATTAAAAATATTTTGACAGCTTCATTGTAGCAGATCTAAAGTATTGAAGCACTCCAAGACTATTAACCTCCAAATAAACTGCATCTTCTCTTCAAGAGGAGTCTTTGATCAAAGCACTCCTTTGTTTATTGTTTTTTTGCCAAATCATATCAGCAATGTATGAAGAATTTTCACCATCCTTCTGCAAATGATTATTAGGAATTGATGATAGGGTTTTGGGAAGTTGAGAGAGGATAGATTTATTTCATTTGCTGTACTTTGAACCCAAGAAATACATAAGAAACTAATGCTAAAGTCTTTGCATACATAAGCTTAATACTTATTTTTTTTAAATTGGAAAATGAACTGATTTCTACAATTTTTAAACATAATGAATCATTCTGAGCTGGCATCCTGCCTGCAGTGCTTTTTGACCCTGCTAAAACAAGTGCTTTCCCTGAGCCAAAATATGTGAAAGGAAAAATGTTTCTTAACATCGTAGATGATACAGGCATACACAAAATATCTACATGCATCACACTACAATCATAAGATACCAGCATTGCAAATATGCTTAGTTCAGATTTAGCAATTATTTAATCAAACTATGAACAGAGAAAACTGAAGAATAAACTGTAGAAAGTGGTATATACCAATATTATTAAAAAAATCTTCCTTTTAAGTGTTTATATTTTTGAAGCAAAGTGAATTTTCTAAAGGCATAAGGCAGAACTTCACTTGTATTTGCAAACATATTTTCAATGTTTGAGTTGATAACTTTCCATGTGTTTATTTCTCACCAGTATTTTCTCATGCTGGAAATATTTGCCAGATCTGAATATAACTTTGCATAATGTGCATGGAAAAGTTAGTCAAACTGAATTTCTAAGTTAATGATCAACTTGCCCACAGCAATCTCACAGCTATATGTATCATACTCTGTGCTAAACCGTTTCTCTGGTTTTTGTCCTTCAAGCAAAAATGAGTAAAAGTGAGGTTTGAAAATGAGAGTCTTACTACAATGTAAAGCAAAAGATGCAATAAATTTCTTTCAGCAACAGAACAGTTAGTTATTTACAAGAATTTGGGCTTCTAAAACACTACTAGCCATAGTATTTGGAAGAATAGCAGGTCATGAAACTAGAAGACAGTGTGGTTGCTGTAAATTCTGTTAAAATATCTCCCCAACATCTCATTTACTAAATGGCAGCATGCTCTCTCCTTTAAGATCATTTACAGTACTTTTGTAGATTTTTTGAAGGGTTTAAATTGAAATTAATGTAATCTGCTTCATAAACTAATGAACAAGTCTTCAGTGAAAAAATTATTTTGTGATTTTTATGGTTTCACAGTTACATTCTGAGCATGTTATATAATATATATTAATATAAATATATTAATGTAATATATATTATAGATACTAATTTTTTTTAGTTCAACAAGCAAACACAGAAGGCCAGTTCTCAGAACTCATTACTGACGAGTATTTCAAAAGTAACATGAACATTTTTTGCAGAATTAATGGTTTAAAAATTCCTGTTGGAACTGCTTGATTGAGCATTTCAAAGAACATTTTAATATTTCAGAAGTAAAGCAAATAATTTCAGATTTGAATAACATTCCCTTCTTAGCAGTGACATTTGGTATAAGTTAATTTGGTTTAAAGAAAAACCTTAGGCAAAATCAAAGCTTTTGCATGAAAGGAACCAATATTGCTGAAAATAACCCTCATAAATAAATAAATAAATTCCATGAGCTTAGTAATCCAATTTGCTATAAAACTTAAAAAGGATCTTGTAAATTACTTTTGCTACATTAAGATGTTGAGATGTGGGGTTTCTGGATAAGGGATGATTTTTTTTGCTGTTCTGCATGCAGAGCTGATGGTCTAAATCAATGAGGCAGACTAAAGATGAAGCAGGAAGGGGACAGTGTATTGGTCATGTGCAGGCCATGTCCAAACTTTGCAGCATGGCATCAGCACAGCAGTGCTGGTCCCTACAATGCATGTTTGAACAAAGGCTTTTCAGAAGAAAGCAAGTAGAGAGCTAAATTAGACAAGAACCACCCATTTTGGATGTCATACACATGCTTGCAGGGAATTGGTAGAGGACTACTAAAGAGAAACTTTCAATTAATGATGAGGTTTTGTATTTGTATAGGAGGCAATCTCTTGCATTTCCCCTTGAATCATTTCACACAAGCCATTGTCAAAGATAGGACAGAAGTATAAATGGGAAATTACCCTAATCAAATATGGGCATTTCTGCATGTTTATAACCACTACTGCTAAGCACTTCTCCAGAAAAGCTGACAATTTAATAGATATTGCCCAGACAGCTGGAAACTTCTTTAAATCAGCAGGTAGTATAACCAGCACAAAGTGAGTTTCAGAATTTGATTTTCCAGAGACGGCAGCTTTTTGAAAGACCTAATTGCACTAATTATAGAAGGTGTTTCGTAATGTTTCAGCAAAAACACTGACCCAAACTGCATAGCAGGTGCTCATTAAATGTGCAAGATCTGCTATTAATAATCATTTACCCCTTGTGGAAACTGTGTAAAGTATATAATAAAGACAAAATTTATCTTCCCAAGAACACTATCTAAGAAAATGATATTTCAGTGATCCCAGGTTAAAACACCTAGTTGTTTCTTCACACTCAATGAATTGAAAAAAAGAATAAAGTGCCCCTGCATTTTGCTGATGTCTCAGAAATGAAATACTATTTCTCAATAAAACATGCATGTACTAATCTCTGTATCAGAAATACAGAAGCCATTGGATACTCTGCTGCAAAATACATATATTTTCATTATTGCTGGGCATAAAAACTACATCACGTGTCTTTTCATCAGTGTTACTGAGCATCTCCAAGGTGGAATACACACATGAGCTCAGGAAACTTAGGTAATTGTCTGATAATGTCAGTAGGACAAGTTACAGCCCCAGCCCTATTTTCTGCTTTCCCATAAAAGAAACATCTGTTTCCGCAGCTATTTTTAACCATTGACAAGGACAGACCTAGAGTCCTGCTTCACAGAAAGCAAATACAGCTGTGCTGAGTCCCTGCCCCAAAATAAAAAAATGAAAAGTCAGTAGCTTGGTAAGGCAAACTACCTTGTGCTCCCATTATGAGTAAGCACTACCCTGCAACTGGAAGCATAGCTAAACTTAAATTCATTTCAAGGGCTGATAAATATGGTGCAAGTAAGCATTCTTTTTTATTTTTATTTTTTTTGGCTTTGTACTTGGAAACCTAGAGATATTACTGTAGGAGGAGAAACAGGTACTGTCTAGACCCATTTCCTGTAGCTTATAAATATCGATGCTCATGATTCCCAGGAGCTATCCTGTTGCTTGAGAGCAGCTGAAGGTGACAAAACTGAGTTGTAATCACTACAAGCTCAGACTTTGAGAATGCATTTTTCTGATAGACAATTTCAAAGAAATGCACTAACTTTTTGGAAACACATTTATTTTAAAATACTTCAGAAATATTATTACAAGCCCAGGTGGCTAATGCAGCTAACAGATGTGCAAATTTTGTCTGGGGATTAAAAAAAATGCAGTTTATTAAATTGTGTCATATGGCAGATGGGTAGGAGCTCTCTGGCATATTCGGTTGATTACCCCATAGTTCCTGCAGTCAGAGGAAAAGCCCCAGCCTGCATTTTTGCATACACACAGTTACTGGAGAGTGCCAGTTTGCATTTGTTAAAGAAAGGGTATTGAAACAAAATACCTCAGGGCTTCTTCAAGATTGTCTATTCTGTACTGGTAAGGCTGAACATTGTCTTCTTGTGTCACAGAAAAGAAATGAAATAGGGATACAAGCCCTTCCAGCTAAACAGCTACTTCCTCTGGTAAACGTGGGGTTTATATCTGACTATTTCATCTGCTCTACCAAAATAGCCTTTTAAACTTTATTAGCTAAAATTACATTACAACAGTTACATGAAGTTTCAAACAATGCTTCTGGTTTTAGAACAGCTTCCATGCCTAAATGGAAAAGCTCTTACAAATCCAATTTCCTATTCTGTTTACAGAGGTCTGCTGCTTGGTGACTCATAATCTTCCTATGAGTTGCAGCAGCCTAGAGAAAGAGCAAGCAGTTTATGTTGACTCAACAAAACAATTACCTTAAAAAGAATAACCTGTTTTTTCCTGCTAACACAATTTTACTGCAACAGTGTTTACACATTACTATGTGTAAAATCAAACAATACAATCAAACAATCAATCAAACAACAACAAAAAAAAAATAGAAAAGCATAGAACTTGGGTACCAAAATTAACACATATTCATAATAACTTAAAAAATTATCATGACTATGTATTCTATTGATTTCTATCCAAAATAGTATTATGCATTTTCTCATTAAAAGCTAAATAAGAATATCCTGAAGCCACCAACACATTTTATGTGAAAAGTTTGATACACTTAATAATATAATTATTCCATTCATAATTGCAAGAAAATGATGAAAAGTTGAATAATATTTTTCTCATCCATTACTGTAGCAATTGAAAAGTGGCACATTATAAATGGAGCTGAGTAGGAATATAAGCATAAAAACGGCTGCCATCTAACACATTCGGTATGAGATCCTGCATTCAATTATCTACCAGTTTGTCAAATTTCAGCTGTTGCTGCTAAAATTTTCCATGTCAGCAAATGCACTTCAGGCAGAATTTCTTTTAGAAAGTTTCTTTAAAAAAGTTTCCAACAATAGCAACAAGGATTAGTAGTTGGTTTATGTTCCATTGAGACCAAGACTCCGCGAAATAAGGCCTTCCAATATATTCCTGCTTTGACTCAGGAAAGCAGCTGTTTCAAAGAATGCCTACAAAAGCATGGTCAACTTCCTAGGCTGCAAAAAAAATCCTTACTGTTTTTCACATTTCCAGTGCTCTTCCTTCTGAAGAGTGTGTGAATTGCCTCTGAAACATAAATTTCTACTTATTGAAATTATTACTTTTGACTGCTATGAGCAATGGGTCTATGAGAATGCCTGCCCCACTTCTCTAAGTGTGGCTGTTGCTGGAGCCCAGGAGGAAGCACAGCAGCCTGTGAAATGGGGAAATGCAGCCTTCCAAGGCAAAAGACCTAGATGAGCAAGAAGTATGCTGGGAAAGGGGAATACACAGTGAAACTAGGACAGCAAGGCTGAAAATAGTGAACACATGCAAGGAGATGAATAAAGGATGCAAAGAGTTGAATAAAGGTCTGCAGATGAGGGTATGGCATTCAGGGTTATAGAAAGAGCCTCTAAGAGGTTCATAAGAGGACTGGGTAGGAACAAGCTAAAGGGACAGGGAGGTGCAGGCCTAGAGGAGGGCGGAACATCTCCCCAGGTGCAGAAATGGACCCACACATGCCAGAGAAACACCAGCCATCAAAGCTGGAAAATCCTCTGCTAAATTGTGGATCTCATCCTCCACTGGTACTGGCTCACACAGAGAATGAAAACTCCATAATGTTTATCAGCTACTGCCCCAGCCACAGAAGTTCTGCTCTGAACATTTAATCCCTGCTTGTCTGTCTCAAGGTGTTTATAGTTTCCTTTTATGTTTATAATTTCGCTGTCCTTCATGTCCTGATTAGTAAAAGGAGAACAATCCTACCCTCTCATCTCACAGTTGGATTGGAAAATGATATGTTTTCTGCACTCAGAGCAGGGTCTGAACAGTTGGCAGTAAATAAAGCAAAAGACCACAGGTTGACAGAGAGGCTGGCAGGAAAAATAAATAAGTACTGACACAGCCTGTTCTTCCCTTCAGTGCACCCAATGAAGCAGAAATCTGTGAAATAGAAGGTAGGTGATTGTTCAGTAAAAAGCCCTGCAATGGGAGAGGGTGTCCACAAAGGCTAACTTCAGTACTGGAGTAACCTCCAGGCCTGCTGTCAACTGAAAGAGACATCTCCTTTGGGATAAGATTTATGTGTCTTAAAATGGGCTCCTGTTCTAGAACTGCTCGTAAGAAAAGTTTGCCTCCCCCCCTCAAATGAGGAGGGACCCAGAAGAGGTAGCACCTCTCGAGCTCATCTATGCTTGTGAATTTTCCTCTATGCCATACTGCAAGTGTATAAACTCATTCTGCAGGAAATAGAACCATCAATTATTAAAAACAAGTGAAAACAACCCCACCAGTAACATTGAAATAAATCTTTTAATGGTTCTTCTTCCATAAATGCTCTGTGAATTTTAATGATACAGGAAGTTCGAAGAACTGTCTCTCTGTTTCTGAGCTTAGTTGAGACAAGTGCATGATTGGAAACAGCATGAAAAGTCCCTAAAGGATTGGTTTTCAAGTGAAAGACTAATTAATTTATTTGCAAAAGAAATCCAATACTTCCAAAAACTTTGGATAAAACAATATAATTCTTTATATGTAAGTGTGTTTGAATTCTTCTTTATATACAAACCTATCTTGAAATAAGAAAAAATCTAAATTTAGTATTTTTATATCCAACAGTGGAAGCTTTTTAAATGTGTTAGAACAGCTTCAGAGAGAGAGCTGAAAGCATCCAACTGACATTTTTTATCTATAAGCTATTTTCCTCATGCAGGTCAGCAGAGAAATTAGAGACATGCTTGAGACAAACAGCAAGTCAAAGGTTGGCATAACAGACCAAACAGGAGCTAATCCTGCTACAAGACAGGTGGCAAAAGGCAGAGGTGCAGCTCTGCAGTTCATGGCACAGGATTTGTGCTGGATATGGCTTCAGGGAGGAAACCACTGGAGAGCCTTTGAAAAAACTGGCATGGTCAAATTACAATTCCACCTAGTTTGCAACATGCAAGCACAGGTTTTTTCCAGTATAGGGAAAAAGCACAATTAAAGTCAGCAGATACAGTGATTGTAACTGTAGTTTCCTGGCTTATAGTTTCAGCATGGGGAGGAGAATTTTTGAGTGAAGGTCCTCAGATTGTGAATACATTGTGCACTATGACAAAGCTGCTTCACTGGGCTTCCTAACGCCTTCCTGTGCTACTGGTGACCATATTCTGTGGAGAAGGTCTTCACTGGAGATGGTGTGAAGGAGAGCTTATCCAGGCACTGCTTCTTTTCCAAGTACTTGGGAGGAGGGATGCCTCACTGACTGAACTACAGGAATAATTGAACAGTTTTAAGAAGAGGATTGTTGTTTTGATTCTATGCGTATTTCAAGTCCATGACTTCATAAATAGTAAACAATTCAACGTGTGTCATGTAAAGCCCCTGGAGTATGAGCAGGAGGACTTACATGGATAAAGCTCTCTGTTAACTCCTTTTTCACCCTCTGTTGCAGACTTTGAATTGATTGAACCAGATCTGCAGGCTCTAACCTTTTCCAGCAGCAGCATCACAAAGGAGTGATAGCAAGCTGAGCTATGGATACCAAGCCAAGGACTCACCATATGGTGTTTTTGTTACACACAAGGGGAAAGGTTGCTTTAAAGACCAAGGGCCGAATTCATCCCTGGCATAAGACTACGAAATTCAGTGGTGTTAGATCAAGCATGAAGTCAACAGCAAACTAATTCTATGTGATGGGGAACAGAAGTCAAGGTTGTTTTTTTAATAGCCCAAGGATGTCTATAAGGTAAACTCAGCTGAGCCAAGGGGTTTTTTTATGTCCAACTGACATCTGTTCTCAGACAGCCTGCAGCACACTGGAACAGTTTCCCAACGTTTTTCCTCTCTATAAACACTGTGAACTTCTATAACAGCCAGAGATGATGAAAATACATGTTTCATACAAAAATGGGCACCACAAATGACCCAGGAGATATTATGCTAAAATACCAACATTGCTTTAGTGATTCTGTATTCAAGAAAGAAATACAAGGAAACTTTCCAACAACCTTTTGCTAATTGTTGTTGAAATGTACTGACACATGACAGCAGATGAATTTTAGCCATTGTTATCACCATGCACTTTAAAGAAATTAGACTGGAAACAATACATTGTGAACTAACCAAACATCTGACAGTCTAAGCCCCTCTTTCACATTTTCAGAGCATTTGATGTGCAGATCAATTAAAGGGCTTATTTCAAGTTGTCTTCAAATAGCACAGCAGCTCTGACATGCAGAACCCCCATAATCCAGACATTCAATAAAGTGCACATTGGTACACTTTTATCTTTACAGCATGTTATCTCATTTTTACAGCAAGACGTTACCAGAATGAATTGGTTGAAATGCAAAAAGTAATTGAGGAACCTGGCTTTTAAACTTCATGAGCTATTAAATAGACGGGGAAAAAAACTGGTTCTTAACATGAGTCAGGTTGTCTAACCTGTCTGCTGATGTGAGTTAACTTTGCAGTACCTGAGAGAGATTTTAGAGGATATTTTTGAAGCCTGGGATAACGGCTGGTGAAGTTGTATTCAAGGTAATGTAAATCAGTGCTTATTTAACAGAAGACAGTTAACAACTAGAAATCCAAAAGACATATAGCTGGAATCAAGTCAAATATATATTTTGTTTTATATAGCAGAAGATGTTACACACGTATTTTAGAACTGAATTCAAGCAGAAAAGTGAGAAGAAAAATAATGTGGCTAAACTTCCTACAATATCAATAAGACCCATCTGCAGAATCAATCTTTTATTGACGAAGCAAAGACAGCTGCGATACAGGTTTCAAGAAGTAGAGGTTGTCTCATGACTCTGGCTGCTGTGAGGTGACAGAGTGAGTACACAAACCTGAGAGATGAGCTTACAAAATGATCACTCTCATAGGCTCCCGTGGGAGACCAAAACTGATCCTGGTAGATATAAATTATTCATGTCTTACCTATGTTATTGATTCTGGCCCTAAACTCTGAAACCAGAAAAGATAGGACTCACTGAGAAGAGAAAGGAGATACCCTAAAGATGCAGTGTGGTAGAGTAGGACATGCTGCCAGTGTAAGTGTAAGGAGTGAGGCTGAAGGGTGCTAGCAGGAAGAGAGTTCATTAAAAAACCTGATATTTTGCTGGGAAAATAAGACATTCTAAAGCATTTTAGCTGTTAGTGCTTACTTTGCAGCTACCAGGGATCTTCTATATTTAATTTCTGGCTAACCACCCATGGCAAGAAGCAATTAGTAGAGCTGCCTGTGTCTGATAATACTGTAGCAGTATTATCAGAGCAGTCTCCTAACACCCTCTTTCTTGCCAAGTGAAATATCAGTATTGATATATACTGATATATCACTTATAAACCTATATAAGCTATAGGTTTCTTGATCCTCTGAAGTTCCATTGCTCCTATCTGTAGAAGCCTTCCCATTTTCCTGGAGCTGCTTTTTTTTCTCACAAGCTCCTCTCCAGAATGCGGCTCTGGCTGCCAGTACTGGACCTGCTTGACTGATGTCCACAGACCACCTTGCTACCTTCCTCAACTCCACCATTCACTCAAAGCTGACATGATTTATCCTAGATTTCCTGAGTGTTTAGCAGATACTTTTACACATCAGGAAATACCTGTGAGGTGAAGGCAGCCATGCCTTATTGCTAATAGAGACTGAGAAGGAGCTGCTGCAGCAGACTTGTACCAACAGCATTGATATCTGTTTGCAGGCTTTTTTCCTGGGCAGCATTTATGGCAATAACTCCATATTTTGTCTCATTCGAGGACAAGCGTTTTTTTATCAGACTCAGGTACTTTGCCCCAGTGCTCTTTGGCCAGGTACCCTAACAAGTACATCTGCACCCAGAAACTCTTCCAGTCTTGAATTCAGTTTGCATGTTCACAGATGAAATATTATTATTGAGAGGTA
Organism: Poecile atricapillus; assembly: GCF_030490865.1. Classification (NCBI taxonomy): domain Eukaryota; kingdom Metazoa; phylum Chordata; class Aves; order Passeriformes; family Paridae; genus Poecile; species Poecile atricapillus. Next base: position 52,201,577 of record NC_081252.1, read on the forward strand.
ATTAATACATTTGACAGGTATTTAAACCCCCTATAAATAAAGATATTTAGATAGATAGACTTCTTTCACACTCAAAGAATAAGACAACCCTCCTCTTCTGTTTGATCTAACACTGTGCTTCTCTTGAATCTGCAACGTATAGGATTGAAAGAAACAAGGTCAGACAGATGTATCAGAGGCAGTTCTCTTTGCCACAGTCTACCTATGTTCCTTTCTGTATATTTTTCTCACAGATATATTTTCCTCTAGGAAATATATATATTTTTTTCTGCCTAGTTTTACTTTTGAGTATTTTCCAGAGTCTCTGGGTGTTTCTGTTATGCCCTTCTCCTCTTTTTCCTCCCATTAGTATGTTTTCTATGTACTCTTTATATCTTAAAGGTGTTAGAGTTGCTGATAAATCATTGCAAGTAAATAATACAACTCAGATAGCACTCTCGAGGAAGGAGAGCTGAGAGTATGGGGAAAGAGGAAACCAAGCAAAGGGTTTGGGATGGTTGATCAAATAAAAAAGTGTATTCTGTGTCCTTGATGACATCCGTTGAGACATAAAAATGGATAGAAGACTGTAGAAAAATTCCATGCACACTCACAGACACAAAACCATTACATTTCAAAGGAAATATTTCCATAGCCTACAAGAAGAAGGAGCTGCACAATGCACAGAACTAAAGACTATGACTAGGGATCCACTCCATCTCTCTTGAGGATGTATCACTAGTAATTTGAGAACACTTTTTCTTTCTAGCTGCCAGTGACTTGTTTTAATGACTGAGTATGCACTGAAATAAATGAACAGAATTGTTCCTAGGCAACACTCATAAATCCTCAAGGCTGAGGTACGGCTACCTAATCCCCATAAAATATATCTGGACATTTCCTAGGTCAAGCAAATGCATCTGCATCTCATCAGCATTTATCACAGTACCTCAAAATTGTCCTCTGCGTGCCAGTGTGCCTCAGGGGAAACAGAGTTACATGGTCCCACCCCAAACCCCTTGTGAAGGGCGGCCCAGGAGTTCTGATTGGGTTTGAGTCCCTGGGGGTTCTCCCTTGCTGTGTTTCTAATGGTTCCTAACCCTGAACTCCACCCTCAAGGGTGGAGACCCTCAAGAGTTCTGTCTCTCAAAAAACCCCTGATCAGCCTCTGTTCGGATCTCTTGTTCTGGATCTGAGTTTGTTCCCATGCTGAATAAATGGTTTCATGAACGGGAGCCCGTCTCGTTGGTGTTTCATGCCGGTCCCCAGAATCCTGCTGCTTCTCTGGACGAGATCCTGAGGTTGCTGACTGCAACACTCATGGAAGTTTTTTTTTCAGGAAAACTTTTTCATGGCAGAATACAGTGACAGTTGTTATTAAAGAAAAAATGGTGCAAGGTGTTTTGAACTATTCCTTGTTACACATGAAGAATTAGTAATGTATTTTAATTTGTGAAATCCACATGCACCAACTAATCATTAACTTGATTCAGGACAGCAGAGGCTGAACAGCCCATGCAGATTTTATATATTTGGTAATACTACAGAATACCTTTCACATAATTAAGGTAAGTATCTATCATGACCAGGACCATGAGTTTACAATAACATTACTTTTTTAATACAACATCTGTATCTAGAAAAATATAGAAACAAGTTAAGAAATTGAATACAGAGTTGTCATCACCCTACACATGAAGCTTGGGAGTCATCTTTTCACATACTCCTTTCTTTTTCTTGAAACCTCTGTCCCAGATTCAGCCATTTGGGGAATCTGGAAAAAGGGAAATTTGAAGAAAAACATTCCCTTCAGACTGAAGAGGGGTTATCAGTTAGGGTGGAAAATGTCCATACTTCTATGCTTTCTAGCAATGGGTAGCTGCCATATTTGCTTCTACTTTTAGAGTCACCAATATATGGTCATGATTTAAGCACCTCTTTCTTGCAAATTTCTTTTATAATGCTAGAATTTAAAAGTAACCTATTATTAAGATGCTATCTACTGTGCACATGTTGGCCCATATGATAGGATTTTTTATGTACCTAGAAATTTCTATGTGTTTAAATACGTGATTTGCCAGTTTTTATTGTTTATCGTGTCTGTTTCTGATTCCCATCTTATCTTGAAAGAATTGTGCTTTTAGATATATATATATTTTTTTTTCTTTTACTAAGCCCATTTTAATTCACTGAGGAAATAATATTCAGTAATAACAACTGAATATATGTCATTTTGATTTGTCCTTATCAGTGAGATATGCTAAGACATAGGCATTTTATCAGTCCGTGATTAAGCTGTGGGCATTCTGTTTAATTCAGCTTGTTTCAACTTACTGACAAACCCTTTGTAGACAAACACCTCATTCTTGATTACTACAAGAAAATACATTTACTACAAGGGTATTATTTGACATTCAGTTGTGCTGGTTTTAGCTGTGTTGGAGTTAATTTTCTTCACAGTGGCTAGTATGCTCTGCCTTCTGCAAATTTAAGACAGAAGTGGCTGTATCCATTTACACTTCCCAGATGTAGAAACTATGGAACAGTGCTATATTCACTGAATGTCTTGAAAATGAATGAAAAAAAGGCTGTGGAGTCAGATATCTTCATAGTTAACTGAGAAACTGAATCCTTTTCATAGGTTTATGTCTACTGATAGTCATTGGTACTGGAGCATTTAATCATGACCTAAATCTTTTTAGCTTCTTAGCTCTGGCTAGAGAATGAATTTACATTACCAAAAGAAAAAAAAAAAAAAAAAAAAAAAAAGAAAAAAGAAAAAAATAAGATAAATTAAGCAGGAGATTATAAAAAGTGCAATGGAATTAATGAACTATATTCTGGTGCAAATTAGTGCAGTATATGTACCTTCAACCAATTCTGTTTTGTCCTTTGCATAATTGCTTTTGTTTCTATACTCTATATAATAAACTAGGTGCTAGGTGAGGAAATATAAGCAGCACACATTTACACATGCTATCTCTGTTCCACTGGGTATTGTTTAAAAAGCAGCAAATGTTCTGCTTCAAAAGATTACGCCAATTAAAATGGCATTTCTTTAAATGGAAATCTGAAAGAAAAAGCAACATAAATATATTTCTGGAAGAAGGAAAAAAATGTTTTCTCCAGTCTCTGTTTAATTTGTTTTAAATACAACTGGTTTATTTATTTAAATACAACTGTGGTTGTTCAGACTTTTGTTCTACATGAGGGGTGAATTTTGAAAAATTATGGGGTTTTTTGCTTTCTCTACTCCTTCTTTTGTCTTCAGTCTTTGTATTGGTCAAACATGCATGTGAGCAAATGTGCATGGAAATATTACCTAGGTGAGTTCACATTACAAAAAACCAAAAAAACAAAACAACATTTATTACGGTATTTTCAAACCCAGCTATGCTTAGATTCAGGCAAAATCATTCAACATCATAGTCTACCTTAAACTGCAGCTTTTGTCTCTGTTAATTGGTAATTGAATAATTTTTGTTGCTATTTTCAATACCAGTTATGAAAGTATCCTCCATTAATACCATTTTTCAGTGTTATCTGCATTTCCATTTTCTGTTTTCTTTCTGCAGTGAACAGTTTTTATGTCTTTATAACCATACAGAGTTTACTGCAAATTGTGTATCTTCCCTCATACACTTACAAATTACAGATTTCCTGAAATTTTGTCTTCTTGAAAGACTGCAGACTATCAAAGAACATCTGTATATTGGGAATAGACATCTTCCTAATATATGTGTTGGTGAAAGAACCATTTCTATCTATATGCAAAAAAATTTTATGACTGAAAAGATGCTTTAAAAATATTAAGTACTTTAATAATCACACATGTGTTGTCTTCATTCAAAATGGTACCCTTAGCTCCTATGTCCCATTTGACTGATTAAATAAAAATTGGAAGACAGGAAATACTGTCACAGCTCTGAGCTTATCACTCAGAAAAAATAATTTGGAAAATCATAGAATTTTAGAATTGTAGAATGGTAAGAATTGGAAGGGACCACAAATACTATCTTGTTCCACTTACTAGACCAGGTTACCCAGAGCCTGATCCTACCTAGCCATGAATACCTCCAGAAAAGACTTAATGGAACTGTAAAGCTTCTGTTTCTCCTTATCCTCCCTTAGAACTAGAGAGAAAACAAACTGTGTTGAAGTGACAGTCAGGAAATTGACATTTTTTGTATGGCCTGTAGAGTTGACAGAATATCTACTTTTAGATACCTGGTCAATGAGAGTTACAGTGGTACAGAAGAACCCTGAGCACTTTGGGAGAAATACCTAGAAATTAAAATTGACATTTCAATGGTGAGGTACAAAGCAAGACTATTAAGGAACACCAAAGATAGGATCAGCTGTGTAGACAGACGTAACAGTCTCATATGGTATATTTTGGATAAACACTTCAAATTGTGTCAGGTTTATCTCCAGCTAACATGCCATTAAAGCTCTGCATAGAGAAATTACTGATTCCAGCAAGTTGTCTAAAGATGATTTTCTTACTCCTTGCAAAAATCTTGTTTGACTTAAATGACTTAGTACATTTTTTCACAGATTTGGAACCGCATACCAAGTTACATAACAATCTATTGAACAACTTTCCGTGTGATACTGTGCACAAGCCAAAAACTCCTAAGATACTTGGCAGGCTACTATGCAGAGAGTCTATCCATCAGCAAAGAAAATGGGTGAATAGTTTGAGAAAGAAGACAAAAACTGGCTAAAACAAAAACCAACTATTTCAGGAACACACAAAATCTCTAACAGTCAAAACTGCACGTTAGGTATAGGAAACTACAACAATCCTAGAGAAGAGCTGAGTACACAGAGTTGGATGGGAACTGGTTTCTTACTTGCACATTTACCACCAAGTATATAATATCCTTTATTTCCAGAACAGATCAGTTTGTGCTAGAGATGAACCCTGTTATTCACTGAAAATAAATGTAGACATGTACAGAATAATCTATTCTTCAGCACATAATAGTCTCACACATAATAGTACTTCAGCTGCCCTAGCAAGTGGCTGAACCAACAATGCAGACAGGACCATAAAGTTTGCTATATATAAAAATCCATGGTACTGCTCAAAAAAACCTCTTGCCAGAAGCAGTTTTCTTGACAATCCTGGCATTATAGGATGCCAAGAAAGTCAGCTAACAACACAGGCAAGTGTCTTTGGTTGCTAATGCCCATTCCATACAGGGCAAAACTTCCAGCTGCCTACTATTCTGCAAACCTAGAATTCAATAAGACCATTCTTTAAATATCAAACACCTGACACAACTTTAAGTTGTTAATTTTTGGTAAATTTTCTTACTGTCTTTACTAACAATTGTACTATATAAAGCATATATACACTTGTATATATATTTATGAAAGGTTAATGAATCATGAAGAAAGAAAAGTCATACAGAGAGATGGTACAGTGATGTTAATACTACAGATCGTGTGCACCTGTTTGTATGATTTAGTTTTTCGAATAAAAGTTAATTTTTCCAGCATCAATTTGCCCCTGTTGTGACACATTTGTTGCAAATTGATTTGTTTTGCAAAGTTTTTGTGTAAACCCAAACCCACAGTTTTTACCAAGCCTACTGCTTCTTATCTTTATGAATAATTTTAAAAACTTTCATGTAATTAATTTATTTTTTAATTCTATTGAAACTGCACAGTAAAAAATATTTTTTTTTTCATTTTCATCTTTATTTCCTGCTGTCCCAACAAACATGTTAATAAAAATGTTTCAAACATCTCTGCATCTTCCTTGCTTCTCATACCTCTCTGTTCTGTGAACCTTGTTTACTACCCTCTACCACTGTCACAGGATACTTTTCAAAAGATAGTAAAAACTTTTGCCTGTAGCTTTCCAAATATATGGACTTAGCTTCATATGACTTAGATCTCCTTTACCTCCTTTTTCTAAGTGATATAAAGTGAAAGGGTCTCATCAGGACCTGATTTACTTATGAATGCAGTCTAAATCATGTAATCCTTGGCAAATTGCTGAGCCCAAGATTAAAGCAGACTACTCTGCTCAGCAAGACTCTGTCTGCAATGGGAATTTGAAAAGTACAAGCCAGACATCTCCAGACATGCACTGTAAAAATCTTCATCAACATAAAATTTACATATCTGCTGAATAAAAATCCCCGCCTGCCTTACATCAGGTTTTGGAATGCTGCTGTCATGAACAAGTGCACAGATGAAAGGTCTTGGAGAGAAGCAGAGTAAGAAATGCTTTAAATCAAGTTTTACACAGAAGTCTTGTCTTTTCTTTCACTAAAGGAGATGCTGGAAGTGTCCATATGTTATAATCCACCTTTCTGTCACATAAACTTAAGTGTGTGGCCATTCCAAACTACTTATTCCCATATATCTATATATAAATAAATGCATCTATTTTTATATAATATAAATCTATAAAAATTAAAAATGAGACTAAAACTTTGTTTTATAAATACTCTAGTATTTATGTCTGGGAATGTGAATTTATTAAGCAGTATCTGTCACAGAACCACACAATTTCAGACTGTTTGAGGTTTGAAGGGGCACCCATAAATCATCTGGTATAAAACATGGAGTTATAGGCAGGATCAGCTAGACCAGGGGTTTCAGGGTCATGTTCAGCCAGGTTTTGAGCATCTCCAACAAAACATGACTGCATCTTTGGACAATGTGTTCCAAGATTAAACCATCCTCACAGTAAAAATTTAAATAAAATTTTTGTATTTTGGTTTGTACCCATTGTCTCTTGTCCTAGCATGAAGGATAAAATTACTCTGTCTTATTTATTCCCTCTGCCCCCATCAGCTACTTACACCCAGTGATAAGATCCGTGGAAGTTTTTTCTTCTCAGGGATAAGCACTCCCAGTACTCAGCCTCTTCCTGATGCATCCTTAGATGCTGTGTAAGGCTGAGATGCTCAATTCCTTCTTTGTTCCAGTCTTCACCAACAAGGTCTTCTAGAGCCCTGTTCTTAGGGGAAAAAAAATAGGAGAAGGCCCATTAGCTGTAAATAAGGATCTATTTGGTACTACTTTGAAAAAATTGATGTACACTAGTCTATGATACCCTATGGAAGACAGCTAAGGTGCTGAAAGAGTTAGATGGCATCCTTTCAAGGTCATTTTCTATCATTTTGGAAAAGTGATGAAGAATAGAGATCTCTGAAAGCTGGAAAAATGCATCACTATAAACAATCAAAATTATGACTTAAAAGTGATAGGCTTCCATTGAAATTTTTAATTTTTTTCTCTGATATGCTTATAATTTTCTGTAGAAATTGCTTCTAGTAAGTAGAATATTTATAATGTGTTTATTATTGTAACATTGATTTAGACATAAGGTGAACATCCTTAACTGCTGGTGTTCAAACTCCCACCTGAAGACCTTATTATACTGCTATTATATCATAGCTTTTTTATATGTTTGCACAAAGTTTTTGTGGTCCCATAGAACTTTTCTGTAGTTCCAACATTTGCTATTTCTCACATTCCATGAAGTGGAATATTATATTTTAGGAAAATAATAAACTGCATCTATTGAATGCCACTTTTTTTCCAGATTTTGAATCCCCATATTTTCCCACATTCTTTTATCAGTTTTTGCCTGCAATTTAAAAGAAATGTGTTTTTGTATACTGGCATTTACTCATGATCTGCCAATTTATTTAAGAGAGAGGGAAATTATTGAAAATTTGACAGAAAACTATGCTAATTCTGAATCCTGAGATTTTTGTACATTGCAACAGTTTGACAAAATTCTGAGTTATACTTCTTCCCAAATCATTCCCTAAATGGAGTTTTGAGACACTCCCTGAAGAATAATCTTGCATGTGTTTAAAATGTATGAGGTTTCTTTTATTAAAACTGTGTAAAAGTTAAGATTCTTCAGCTTTAATCTGTTTTCCCAATATAGCATTTATTTATATATTATGAGTATTTTTTAATGATTTCTGATGTCTTCATTTGTGAATAGAAGTTTCCAGTCCCCAAAAGATAATTTCAGGATATTCAGGTGACCATCTTAACATCATTGCAGCTTCTCTTTGTTTTTCATAGCTAATGCTACATCCACAAAAGAACTTTTAATTTCATGAACATGCATATTAAACCAAATTTTTAACTTGGTGGCTAACAACATTTATTCATTGTTTCATACATGGAGAGCCAAGGGAAACTTGTAAAGGGAACCATTGCAAGTAGCATGTCAGGATGGAGCAGATAAATTAGATAAAATAAGAAACTGTGAGTAAAGGAAGAATTGACTTTAAGAATTTGAGGATGAGAGATTTGAACATCCATGGAAAATTGGGACTCATTGACAAAATCTTGTACTTAGTTTCTTTCAAAGAGGAACAAGATCAGTCCTTCCATTTTTGGTGGTGCTGTTCCTTTGCTAATATGGGTTGTAACAGAGAGTGTGTGGGAGATTTGGGAATAGAGATGTAGGAACCTGAGAAGCACTGGATATTCTAAAACTGTGTCTAATGACCTGGCTTCTGTCGTAGAATTAATGTAGAAAGTGACCATTTCAAGACTCCTCATGCTCAATTTAGCTAGTCGTGTTAAGATGGTGTGGCACCAAAACAGAGTAATAGTTTCCTTAGGAGTTTAAGTGAAAAACACCCTTAAAGATTATGGATGGAATTTTGTGAATTTTTTCTCTTGAATTATTGCTTAAATTCTGCTCATGTTCTCCCTCCAAAGAATAAAACTGCTTTTACTTCAAAATTTCTAACCTCTGAATTCTGTCTTTATAAGATATTTTTATTTGAAAGAAAGAATTTGAATTCCCTTGTTTTGTTTCCAAACTATTTGTAACCCTTCCCAAGATTACTAAAGGGATCATTGTCCTTCAGACTAGAAGAAAGCAGACTGCTCTGTTTTGTTGATTAGTAATTTGTAGAGAGGAGGAATAAGCCATCACTTACTGAATGTTCATGCATTTTACAGGTCCCTGTGGTTTTTCAGTCCACCTTGTTCACTTTCTTATCTTGCCTGGAACTGATGGCAATATTCCAGAATAAATACCAGTGTGTGCTGATTGCCATTTCTGGTGACTGTCCATGAATAAATATTTAATTAAAAATTCCTGCAAATCATCATTATGTGTATTATGCAGTGTGGCACTGTAACAAGGACAGCTACTGCCAAAGACACTGAAGGATACATATAAAACATTTATTTTTTTTTCAGAAATTTTTCCTCTTTTGTTTCTTCCACGTCAACCAAAGTGGTGCTGTTTACTGACTATGTTAAAAAGTTGCTGAAGAGACAGCTCCACATCTGTTCTAAAGTGAAATTCAAAGAAAAGGAAAAAAAAAAACCAAAAAAACCCACAATATATACTGATGTGTTCTACGAACACATTTCAAAACAAAGATGTTCTTGGTCACATACAATCATGCCTTTACACAACTTTCTAACACTATAGTGCAAATACACACTCTATTCCATGTATATACATTTATGAGGTACTCTAAGGATGAATGGTCTATATAAGTGACAGGATTCAGAAATCTGAGTTATTCTTTTGATATTCCTCTGAAAAATTCAATGAACATAAGTAGAGATCAGCTTAAAATTCCTTTGAAAATTAGAATACTTTGGGGTTTCAAATGAGATGAGAAACATTTTTTGGATTTACATAGCAGAAGCCTGCTTCCAAGACAGCTGCAGATATCAAACAGAATATAATTAGGGTGAATTAAATCATTCTAGGGCAATAATACCACATTCCCTCAATGAAGAAACAAACTATTTTAAAATAGTTTTCCTAATGAGTTATTTTTCTGTGCTACTTCTCAAAGATGCCTATTTAGGGACCATTTATGCTGCAATAGGGTGTGCAGCACTTTACCCATAAATCACTTTAAACACTTTGTATTACTCTGATGAACTTATTTGCAAGATCAATAGAAGATACTTTAACAGGTAAGGGGGTTTATGGTTGCTATTTTCTTTTCTGATTATATGAAGGCTATTATAGAGACTCCCTTTGGGATTCTCAATTTAAAAATTACAGAAACATAGCAATATTTTGTGAGATGCAGTTTTGGTTTTATTCCTTTATATGGTTTTCAGATTCCTAGGTCAAAAATTTAAAAGGGTTTGCCAGGTTCTAAATAACTAAAGAGAGATTTGCACATCTCTGTGATGCTAATGAAATACAAGTTCCAGTATAGTGGTGCAAAAAGCAGGACGGAGGAAAAACAGCCAGGCTGAGGAAACAGTGAAAAGGTTGTCCCTCATGAACAGTGTAGGGGTTTTGATGTTTTTCAAGGCACAATTTCTGTAAGGCTCAATTCTCTGTGTCTTCTGTAAGAGGCATTGCTTGAATTGATTTACTCCTATACTCATAACAACTTCAGCTTTTTTTGTTGATCTTCTCTAACCCTGAAGTTGTATCTGCTCCACAAAGTGACCAAAGGGTAACTTCAGAGAAGGATCAAACCTGCTAAGCTCTTGTGCCAGCAAATTCTCATTCCATGTAGCCAGCCTGTTGTAGCTCTGATTTGAAATGTCCACCTGGGCTTGGAGTTATGTTCAGGACATAAGTTGGAGAGCCCAGCTGGAGAGCAACCAGCCCCACCAGTACTGGCTCTCAGCCCACAGAGAGGCAGATAAAAGGCAAGTCTAGAATAAAGAGCTTGAGCTTTTCCCCTCCAGAGCATGGTGCTTGGTTTAAATCCAAGGTGAGAAAAAACATCTGCATGGGCTTTGATCCATCCCGAATGACCACGTGGACAGACACCTACAGAGTCCCCACAAAGAAGCCTATTCCGCGGATCTGGTGTAGCCTGTTTCTCCCAGCAGCTCAGCTAGAGTGCTGGCATATGAAGTCTGCATCTGTGAGGTTTTCAGGCACTCAGGGAAAACATTCCTTTTCCTAACACACAAGTTTTTCAGACAGAAAACAAAACAGCCCAGCACTTCCCAAGGTGCCCCTTAAAAAGGCAGGCCATAGTAGGTCAGGGTATGGATCATTCATATTCTCAGTTGCCTCTTCTGCCTGTTCATGTGGCTGGAAGCACTAAGAAACTAAAACACTTCTCTGTGAGCATCTAGCACAGATACATATTCTTAGAAATAAAGAATACATGGTAAAACTTTACAGAAGACAAACTTGAAAAATCAGTGTCTTAAGACAAAAGACTTTATGTAATTTTTTATTTTTTTGTTTTGCTTTCTTTGATTAAAGGTTTTACAGAAAGCTGCAGAGATATAAATTTGTGGAATAATATTCTTCAATTTTCAGTTCATACTGTTTCTAAATTGTCTTAACATTAAGGATATGAGAAATTCCTAAAACAACTGTGTTCTCTCTTAGGCTTACCACAAATCCCTTTTTCAGCACTCTTCACAATTTCTTTTGTGCAGGAAGTAAACTATGGTTACTTTACCTTTCCCTCTCATTTTCCTGTACATCAAAAATGTAACATCGAATTGCAATAGATTAGGAAAAAAACAGCCTTTACCTCTCATCTCACCACAAGGTGATCTGGAGATTCAGATCAGCCACTATCTTAGAGCTGTGAGCAAGGAGCAGCAGTATGTTCACTTGAACATATTCAGGATTTGCTGTTTCACAAGATTACTTTGTTGGAATTATTTTATTTGGGAAATTATTATTTTTAAAACAACTGTTTTTTTCCTCCAGTTGCACATGCCTAATCCTCCATAGAAGTGAGTTCTAGGGTAGACTCCTCAGAGAAACAAATGAGCAATAATTTACCTAACAATACCATTGTAACACAGAAAATTGATACTGCTTGACCAGAATTGGCTTTTATTGACCTGTAGTGACTAAAGAATAATGAATCTGCCTGTGCAAACTCTTCCACAGAGAGGACTCTGTGTGTGGAGGCTGATTTTTTTAAAATTATTTTTGGCCTGTCTCAAATAATCAAAATCTGTTTGAATTTAAATAAATATATATATATTTTTAGGAAATATACAAAAATCAACCCCCCTAAAACAAGAAAAGCATTTGGTCAAATCGTTTTAGCCACAGGACCACATCTAAGCTTTATTTAGTTGAAGGTTTTAAGAAACTGGAAAAAAATGAGATGAAAATAGACACAATTCCCTTTTTTTCTCAGCAACATATTGTAGTGGCTACTGGGTAGTAAGAGCAAGAATTGCCTTAAAGAGATATAGAACATTTCTCATCCTCAGAAGTATCCATTTTCATCCACTTGCGTTAATAACACCCTTGTGCAATGGCACTTGCACTTCACAGAATACATTTCATGATATCATAACCTGACCAGAGACATTCACAATTCATCTGCACCAGTTTATGTAGATTGTACTTATGTGTGATGTTTTCATGATCATTGCATAAACCAATGGATTATTTCCTGTGTCATGGCTGGAATACTGCTGTCGTTGAAGGCAATACCTAGCACAATAAACCACCAGAGCACAGCTCAAGAAGCAGAGGGAAATGTCAGAGCAAGGCAATAAAATGGTGCATCTGCAGAGACATAACTATGATCGATATGCAGGCTTTCAGCAAGGGAGTTTTCATCCTGCGACCTCGCTGAATGAGAATAGCAGTCTGAAAACCAAAGAGCTGGAAAAAAGAAAATTTTTTCATTTCTTGAGGGAAGTGACCCCAGAAATTATATACTTTATGTTCAGTTTCCAAGCACAGTCAATCCTAGGTGAAGTATTTTTTTAAGGATATGAGTGACACCTAGTTCCCAAGAAATGAACAGGGAAAAGGTGGAAGGCCTAGAAGTCTGATATAAATAGCCAATAAAAGGGACAGGGTTTTTTCCCAAAGGGAAAAGTCTGTTCATTTCACACAGTTTCATCACTTTGAAAATGGACATGGTGAGTAGCTGACTAATAGTAAAGTATAAAATTTTAATCATGGTGTAGTCAGTACTGGGATTCAGATATGCAGCAATTATGAAACCAGAAAGTCTAAAACAGAGCAAAACTTATGCATATATATTTGTGTGTATATATATATATGTATAGAAGCATACTTTCAAATAAATAGGACAAAGCAGTTGAGAGTTACATAAACAGGAAAAATAATATTAGACCTTCTCTTAACAGCTATTTTCCAGCTTTGTCATATCACATGCATTCAGACTGCTTTAGAAGTCACCTGTCTGTGGAAGACTCCAAATTCACAACGGCAGTGAAGAAAGAGTGAAAACAATCTAAAGGACAAAGAGGCAGCAAGAAAAAAAACCCCATAACTTCAGCCACGGTTTTGGTCCAAACTATGTGTCTGCTGCATTCAGATTTGAACAAATATACTGAATTTTTTTGAGATTTGGGAGTCAGCAGCAGCACTGTCACTCCATGTTCTCTTTTTTATCTTTCCCTCCTTCTTCAGATTCTCTCCTTTCCACATAGCTCCAACAGGTCCAAAAATGAACCCAACCAAGGTTTTTATAATTATTCACCTGTTCTACAAAGAGGTGTAGCCACCCTTTTTTCCCTATGTGCTGCAATTTGTGTAGACCCCCATGGCAGCGTACCAGGTGCAGATTTGTGTTTGATTTAGCTAAAATTAGGATTAAATAAAATCAGTAGTGTCTTCTTGTCTGTCTCTTACAGGATGAATGCATGATACTAGAAATAATTAAAACCTGTGTCTCTGTTACAATAGGAACACAGGAATTAGGTCAAAGCTACTCATTGTCTACAGCTATTTAAGGATTACTCAGTTTGGTATTTAGAAGAAAAGCAATGTCAGGGCCATAAAATCTGATTATGAGCCATTACACAAATTACCATGCTGTGAAGATAAGATTTGGCTGACACCTCATTGTTGGTTTCCAAATAATCCTTCATTCCTGTACCAGCTCACTATGCTAGTATCAGACCTGAGTAAAACCATTATTTTTTGGGACCAGTTTTGTTCCTAGATCTGGATTTGTGATTCGCATCTTTTCACTTTTGTTTTTCCCTCTTTCATTTGCCCTCTCTGAGATTTCTACATAACCCTTGAGATGGAAATATTTCTTCTAAGCTGATAAATTACCTTAACCCAGCTTTACTTCATCAGTTCCAGAAGCTCCTTGAGTGTGGTGTACTGAGAAGTGTATTACACTAGATTTAGAAATGCCACTGGGCACCCTAGACTGCATTTCTGTGACCATCTGACCAGTCAGCCTAAATTTAGTCAGGTAAAACTCAGTATTCCTCCGCATTTCACAACTGGAGAAAGGAAAGGAAGAAACTTCAAGAACAGATAAATCCTGATGCAGCCTTCAATTTTGTGGATGTCACCAATAAAGAGACACACATCCAGGTAAATGACATCGTTTTTCCCTGATCCACCAGTGCTGTCACTCCATTTTAGAATGCCACCTTATTTTTCAGTTGTGATTTGTCCTCTGTGGAGCCATGTTGGCTGTCACCAATCACCTCCTTGTTTTCCATGTGCCTTAGCATAGTTTCCAGGAGGATTTGGTCTATGATCTTGCTGTGCATAAAGGAGAGATCAGCTTGTAGTTGTGCAGTTCTTCCTTATTTCTCTTTTTTAAAAATGGAGGTTATAGTTCCCCTTAGTTCACTTCTTGACTATTGCATTCTTCATAACATTGCATGATAATTTTTTGGATTATATTTAAATTGATAATCTCAAATATCGCATCAATAATTAGAACTTTTTCAGCTCTAATTCAGGAGATTTTGCTAGGAGAAAACATTTTAAAGTTACCACCCCATTTTACTGTAATTGTAGATAGAGGACATCTCTGACCCCCTGGTAGCAATTTTAATTAGGTCTCTGCATGCCAGAGAAAATAGAAATGAATAAAGTATGCCATTGAAACCATTGAACCAGAGTGTGCTGGCTGACCCACATGACTATGGGCAAGCTAGCTAGACATCAGCCCCGGGGAAAGTAATGAGAGAGCTCATATGGAATTCAAAAAATAATGAATATAAAGGGCTGTAATTAATATAAGACAAAGAGTAAAAATACAATGCAAACAATTGACATGCTTTCCTAGAAAATGTATCTTGTCAAATTATTCTGTTTAATTATCTGAGAAAATTGCAGGTTTGATTATTAGAGGTAATAGCACCAGGCATCTGACACACAAGCACCCTGTGTTCTGACATTAAAAATAGGGCTGTATTTCAGATTTCAAATGCTGTTCTCAGATGGAATGGCCAGGGAATATGGGCAAGATTCCCCACAGGCTCAAAAACCTTCAACAATTTCTAGTCTTTATGCAGAGTAAATATGAAATAATACTTATGTTTAGTTATAAAATTAAAAGACCACACTGGAAGTCTAATAATTCACCACGAATTCAGAGCAGACATGCAGATAAATTTGAGTATTTGATAATTTGTTGAGCAAAATGTATGTTTAACATAGCCAGTTTCAAACTTTCACATCTGGAAAGACATGACAGCAATACTGGAGGGAACTGTGAAGGGAAGTAGTGATTCTAAGATAGGTTTACAAATCTCATGGACCAAAGAAGAGAACATCAACTTCCAAGATGAGGAATGGACCAAAACAGCATAACAAATTTTCACTGCACAAGTAGACAGCACTAAATAAATTGAGGAAGGCATTTTGTAAGTATGGTATGGAAAATATGCAAGTTCTAATGTTGTATTTTAAAACCATTTACAAAGATGAAAGTTAATTACAGCACACACATACACACATACCAGTTCCTGAGAAATAGTTTAAAGTAAAAAAAAATCAAACCAAAAAACAAGGAATATAAATCCTAAGGATCTTCTTAAACAAAAATCTATGGTTAAAAATTGACAGTCATTTCCTTATTTGTGACTGCAAATGTAATGGTTTAGTATTTCATGTCTTATTCAGTAGAACAATTAATTCATACACAATCAGTAAGTTTAACACCTGTGGAAAAATATACAACCCAAGGATACAGGAGATGAAACTAAGTAATGTAAACATTCTTTCTTGACTTAAATAACATGATTTGGTATGTCAGATAAGCCTCATAGACTGGACCTAGTAAAAGGAAATTATCCATAGACACCAAATTAATTTTAGAAAGGAACTATAACCCTCTTAGTGGGAAGGAAAATGAAATGTAGATAGTATAATTGAAATGACAGAAACAGAATCCATAACCTAGTGACTAGCTTAAGAAATGATTAGCAATGGGTATTCTGCATAGTTTCTTGAACTTGCTTTGATTCCTACATTATTTTTAGCTAGAACTCTTGATATACTAATATTGATTATTATCTAAGAAAAAATGTAGAGATAGAGCAATTTATAGAATGCAGGCTTCTGCAAAAGACTATTCACAGACCAAGTGTATTATTTCAAGAGATAAAGGAAAACTCATTCCAAAGTAAGCAACATTCATGTACTTATCCCACTTTCTTCTAAGACTGTTTTCTGACAGGGAAAGAAAATATCTGCTTTCTTTAGCTTTGCTAGTGCTTATTTTAGTACATGTATGAGGCAGATACTCTTTTCCAAGCCCCATGGGTGCATGACCCATCCCCGATCTACCTTACTGATGCGTGTCTCCTATCATGTGCAGGAAAAAGGTTTTTTGATGGCTCTAGTACACTTTACACATAGCAGATGAATGATTTCCACAGTAGCACCTTCCTGAAACCTACATTAAAAAAAACCCAAAAACAATAAACTCAAGCTGTTTCTACATGGTTTGATTTTTTGCTTTTGGTCATTTTTCTTCTCCTTATGGGCAATTTTGCTCTTCCTCCCTCCCCCCCACCCCACTCCTGCATTCTCTTCTTTTAGAAACACTTTCCTTTTCAGTTCTAACTGAACAGGAAAACAGAGTAAATGTAGGTTGTTACCAATTGTAAATAGTACATGATATGTGCCCTTTCCAGCATGATTATTCAATTTCTTGGCAGGATAATTCAATTTCTTGGCAAGATTGCAGCTTCCACTTCTTACTAGCCTTGTGATTCTCAAAAAAAAATACAGAGAAAACAACAACAAAACCTAAACCAAATAAATAAATAAGCCCCCACACACAACCAAAAAGAAGGAATGTTCCAAAACAGGGGCAGGTATTGCCGTCCTTTGAGATCATAGAATAAGAGCCATTACACCATTTTCCATAGCTTACTTCAACATTTTAGACTAAATTATGTAGAAGGCCTGAGTACTACTGAGGATCTGAAGAATCAGTAAATGCATTAAATTATTGTGCAGTGTTGATTTGGAAGCAAAATAATACATGATGTGCATAGAGCATTCATATGAGATAAAAAGAGCACTTTCACCTTTAGCTTCTTTTTTAATGAAGAATCTTCAACTTTTCTTTAAAAAATTTGTTAGTCAGCATAGAAGACGAAACACTGGAGGGAAATGGAGGCAACATGAATAGGAAGATATAGGAGGGTTAAGGTTCTGAAGTATCCCTTAACATAACATCCTTAGCATGCCAGAAAATTGGACTCAAGAACACCTGTTCTTGTTCCTGAGGGTATCTTACCCTTTCACACCTTTTTACCTTTCAGATTCCTACTAAAAGTAATCTGAGAAATGTAAACTTAACATTTAGTTTATTTATTACAAAAGTAAGATATTGTTCATTCTTTATTGCCGATCTCCAAGATCAAAAGCTCACGTCTTTCTGTGTTTGACAAGTGGAAAAAGAACAACCAGTATTAAATTTTTTCATATATATATATTGCATTTTATCCATAATGTGCAGCTTCATCAACATTAACATTTGCAAAATGCACAACTATTTCCATTAACACTGAAAAAATTAACCTCCCAATTCACTGTTCTAAGATTCATGTTAGGTATATAAATTCAGATAGATATGTAGCAACAAATATTATATAAAGCAATTTTTGCATGCAATCATATCATGTGAAGCTGCCAAAATTTAATAACTTGTCTCAGTTTGGGTCTTTTACAACATTCTTATAAACCAAAGCACTACCAACTCTCAATATCAAAGGAAACATTAATTTAGAATATTTCAGGTGGAGACAGAGGAGGACCATCTTCTGTTTTCAAAAGGTAGACATCAGCATATTATTTAAATGGGTAAAATCACTTCTTTTGTCACATTCTATTAAAGATTTTAGTTCTTTTGCAATAATGAGATCAGTTTGAAATGTAAGTTGTAAACTTCAATGCAACTACAAACCTAATATATTCAAAATTTTCGATGTATCATTCCATCAATTATTTTTTTCTGAATCTTTCTGTTAATTAAGGATATTTTTAATTAAGGATACAAGAAATTGACATTCAGAAGTGTTAATTACTTAAAAGCTGTTTAAATAATAACGAGAACATCCCTGAGAAGGTTAAGAAATGTGTCTAATTACACCTACCATGGATCTCCTAATTGACAGGATCCTCACCTCCTATGGACTGTGTTGTGTATCTTTACTAATGAGTCCTGAGTCCAGAAGTCCAAATCACTGCTGAACGGATAATGTATACAAGAACACCTTTTTTTTTTAAAAAAAAAGCAATTTATATTCAAATTAAAAATAAATCATAAAATAAAGTAAAAATAAGTTTTTGTTATATTTGGCTTTTTCTGGGATTCTGATAATTCTGCAATATAAACAGGCATTTATTAAAAAGAGTTCTTTCAGTACATGAGGTGGTTGGCATGTCTGAAAATAGATCTGATAGCAACAAATCCTTTTACCAGACTAATTATGGGTCAGGGCACCCTGCAGGAAGGAGAAAATTGGAAGCAGTTAGATTTGATACAGAGGAAACAACAATAAATTATTAATTAGGCAAGATTATTTCTTTCACATGGTTACATTTATAAATAAAACTATTAGACTACAAGTAGAGTGAAAACACAGAGCTATGGCCCAAGTCAAACCTTGTGAAGAAAATTGCAGATTTTATTTCACAGAATAATAACATGAAATGCTAACAAGCCAAGGTGCATGATCTACTTATATACATGTTACATAAAAATGTCTGAACTGTCCAGAGGAACCTGTCCTGTCTTTACCAAAATTTTTGAATGAAGGTCTAGGAAAACAAAATTTACCTTTCCTTGTTTCATTCCTACTGCATGTCCGAAAACATTTTAACTTATCTCTCTAAGCCTGACTAGGAAAGCAGGTACATTAGCAGCACATCCCACATTTCAGGGTGATTCCAGGATGTGTTAGATTAAGTGTCATCCAGTTCTGATACAGTGACCTCCCTGTTGCAGTGTGCTTCTTGTTACTGGTATGTTCAGTTATTACCTAAGTTGATGGTTTGGTCCAAATGAGACCCTCCCACCCCATGTTGTCAATCTACCCTGAGTCTCCTGTCAATCCTACCTTAGGCCCACCACATGCTTGGAATTCACTTCAGAAATCTCCTAAACTTCGATGCTTGATTAGTCCATGTGACCCAATTTCCCCCCCACCTCCCTCACTGGATGATGATTTTGTGAACCCTGCCTTTTACCCTCCCCAGGATATCTCTGATTAGCTGATGCTTTGTACCCTCCCTTTGAACCACCTCCCTATTTCAGCTGTTGCATGCTCACATTTTCTGTCTTTTGCCCAAAAGATTCCCCAGAGCAATAAATCCTGTATTATCCCATGCAAAAAACCTCCCTCTCGTCCTTGTCTCCTCAGAGCACAGACTGACAGCCAAAAAGCTGTAGAGCAAGTGCTCCAGTCACACCTGGGGTCATCCTGCTCCTGGGGTGTGACCCACTCCTGTAGCAGGCCGAAGTGGTAGAGCCAGATAAGCTCTGGTGAGATGCGATGCCTCCTCCTGCAATAAAAACGGGGGTGAAGGAGCTGAACCCCTTCCATACAGGCAATGTCCTTCCATGCATGGCATGGAACAAGTTTGCAGCCAGCAAGTTCTACCAGATCTGGGAGCTGTCAGGCACTCCTGGGGCTCTCAGTATATATGCCACCCATGATTTAATATGCACTGAGTATTATTCTTGCACAGTATTTGTTGCCCCTAGGCTTACATCGGATACCCTCAGTTTGGAAACAGAGTCCTGAGACACTGTCTTTCTGATTAATGTGAAATCTCCAGTTTTCAGAAATACCTGGAAGAAGATGTTTTGTTCAAACAAAATAAAGTCCAGGTGGCTTCACTTTGCACAAGGCAGGGTGCCCAATAGTGTTATGCCCCAGGGTTGAAGGTCAAACCCTAAGGCCTTTCATTATATTCATTAGACCATGCAAACAGACGTGCATGAAACCTCAGTGGCCATGCTCGTCATGGAGGTACACAACTGTGATGCTGTGATCAGTGGCTGACCTGACGTGTGGGGCAGCTTCTCAGACTGAAAAAATGGCCATTGATCCTCCACTCTTGGCTGACTTACCTGTCAGAGTGAATGAGCTGACCCAAGAAATTTCCAATCTCCATTTTTGACTCATCTTTACAATGCACTGCAGTCCAGGAACACAGTATAAAGAACCTCTTTGAAGAAAACTTTGTTTCTCTGCTAAAGCTTTTTCACTTGCTCTCCTATTACTATTATTGGAGAACTAACGTGAGAAGTTCTCTCCTTGCACTGAATTTTATAATGTGGACCTATTGATGTCTAAGCACAAATTCTAGGCAAAGATGCTGGAACAGAGCAAGTATAAAGGTACATTTCTACTCCCTCTTGCTCTCAGGAAGTTAAAGACTTCCAAAGGTAGAGATTTAATGTCTGAGTTTATATAGCCTTTTATGGATTTTTTCAAAAAATTTATTCCAAAAGTATGTTAAATCATCTTTTGAAACCACATAAGCTTTTAACAGCTATGTCCTCTGGCAATGGGTCAGTAATTAGACACTGTGGAAAAAAATGCAGGGGTGAATATATATATTCTGTATGAATATTGACATTACTGCTTCTAGAGTTATATTGCTAAAAATGCTGCTTAAGTATAAGTACCAATAAGTACTGCTTAAGTAAGCACCAATATAAGTATTTCCTCGTTTATTCCTGATTTGATAAATTTCTGTTATTTTTGAGTCATTCTTGTTTATTAACTGAGGAACTTGATCCATTTCAGGCTTCCTGAGGAGACACTGTCCTATAACTCTGACCATCCTTCCTGTTTGTCTTTCTGCCTATTTCACTTCTGCTATACTCTTACCTGAGTTCAGAAAAGCTTGGTATAAAATTGTGGCTATACCAAAGAGGTATTCAGTGGTATAATAATTTCTAATTTTCTCTCAATCTATTTCTTAAGGCAATGTACTACTGTCTTTTTACAGCTTCTAAGGATGGAGACAATGTTTTTGAATCCTATTCAAGATGTCTAAAAGATCTTTCGAAGTTGCAATGGCCAAGTTAAAACTCATTATTGGGTATGTATAGTTTATTTTCTCTTTCTCTGAGAGAACTTTGTGTTTATCAATGTGGAATTTCATCTGCTACTTCACTCAGCATCATGAGATAAATCAATATTTCATTCATTAAATGGAATCTAATACAGTGTTGTAACCAGAAGATAAATCTAAATAGCACAAAAGATCATGGGAAAACTACTTGACAATTACGCTGAAGCAAAATTAAATGTTTTCCCAGTTAGTGTGTTTCAAACTTCAATGAAGTTTTGTGGTGTTAAGGAGATTATCTCTGAAATATCTTCTCAGTTTGTATTTTAATGGAAAGGTGATGTCAGCTGAGATGTTTCATTAGAAGCTGCTGCATTTGAAACAAAGAAATATCCTGCAGGATTCCCAAAGGCAGGATTCCTTGTCTTGGTGGGACCCCATACAGTGTGCTTTGGGACACCTGCCTACATCTATGGCAGACGAGCAGCAATGACAAAAAATAAATCAGGGCATGTCCTTTGATGATTAAGGAAGTTCATTCTATTTCTATTTTATTTCAAAAATTCTTGCTGTTATATGTGTTTTCTCTTGTGAACTGGGAGAAACAAGCCATAAATAATTATGCCCTAAATCTAAAAACAATGTGCTAACAATCATACACAAATCATCAAGCTGGTTAATGGACTCCTAGTTTATTCACGATCATAAAGGAAGATTAGGCAGTTCTCTTCATACCCACAAAACTATCCTCTCCCAGGATAATATTGATACATTAATGGTATGTTTTGAATATTGACTTTATTACACATGAGTTACAAATCCATTATGCATGTGCTTATGAGGAGATCTAAGGCTTTTTTTTTCCCCTTCAGTCCAATAGGAAGAGGCTTCAATATGTCTCAGGAGGTTTTGAATAATTCAAAAAAACAAGATCTGGTAACCTTAAATAGGGTGCTCAATATTTTTCTACAAAAACCAGTCTGCCTGTGAAATTAGTACTCAACACTGCTGTCACTGCATGGATGAGAAAAACCTGAGAAACATGAGAAAAAACTGTGTTCAATGATCAGTCATTTCAGTCTTTCCAATTCTCCTTTAGGAAGATTTTATTTTTGTTAACCTCATATTTTGCAGGTTAAGGAAAAGACAGTGTTCTGACAAAATGTACACAGTATTGAGAATCCCCAGGCTTAGCCTGCAACTGCTAACTGAGCCAGCAGACAGGTGCTGAGCATTCAAAGCTAGTGAAAAAAAACTGAATACCTTTTCTGTAAAGAATATCAGGCTTAAAAAAAAAAAGCAGGATGTCTTTTCATGGAAAAGTAGTAATTTCTGCATTTTATGTCATTAAAATCCAAGGTCAAAGTCATCAAGGCAGTGAAGGATAGTGTAGTTTATAAGTTTTAAACTAAAACCTAACAATTCCAGTTACTAGTATGATGCAGTAAGTCACACATCTTAATCAATCCATTATGTTGACAAAAATCTGGATCAATTAGGCAAATATTCATCACAAGAACAGTTTTAAAGTATGTTTTGATGACAAAATCCTGGTCAAAGTCCAGGATGAAACATAAACAGAGTTCCAGCCACAAAGAACAGAAGAGAACAGATGGACGGGGTCAGCAAAATCTGCTTGCTCCACAACTTCTGTTCACAGAAGTATATTGTATGTTGACATGAAAAATCTTGTTTAGAAAATGTCCAAAGGCAGTAGGGACCCAAGCCTTTCTCTATACAGTCAAGCTGCTAAAAGCAACACTGAAAGGAATGATAGAAAATTCCCAAGTCCTTTGCAGTGCCTGTGATTTTAGAAACAAGTTCTACTACTGGACCCATTTGAGTAATAGGTAAGAAGCAGCAATAACAAGATGTATGTTAACAAAGCAAGCCTCTCATCACAGACAGATCTCTTCTGTTGCACCCAAAAAAGTAGTGACTGAAAATATTTACTGCTAAGGAAAACATCCAACTCAAATATATAAAAATCTTTAGTATCAAAACATCTCAGACAAAAATTTCATACAACTTTACAAAGTAATTTTTAAAAAAATGTGCTTTCCAAAACACAAATTAATATTCAGGAAGAAATATGCTAATCAAGAGTGAAAGCTTTGACAATATAACAAGCTTAGGATTCTGAAATAAATGGAGACTTTAGAAAATATAAAATTAATTGGAATTTTAAAAATATTTCTTCCTGGTAATCATTTTATGGTTTCCAATTGTTGTTAGATTTTACGAAAGACCGGTGATGCAAATTTAATATCACAACCATTGCAAAATCTGTTACAAAGATTTGCAACATATGTTGAATGACATTTTAAGCAATAATTTGTCAGGTGTCAATGTAAATTGCATCAAAATGCCACAAGAAAGCTTTAAAACAACTTTCTCCATCAAACTCTGAAAAATATTGAGTTTATATGCTTATCCATTTTCTGATTTTGATTATATGATTTCCTGTATTGTCCTTAACATAGTGTTGAGAATATTTGACTAGTTTGTTAAATATATTTGATGCTTGTCATGTGGTATTCATTTTCCATCCTGTTCTGCCACATTGTGTGTGATTTTATGTACATACTTTGTACATTAGTTAGATATAGCTTCACAGAAGTTTTTCTAAAACAGAGACTTGTAATGATGCTCTCTTCCAGTAGAAGGTTTTTCTTCCCTCTTAAGGGGGGGTCACAAGCATGGGCTCCACCTCAAATATTTCTCTTTGCCATGAGCCTAATGATGGAGATCCCTTAAGAAAATATTAATTGTCCAGAAAACAACTATTCACACTCTCTTTGCTAAGGAAATGAGACAGTAGATGACTTGGGAAGCACCTTGGATCCAGAGAAAGAGATCTCAGAGAAGGTCCCAGGAGGATCCCACTTACTTTCTCTCCTTCTTGTCTTCTATTCCCCTGACACAAGATGTTCCAGGGTGTGAGACTGGCCTTGAGGTGAAAACTGCGCAGCTGCAGGACTTCCCACTTGTCTTTGCTACTTGAAGTCTGAAGAAATATGGCCTTCTGTTTCTTGCTGGAGATGCATGCTGGAAAGCATGGTAGCACTTGGTACAGCTGCTGCATGGTGGATGGCTGCTGCAGGCTCTGCACTGCCCAGCAACCCTCCCCTTCTCCTCCACACAGCCCCAGTCTCCAGAGATTTCAGGGTCTGCAGTCATTATCAGCTGCAAGAACTACAGAGAATTTTTTCCATCAGGAAAAATACAATCTGAGTTTTTTTTCACAGTTTATTGAAGATGATTTAGGTGTTTAAATAAAAAAAAAAAAAAAAAAAAAAGATCCAAATGTGTTGTAAGAGTGTCACTGAGAACAGGGATGTCACCAGTGAATGGCTGTTGGAGGTTAATTTTTAACAAATGGGACAGGACTGCCAGGTGACGCATCACAACTTTTTATTTTGGGCACCAGTCTCAGCTACTGACACAGGAGATGGCACAAGCTCACATCTGCCACAGATGTCTTTGTTACATCACATTTTAAAAGTTTTTCAGCCAATAGCATATTGCTAAAGCTTACAGACAATTGTTCTAGCCAATCACTAAAAGCACACATACACCTGCTTCAGACAGTGCTTGTTTGTTTGCTTTCTATTAACAATACATAATACTCTGTCATTAAGCTCAAAACTTTCTGCTATCTTGGGAAGCGTATTTTTCTGCAGTCTTAAGGTCTATTTTAGCCAAGCCTAAAAACTCAGCTATTGTTTCATGTCCTTGCATATTGTATTATTTTATCTTCTTTACTTTCAGGCTTTGCAGCTGCAGCTAGCTCTAAGTTCTCTGCTTTTCTTTTCTGAGGCCTGTTTTCACACCTTCTGAAAGCCTTAAATTTTAGTTTCCTATAAGTGGCTGCTTCTCCTGCACCTTCCCTCTGCTTTTTGCCCATATGGAAGCTGGTACTCAGTTTTCAGATTTAGTCTCTGTGCTAGCCTGGTCCAGGAATGGAAGCCTATTCGTGATGTTTGCTGGATGGAAGCACGCTCAGAGCTCATCTTGTCACTGTTACCTTTTGTTTCACTGCTTGAAGGAGAGATACATTTACAAAGTACAGAGGAGCTCTTTCAAAATAGCCATATTGGTTAACAGGCATTGCTTTCTTCCATTTTCTTTCCCATATTTCTTTGCATTGTCTATTCATCTACTCATCTTGCATTGACTGCACATATCCCCACATTTCTATGAGGAGGTTTCCCATCTTTTTCTTTTCTTTGTTTTCTATTTTTCCTGCACCCCCTTTCAGTCTATTTCAAATGCCCATTTTTGAGAGCACACAGTCACATTTGACTAAAGTACACTTTCTCAAACACTGCATATGACAAGATTCTGCTCAGAATCCCCAAGAATGATTGCAACCTCAGTGCAGTAGAATTTGTTGACCATCAGCAAGGTCAGAACAGGAGCCATTAGAAGAGAAATTGTATGTTATTCAATTTTTTTTCTGCATAAACCTATTGACCCTTTAGTTGCAGAGTCAATTGAAAAGAAAAAAGCTCACAAGTTCCATTCCCTGCAAGAGCTGAAAACCCCTCAGAAGCTCTCAGGTGACCACCTGGAGCTCCCACTGGAGCCAGCAGAAGCTTGTTTGCATCACACTGACATCTTACCACAGAAGGTTTGGGAAGGAGCAGAGAGCATGTTCACAGATCCAACCTCCTCGTGAAGAACAGTAATCCATCAGACCCTATTCAACAAGGAGAGAATCTAGCAAGAGCATTCTGCTGCTGCAGAATGTGGTCTAAGGAGAAACCTCATCTGAAAGAATGCAAGTGTCTTTCATTTCCTTCTTCCATTGAACAAGAAAGGCAAAAGCTGTGGAAAGCATACATGAAATAGCTAAACTGGAACATTTGTCATGTTCTGGTCAGACATCCTAGAGATCTGATAAAGAAACTCTGACAAATTAACTCATACAGGTATGAAAATATAATGAAAAATAACAAATTTAGAAAACAGAAAAATAAAAATGTCTCCCAGTGTCAATACTGTGACCAGAAACTTAACAAATAGTCTCAAAACAATAGGATGACACTATGTAAATAACTGAAAGATATGACTTGTGATATTTCCAAACCATTTGATACAGGGAAATGTTTACAGGGGACTACTTCAATGGCAAAAAACTGAAGGCTAAGTTTAACAGATTTGCATGTAAAAATTTCCAGGTTTTCTCACCTATTCTCAGAGATAGGAGAGATAGAAGGCAGCGTGGTGCTGCATGTCCTTAAATGCACTTTTCCTTTGAAAAATGGGGAGAATAAATACTTGTATTTCACATTTAAAATGCTGATCCAGATTAGAATTAATCTCTGGAGAGGCACACACATAAATGTTCTTTTCTGATTAATGCCTTTATTTCCCAAGTCCTGCTGCTATCCATGAGCCCGAGGCAGTGATAGATAATGGCCCTCACAACCACCTTAAAATGAGCTGCCCGGTGCCCTTTAAGGACTTCTGAGGCTTTTGTCTTATTTTATAGCGTACATAGCATCCTTTGCTTTTTCCTGACATAATTCATAAATGAAAGGCTTTAATGAAGCCTTGAACAGTGCATAGTCCTTGCCAGAAACTAATTTGCACTGAACCTTTTAAAGAACTCTGTTGATTGTTTGCCTTTTCATGGCAATGTATTTAAGTAATCATAATGTGAGTGAAAGTCTATTACTATCTGTTTACCTCAGTACTTTGACATTTGAATAGGAATTATCCTCTTTAATTTTTTATGCCTCAGAACACAAAGAAAAAAAACACCAAAAAAGCCCACCCAAACAAAAGAAAAAAACCAAACCAAATCAAACCAATCAAAATTAAAAAAAACCAAAAACAAAAAAACCAACCAAACAAAAAAACCCAAGCAAACAAACCCAAAAAAAACAACAAAAAAAGGACAGAATTGCACCTTGGTAGTAGTACTTAGGTACTTATGACAAGATTGTAGAAGAATTAATTATGGAATGTAAAAGCTCCTAAGTTATCTCTTGCCCTAAATCTTACCTTTCCTTCTGTTGATACATAACAGGGAGGCCAGAGGTGGCAAATTGCCCTTCTGAGGATGTTAGGAGTCCTTGCCATGGATGGCAAAGGAAAGTGCAGAAGCAAATGGTCACAGTGTACACAGGTTGCAGAGCCTGGTGAGACTTGCTCACACCATCTGCAACAAATACACTTCACTCAAAATAACTCAGCGCAGCTTAGCACCTGCAGACATGAGAGCTGAATGTTTTTGTTGGTGTAGACAAAGAAGGAATAACACCGAAGTTACCGGATTAGTCTCCACACAGGCCATTCACTTAGGAGCTGGGCTCAATGATCCTTGTCGGTCTCTTCCAACACAGAATATTTTGTTGCAAGCCACAGAACAGGGGCAGCATGAGGAGAGGTTAATTAGCAGAAAGGGTCTGGCAAAGCATGGGGGCTTGCTGAAGCAGCTGTGCCCCAGCTTAGCTGTCAGGGATCATGTGTATCCTAGAGGTTGGGGTAAAAGGAGACACTCGCAGACAAAAGTTTGCTTAGAAAATAGTGACAGTTATATTCATAAAATCACTTTTTAAGTGTCTACCTTACTAATTTTCAGTTCAGGTTTTAATTAAACTTGGTAAAATTTTCCATGGAAAATGGAATAGAGACCAAGGTCAAGTCAGAAAGATTTTGCTGATATCTCAGAAAGATTTTGCAGATATCTCAAACAGAAAATTCTATTTTACAAGTAAACCAGGAATAAATATAGCCAAATCTAAGTATCGTACAATTTAACTGAACTTTAAGACTGCCATGGGGTGACTTTACCTTTAAGATAGCTTCCAGAGCTGGGGGGAAGTTGAAGCTGCGAGAGGCTGATGGGAGTTTTTCCTCTGACCAATTATTGGTCGTTTCTGAGAATTGGCGGCTGTTTAAACCATTGAGAAGTGAAATCAACTTGTCAACACCACCTTAAGATGTAAAGCGAGGGCTCTCTTGCTCACTTTGGTTTCTGGCTTCTGAAGAGGTAATAAGGCTCTGTCTTGGCCTCCTCCCCCCCTCCAGGCTGGACAAGGCCGCAGAGGGTGGGGGGAGAAACGGAGCGGCCGACCTGGCTTGGTTTGTAGTTTCTGCTGCTGAACCGAAACCTGACACCATGAACATCTGCAGCTTTCCAAGACTTCAATTTTTTCACTACCTAGATGAGACTTACAGATTGCTCCTTTTTCCTATAGAGACAGAGAGAGACAATCAACATCAAAAAGACATCATAAAACCATCAAAGACAGTGAAGAAAAGAGCTAAGTTTTAGATGGGGAAGAGAGAATAAGGAGATGCTTTAATTAAGCTGAAATATTTTTCTGTTAAAGCTATGGAGATGGACAATAGTGTTCTGAAAAAACTCCTTTAATTCATAACAGAGTATATTGGGAGGAATGGAGTGTTCAAAGTGTGGATTTTGAGCAAAAGGTGGAGTAATTGTGATACAGTGAGGTGCTGGAACAGAGGGGGAGAGAAGTAATAGTTGAAGATTTGGGGCCACTTGAGGCAAAGAGAAAACTTCTGTTTCCAGGGAGGCTCACAGAGACAGAAGAAGAGAACTTTTACCTTTGAATAACTCATCCTTAAAAATGACATCCCTAGACTCATTGACCCATACACACCTCAGAGTGATGTGAAATGGGAGGAGTGAACTGATGACAGGATTTCCGGGCAGCTGGCATCAGAGAAATAGAAAACTATAACAGAAATTGTTTTCTTGTGAGAAATCAATAGATTAGCAGAAGAAGACTTCTGTTTCTCTACAAAGACTGATGAAATGACTCTAGCAGGAATTGGGACTGTTTTAAACACCAAAGTTCCGAAGTTTTTTGTCTCTATGTTGTCATGTGAACAAGGGAATGGTGGGTAGTGGAAGAAAAAGGGATTTTCTTGAAGTTTTATTCTGGTTTTGTTATTCTTGTAGTTTGTTAATAAACTTTCTTTATTCCTTGTAAGTGTTAAGCCTGTTTTGCTCTTGTTCTAATCCATATCTCACAGTAAGAAATAAGTAATTTTTTAGTAATTTTTTAGTTACTGCTTTAAAACTATGACAAGACGTAGTTAGGAAATTAATCTCTTTTTGACAGGGAAAGGAAAACTTAAAAAAATAATAGATCTCAAATTACTTCAATGATTATCAGAATACAAAAGCTTTCAATAGCATTAATGAGTTCAGTTTTCGACACAGACTCCTAAAGCCCTAACATTGGCAGAAGCAATTAACATAAAATCTGTATTAATAAATATTTTCATGGTGTTTCATTTTATTTGTAAAATAGAATAGATAGGAAAGCATATATCTTTAAAACAGACTTCTCAAAATGAAGTCTTTAATATCAACCTCATTAGTTACATGTGCTTCCTCTGTATTTAACCTTTTTGACGGCTCAAATACATTTCATTACAGTCCTGAGGTTACTGTGAATACACATTTTTTTCCAAATTGGATTTCAATAAGTATCAAATTAGAAATATACATAGTATTTTTCTGGGTTTTCATTGTTTTAAAATCCAAACTAAAAGAAATACAATGAGAAAGTCCAGAGTTTTTGGAGTCTGAAGAGCAAAGATGGAAAATGAATGCTAAGGGGTTGATATGTTCTATTTAACCTATGGAAAAAAATTGTAGGTAGTGAACACACATGTAGGAAATCCACTTCCATTGATAATCTGTGTGTTGTTTCATTCTTAAATAAATTTATTCTGAATGCCATGGTAAGTAGCCATGACTACATTTATCTGAGATGCACAGGTATTGAGTAACCACACAACAGCCTCATGAGCCATATAGATACAGCAGTCTCAAGGTATTAACAAAGGACTGATGTCTCTGAATGTGTGCTATCCCCTGTTTTTCACAGCATCCTCAGAAATGATGACATTTCCAAGACTTTGGTGCTGATACTTGTTATCTGTTGATGCTAAGATGCTAAAATAATTATTCATTTATTTCTCATCACTTAATGCTTTTAAACAGTAATAAAAAGTCTGGTTGCAATCTTTGCTGCTCATCTTACTTCAATACCATCAAAGCAGCAAGATAAAGTCCAGCCATTGCTATATGAAAAGTATAACTTGTAGAGATAACAGTAAGAATTGCTATTTATCCTGAGAACTGCCTAAACATCCTTGCAATCATGAATTTTTTTTGGTTTTTTTTTAAAGCCTGCTTGCCCAGGAACATAAGAACTACTCCTACTGATACAATCAACCAAATTATAAAATATTTTTTGTCATCTGCTGGAGAAACACCTTGAAGCATGCTGCGGCTCATATCAACACTTCCATCAACAAAATTAACCATTCCAGAAACACTCCCAAGTTCAAATGAAACTGTAGATCTTTCAAGACAACAATTAACGCCTCTTGGGGAAAAAAAAAATAAAAAAAGTTGCATTCAATAGACCAATGGTATGCCCAGAGTATTTGGAAAGTGAAGGAAAACTACTGGGTAAGCAGGCTGCTGCAGTTCTGGCCACAGCTGTGGAATTTGCAGTGACAGTCTCAGGTCCTGACAACCTGGTACATCAGAGCTGTAGGCTCCAAATTAAACCAAGTGTTTTCACCCATTTGAAAAAGAAGAAATTAACAAGACTCATGTAAAATGTTCATTTGACCTGGGAAAAAAAGATATGGGGTAATCCAGCTTTTTTTCTTAATGTCTTTGCATTTCTAGATGGCACATATCTGCCCTTCAGTACCTCTGTTTGGTTTTTTCTATGATCTGACATGGACACATGTCTTTATGAATGTCTCGTCATGCACAGGTGCAGAAGACGGACCTCAATAAAGTGTCAAGGGCATTGGCAGTGCTACCTGAGAGCAGAGCTCCACCTGACCCCCAGTGCTCGGCTGGGAGCAGGGCTCCAGACTCAGCTCCTTCTGAACATTCTGTGTTAGACCAAACCTGGCTTTGCTGGAATGCCTGGTTTATTTTCCACCAAACTGGGTGTGAGTAGCTCACTGCCCATCTGTAACCTCCTGCTCCTATTAGTCTGTCTCTTTCTTAAACTTTTGATTTTTCTCCATCTATGGATTTTTCACAGGTGTTTCTTTTCTTCCTAAATAAACACAAAGTTCTGGATTAATTGTGGACTTTAAGGATTGAGAAGTCCATACATCATAAGAACATGTATTTTTCACTGTTCTGATTGCAAAAATTATTTCCAAATATCCACATACCACCTACACATACAAATTAAAAAATATTGGGCCACAACATTCACTGAAGAGAACTTGTAATATGGAACATGATCTGGTAATATTTCACTGACTCTAGTATTATGTTTTAGAAAATTCTGATGAATGCAATAATTTACAGACAGCAAAGGTCTCAGTTTTTCTTCTGCTACTTACATATCACAAACATATTAATAATTTTTATTTCAATTATTTTATAAATGTTAAAAAATCTTTTTGGGAAAATTTCCTGGCTATTTATGCGGTTTGGAAAGCTTGTGGTCCCACCTGCAGCTTATCATTACTTTGGCACTGAATTTGTTTTTGACCTTTCCAGATCTAGATAATGCTGCCAGGCCATCAGCCAAGAATGACATTGGACTGAGATAAGCTACTATTCAAAATTACTGGTGGGTTATGACACATCAAAATTATTATACAGTTTGTGAAAATAATCTGTAGTGAGGGAGTTTTCAGTAAACAGGAATCACTGTGCCAAGGGAAATGCCTGATACATAGTGTCTTACCACATAAGGTTTACTTATTACTGAAAGAAGGAAGTTCTTCTCTAGTCATTGAACTAGGGGCCAGGGATTCTTGTGCATGAATGAAAAGAAGCAAAAAAGATACAATGATGACTCATATTACAGCAGATAGGTTAATCTTCTAAGATTCTCAAGGGAAAATTCAAACTGAGACTTGACAACCTATAAATAAGAATAATTCAAATTAAGGTTTTGCTTTAAAAACCCTGTATCATTAGCCAGAGCCAGAGCAAAAATCTAGAAGATAAGCTGCAAAATTGGGAATTTTGCTGAGCCAGAAGTGCAGGGAACCAAGCTTTTACTGAATGTGAGCAAGATCATTTCAGTCACAAAAGGAGTAAGGTGGTGGGATCCATTCACACAGCATGGCCAACAAAGAGGAGGAGCTGGAAGCCATTACTCTGAGGGAACTGGGGTGGCTCATATTGGAGAAAAGAAGGCTCAGGAGGGCTTATCACTCTCTACAACTTCCTGAAAGAAAGTTACGTGTGGGTTGGTCTCTTCTCCCAAAAGAACAAGAAAAGAAACAAGTGGAAATGGCCTCAGGATTCAGCAGGGGAGGTTTAGATTGGATATTAGGAAAAGATTCTACACCAAAGGAGTTGTCAGTGATTGTAACAGCTGCCCAGGGAAGCAGTTGAGTCACCATCTATGGCAGTATTTAAAAGACATGTAAATGTGGCATTTAGGGACATTCTTTAGTGGTTGACTTGGAAATGTTGGATTAATGACTGGACTCAATGGTCTTAAAGCTATTTTTGCAGCCTAAAAGATTGTATGATTTTGCATTTTTCTGTTATGAAGTATGTGCTTAAATACCCTCTTGCTCTTACCCTATCAACTGCAACCCTATCAAACCTGCATTTTTCAGGAAGAAAATGGTCTTGAATTCATATTTCTATTGATGATACTGCAGCTTAAAATCAAATTTCATAATTTAAAATGATGGTTAAACATATCTCATAAATAAAAAGAAAAAATTTGTTTGAAGGACTTCAAACTTCAAACTTGGTAATTCTGGGTTAATTCTAAATAAGAACAGGAATCCAAACTTGCACGATCTGTAGAAAGATAGAAAAAAAAAATCCCTGCTTATATTTTTAGCCAGTCCTGATCTTTATTTGTTAGATTTTCACATCAAATTTGTTTAGTTAAAGGAGAATTCTAAGAACTTGCATTACAACTAATTTTTAGTTTGGGGAATTGTTTTTCTCAACCCCAGCCGTGCTTTAGTTTCCAATGTGCAGACACTCTATTAGCTCAGCATGTTTTTTACCATGGTGATGTCAAGTGCCAAAAGCAGAACCGCAGCGGTCCTCCTCATGGTGTTACATCTGCAAATGCTTAATGAATAGTGCAGCTTGCACATTTCAATACATTTTTAATTATATTTGGCAGAAAAAAGAAAGCATGACCTGGCTTAAAATGTATCTCAGTCAGATCCCTGGTATTTAAGCAAGAATCTGCCTCACTGGAATAAAAAAACCTGTCTAATTGTTTTAGAGAAATCACACTAAGATTAAGCTTTCTAACTGTTCCCATTTCTAAATGTTTCTCACAGTATCTTATACATACTGTGGTCTGGCTTTTTTTGTATTTTACCCAGTCTTTTTCAGTCATGTCTTCTGAAGTGTCCACTGGTAATGAGAATGTTGCACGTTGTTTGTCAGTAAAAGTTATTGTGTCAGTCAGGGAAAGTTATGGTATAGTCCATGACAGCATATTATGACTCTGAGATGGCTCTTACCACTGGAGTGCTGACTTTAATAATGTTTTTTTCATAAGCAGAACTCCTTTCCCTCCTACCTTTGGCTCAGTCTACACTTATCATTAGTAGTAGAATTATTTGCAGAATGTCAGCAAGAGGTTTTCAGGAAAAAAGGTAGAAAAATAATTTTTCTCACTTGAGCAGATAACTTTGTCTGCAGAATAAAGCAGAGGATTGCACCTCTCTCCTGAGAAACTGACTTCTGCGGTACAAAACTCCTCTTCCAGAAGCCTGAAGCCTGAAACCTGCAGCCCAGAAGCCAGATGCTCTTCACAGCATCTGTCCCATACAAGTACTCTCAATGCCCTGGAGCAGAGAAGCTCACTTACCACCTGGAGATGTTTTCTCCAGAATTTTTCCTGCTTCCAAATTTTCCAGAAATTAGCCTCAATCTGCTTTTCAGTCTTTTATCAACATCTGTTCTGTCACCCGGTAGTATCAATTAAGAGAATTGTAATACATATCCAGCTTACATTACAACAACACTGTGGTCACCAAAGCACCCATGGGCCCATCTGGCCAGTGGTTGAGACACAGAAAATTTGAACTACAGCATCCCCTTTAGACTTTTTAAATTAATTTCTCATATATTTCATCATTCTTTTTCTGGCTGTCATCTTCTATTGCATATCTACAAGGCACTTTTGGAGCTAATTAATTATTCATGTGCTAGTTATTTAGATAAGCCTTATTGTGTGGTCTCTAGATCTTAATTCATATAATGCCATATCATTGATTTGTCCTGTAGACTTACACTCAATGTACTCTAATGAACACATCCTATTTGTTAATTTGTCATCACTCGTGGTTAAAATACCCTGCTACCTGCTTGACACTGCTACAGAAATGAGACTTTTCATTTAGAACCCATGGCCTATATCTAAGAATATTTCCCCCTGTTCCCTTCAAAACTCCCTCCTGCCCTGAAATGTTCCTCAAACTAGACCAATTACTACTCCTTTACTTCTGTTATAAATTCTTCTATAAAGTCTTCTAGAAAGCTGAAACATCATGCGAAACTGACCTAACAAAAGGTAATATATTCAAAGTGTGTATTTTTAATAATTCAGATAAAAATGTTTTGGATATGTTGTCTCATGTTTGCTCTTTCCATATTGCATGTATTTTGCTGCATTTGTAGACAATAATTATAATCCTTATGAGTTTAGGGTTTTTTTTGGTAGGCTAAAAATCAAGCTTTTTTTTGGTCCCCTGTAACACAGAGGGCTCTCCAGTCTTTCCCTGGTGATTCTGTATTTAATCAAAACATGAGGCTGAAATTGTATCATGTGGTGCACCCAAGACAGGGCCACTGTGTATTAGTGGGCTGTATTCCTTTCTTAACTTTTGTATCTAGAGAGTACCCATTTTCTCCAAAAGCCCTTTACATGAACTTTGCATATTGTGCTGTTATTGGCATCATGCCTCTGAACTCCTACTTTTTCACTCCAGGCTTTGAGGGATGCAGCTCTTCCTGTGTAACATCATAATCTTTAACAGTGTTTTTCAACCGAGCATCTCTGACAACTTTTAAGTGTTCTCCTGCTCTTTGTGATGAAATCATTAATACTAATTGCCTGCTTTTCACAGCAAAACAGATTTATTATGCAACCAGTGTTCTCTAAATAGAATGCACAGGGCTCTTGATTTTAACAACCTGCAGGCAGCTTTCACAGTTGATAACGATTTGGAGATAAAAATCAATCAGCCATACTTGACTGGGCTGTATAACTGTCCTACCATGCTTAACTAGGCTTGTAAAGTCACCCCATATCCAAAAATTCCTGCTGCTTTTATTTACATAATCTTTTTTCATTTCTTTTTTGTTAGCAATTTGAGTACTCATGAAAGACAGTAATTCCTTAAACCAGAATTATGATCAAAGATAACATTGCATTATATGTCAAATTTTCAATCTTTATCCCTAAAAAATCCCCAAACCAAACCTAAAAATGCATGTGTTGCCTTTCAGAGAAGTATACTTCTGAGATTCTCAAATATTTTGAAAGCTGTTATAAAAAGAGAGTTATCAGATGTTATTTTAAACCCCCCTTATAATTAACTTCCTGACTTTTTACTAAGTTACTTTCTGTGCATGAAACTCACCGTGTATTCAAAATGTCTAGGCTTGTAGTGGACTTTGTTGTTACAAGAAATATCTTTAGTACTTTATTTCTGGAATGTGACACAGGAGATTTTAAAAATCTATAAAATCAATCAGATTATTTCTGTGAATGTGTTATGAGATACACAGCTGAAAACTTTATAACAGTAAGTTTATATAATTCCCA
This sequence comes from Poecile atricapillus, assembly GCF_030490865.1. Taxonomy (NCBI): domain Eukaryota; kingdom Metazoa; phylum Chordata; class Aves; order Passeriformes; family Paridae; genus Poecile; species Poecile atricapillus. The sequence continues at coordinate 52,237,607 of NC_081252.1, forward strand.
TACTAAATCAAGAAGAAAAGACATTAATTTAGCATTTTTATTACAAAAAGGAATGACAAAGATGCATGCAAGAAAATCCAGAGAGGCTTTAAGCACAAGGATTGATCATTTTATGAATCTCCATCAGGAAGTGAGAAGCACTGGGGGGAAAAAAACGATCCTACTACGTTGTAAAATAGGGTTTACTTGCAGACTTTCTTATACACTTTGTGGAGGAAGTCAGAAAAGTTTTTTTTTCTATGAGGAGTCACAAGGGAATGGCATGTGCTGAGCTTTGCTGTCTCTGAAGTGAATGGATACAGATATACCCATTTTCTTTCTTATCTTTCTGTTTAGTTATCTCTAGATCCAAGGGGTAAAACTTGTGCAGAAGGCAAACCAGTTTAAATGCCAAACTTGAGCACAACTTAAAGTACCCTGATGGACATGAATCAAAGCATACAACACTTTGCACAATGGGATTTTTTAAATACTCTTTTTGGAGTAGACTGCTGGGAAATGCTCAGCTGTCTGAACCTTATTTCTCCTGCAGCAGCAAAGAGAACTGTGAATTTACTGTTCTCCCCTTCTGGGGTCCTCAGCCAGGTATGGAAGTGGATGGTTAGTCTTGCTACAGCAGCTGAACATCACATAGCTCCTCTAACACTGTGTGTCTCTGAAAAAATACTGTGAATGATGCTTCAGAGGAAATTGTAATCAATCATACTAGATATCTTGGGAACAATTACACTTACTTGCCAGTGGAAGTGAGGAGTTAATATCCTAAACAATATGGAAGAAAGATATCTTCCACAGGGAGTTTTGTAGATAAATGTCACTGCACAAAAAAGTATTTGCCTGAACCATTTAAAATACATTAATCTTACTGTCTGTGAAGGCTTTTCTGTATTTATATTATGGGAAGGGCATGGACTAACATTCTTTTTATAATTTCTGATTTAATATATATCTTTACCATAACAGATGTTATTGTCTTGTAACAAACCTACTCCTCATTCCTTTCAAATTAATTAGTCCAGCTTCTTTCAATTTTTCCTTTTAGGGAAGTTCTTGATCTTCTAGACTTCAATAACTATAATTTCCCTTCTCTTTTCATATATGTGACAAATTTTAAATTGGTCTTTCTCCTATTCAATGCTTTGCATTTCTCCATGTTTAATTGCAGCAGCCATTATGTAGTGTAATTGCATAACAGCTTTAGAAAGTCTTTTTTTTCCTGCCCAAATCTTTTCAAACCCAAATAACTTCATCCTTATAAAGCCTTACGACAGGACTGTTTCTGTTAGATTGAATCAATGAGGAACATCAGAGAATTAGAAAGACCATGTCATCAATTACAAAGTAGAAAATAATCAGAGGATAGTAATTTCTGTGTATTATATTACGACTCAAGAGAATTTGAATTAACAGAAGAAATACAAGCTGTGTTGGCTTTGGCTGGGATGGAGTTAATTTTCTTCACCATAGCTAGTAAGAGGATTTACATTGGATTTGTGCTGGAAATAGTGTTGATAACACAGGGATGCTTTTTCACTGTTAAGCAGTGCTTTCACACAGCCGAGACCCTCTCAGCTCCTCAACCCACTTCACCACTGATGAGGATAGGGAGTACAAATTTAGGAGGACACACATCTGGGATAGCTGATCCCAGCTGAACCAAGGGATATTCCAACCCATTTGGCATCATGCTCAGCATGGAGAGCTGGTGAAGAAGAAAGGAAAGGACTTTCAGAGTGTTGGTGTTTGTCTTCCCAAGCCACCATTACACATGACAGACCGTGACAGACAGGCATTCCTGGGGATGGCTGAACACCTGCCTGCCCATAAAAGTGGTGAATTTACTGCTTGTGTTTTGTTGCTTTTGTGCAAGGATTTCGCTTTACCTGTTAAACTGTCCTTATCTCAAGCCACAAATTTTATCTGTCTGATTGTCTCCCATCTAACCAGCAATGAGTGAGTGAACAGCTGTGTAGGGTTCAGTTGCTGGCTGGAGAAAAAGAACAGAGTTTTCTTTCCCTGCTCCTCTGAATTTAGGACACATCTGTTGTACTTCATTTCACAAAAGATGGAACTTTGGTTCTCCAGTGACACTTGATCACACTGAAAATGAAAACATTCTTCCTATTCTTAAAACATTTTAATTACTTTTACTTATACATATACACACACAGAGGAATGAGGAAACAAATATAATTAGTTAATTTATCTAGAGAAAAGGTACAAGGCTGTACTACTGTAGTTGTCAAGATTTCTTTTTTTATGTCTTGACAAAAAAATCACAGAGAAAACATTTTGAATACATGGAATACCTGCAGAATTTCTTGTCTTTCAAAGATATTTTGATCCAGAACACAATTTGTGGCTGCTAGGGCTTGCTTGACATTAAAGTTCTGTACGGCTTTTGTTTGGTGCCAGGTTTTGGTGAAGTGAATTGGTGAATTTTCCTGCAAAATGTTGGATACCAGCACTGAATGTCCAACAGCCTGGAAGCCTCAGAGGACTCAGAAGCCCTTAAGGACTGTGTACACTGAATTTGAGTGAGGACTACTCAAACTGATGTACCTGAAATACCTGACACAGCAGTTTCTGGGGCTGAAAAACTGCAGAATCCTAAAAGCAAAACTTTTAGATTTTTATGGGTTTAACAATCTCCCTAACTGAACAGCTAGTGTTGAGACTATACTTGTCAGCTTGAATACTTACAGCTTGTTGGTTTTTTTCATTTAGACATTATTTTAGAGGCCCAGAGACATAACTTAGGAATCACTATTACATTCTGAGATATTTAAGCATATTTATTTTGGTCACCCTACCCATTTTATTTTAATGGCAGTGCATATTACAGACATAAATGCAGTTCCACTACAGGTGATCCTTACCTATTGTAAGAATACAAAACTTTAAAATCAGAAAAATATGTTTATCAATTTATATATTCGGGAACTCCTGTTTCTATATAACAAGGATACCTTGCAATAGGACTTTATCCATAAAGATCATTTGGATGAGGAGATTGAGTGCACCCTTCATAGATTTGCAGATGACACTAAATTGAGCAGGAGTGTTGTTCCACTGTAGGGAAGGTTCCGCAGAGGGATCTGGACAGGCTGGATCAATGGGGTGAGGCCGATTGGATGAGATTCATGGCATGGTGATGTTCAAAGGCTGGACTCAATGATCTTGGAGGTCTTATGTAACCTCAGTGATTCTATGGTTCTATGATTCTATACTTAATTTAGTCTTAAATGGTGACTAATACTTCAATTTTAATTTATTGCAATGAAAATTTCCATAGTCATTGTCTGGGCAGCTTTGTGTTACTGCTGTTTCTTTAGAATATCTTGGATCAAAAACTCTGAAGTGAGAAACATTTCATGAAAAGGAAATCCTGCATTCAGTGATGCATCTGCAAAATTGTATTTATTTTTTTCTCTGCCTACATATATTTTTCACTTTTTTGTGTTTTATAATGTAGAAAAGAAATACTAAATTCTTGTAATCATAATCAAAATTTGATTAAATTTGAAAGTTTACATCAAGAAAGTAATGAAAGCTTCACATTTTGAAAAAAACCCAAACTCATTTCCATTGTAAGGACCAAGGGAATGTTAGAATTGCTCTTCCGTGAAAAAGAAATGATCATTACAGATACCTTGTCTCATGCACCTGCACAGCAAGAATCTCTCAGCAGCATTTTTCTTGTTCAACCAAGCATCCCTTGAGCTCTGACTTCAGAGCCTTTACCTCATTCTTTTTGCCTCCTGATAGACTTTCACTACCTGTGTGAACTAGTTATCTTCTGGAAACAACTTTCTCTGGTAAAGCAAAAAGGGAGTTTTACAGGACAGACTGGAAAATCTCATCTGGATGCTGTCAAATGAAGCAATCAGAGGAACCTGAATACTGGCCAGGCTGCAAAGTAGTTATTTACGTTACTTGAGAATCTCAATCAATAATTAGGGGTTTACTGCAAAATTCTATGCATATATGTAATTATATCTTCTCAGCTCACAGGCACTCTTTTTCTGCACCAATATTGCCTTGAGTCCTGGAAGTTCCCATTGGTGTAATGAAGGATACATCCTCTCCTGACCACGGCCACTGCAGGTGTTTGAGGATCTATTTGCCTCCCATGGCTGTGCCGGAATCTCTCATCAGAAAACAGCTGCTGCAAATCCTGTCCCTGAAACAGAACAGGGGCAGCAGATGGAGCAGGTTTGGGTTTTTCTTACAGATGCTTCTCAAATGCAGCCTGGGTGTTATTACAGAAGATGTCTCAGAGCAAAGGACAACCTGGCAGGGAAGGCATGTACAATGGATTGCTGTGAAAAGAACACTGGGGTGGGAGGAGGGATCTGTTCTTCACTGCTCAGAGTAGAGGCTGAGCTGAGAGTGTGACTGATTCCCTGGGGAACATGTGGTGCTTTCACCTTGCCTGGAGCCCACAGTGTGGGGACATCCCAGAGTGGACAAGAGGGCCTCTGAGACCAGGGGCAAAACAGAGAATTCTCTAAAGTTCTGCCCAAGGAACAAGACTACATAGAATATTCTGCAGAGGTGCAGGTTCAGGCACAGTAGCATTTGGTCTTCTCAAATCAGCATAATCTAAAAGACACTTTAGGAAATAAAAATCTCACATATTTGGCAGCTGGGGCATGCAGACACATTTCTAGTGTCAATAATTTCAGTGCAGCTGTCACCTCACCCAGCTTTTACTGAGGTTGCCATTATGGCACATTACTGACACTTTCCAAATAGACTTATCCAGTCTTTATATACATACATATATACATATATTTATAAATACTTCAATTAAAATATAGCCAAATATGCAAATCAGTACTCTTGAGAAAGAGCCATCCTATGCCCATTTCTGACCTAAACCATTTTTATTCTTATGGACAATGAGTTTGAAGATCAGATTATGTGCTTGAAAAGTGGGAGCTACAACCATGCTTGGAATACTGCTTGAATTACAGTCTGCTTGAATTATATGTTTTACATGATATAGGAAGGGGGTAAAATAAGGATATATAATAAAAGGATTATCTAGTAAAACAGGTTACTAACTAGCTGTCTCTGCCTATAGAGTCTCTCCATCCTTTCCCTTCTAATCCCATAAGGGAACTTTCTGTTTTTGCATTGCTTTGAGATTATAGTTGGGACATTTTTAAAATCTATATCATTTCTGTCCTTCAAAAAATTTGTCTTTGGAAACTGTTTCCTAGCAACAATGTATTTATCATTCTCAGGCAAAGAAATGACATCTTGCCATTCAGATAAACTAACTGTGAATTTTTTTAATTTTTTTTTTTTTTTTAGATTATGAAATAGCATGCACTCAATGCAACATTAAATTAGAAGGAACAGAATTAAGAAGAAATAATGGCAAACATGACTGGAAAAAAAGCCAACCTAATAATATGTGTTTGCATGGGGGGATTTTCTTGCCAGTGAGGCTGTCACTGCCATATAAAAACAAACTGATAGTACCCAGACACACATAGCTGAGTAGCATACATCACATTTAAAAAGCAAGGAAGTAGAATAGGTTAATTTAATGATCTATAACTTGAAATACATTTTTTAATGGAAGCATACTTCATCTTCCTTTGTCAACATCAGTGGTGTGTCCTCTGCTTGTATCTGATGCATGTGAACAGCTGAGCATATTACCAGCTGGTGACTGTAGGTCCTTAATTCCACTGATGTCATACACTACTCTCAGAGTACTGTCAGGCATTTTATCATCCTTTACTCTGTGCTTGTAATGCATCTGTTTTAAAGTACTTTCTCAGCATGAATTTTGGAGACAATGAATTAAACTTTAAATATATTTAAGATTATTCTTCATGTTTTGTTACTAAACAGGTGAAAGAGTATTATCATGATGGTTTGTCCTTAGCCAGACCATTTTGACCTTCTGTTAACTGGGGATGCTCAGCAGGATGGCTGTCCTAAGCAGTTCTTCAAAACTGTGTTTGTTTGCAGTTGAGGACAAATATTGCCTGAAGGTACAGTGGAAAGCAATTTCTCTAACACAAATTTATTACTACTAGAACCAGTAACCTGATAAGAGTGTTCATTCAGAAGGGTGTAGATATGCAACGTTTATTATACTTCATATTACACTTTCCTGTGTATTGACACCAGATTGGATCTATATTACCTGAAATCATTGGATCTTAAGTGCTCAGCTGTATCATACAGGACTTCATATTTCCTCCTTTTCTTTCTGAGCCTCCCTGTCTTTTTAGTGATAAATGAGGCAAACAATTTAAATGTGTAGGCATTGAAGGAAAATACATTGTGGTATTATTGGGGGAAAGTAAATTGATTTTACATGAGAGGAAAAAATTCATTATTAGTGGAAGAAAAAATATTTCCGTTTAATTACACAAATCACGGATTAAAATATGTGCTCAGAATATTAGCTTGATTTCCACATAGACAGATAATTAAACACAAAATGTTAAATAACTTTCATTTAACACTTAAATTGTGTATTTAAAAATGCTCATTTGTATTTCCATCAACCTCATTTGTCATGGTAATTTTGACTGGGGAAGCAGGAAGAAAATTAAAGGTGCTGTCAGGAGTAAATTTTGAACCTGGAAAGTTGTGCTATCCATGAGTTACCCAATTGAAAAAAAAAATATCAATAGAGGAAAATTATTTATGTTTAAATCAGACCAACTTTTTAAAATATGGAAAGTACTTCACAATAACAGTGTAAAAAACCTCTCCTTTCCTCACTTTGATGTTAAAGAAATAAATAACAGCAATAGTTGTCTGTGAAAAAGAGCCTATAGTGCCGCTTTTAGCATATTTTCATAACTTTATGGGGAAGCAGCCATTCTCAAACAAAAATCCATTTCATTAGTAAGCCAGACACACTGATACTGCGAAGAGTAGAATGACTGACAGAGCTGGATGGAGACTTTTTATTGCTTGAGTCTTATTCATGGTAGAGCTTTCTAGAGTTATTTATTTTTCTTCATATTAGGAAAGCAGAAATAACAAGTAGCTGCAAGAGTAATATAACAGTATTCTGGTATAAATGGGTTGTCCCATGTCAACATGTCAGCAGTATGAATCTCCACTCTCTGCAAACCTCAGTATCCAACTGGCAAGAAGCTGAATATTTTTTAGGACGTCTCTGCTACCCCCAGCAGAGAGGATCCTTCTGAAATATAATGAAAATCCCTCAGGATGAAATTCCCTTATGGACTAGAACTAGTAATTAGTCTTGAGGGCTCGAGGGCTAAAAATAGCTCTTTGACAGTATTAAATATGCTTGCTAGGATACTGAGTATTTAATTCAATTTGTGGCAGCATTTTAAACATAAATTAGCTGATTGGTCCCAGTAGACTAGAGAGTATAGTTTTAATCTGCAAAACTATCTCTCCCTCTCAGAGACAAAGCAGGAGCTGAATAAATCATGCCAGGCCAAGCTGGAATATGTAGAATTTTACAGGACTGGACTGGCTGAATTTTCATGAAACAGTTATTGTCTTTTGGGAAAGTTTGTGTTTGTCTCATCATCTTTTGATTAGAATAACTCTCATCTCCAAATAGAAAATTAGCTCATTTTTCTAATTGTTATTGTGCTATGCAGAAAAAGTTGTGTGTATTTTTTTCACTTCACTGATAGATTTCCAACAAACTGAGCAATACACAGGAGGCATAAGCACTGAAACTTTGGCATGTATTTTTTGCATTATGGTTGGGAGAAAATTTTACAAACTGTAAAAGCATCTGAAATAGTAACATGTTAATAAGCAAATCTACAATAAACTTCATCAGCTTTATGCATCTTTAGAAGGATTTGCGGCCATCAGGTATCTCAGGCTTTTGAAAGACTGGTATTAAAGCTGGCGAGAACTTAATTTTCATAGTGATGCCTTTCCAATGGAAAAAAACCCTTATTACCACGTTTTGAATTTTGCATGCTGAAACACATAGAGGAATACACAAAGGAAATTAGCTTTGTCTGTATTTGGCCAAGAAGCCGTGGATACTTTTTCCCTACCTATGTTCTCTAATTAATTTAGTCAAGTTTTTTCACTCCACACTGGTTTATTTCAATATATTTTTTCTTGAAATGACATGTAGAAACCACATTAACATCTGAATGAACATTGAATTTATTTGTTTGGGGACCACTCTTGTACAATATGCATTTATATCAAGAGGTGAATGAAAATATTTCCTTTGAACTGCTCACTCAGTTTACACTGTTTTAAATATTTTGGGCTCCACACAATTGAAGTACTTCTGCAGCCACACTATCACAAACTGTCTGAATGGTAGAATACAAACTGGTTGAAGGAGAAAATCAAGACCTGCATTAAAACCCCTGGTAAATAGTTTTTGATTGTAAACTACTGTTAAGAGTTGCTTTGCAATGATACAAGAATGTTTTGTTCCCTATGCATGTGTGTTCCATATCTTGGATGTGTAGAAAAAGAGACACCTAACTATCTCTCTTTCATAATAGAGTGCTAAGCTGAATTCTGGGACATTAGAGGCAAATTTTGCACATATACACATATGGAAGACACTCTCTTATGCAGAAAAAGAGAAGCCCTTAGAAATATCAATTACTACCAATATTTCTTCTTTGAGGATAGAAAGATCAATTAACATGCCTTAGGAAGCTGTCTTTCTAAAGCTGAAATAAGTAGTCAGCAAAAGATAATAACAATGAGTAAAGGTGAGGAAGTGTTAATAACTGCTGCAGAAAGTAAAATAAGACACATTTAAAAAGTGTTCAGGACAGATTGGAAGGCTGACTTGCTAAAGACCACTCGGCTGCAGGCACATTCAGTAGTATTTATTTCAGTGGACTTCTCCACTACTGCAGAGCCCATGTATGTTCTTGTACACATGTGTGGGGCTGTGCATGCATTTGTATATATTATTATATATAAAATATTATATAAATATAAATATAATATTATTACTATAAATGTGTATGCTTTCTACACTGAGTAACATCCAATTCAGGCCTCTGGTTCTGGAAACAGGCCCCAACATAAAAATCTTTTACCAAAGCTGTGGATGAAGTTTTAATATTGACACCTTTTGTGGTTCAACTGGACATTTTGTGGAGAGGGTAGGGGTCCCATCCTCTTCGCAAGCTGAGAGATTTCCATATACCCAGATCATACTCAGCTGATGGGCATCTTTACTGGGACTCACCTGTTTCCAGCAACAGAGCATTATTGGTTCTGAACAGCTTTAATTGCATTGAACTACAAGTGGTAAGTGAATGTCACAGAAAGGAAGGAATTCAGGCAAGAGGTTTATTAAGAACAGTTAGTGACAACATTAGAAATGGGACCTTCTTAGCCTGAGTAATTTCTCTCCATACCATCTCCAGTATTAGTATCAGAAAGTAATGAGTTTTCAAATCCCTTTTTAAATCAAACTTTGCTAAATATCCCAAATTAACCACTTGTGCAGTGCTGCACAACTTATTTTCCTACAGCTCAGGACTGATCTTAGTTTTAGCACTTTCATTCAGGTGTGAATGAATCCATGTTTGAAATCTGTAACTCATTCTCATATGGCTTATTTCTAACAATTTAATAGCATTAATAATTTACCTAAGTTACACTATGCAGCTGAAATTCCTCAGTATTGTAGAATATTTTAATTTGTTACAAATTATTGCTTTGGCCTCCAGTAATGTCAGCTGTTTATTGTTAATGAAAGGTATTACTACATTAAGAAAGCAATTAATTTAGTAATTCATTTAGTGTTTTGTAAGTTTGCCATTAAAAAAATTACTAACTGGTATTAGAGACAATGGATCAACATCATTTGACATAACTTACTGTCTTCTGTGAGTCAAGAATAAAATAATTTTCACTGCACTGCCAAAGTCTACAATTCTTCCAGGGACCTGTTCTGCTGTTTTCTCATATCATTAATTATCTTTAGTGTTGAGGGAATTGCACCTGTGTGCAACAGGCAAGTAAATATCATCCTTAAAATTTTAGCACTATAATTTGAATATTCTTTCATGATGCTGTTGAAAGTGTTTGTATTTTCTATGCTATTTTTTACCATCTCTCTTTAATAAAAAACATTCTATTAAATGGATCCCAGAGAGAATATTGCTGCTATCTCTTCAGCTTTCTGATAGATGTTAGTCCTTTGTTTACCCATGTGCTGAGTACCCAAGGCAGACCTTCACTGATGTTGACTTTAAAATGCTTTTTGTAACACAGCACTTTTTTTTTCCTCATATCTTACTTTTTTAGCTCTGCACATGGCAGAGTTATGCCAGGCACAGAAACAACTGTTCAATAGGTCTTTTTAACAACTTTTAAAAACATCCTTTTCCAAGTAATTCTGTGCTCCAAACTTCTATGGTACCAGAGACGTGCTGAGACATGGATTGGTAACAGAGGTATGCTCATTTTTATAGAGATGACTTTAGGAAATTAATAGCATTTTAGCCACAAGATTTAGAAGTTTATTTTACCTATCAATGAGAACAAGGGTCACATAGTGTATGTGCTTCTTTTTTTCTTTCTCTGAAAGACATTATTTTCAGATTTCACACTAAAAAGCAAATGCTTAATTATAATTCATAATATCACTTCAGGACATTTCACTATTCCCTTTGTGAGAAGAGACTTGAAGATATTAAAAATGCTCCTTAGTGCTTTTTAAAAATTATTTTATTTAACTATAAAATGATGAGAAAAGACACAGAGTAAGAATAATTAATGGTAAATATGAGAATAAAAAGGCCTTGAATCCATTTTTTTCTTTATATCCCTTGATGTAAGACTGCAGGCTTGAAATACTTTGCCAATACACTTTTAAGTCTGCATTTACAGTTAGTGATTTCCAACATGAAAGCTATTGGTATCTTCAATCACATACAAGACACAAAGACAATAGTCTATTAGACATCATACTGGAAATAAAGTAGACCACCCCTGGCTTTAAAGAATTAACAGTTTTGGCATACTTACTTGCATTTTTCATCTGCAAAGAAAAAGATTGCTAGTACTGATGCCATACCATATTAGTACCTATTCAAAAAGATACAGGAAGCTTAACACTTTTGAGAGCTTGAAAAAACTCTTCAACACTGTGTGTGTATCCGTGGGAAAGCCATGTTTATAATTTTAAACACCTTCATGAACCAAGCCCCTAAGAGCAAATACGCTTCTCTGACACCAAAAAGCAGTGTTCACTTGCAAGTTGTGGAAAAATAGTGGGATAACAAAGTAGGAGTGTCTTATCAGCAGCCTGATGACACCCTTTGACTAGAGGCCAAAAAAAAGCACTTGGTATATCCCAGGTGTATGGGGAAAATAAAGGCAGGATGACAGCTGAAGAAATACACCCCTCACTCACCAAAACCCAAACCCAGTGCCAGGAAGTGGATTAAACTAGCCAAAAATCCATGAGAGGAATAAATGAATTGGGCACTAACAGTAACACGGCCTTATTAACATCTCTTTATATGTTAGTTTTATAACATTCTCACTATGAAATTAATTTTTGATCTATTTTGTATGGCACAAACCAGACACAGATTATTACGGTTTTATTTTTGGTTTTAAAGGTACTCAAGAATCTGCTTAGTTTGTTTCAGCCACATGATTTTTCATGCTTGAAGAATCAACTTACAGCATGAAAAAATATATTTGTGACAGAGAATATTTCAGTTGGTAACTACAGGCCTTGGAACAAGCCCACAGGTATGTAATAATGATAAAACCTTTAATAATATCAAAGAGGAAGAATAAAAGTAGTAGTACACAAGATTCAGCTGCAATAAAATATTAAGCTGTTCTAGTAAAGCTGAAAAAGACATGAAGCATTGTAAGTCTACAAGTAGAAAATACCCTAGACATAAATTTTACAGAATAAAAAATTAAACCTGACTCATAATTTTCTCCAGGAATCAAAACTAACAGTAAAGGTTAATGTTCATTTAACTCTGCTTTTGGAGAAAAAAAAATACAAATAATAAAAGAAAAAGTAGGAAATTCATTGTTTCACACAAATATAAAAAGATCACTAGTAAAAATGCAGTTATGAAGTATTTTTCTTGATCTGTTAGTGAGATGTTCCTTTTATGCCCACTCTATGTCCACAGGTTCTGCAGTTACATAAAGTGTATTGTGTTAAGAAGTTGCTTTTTTATAGTTATTAATTTAAAGAGCAGGCAATTAAGTTTTAAAACAACTTTTTCAAATTAATAATGGGATGGATAAACTCAGTTCATAAGCATTTGGATTCATTCACCATCTAAATTCCCAGTGATGTGCTATAGAAAGGTAAATGTCATTACTTGATGCCACTACATACATAGGAGGTTATATACAGAGAGATCTTAAAAACTGAGATAACCATATGAGTGAAAATGCTGGATTAGCTTTACTGAAAACAGAAAATGTTTAAGGCAATACTCTCCAAAATAAACCTATACCAAAATATTCCTATACAAAAAATAGGAATGCAGCATGTTACATGCAGAAGCAGGGGCCAGGCATTGGAAAGAACAACATACTTTTTCTGGAAATGTTGTATTTACTAATGCTAGTAAGAAAAGAAATCCCTATTAAAATGTTACCTAAGGAAATTCAGGAAAATACTAAAAGAAATTTTAGACTTATTATTTAAAGTATTATTATTAGATTACTTTAAGAACTCCTTAAAAAAGAAGTTGATAATATACTTTTTAAGGAAAAAAGTCTATAAAATAGTTTTTATTCAAAGAAGTTAAATTAACATATTCATGGGAATCTGTAAAAAACGGTTAAATTTGTATAGGCTGTTAATTGTGTATTTTCACACACTTCTCATGAAACAGCTGACACGTGGTAACTTGTTAGCGTGTCTAAGATCTTGTACCTAAACCTTACTGCACGATTCATTAGTTTTATTACCGTGTGAAAGTATTTTATTCATTCCAGTGAGTGCTCATACATGAATAATATAAGAACTCCAAGTGAACTATATGGGGGAAACAAAATTTCGATTATATGCACTATGAGACAAGCAGAACATTTGACATAGGGTGGTGAGATGTTCCTATCATACAGACATACATCATTATTATTGGTGGTCTATAGTACATGAGATCTTTATTGCACTGCTACCATCTGCTTTATCATCATATCATTATTTTTTAATCTTCATACCACAGCAGGTCTTTGTTCCACAACATTTGTCAAGGGAAGGGGAAAACCTTCACGTGCTGTGTCATTCCAAGAGCTCCCTTTAACTGAAACGGGAGCAAGACAGAATGTTGAGTCAGTGGAGGATCAGAGGAGACCCTTCACCTGTGAAGCTGTTTGTTAAGTGACAGGCTTCTTCATAATTAAAGCTGTTTGCCATGGGAGATTATATTAATTTTTTACTTGATAATTAGGTTAAAAGACAAAGCCTGAACAGTAATACAAAAACAACTGTACAGGATTTTGAAGGCACAATTACTTTGGTCAGCAACTAAATGGAATGAAAGAAACGAGAGATTTTTAAGATGCTCAGAGCAGGGACACGTGTCCACCTTTTTCTGTAACCAACAACAAACTTGAACTATAGAGCTGTTATTTTAATGCCTTTGAAGAAAGGGACATTCTGAATTTAAGATTATTAGTGATCATAATTATATAGTTAGAACATAAACAGTTAAGCTGTGGTATGCACTGGAGATATATATGTTTGATTTATTAAATGCTTCTCCTGCAAGAAAAATCTCAAATATTTCTACTTATTTCAAAATTTCTGAAACAAATTTAAATCTGTAGTGGTTTTCATTTATTTTAAAAATAAATTTCTTCATTCCTTGTAACAGTGGCATAGAAATTCTGCTCACAAAGTTCCAGGATTCAGCTTAGGGCTCTGGAGTCTGGTATTTGCCCTAGGCTTGCTTCCAAGCCAGGTTCTCACTGGGTTTAGAGCATTAAAGGGAAGAGGCATGCTATTCATTGAGATAAAAAATGATGGCAGAAGCTCTTTTCTGGGGATGAAAGTAATCCCAGACCTCACTAGTTTCAGGATATTTTCTTAAAACTCAAAACCATCCAATTAGTTTATTTCATACAATTCCTGCAGTCACATTTCAGGTATACTTTTAAGTTGATAGCATTAAACTTTCTACAAAAACTATTAATACAGGCTTTCTTGTAGATACCACCACTCTGATAATATACTTTTTTGGCTATTTCTAATATATTTTACAAAATTCTTCATTTATTTTTTCAAGGCTTTGTCATCTTAAATTTCTTTCTAGGTCAGTATTTTAAAACTGAATGTAAGTGCTTGGACTCATGTCAGTTTGAGGCTGAGGTCAGCAAAGGTGGTTGCCAACATCCCAACACTACACACAGTCTGTAGGGATGTGAGAGTTACATCTGAGCACTCAATGGGATGATGAAAGCAGCCACCTGAAGCATCATCACTGAGAAACATTGCAGAGCAGGATGGCACAGTACTGATGATACTCTGTTTTCCTATTTGTTATATAATTTTCAAAATGAAACTGTAGGTCTCAGGAATTGATGTAAAAGTTACAGCCCTCTTCTTGCATAACCTCTCCTTCCATCTAATTTACTTCTCAGAAACACAAGCCTGAATCATCCTCATTCTTAGCATAGAGTAGATTCAGCAAAATACAGTCCCTGGTGTTGTCCAGACCACGCCGCAGGAACCTGGGAGCACATTCCAGGTCTCTGAAGGACAGATCATGTCTTTAGCATCTCCAAATCTAAGTCTTGGCTATCTATCCTCACATCTTCAAATCTCACTTTGAAGTAAACCCTGGCCCAGGGGCAGAGCAGAAATCTTAAGTCCACTGCAGGTCTGAATGCACCTTGAGCCAAAACAAGAGAAAGAGGATCATTTTCTGTTCTCACACCACAGACACAGACAGCTCTCATCCTCTCCATGATGTCTGGGCCATGCATGTGTTCTTCCTGGATATGGGTTTTCTTCAAAGCTGAGTTTTAGCAAAGAATACTCACTGATTTCACCACAGCTAGCAGCAGGGCCACCATGAGCAACCTATTCCATTTTTCTGCAAGAGCACCCAGCATTTGCGCTCTCACTGGAACTACAGCCTGAGCAAGAGTTAGGTGTTTTATGCCTGTCACTGTGCTTTTCATTACAGTAGGCCTGCATGCTGCAAAAAAACCCCAAAATTAATTAATTCTTGAGTGACAGTTTGATGATATTTTTACAAAATTTTCAAAAAAATTCACCTAGGTTCAGGTTATTTTCTCACAGATAACTGCTGTAGTTATAAGCCTTTATCAGTTGCCAAATGTAGCCAAAGCCACCATCAATCTCATCAGAGCGTAATTCACTGACACAAATCTGAGCATCTGCAAAGATTCTGCAGTCATGGTTCTTGATGCCACAGTTCATGAGTGATGTCTTATCTTTAAAGATTATAGGCACACTCCTTGGAAAATTGCAGACGAATTAAAGATGAAAAAAACAATTGAACATGCTGGTTTTTCAAGCACTGGAACTAAGATAGCTCTGGGCTAGCATCTTCCTCCCAACAAGAACTTCCACTCTTGAAAGTCTCTCTTGCCTTTTTTTCTTGTTTGATGTTGTAAATCAGACACCCAAGAGACAGAAGGGAACTAGGACAGACTTTTCAAATGCCACAAACAGAGCAAATGTAGCTGGGTGGGTCAATGGCAATTCTCAGTGCCCCAAAGATTAGAGAGCAACACTTTTTCTGAACTGGCACAGAGAGGAGAGGAAGGAGGGAGCCAGGGGAAAAATAAATAAATATCTATTTGTAATTCCTTTTACTTCAGCTGAAAATGTTACCATGGGAACTCCCAGCACAGGAGGTGGAGCACTGGACCTGACAGTTTCTGGGAGCTGGTTCAGGAGCAGCTGACTTGTTTCCTGTAATATTCAAAAAGGGGAGAAAAATATAAAAAATGTTTTATTTACTTTTACTTCCAAAGTAAAACTCAAAGCTGTAAGTTGTCAGCTTTGTCTGCCATAGTGTCTATTATCTCCACTCATTATTACTAGGTCACTGTCTCTGGAAGAAAAATGGAGTGGAAAAATCATCGGGCAGACAACAATTGAAAGCTTTTATGCTGCTGCTCATTGTCAACACACCGAGAGTGATTTTTGAACAGACAATAAATATTGGTATTCCTGAGAACTGGCACATGGTCCTGCTATGGTAGTTGTTAGATTGTCTGTCAGATGATTTGAAACTCTGTGGTTTATATCGTACAACCTGTCAGAAATGAACATGTACATATTTTCTGAGTAATGAGGGGAAAAAGCTTACCATTGTTCCTAGGGATATTCTGTAGTGGTACACCAGCTCTGAATACAATCCAGTCAAAAAGGCAAGCAGCAGTACATTTATTTGTGGTTCAAAAAACATTCTTACCTTTCTATGTGAATTAAAGTGTGAGCAGAAGACTTCAAATTATTAATTCATAAGATCAATAGGAGATGGAGCCTCTAACCATTAATACCAAACACTGTATTAGCCCAGCCAGACTTGAAAGTAACTTAAATATGCAATGTGAAAATTGCTTTGGTGAGAACTAGTAAGAAAGCATGACACTGAATGTGATAACTGAAATCAGCTGAAGTCTGGAGAATAGGCTACCTAAGCATATTCTAAGGGCAGAAAAGTTCTAGTAATTTTATAGAAGACCCAATGATATCCTTACTACAAAGAAAGAGAGACTGTTCATTTACAAGTTTACTGACTCTTCCTATGCTCCCTCAGATTAATTTTAAAATATTGAAGGATCACTTCAGAGAAATACAAAAGATTTTGTCAGACACTGTTTCACCTGGTGGCTTCTCAACGCTAACAGCTAATATGGATTAATAAAAGGATATTTAACCATTATATTGCTAATTAGTCTCCGGTTATTAATAATCTGCTGGTAGATTTTGAAATTTTATCTTTTTGCAGAGGATGGTCTCTAATATTTGAGTACTAGAAGTTCAAAGGCTCTTGTAAGGGTCTGAGCAAATTATAAATACAACTCCTACTTTTTCCTGTTAACTACTAAAGAAGTGGGCAGGAATTCTGGATATATCCGAGGATATCCTAGGATAGCTGCTTAAATTCACGAAAAAAAAGCTTGGAAGAATAACTGGTAAGAAATTTCAGTATCTATATTTTCCATTTTTTACTTTGGTGATAGTCACAGATCAGACAGGAGGTATAAATAATTCCCTAAGGGAAAGAAATTACTCTGCGATGGTATTTATCAGGTTTCTTTAGTTCAAGGTTTATTAGCAGCAATTGTTGTCCTAGGAATGACTTCCATAGAAGTGTTCAACCTACCCCCTGTCATTAAGGGATGTATTATGCTGCCGCTTAATTAATTTGGTACCTTTTCCTAAACCCAAATTAAAACAGGAGCTCAAGCATGAAAAAACCCTCATGTGAGGAGCAATAATGTAGATAGTTGACTCCAGATTCTAAAACTCTTCTTTCCATATCCCACAAATGAATGCAGGGAGTTTATTTCCCATATATATACAATTGTAAAAGGAAATCTCTACATCTTGGCTGCAGTACTGACTTTGAACTTAATATTTCTCCTCAATTCTTGAGCATTTTCAGGTTTATATTTTTTAATTTATTGCTTTTGTAACATGAACTACTAGTCTTGACCAGCAAAAGTAACAAAGAGACTGCATTTCACACTGACACATCTTTTTAAATGTCATGTGACTGCCAAATCACAGAAGCATAGAATGGTTTGTGTTGAAAGGGGATATTGAAGATCATCTAGTTCTGATCCCCCTGCCATGGGCAGGAACACTTTGAAGTACACCAGGTTGCTCACAGCCCCATCCAATCAAGCCTTAAATACTTCCAGGGATGGGGCTTCCAAAGCTTCTCTGGGCGTCAAGTTCCAGTTCCTCACCACACTAACAGTGAAGAAATATAATTTAAACCTCCCCTCTTTCAGGCTGACACTATTCCCCTTGTCCTGTCACTACACAGTCTTGTAAATTGTCTCACCCCCTCTTTCCTGTAAGTTCCCTCAGGTACTGAAAGGTCACAATTAGGTCACCCCTAAGCCTTCTTTCTTCCAGGCTGAACAATCCCAGTTCACTCAGCCTTTCCTCATAAGAGAGGTGCTCCATCCCTCCACTCATTTTTGTGGCTCTCCCGCAATAGTTCTGTGCCCTTCCTGTGCTGGTACCCCAGAGCTGGTGCAGCCCTGCAGGTGGGGTCTCAGCAGAGCAGAGGGACAGAATCCCCTCCCTGGCCCTGCTGCCCACGGTGCTCTGGATGCAGCCCAGGACACGTTTGGCTCTCTGGGCTGGGAGTGCCCATGGCTGGGTCATGTTCAGCCTCTCACATCACCCCCCAAGTTCTCAACAAGGCTGCTCTGGGTCTGTTCATCCCCCAGCCTGGGCTGAGATCACAGTTTGTCCTGACTGAAGTGCTGCATCCTGTACTTGGTCTTGTTAAACCACATGAAATTCCTGAAGGTCCACTTCTCAAGCCTGCCCAGGTCCCTCTGGATAGCATCTTGTACTTCAGGAGTGTTATCTGCATCACTCAGATTGGTATCTTCAGCAAATTTTCTGAGGGTGCACTCAATCCTTCTGTCTAAGTCATTAACTGAGATATTAAGTAGCTCGTCCCCAATAGGGACCCCTGAGGGACACCTATCAAGGTGTCAAGAACAACAGCTGGGATGATTTTGAATTGTAAAATAGATGCTTGCTACTTTGTAGCCTCAAAGGAAATCTTTCTACCTAGTATTATTACTACCAAAAAAAAAAAAAAAAAAAAAAAAAGTAACAACTTGTCCTGGTTTAGGGCAAATTTAGGAGAAAACCTTCCGTGGGGCTTCCCCCCCCCGGGAAGCAAACTTACGTGGCCCTTTTCCCCCACCCCCCAATCGGTTCGGGAAGAGATTTCTCTGAGAGAAGTGGAAAAAACCTGTTTATTTCACAGCCACAGCACCACCCCGCACAAAAATGAATGATATCAAATTACAAAACTTCTCGCTCTTCAGAAGAGATGACAAACTTCAGAAGGTCTCTTTCCTGTGGGTGTTTGCTCTGTTATCAGTCCCTTCGTCGCTGGAAAATGCCACTGCCCAGGCTGGGCTCCCGGTAGTCCACGGGTGCAAGCTCCCGGTGCTCCCCCGAGTCCCCAGTCCAAAGCAGGTTCGATTTGTTTCAGAAAAAGGGAAAGAAAACAGTCCAGGAAGACCTCTCTGCTCCGGCTAGTTGGAAAGCCAAGGCGATCTGTGTCTTGTTGTCTGTCTGTGCTGTAGTCAAAACTCCCGATGTGGGGGGAGCAAGTACAGTCTCTGATAACAGACACGGTGCTTCTTTTCCACTCACTTTTAGTCTCAGATGGAGTTTTAAGAATATAAAACCTGTCTCTGGGTTAGGTGGACGAATGGGGATACAATTTAACATCATAATCAACCCAGGACACAACTGAAAACCAGAAAAGATAAAGAGGAAAAAAGGAATACCTACTGCATTCACAATCTATAGATTGATATTTTGGTACTTAAACTGGTCTACCAATACCCGAGTTTTGTAAAGGTCACAACTCTGCAAACACAGAGGCCACCATGTAAAGACCAGTGTTTGACAATGAACCAAACCTTAAAATTTTTCACAGAGGTGGCAAATTATATTTGTAAAATATCAATTGCATGTCACATCCTACTTGAGTGCAACTGTAAACTTGTGACAGTATGTTATTACTATCATCAACTATCTGTCCATATTATTTTCAATTAAATATGAATTTGGTTGTTTGAGAGCTTGATAGATCTAAACAAAAAGATAGATACCCAATCTCACATATTTATTTTCATTCCATAAACAAGCAAATTTCACTTTACGAACAATGATCTCATGCTTCCACATGTGCTTTCATTCTTCTGCCTTACACTATGTCAAACCTTCCAGACAGAGGTATTTATTGGACCTACATGAAAGAATTGATGTAGAGTACAATCAAAGCAGAATAAATACCTGTAATAGTATCAATAAATCCCATTTTTAATTCCTCCTAAATAAATCAATAAATCTATATGGGAAACATGTAGTGTTTCAATCTACATGTAACAATGGTTGTTTATGAGTATTTCACAGAAGTAACAGGAAAAGAGTTAAATAATCTTCCATAGAAGCTGAAATATTTAGAGAAACAACCTTAACATTACCTGTAAGATGGATAAAAAGAAAAAAAAAAGCAAAAAGCCATTTCTAAAGGAAAGAGAATTTCTTTGAATTATTAAAGGGACAGGTTTGACTCAAGTGTCTTTTGTCTTTGTACTGAGTCAGAGAAACATTTATTTCACCCAAATCTCCAGCATCAGAGAGAGCTTTTAACAGTGGAAGTTATTTATTGTGAGGAAGTTTCTTTAACAGTTTTTAGCTAAAGAGCAGTGCTACACTGAGCAGAAACTGAAAAATCTTATCTTCACTTGAGGAATCTAATATCTTACTTTAATTTCCAATGTCTCCCTCCACTGTTGTTCTTACATTACCTCATAAATAATTGACAACAACCTTATGAATTACTGACTGCACAATTGTTGCCTCTTTGGTGCTGATATTTTTCATCTAATGCAGTTCTGACTTTTACAATTTCCCACTACTTGTAAGAAATATTTTTAGTTCATTGCTAATATTAGAGACAAAAAATTAACTTCATTCTTTATAACAACCTGAAAAAGGAAAGAAAGCTGTGGAAAATTAGTTGAATATATGTGGTTTTCAAAAGATTAAGACATTTCAAATTAAACATACCCACAAAATATATAAATGAGAGAAATCAAAGGAGATGTACAAATGTCAATTACATGTGTTTTATTAATATTACTGTAGCTTACCTGATTTAGTAGTTTTGGAGGTATGACAGTCCCCAAAGTGATCATTATTGTAGCTATAAAGTTGGTGCTGTTACAGACAATTAAAAGGTATGGAAAAATAAAATATTTTACACTTAAATATAAGTGAATATAAAATACATATAAATGAGTTTTGAAAATACAGGTATTAAAATATAGGAACTCCAGAGTTTTAATCAATGAAAATTGGCCTCTTTCTCTGCTCTATGGGACAGCCTTCAGTTATAAGATCACAATTTTTTTTACAGTTTCACATATAACAAAATGCAAGCTTTCATATTTGTAATGGTCTCATATCTATGTCATTAAAATTGATAGTAAATTTTATTCAACCTACCTTTCTTTCATTAATCATAACACAGAAATTCATATTTGACACCTCTTCATTCAGGTTTCCTGAATTAAGAATTCCATAATCTTCAAGCCATACTTTTCTGGTGTGGAAAATCAGTCAGTCACAAATGAGATGATACACAGCCCATAACAGATTATTCCATCAATTCTGTCAGACTCTGCAAAATATTCCAAGCATCAGATTTTAATATAGAGAGGCTGTAATTGGTTCTAAATTTCTGAACCACACATTGATTCAGTTTAGTTTAAAGACCTGTCTTAATGTGTGCTGAATCATTCTTACATAAATTGTGATATTAAACCAGCTGCTCACTCTAAAGTGCAGTCAGAAATGCACTTTTTAGGTAAGAATCAAAAGTGCACTTGCTAGGAGTGCCATGTCACATTGCTCTGTAAAAGAAACACTTTGAGCTTAGAAGAAAGGACTTTAGGAGAAAAAAAAAATGGAGAAAAGAAAGCAAAAGAAAATGCAGTGGCATCAGTATGGGGTTGATGATTCAATGTGCGTCTGTTCCTTGATGAGGCTTAGATGGGCTTGCCCTTAGCCATCAGAATTTGGGTGAAAAAGACAAAACTGGTTGGTCAGATTGGAAAATTTCCCTATGATTGCTACTGAAATGCCTAATTTTAGAGGTTGTGTTTGTGTCAGGAACTTTTAGGCTTCCAGCAGCAATAGGTAAACATGAACCTAGCTTTTTTATTTGTGAGCTTACCCAGTCATGTCAAATCAAGCATAAATACCAGGAGAATAGTCTTGTGTAGGCAAGCACTTTAATAAGCTCGTTTGGTTTTGAGATCAGATAGGTAAGTGAAGGTCAGAATGAAAAGCAGGACTTTGGAGGAAGAATTTCTTTTGTTACGTTTTCCCAGATCTATTAAGTCCTTTGTGGAGGTCTGATTCCAGAACGTTCTCAACCCCACAAAATTCAGATTTATATTAGAGAAATGCGCATTCATTTATGCAATAGACATGCTATATTCCCCCCCTTCTCTTATTTATCTTCACTCATTTCACATTTTTGTTTAAAGAATGTTCATGTAAAAAGTCTCTCCATTTATAACTGATCCTGGGTCTGGCTGGGTAGCACTAATGTCCTTCAGAGAAGCCCATATGCTGCTGTATTTTCACTTTATGGCTAAAACAGTGCTGAAAACACACCAGTTAAGAGATTTGGCTGTTATGAACAGTGCTTGTGTAACATCGAGGTCTTATCTTTCTCCCACTCTGCACTCCACATGATTAGGCTGGGAGCATGAAAGGCTAGAAGGGACAAGACCAGGACCCAAAGTGACCAAAGGGCTAACATACACTATCACATCCCATCCCTTCATATGATGTCATCCTTCCCAATAAACACTTAAGGAAAGGACAGGGTAGGAGGTGGGGTACTTGAGTGGTTTCTTTCCAGGTAATCTTTGTCAGTACTGAGGTCTTCCTTTCCCAGCTGTGGCTGGACAACTGCCTCTCTTATATACTGCCTCTCTTTCTCTACTTATATAGTAGAGAAAAGTACCTTTTTTAAGGTCTTTGCTCAAGTGTACATCTTTTCTTTACTTTATCTTAATCCATGAGTTTTCTTGCCCTCTTTCTCTTTTCTCCCCAGTCCAGAGCAAATGGGAATGAGTGTGCTCTCAGTCAGTTTTGGGCTACCCGGTGTCCAGAGACCTGGTGATACTGCAGATAGTCCAGCAAAGGTGGCCACTGAGATGCCTAAGAGGTTGGAGCATCTTTCATATAAGGAAAAGCTGAGAGAGCAGGGACTATTCAGCCTGGAGAGGTCAAGGTTCAGTGAGGATCTTATCAATGTAAGTACCTGAGTGAAAATCATAAAGAGGGAGCCAGGTTATTTTCAGCAGTGTCCAGGCACTGTGGACAAGCTGCAATGGACACAAACTAAAACACAGGAGGTTCTCTTTAAAAATCAGTAAACACTTTTTATTTGTGAGGGTGACTGAGCAGTAGCCCAGTTTTCCCAGAGAGGTTGTAAGGTCTTCCTTCTTAGAGATATTCTAGCCATCCTGAGAAAGGAGCTGTAGGTAACCCTGCTTGAGCAGAATATTTGTACTAGGTTTCCTTCCATAGGTCCTTCTCTATCCTCAGCCAGACCATGATTTTGTGAGTGGCTGTGTTGGTGTCTGGCTGATAGCTGGGTCAACCCACCACACCCTCTTTAGATTCTTAAGTGCAGACCAAGCTTACAGGAATCAATGGGGGCTGAAAGAAGCTATACATTATCTGGAGTTTCAAAGGGAATTCTGCTATTGTACAATATGAGTCTTTACGAAATAAAGCAGGACAAAGGACCCTTTCCTTACCTCCTCAACTAAAGTCATCTACATACTTGGATTCCTATTAATTACCATGTATTTTTTGTTACCATGAAATGAAATATTCTGTTTCAATGTGGGATATGATTTTCTGTTCAGTTCTGTGTGTCTAGCCTAATCAGTTCCCTGCTGGGAGCACATCTTCAAGTTGCATATCCTGGTTCTGATTCACAGCTCAGCTTCAGAAACTTAGTCTAAAGTATTTAGGCTTCCTACTGGCTATATGGATAAAATTTAATAACTTGTGGCAAATGCGATCTAACTAGATCCCTGTCCCCTTACAGCCCTAAGCTCTCAGAAATAATTTTCTGGCATCAAGTCTCAGAAGAAGACTGGAGAGTTATCTTCAATTTTAAAAAAAATATTATAAAGATTTAGAATCAATTACAATCAGCTGTTTTGTGGCTGTGTATGGCTAATAACAGGTATTGCCACAGACATGAGACACTACTGACATACAGTTACAGCTCTCATCCTTTGGAAACAGGAGAGGAATAGACCGAGGAGATGGAAATGTCTCTGCTTTCTTGGCAGAAAATTATTGCACATACATCAAAAATATCTATTTCTTCACTTTATTCCACTTAGTTTGCTTTGCTGAACTGCCCACTTTCCTGATTTTCCTGCCCTCTTGCCTTTACATGCATAAAGTTACTTTGGGAAAACCTGTCTCTTCCACTGGGAAATCAGCAGTGGCAAATTAACCACTATTTGGCAACCTTTCACAGATGGTGCCTGCAGAATTTCAGCCTAAGTCAGTAAGAACAAGGCAATTTAAAAACATTAAAAATGCATTGACAGCAAAGAAATAAAAACAGCCACTCAGGTACAAGCCAGAATAGTTAAAAAGCTTTTGGACAAAAACAGGCTTTTTGTTTTTTATTAAACGCCTTATTTTGCACAGAGAACTCAGTAAGTAAAGAAAGACATAGTAGAGTATCCTCTACTCAAGATATTTTTTGGGAAAGAGGGTTGTAATATTTTTCTCTGCTATAAACTGGTATCAAAATAAATATTCAAACCTAATGAATACATTTATATTTTTTATTTTATTCATGACGATTTCAGGTCTCGTCTATCATTTAACAGTCTTCTGAAAGCTATTGTCTCTCACATGCAGACATAAGAATTTCATCCACATTTGCAAAGCCATCCATTATACATGAAGAGCTGTGCTGTGACTACTATGGGGGAAGGGATTAGCAAGTGTGTAAGACAGTTCTATAAATATTTGTCCTGAACTGGGACCTCATTACGGTGTTTACTACAGGAATGTGAAATACTAGGCTTTCTGCCCATTGGTTCCTTTAGGATTGCATTTACTGCTGGTCTTAAAAAGTCCTATTTTTTCCTACATTACTACAATTCTAATGTGGATTTTTGGTAATTTCCATCTCTTTGAAATGATGGCATTCCATCAGCTAAAGTGTGCATAACATAGGAATATGTAAAAAGCACAAAAATTATTTAATATCTATAATAGATGTGATAGATTAAGATTTGATAAATCATTTATAAATGAATTTTGATTTCTTGACAACATAGGTGATTTCAGTGTTTCCAAGTGCAATATCTTTTTAAATGGTTGCTGGCAGGCAATTTATTAGGATGTTTACTCAGTATTTAAATTTTCCATATCTAGCTGGGTCATCTGCCATCTTTGATTTGAAACATAGAGGGAGTAGGTAACAGGATAAAACTGCTGATCTTTTGAAAGTGGTGTCAATTCCTGGTGGGATACATAAATTTTCTAATCCATAACTCTGTTACCATAGAACAACCTGGTCATTGCACTGCAAGTTAGAATTTTAAAAAAGCACAAATCTTATTTGTGAGAGGAAACATTATAACTTACAAAGGCTGTGTCCGCAGTCCTCTTTTATTCTTGTTTTCTGTTGCCAATATTTTAATTTTTAACCTTTCTAAAGTTGGTTCCTGATACATTGATTAAAGAGAATACACTTAGCCTGAATTACCAAGATAAACCAACTGGGCCTTTTTAGTTTTGTCTCTCCATGCCTCAGAACACCATTCTAGGGTTTTTTACAGCAGTTCTTTAATTGTTCAGTCTTTCTTTAAGTGTCATGACCAGCTTTTTGAAGAGTTTTCTCAATAAGCTCCTTCCACCACTTTTTAGGTTGGTTCCCATTATGTGGTATGCCTCAGAACAGCGACACAGGCAGAATGAGGGGAGATATCCCCATCTACCTTTTCCACAGCCTGTGCATAGTAGTAGGTCTTAGTCTCACTGACAAATCTGTTACAGTCATATTTTAATGTTCCTTTGACATTTTCTGCTGGCTAGCCATGGCTTTATTGCAGAAATTTGTATCAGTCATTGAATATGTGACCTTTTAATTGTGATATTCCATTTGTATAATTCTTGCCTACAAGACACCCAATTTTTCCTGTAGGATATTTTTACCTTCTTTTGCAACAGTTTTACTGCTATTATTCGATTTTAGGAACACTTCACAGCCTTTCTGAACATTTTTTTCTTTTATCCCTTTGTCCTGTTCCAGCAGTACTGACCAGAATTGCCTTTCAAGCCTAGCTTTAATAAGCATCCTGTGTTTCATGGATATGTGGAATGAACCATGGAAAAGCTATATCAAATAGTCAAGCCTAGCACCACCAAATAATGTAAACTTAATTAGATTACTTCTGGTGAATTTAGTTTAAAGAACTTCATCTTTTAGTGAAAACTAACTGCAGATCTCAAGAAAAATATCTTTTTTTTCTATAACTCTATTCCTTTGCACATCTAAATTAAATCAGTGGCTTCATGTCTGAGACTTCATAAGTTACAAAAATAACCAGAGGCATTTTTTCTGACACTCCTAACTGAGGTAAAAAAAAAAAAAAAAAACCAACAAAAAAAAGAAACCAACATGCAGAAATCAGTTACAGACAATTTGTCTAAATCATAATTCTATGATTCTAAGTATTACAGGAGAGGAGGAAATTGTTTTTCCCCCAGCTAATTCCCTGTTTTGGGAATATTATTGTAGGTTGAGTGATAAGAATATGTAAATCCCATATCCTCTTGAAAGCAACTTTATAGGTTTCCACTTTTTAGGGCAGATTTAATTTTGTTCATCGCAAATTCATAGAAACAGTAACACACATACCCTCAATGATCATTGTATCCTGAAGACTGTATATATCTATAACCTGCAAATTATTTCCAAATGTCACAACTTGCAAGGTTCTTCTTTTCCAACACTTAAAAATTATTTTGCTGTTAGTTTAGGACTTCTCAGTGGCCAAGCCAATTCCTTTTTTCTGCAAGAAGAAAATCCTTCCAGGCTGGCTAAAAGAAGCAACTCAGACCCAAGTACTGTTTATTTTTTTTTTTTTTAACAAGGTACAAATATTGTTTGTTATACAGTCTTACAGATAGAACACAATCTGCTTTTGTATAAACTAATATTCTTTTGAGCTGTAAAATATTTGAAAGGTAAATCAAAACAGCAGTAAAGTGTTTGCCCAGAAATGTAACTTTGACATAAAACCACAAAAACACAAGTATGGCTGCATCCAGAAATACACAAATTCTCAAACATTTATTATTACATTTTCAGTCAGAAAGAAAAATATATTAATTTAGCCTAATTAATCCACTTTTTCCAGAAAAAGTATTGAATTTATAGAAGGATAGAAACCTGAGAACAGAATTGATAGCTCTATCTGGGTTTTTTTTGGTTGGTTTTTTTTTTTTGGTTTTTTTGGTTTTTTTTTTTGTGAGTAAAATAATATAAAAAGGATTTGGACAAGCCTATGGATACTTCAAGAATTCTAGAGTTCCTGGTTCAATTCATAGTTTTATTAGGAGCTTTAAATTTTGTGAATCTACTGTGTCCATCCCTCCCTATCTCAAAAGAAGTTGTGATATTTACTCTGTGTAAAAAAAGCAGCATGTTGTAGAACTCTGTGAGATATTATATGTGCTATACTTGAATGACAGGTTTATTTAATTTACATATATTCTTTTATTAATTGACATAAGAACAAGATTTATTGAAACACATAAGAACTGATTTACACTTTTAAATAATAAAATTACCAAGATCAAGCAGCAGAATGGAAGGCAATATAAGCATGTCCCTAGGAGAAAAATTAGAACATTATAGGGAAAACTAAATTTATTGAAAGCACATTTTATACCTGAAATCTCAGATTTTTGTGTGAATACCCCCTGTGTTTATCTAAGAAAGCTAGTTACCATATATCTTTGCTTCAATTAAAATTAGGACCAATTTTGCTGGTAGTTTTACAGGGGGTGAGCATTTCATCCTAATTGACTGTACATTCTGACCTCTGGTATTACATTTAAAGCAAAATTCCAGTAAAGAGAAAATTATTTTCTTTGCATGTTTGCTTATTAAAATGTGAAGTTATTTTTTGTTTCTGAAAATGTTTTTACGTCTCTCTTATCAGCTTCTGTAATCCCACGCATTGACCTTGCCACAGCCTAACCCCAGCTGGCAGCTAAGCCCCGTTCAAATATTCCCTCACTCCCCCCAGGTCAGGATGAGGGAGGGAATCAGAAAGGCAAAAGTGAGAAAACTCATGCAAACAAAACCTTTCAAGTGCCTTCACCACTTCCCATGGGCAGGGGGTGCTCAGCCATCCCCAGGAAAACAGGAATTCATCACGTGTAATGCTGGCTTGCGGAGACAAACGCCACCACTCCAAACATCCCCCATTCCATCTCCATCCCTCAGCATCATATACCGAGAATGACTCCATATGGTCTGGAATATCCTTTCACTCAGTTGGGGTCACCTATCCCCGTTGTGTCCCCTCCCAAACTCTTGTGCATGCCCCGCCTTCTTGCTGGTGGGGTGGTGTGAGGAGCAGAAATGGCCCTGATTCCTTGTAAGCCCCACTCATCAGTAATGAAAATTATCCCTGAATTTTTAGCACTGGTTTAGCATTCATCTAAAACACAGACCCATACTTGTGACTATGAAGAAAATCCCCATCCCAAACCAGTACAGTCGCCATATCAGGACATCAAGAAAACCTTACAAAAGCAAGATTAAGATGTAAACTATCTGAGGAAACATTTATTTTGGTAGCTGCTTTTTAGGGGAAGCACTGAGCAATTCAGCAAAGTAGTTCATCATGATTAATATCTATGCCTCCCCATCCCTTCTGAGTCTGTACACTTTTTGAACACAGTAGGTATGATTACACCTTTTTTTGTGTATTAGAGATTAATAAGTAGACATAATAAACATTCACCTGGTATAAAAGAAATTTTCAGACCTTAAAATTGTATCGAGGAAGACCACCAGTTCTTCAATGACTATTTGCAAGGTGTGAAATCACCAGAGCACAAAGCTATCCCAATTTAATCCCAAAGTGCATTCTGACTTATTTTACCTTTGATTAGTCTCAGACAAAACAAAGTTCCACCATTATTAGAAATGACATAATTAAGAGCTCCTCCAATATAATTAAGAGTCCTCATGCTTAGGTTAAATGAAATTTATTTCATGGTGAAAGCACTAAAATCTAGAAAGTGAAAGGGTCAATGGAAATGAAAATTTAATTAAAATAACCCCCCCCTTCCTCATGCAGATTGAATATTTTTTCATCCACTGCAATTCATATTAAGGCTTTAGAAAACTGCTAAGGTCTTGAAAAGGAACATTAAATTAGCTGTTGACTGTATGAAGGCCTTTTTCCCTCCTTTTTGTAAAAAAAATTATAAAAGACACAAAATTTCAAGGACAATAATACAAATAATTAAGAGTGTAATCCATATGATTGCATCACCAGCTATAGCATTCATGTGTTTTGCTTAAATAAGATGTCTAAGGGTTTGTTCCGTGATTGCATTTGGGATCATATCAAAGTCTGATCTTGTGACCTCTGAGAACACAGAATTCCTTTAATTATTTCTCCTGCTAATCAGAATATTCCCTTATCCTCCTTTAATGAAAAGCAAGCCAGGGTTGCAGGGCACCCTCTTCTCCCTTTCTGTAGAAACTATTCTGCTACTGAAGCTTAAAACCAAAAGTATCAAAAATCTTGGAGCAATTTCTCTCCCTCAGGGTAGCCAATCCCTGTAGTTTTATGCCCCAATTCTTTGCCCAGAGCATTTTCACTACTATCTTCAAACTTTGACATGAATGTATTTCGTATTCTGCTAAAGATCAGTCAAGATCTTCGTTCAGTGTTTCAACCTGACCAGTGAATGCAAGCTACTTCAGGCCAGAATGTTTTCTTTCATAATTTCCTTTTTCTATTCAAAGATGGAAAAAATATTTTTTTAAATGCTACAATTCTTTCTAATTCAAAACTTCAAGAACACGCTGTGAAATGTGAGATAATATTACAAAAATATAATAGATATACACAGTAATTAGATTATTTTTGTCCCCTTCTTTTCATCAGTTTCTACCTTCTAAATAGAGCAAAAATTACATGTTCTTTTTCCCTGGGTTGGGAAAATTGCACTTCAAAAATATCTCTGCTTTGTATGAACGTTGCTCTTTTCAGGATTATTTGTTCAAATAAAAAAAAGTTTTCATTCCTTCTCATGTATTATGGAGAAATCTAGAATACAGTAGATTTTCATAATCAGTAGCTTTCCTTATTATTGCCTTTTAAGTCATATATGAAGACCAAAAACTTTTATCAAGTGCTGTGTCCAGTTATGAATGGGCCATATTTATATCAGCAGTAATTGTTTTGGGTTTGATGCCACTCATTTTGTTATCGTCAATTAAATTTGTAGCATTATTAATCTTTCTGTACTTTCAGTTGGATTCTTGTAAAGAATCTAAGCTCAAAAAAGCAAAGCATTTTCATTCCCAATTCCAACATCTGTCAAAAGCAATATATAGTCTCTTCAACTGCTTTTATGTTAGCAAAAATGTTTACCTGCTGTTTTCTTCACTAGTGGCAGAGACAGAGAATGGAAAATTTCAAACTACTTTTCTTTCCAAATAAAAAATTATGAATATCCAAAGTTTATTAAACAATATTTATAATGTCATATTTGTATATGATTTATATGAAGTCACATCTATTGATTCATACCATTTTCTACAAATGAGTTTTCTTTTTTCCTGTTTTACCAAAGCTTTCTAAACACAAAAGGTGGTTGAAAACAATGATCTTTTTTTCTCCTTTCCATGGCAACATTTTATCACAAACTAAGTAGGGAACAAAAATGAGACAAGTAGACAAAATAATTAGCAAGAAAACAGTTTGATGTGCCTCTGTTCATAAGAACAGACTGTCTGTAGCTAATTCATATTACTTAAATTTCACAGAATTCATGCCATAAATTATCTATCATCTCCCAGAAGGAATATTAATTTACCTGGATTTACATTCCATTGTCTAAAAGTTGTTTGCAGTATTTTTTGCAATAAAGCTAATCACCTTGTATACCAAACAGAGAATGCAAACAACAGCGGCACTGTTAATATGCAATGTAAATACTTTTAAAAATAATGTTTTGGATCATTAGCCTTCAGTTATCTCATTGTGCAATGTGACCTGATATATGCTTACCTTTTACATTTAAAAATATTCACATTCTTCCTTCCGTAATGATAAAATAGCTTGCA
Source organism: Poecile atricapillus (assembly GCF_030490865.1). Lineage (NCBI taxonomy): Eukaryota > Metazoa > Chordata > Aves > Passeriformes > Paridae > Poecile > Poecile atricapillus. Next base: position 52,268,767 of record NC_081252.1, read on the forward strand.
TTATATTCCCAGTTGGAGCTATAAAGTAGTATGGAGGAATAATAATTTCAAGGAGTGACCTGCTAAATATGTACAAAGACATAACTGAATTGAGTATTGAATAGTTGAATATTATTTCAATTACTTATTTTTGTCTGTAATTGTAAAAGGATGTCATATATGTGCGTAGTATAATGACAATATGGTAGAATATTAAAAACTTTAAAGCTATTATTAAAAGATGAAAATACTTTTATGTTTAAATATTGAATGTTCCATTTTTACCAGTGGAAGACTATTATCAACAGTTATTTTTAAATGTAGGTTGGCTCAATCAGGCTATTTTCCCTCCTGAAATGGAAAATCAATTAGTAGAAGATTTTTTCTAAATTAAAGCAAATATCAGGTGTAGCAGTCCCATGAGGATCTCATGATATTTAACAAAACCAAGGGTTACGTGCTGCACCTCAGTCAGGACAACCCCTGGTATCAACAAAGGCTGGAGATGAACAGATCAGGCTACACTTGTTTGTTCAAGGACCCAATTTGAAGGCAAGCATTTTAAACTCAGATCCAGCTCAGCTGTTCTGTAGCATCAGTCCTGCAAAGCTTCCCATCCCCTCCCATGTGGTCCAGGGAAATTGTGACTTGTGCTGACCTCCGTAGGCATCACAAATTGAGCTCAAGGCTCTTCACACATGCACTGCACAAGAGTGTTGTAAGGATTAATTAGTTAGTGTTTTGAAAGAGCTTCGTAAAAGTAAAGTACTAAACATTATAGTCACATTAAAGACAAGCTGGAGGCCCTTGGACAGAGTTATGGTATTATATGGGCTCTTTGTGCAGATAATTATACATCATAAGATATTCATAATTATATCAGTAATTCAAGTCACTCAATATATGTTATGCATGTCTTCTATAAAGCTCCAGCTGTTATGTGATCCATTAAAGGTAGAATCTCCATGTGTTCAGAACACAATTTCAAACCGATCTAATGCTTGCAAAATGTTTGATCAGAGAATTGGAACGCCTTTATAAAACTTTAGGTGTGGCTCTTTGAGTATCTCTGTGTATCACCACCCATAATATGTCACACTAATTAGTAAGGAAAGGGAATTATTTCCTTACAGACTGCTATTTTGACAGATTTTCAGAGATTCAAATAGACCAAGTTGAAAAGTGTAAATATACTGGCAGGAAATGCTGAAGAAAAACTTTTTGTTTGTTTGTTTGTTTTTGAGTGTCTCATTTCTTTCTCTTTTCCATTTCTAGTTACCAGAAATTTATTCTTTAGTCTTTAAATAGCCAACTTCTCATGACAACACTGCAGGTTTTTTTAAGGAGTCTGCAGATGAAACAGAGTGAAAGGACTTGAGTTCTTAGACAGAATTTTTTTTTTCCTACTTTTGTTTTTTTGCGGTATGTATTTACATTTTTTTAAATCTGGCTTGATATCAGCATCTTTTTTAACCAATTTAATAATGTTTACAAAGAATTAGAGAATACAAATGTTTAAAAAACATTCTCTGTAGGAAAGAATAATATCATAAACTCTTATGATACCAGCAAGGTAAATATTTCAGTCCTTAATAAGGAGTTAAAACAATAATAGGGAATACAATTCTCAACATGGAAATCTTATTTTCTTCCTGTATTAATGCACAGATATTTATAATTACAGTATTACTTTGGTACACTGCAGATCTGGGGTGCATTAGGAAGGGCATTGCCAGCAGGCTGAGTGAGGGGATCCTGCCCTTCTCCTCAGTCCTGGTGAGGCACATCTGGAGTGCAGCACATCTGGAGTGCTGTGTCCTGTTCTGGGCTCCTCAGGGCAAGAGAGACATGGAGCTCCTGCAGCAGGTGAGCAGAGAGCAGCAAAGATGTTCTAGGGACAGGAACATTTTTAAAAGCAAAAGCTGAGTGAGCTGCTCAGCCTCAAGAAGACAAGAGGATATGTCTGGAGGGGAGGGTGACAAAAGGATGGAGCCAGGCTCTTGTCAGTGGTGCCAAGCAATAGGACAAGAGGTAATGAGCAGAAACTGATGCACAGAAAGTTTCACTTGAGTGTAATGAAGAACTTTAGGGTTCAGGTGTCCAAGCACTGGAACATCTGGACCCCAATCTGGACAAGATCCTGTACCATGTGCTCTGGGATGTTCCTGCTTGAGCAGGGAGGGGTTGGATCAGATCCAACTGTGATCCCTTCCAACCTGACCCATTCTGTGGTTTTATGATATAAAACTGATTTTGAGAGGCAAGAACAGCATACAGAAACACAGATATGTGGTATTTTCCCATTTTGTTAAGACCACAGGGCAAAGCCCCCCAGATAGTCTCAAAAATAGCTAGCTCTGAACACAGGTTAGCTGAACACAAGGCCATGTGAGATGCAAAAGCTGTTAGAGCTGCATTAGAGTATTTTTATTCTTAATTTCAAACGTTTTGTTAAGTGATTTTCCATAGTAGGCTTTCTGCTGTTTTTACAAGCATGGAAGTACATACAACTGAAATTTTCTGCCCATTTATTTATTTTGACACTCAATAAATCAGAAAAAAAATAGATTTTTTCCTTGTTAGAAAACAGCACTGAGAAACAGGTGTAGATAGCTTTTCAAAAGTAAATATTTGTTAAATTGCATTAAGATTTCAATACATGAATAGATCCTCAAAATATCTTATTTTTTTTCAAATTGAATGAAAAATTTAGATCTGAACAATTGCTACTGTATTTTCAGAGTATTAGTTGGGTCAATACAATAACATGCTTAACTGATTTATAAGGCAATTTTCCAAAGTACTTGGTGGTTTAAATTTGCTTCACTAAGAGTAAGAACTTAAACCATGCCTATCCCTGGAAGTAGATATGATATAATGTTGATATTTTCATTAAAAATCATCCTTTTTATTATATAGTAACTGTCGTGGTTTCACGAAACCACGACAGTAACCCAAAGTAGAACAGAAAGGAGCCTTCCAATTTTTAGCATGCATGATATTTCCCTGAGTCTGCAGCATGAGGTAAAAGGAGGTAGAAGGAGTCTGATATTCCCATTATTACTTGAGCATAACTACATCAAGGCTTGCAGTAATGGAAGAACTGAATTCATTCAGGAAGAAAACACTAGTCAAACAAGTATGAATATATATTTCTGCAACTATCCTTATTTTCAGTTTACTATTGTTTTAAATGTAGGCAGACAGTAGTGAGCCAACAGCAGAACAACTTTTGGGAACAGGCTTTGCTTGTTTTTCATGAATAACAGCTTTCTGAATTGCAATAAGTAGGCAAAAATTTCCAAAATTCCATCCCTGCGTTTTTCCTTGAAAGATATACAAAGAGGAGGGTTTTCCTCTTTTATCAATTGTAATACTAAATCAAAAATATTTTAGAAAGAAGAATTCCATTTTCCACTCCATCCTTTTAGATGTTGGTCAGTCTTCCTTCCTGCAAGAAAGATTGGCCATCATAGGTGATGGAGTTTGAGACTGATATGAGCTTGAAGGAAAAGGTACCTAAAGATGCCTAAACAGAAGTAGATGAGATCTTTTTTGGGGGAAAAAAATAAATTCAGAACTAGAAAAGAATAATGATGTGTGCTGATATAAAGATACACTAACTTAAGTTTTCTTCCCAGATCCTGGGAGCTGCAGAGAAAATAGCATTACAGCTGCTCTTCTTAACACCTCAGGATTCTTCCAAATAATGAGATGTTGACAAAATTGATTTCATTTTTTTATTTTAGAAAACAGGAAAAAAAGTCCTATTAAAAATGTTTACCTGATTCATTTCCCTTCCCCCAGCTTCTGTTCTTTTGAACTATAATTCCCAGATATGACTGATAAGATTTATTTTTCTCATCAGGTCATTAACAGTAATGTAGAATAGCTCCTCTTTATTATTCCCAAAGATATATATGCTGAACTTTTCACACTGTTAATTTGTATTTCACAAAAAATGCTGTAAAAAGAATCAATGGTTTGTTTGATCAACACTTCACCAAACCCAAAAAATACTCATTCCTTCTCTTTGGTCACTTTATCAAGAAGATATTTTACAAGTTCCTACAATAAGCATGAATTAATGTCCAGCATCAGTGCAGTCTTAAAACCATGAACGTAATTTATTTGGTAACTGCTGTGAATAGGAGTAATAAAATCTAGTGAACAAAAGTTCAGAAGATGCTTCATCAGCATTTTTCTGATTATCTACCATAACCTCTGGATGAATAGCCATGATTAGCATCTCTAATACTACTTGCTATAGAAACAGTCCAGATACATATTATTATTAAATTAAAATGGAGAAAGATAAGATAAAATCTACCAAGAAAATGTTACTTTTTATAATTTGCACAGGAATGATTAATGAAAGCCTGACAAATGTTTTGCTGGGTGGTACTAGTCTACTAGCAAGGACTGATATATTCTCCTGCAGTTCTGCCCCTATAAATTTTCATTGATTATAGTGATAAACCACTGAAGGTTATATCGTGTGTTTTGTACATACATGTATTGAAAAATTATTTGCTAGGCTGCTGCACCATTACAAGAAGAACCTATGCAGAACAAGTGAAATTCAAGAATAACTTCCCTCTTTCAGGGAGCACTCTACTGGGTTTTGTGGTAGGCTTCCCTGTGTGTCAAACACTTCCCAGATTATTACAGATTTTTTTCAGATACCAAGTATCTGATATGTCTTCTCAGCTAATAGTTATTTACCACAGCTTTAGTGTGGCAAGCTAGAAGCAAGAACCAAGCTCTTTTCCTGACATTCATTTTGAGAACAGGTCTAAAAATGGATCCAAATATTCAGAGATGTAAAGCATTTTCCAGAAAATGAACAAATCTTATCCCATTTTCCCTGAAGTGAGAATTTTTAGGGGCTGTTGAGAAGCAATACTGACAGCTCAGTGCAACAGTTGCTTAATGAGAAAGCACTGCAAAACTGTTTTTAGAGATGAGCAGCACTCTTGGGCTAGCTAGTAAAGATTAAAATCCTTAGCACAAATACAGTTGTATTTGAACAGTTTTTTCTTTCCTGCAATATGGCATAAATGAAGCAATCAAGACTGTAAGACATGAAGACATCAAGTCTGTATCAGTTAGTGCTTAGTCTATTGGTGCAGAAGAATGGGAGAAAAGGATGCTTTTTCTTACACCTTTAAACTTCTTAATTGAAGCAAAAATGAGATTGTGAAAGAGAAGAGGGCTGGTTGCAAACAAAAAGATGCAAGAAAAGAAAAAAAGGTGGGTTTCAGGTAGACAATTTGCATGAGGCAAAGTGACAGGTACTAAACTAGAAGAGTAAAATGTCTCGCAACCAAAGGAAGTCAATAAATGCTGGCACAAAGCCTTCATACTTTGTAGTATAGATCTGTCACTGTGAGGAAATTGAAGATGGGTAAGTGCTATAAAAAGGGATGAGAAGAATCATTGTCACATTCTCTTGCTTCTCATATCATTTATGAAAAATAATAATTTGTATGTCCACCAATCTTCATGTGAACGGTGACCAATCTTTTATTTAAAATCAGGCTAGATTTTCAACACATAGGAAATTAGGAGAAAAGATCTAATAGACACCAAAATATGATCTAGATATACTTTCCAAGGACAAGCCCCTGTATTCAAAATTCAAGACAATTTCCCAAGTGAAAAAGTTTACATGGTAATTTTTTTTTTTTTTTTTTTTTAACAGGACTGCAAGGAAAAGGAGAATAAGAGGGGGGAAATACGCTCTGGCCAGGAATTTTTTTCTCTCATTTCTTTCTAAAATTGACACAGTTTAAGCTGCTGCTTTGCAGCCATGAAAGTGGAAGTCATTGTTTTTCATGGATTCAATTCCGAATTTCTTCTGGAGAGTTGCAGGTGGGGTACTGTAATCCAACTTTCAGGACAGGGAGCTTTTTAGTTGGAGCCTAGGAAGACAGAAATAAGACAAAAATGTGGAAAAAAATGAGGATCCTAATGCATAAACCAATGGTTGTAGGATCTCCTGATAGAAAACTCGGTCAGATAATAAAGTCCTCCACAGAACCTGAGCTTGATAATAGCAACCAGTCAGGCAATAGCCATATTCTCATTGTGAATAAATACTGGTGTGGTTATAACACAGACAACTTTTTATGGAAGTCACTGTCTTAAAACAAAAGATAATATGCTCCAGAGGCAGTGTGGTATAACCCACTGTGATTTTGAGAAAGCAATAATTATAATACTTAACCAAGATCCTTTAGATATATATTTGGAATATACAATATTCCAATATTTGGAAGTACAACCTACATAACAATGATTGAATGTTCACTGCAATCAGTGAAGAGATTTAGTTTAGACTCAAAATGCTTTTAATTAAATAAAAAAACCACTTGCCCTTATAAGATAAGATAAGAATGGCAACTGATCACTGTGGTGTAAAACCTTAGCTGTATGCTTGAACCCCGAGTTTGGTGTCAATCATTATTTTCAGCACCCTTTGGAGTTTAGAAAGTTTGCTTCAGAATTGCAGCCCTGACTATTTTCTTCAAAACAGAATGACAAAATCCCTCAGAGGGGTAGTTATGTGTGGATGCTAACTCTGAAACAGAGATCATGTGAAACTGCAGGCCACATAGCTTTCGCAGTCTTGCCTGAGAAAGCTGCCTGGGAATTCATAAGGAGGATTTAAAACAATGCTCAGAGACAGAAAACAGCCTTGCAGGTGCTGTTTGTCTGTCCCTTGTTTTCTTTGCAGGAGAAGGTCAGGGGGTGGTGTGCCCCACTGACCATTGATGGTGATGTAGTAGTTTGCTAACCAATAGGAGTTTCCTTTCTGTACTTTCCATGTATCGGTCTATAAAAAAAGACCTGAAGTAATAAACTGAGAGAAATTCTCCTGATTGACTCCTAGAGAGTCTGTGTCGCTCATTCTCGCCGTTCCTAATAGAGCGACAGTTATGAATTAATATTTATTACGAATCATGCAGGAATTGAGAGAGCAAGGCAATACTTCTTCCCATCCTTTTTTATAGCACTCACCTATGTTCAATTCCTTCACGGTGAAATCTGTATTTCCAGCAGCTGGGGTAATACCCTGACCTACAAGTTCCTGTTGGAGATCAAACACTGTTGGAAATAGTTTAGGACTTCTGCAATCAAGAAGTGCTGGAAAGAATAAGGTCTGGTGACCCCTCAGTGAGGGCACTTACTGGAAAGAAGGTATTAATTTCTGCTCTCTGATTCTTGGATGGTTTATGCATTTAGCCTGAAATTAATTACATAAAATGCATGATATTGTTTTGTGGTTTTGTACAAACCGATTTTAGGACTCGTTCAAATAAAGCTAGGTAGATTCCCCCTGTATATATAAAGATGAACTTACTGGGTTTGTGAGGCTAACAAGCTTTTTAATGTTAATCACAGCTGAGAGTTTCAACTATAAAAATCCTTCCTTCAGATAACAGCAGTGTATCTTGATATATAAAATCCCCATAAATCTGCTTAAAGAAGCGGGGAAGTGTGAAAATTTATCCTCAACAATTTTCTAAAAACTATTTTTATTAGAAGTGTTTTGAATTCAGAATTTCAGACAGCTTTTAATGTGTAGAACAGTAAGGTTGGTGAAGCTCCCAGGAACCTTTTAGACAAGACGTTGCAAATTCCCTTCCCTGGTTCTGAGCTCCAAGAAATATATCAAAACTGAGTAGCTAGGGCATGAATATAATTTTAAAATGCTTCATATTCAAACCTCCTGCTTTATTTGAATGCGTAGTATGGGTGAGCTTTTCAGAAGAGTAGGACTCTTGTAAGGCAATGTTTTTATCAGGAAACAATTAGCTTTTAAGAGAGACTGGAATGAATACTGTATCATATTATCACTCTCAGCATTCTCAGACTCCACAGAGGGAGTTTGGCAGTAACTAAGGGATGTCTTTAGGATTCTTATTTCCTATTCAGGTAAAGTAGAAATATGATTTTCAAAGCATCATTAAATGTATTAAAATAGGCAATATAAATTAAGATGCCTAAGATCAAAATTTTAAGTTAGACAGCAGACAACAAAATTCATGCCCTCTCCAAAGCCACAGTAAAATGATAGAAGAAAGATGCTTTCTGCTGTGCTTTTTCAAGCAAAGTTTTTTCTGACAAAAAAACCCATTGTTCTGTGTTAAGTACAAACCCAGATGCTTCCCTCAGGAGCCTTGTGCCCCTTCAAGCTCCTGTGGCACGGAGAAAGACATAAATCTTTCTGCTGATAGTCTTAAATCATTGTTGGAAATACAAGTAGCACTTTATCTTCCTTCATCAAGTAAAGCACATGGTCACCAGAAAATGCACAAACACACACACAAATAAGTATTTTTTTGTGAAGCATGTTCCTGTCACTAGCTTGGATGTGGAGGTAAGTGACAGATTTGCTAGTTTCCAAATCAGGCATAGTCTCAGTACAGTTGAAGGCAGATATGCAGCTCTTCTTAAGGCAGATGGCTGGAAGTGAAATCTTTTTATTCTCTTTAAAGAGTTAAGAATTGCAATTGCATAGGCAATCTCTGTTGAATCTCAGAAAGAAGAAAAGGCTGTGGGATAATAAAGGCAGATGGATTAATTTAAAGTAGTATATTCTATGAATGCACAACCAAAATATACTATCAAAATACAGAATGAGACTTTAGTGACCAGGGGCTTCTGAAAGTGACCTCGGTTTTCAGAAAAACCAAATAATCCTCTAAATACACCATAAAACGACTCTATTTTGCAGTCAGTCTAAAGAATACAACCAGTGGAAAAGTTACACATCTTTAGGGATGTACCTCCTCTAACCTATAAATAGTTAGAGAAATCCAGTTAAGATATATTAAAGTGGGAATAGGTTGTTCTTCAGTTTGTTTTGTGCACAGGATAGCACCCTGCATGTAAAAAATCTGTTCCTTGATATTCTGCTTTATTCTAAAGTTCCTACACATTTTATTAAAAAACTTGTTATGCATAATGCACATTTGCTTCAATGATTTGAAGGCTTGAGGCAAGGTGATGCTGTATGCAATAGGGAAAAACTCAAAACTCCATTTTTTCAGAGCTGTTAACATCAGTTGTTCATATTGTTGTAATGCAAGCAGACAGAAGCTTTAAGAGTTATTTTTAAAACCATATGCAAGAAGCCAAGCTAAGACAGGCACCATATTTAGTGCAGCTCAGGCAGTAATTCTGCTTGGGAAGCAGCTATCTTCAGGAAATTAAATGGACAACAGGGGTGTCCAGTTTTAATTAAACTGCAATTATGAACAAGGTTTCAAAGTTATGGTTATTGTAACACAAAGAAAAGTTTAAGGCTTAACTAGAGACTAAAGACTTTTGACCTAAATGGAAATCACTTGAAATATTTTTTTTATGCAAATGAACAGATTGTGTAATCTGTGGAATGCTATGCATAGATATACATATTCACATATCACAGGATCCCAGCAGATTTGACTTATCTATTTTGCTCTGAAAAGACATGTTTTAATTTCATGGTGATATTTCTCAAATACAACAAGAAAAATGTGGAGTTAACACCTTAAGTGAAATTTTATGTATTGAAATGTTATTAATGTTTTCAAGGGGTTTATATGGATCTTAGTTCTTAGTGGATCTTAGTGTCACCTCTTCATGAGCTGTACCTGTGAGCTGCCTAAAGAAGTAAATAGTAGCAGTCTATTTGATGACCATGGGTGCATCTTCAAATCCTAGCTCACAGTTGCAACATTCTGTTTTGACATTAAAGCCTGAAAGGATTGTATTACAATTCTTTATTTTCAAAATCTATCTTCTGACATCACCACTGCAAGAATACTGGTGCAGGATCTGACATTTTCTCACTAAGTACTGTCTTTTTCACAAAAGGTAGAATAGCCACACTTAATTTGTTATTAGTTAAGCTAAAAAGATGTCACTGACTTTGATAGTGGATACCACTTTTCCCATTACTACAGTAGTATTGTCACACGTCAAAGCCCTTGACCTCTGCTTTGGAAGATATTATTACTTCAGGAGTTCCCTTGCACATAATCTGATTTATTGCCTCAGTACGAATGCAGATAGCCAAGTGGATGAAGAAGAGAAGATGATCTCCTTTCATCTACACAAAGATATCATCTCTAATCAGGCTTTGCCACAGGACCCCTAGCCCATGAAATAACTGCTTCTTCAGAGTTTATTCTCTTGTGCTGTGAAACAAACAATAGGGGTTATTTTTCCAGCTCCACCTGTGTGAGAAGAATACCTTTATTTTTGTTCTGTTCTCAGACACGTTTTCAGCTCTTTCTTTACTTGGTGTCTGGGATTAACTCTTGGAGGCTGTATCATGTTATATTGAGTCATGTGCTGTGCAGAAATCATCATTTTACCCTGCACCCTGTTTTTGGCAGAGATGAAACATACCTTTTGAAGCTTACTCTTCTGAAAGAAATAAGATGACACTAAGTAACATGAAAGTACTCAGTTTGAAAGTATTATAATAGGGAAACCTGCAATGATGGTATACTCAGAGTTGCTTCTGCTATCACTGGTGGTATCAAATGTACAGAACAGTTATTATGAAACCCATCTAAAATAACTTTGGTGAGTGATTGCATGCTTCACAACATAACACTCACTGTGACATAACATATATTGAATGTGTAAAGGGAATTGTATAAAGATTTAATGTTTACAAGTATGTGTATATGAAGTCATACTATATAGAGAATACACTACTTATGTAAATCCAGAGACTTTTTGCAACCTATTTACATGGGAGAACACAGAAAAGTTATTCGCTATAATAGAAAAATAAGGGCAGAAGAAACAAAGAAACTTTGAATAGATGGAAACACAAAATAAATGAGCTAAAATCTTTATAAAAGTTCTTATTTTTGTGTTCAAGTGACTAGCATGACAAAGAAAGAAAAAACTGCAGATAAATCCAAATACACTAAAAACTGTTTCAAATGCACAAGTAATGCAAAGGTATTTTCATGGCAGAGAAATTACCAGTTTTATTGGTGATAGAAAGTTTCCCTCTGGGTAAGGTTATGTGCCAGACTCCAGAAAAAACCCAAAACAAATTATATCTGCTTATTTTATTGTTATTATTCTCTTTCATATTGTTCATAGCATTCTTTTGTGAGGGTTTGTGAACCTCATTGCTGTGTTCCCTCATCTGAGCAAGCTTTTATTGCTGTTTAACATTTTTCAGAGACATGCAAAATTAGACTCAGACTTGTTAGCTACAAGCACGCCACTCCAGGACAGGTGTTTTAATAAACAGCTACCAGCTGCACATTCATGTGAGACTACAACCACCATTTGTGTCTGAGATTAAAACTGTGAATTTCTGGGGAAGCTTCCCCTCCAACACAGTATAATGTCCAGGTAACTAACACATTGCAATGTGTGGCTCTGATCAAGGACTTGGAATGTTTATATCAACTATTCTTCCCCCTACAGTCATCTCTAATAACAGACTTCATTTTTTGAGGCAAGGTCATGTCTACCTCAGAAGTCTTTGTTACAGAATATATAGAACTTGCACTCCCTCCCTCCACCATGGAAATTAGAGAGCCAATGATTTTCTCATCATTTCTAATACAGCTGTTCAATAAGAGGTATGGTGCCTGACGACACTTACAAGTACTCTACTCATTCCTTTCCGCTGTCCCTGAAAGCATGCAATGAAGTTAGGCATTCATCTCAGCCTGAAAAAATAAGACCTGGTCTCTTTCCATCTCCACAGGTCATTTCTTTTAGTGTTTGGAATAAGAAGGGTCATTCTTGATGACCTCAGAATCAATCCTCAGTTGACACCTTCCCTGGGTTGCTTGCTGTTGCTTGCTGTTCTTGAGACACCTACAGGATTCAGACACTACTGAGAGCCCATGAAGCAGATGGAAAGAAAAGAAAATCCAGAATTGATAGTCTTTAGTGTAAGGTATTGGCAGTTCAGTTGTCGTTTGTGTAGTGGTACATAAACCCATCTCTGTGGTGTTAAGATACAAATTTGTGTTGCAAGGCTGTAGCCTGGTAAAGGGACAAGGACTTCAAACCACACCTTTCAGCAATAAATTTGTGTTGTTTCCTGCAGTGAGTACAGGGTCTGAGCAGCAAAATCAAGCTGGCTTCTATGTTTGTCTTACATCGACCCCTTGAATGGTAAAATAAATCTTCTTGACTGAGAGGGTTTTTAAGTAGTGAGCACTACATGGAAAGGACAGTGTTAATGTCATGAGCAGGTGCATGTGACAAAGCTTCTTCCCTTGCAGTCATTACCTCATGGACTCGTCCAGAGCCCAGAGAACACCTCTGACACTGTGGGAAAGTGGACTGAAGAAAAGTGACATTCAAGTGAAAGTGAGTGATGAGGGAGGAACTGATGGGGCTTAGAGGACTACAATCAAGGGAAGAGGTTTTCTCACTTTTCTCTTTGCAGTTCCATCATTTCCTTGGCACAACTCATCTAAGTGAGGAACCAAGACATATTCCTAATATCTGTGAGGATACTTTGTTCTTTGTTTCACTTCTACTGTTAATTCCTCCTTGCCCTTGCACCTCCTCCTTCTCTTCTTGTCCTGCATCTTTCCTCTTGGGGCAGTGCCCTCCCTCTTGTTGCACTTAAAGCCCTTCCTCAACCCCTGCCCCTCTCCGGTGCTGCCTGCCCAGACCCTCACAGCCAGCCTGGTTTCAGGCTCCAGAGAGCTCTTTTAAATAGCTTTGTCACACAGCAGGTGAAAGCTCACCTCAGCAATGTCGTTGGATATTGCTATTACACTCCAAGAAACTCTTCCCATCTCTGCCCAAGACTTTCCTGACTTCTCCTCAAGACTTTATAAAACCATGTATGTGTATGCATGGTATAACCATGCCCACTCTCCTTTGCCACTAGCCAAGCATTTCCTTGAATATTGCATTAGGAAATGGTAGATTAAATTAATGACAGAAGGGAAAAAACCATGGCCTAATCACTTCTAGATAATTTTTACATTGATATTTTCTGGAAATCTGGAACTTATCAAATCTTAGGAAATTATTTTATGTTTTTAATAATAATAAGTCAATGTAAAAATATGAAATTTAGACCTTCAGTCCCCCCACTTCCCCCACTCTCTGCTAAAATAAATAAAGAAAGATGTAACTCTTTAATTTTATAAAATTGGAAATGTAGGGGTTTGGAAAAGAAATTATTCAGAGGCACCAATGTATGTCCTAATATGTTCACTTCTAAAAAGTAGGATATATTTTTATTTCTTTAAACAAGTTTATTTAAAAACACAATGTCTCCAATTTCTTTAATCATTGTTATTTGACTTTAATCATCTAGTTACGATTTCTACTAAAAAATTGACTCACAATCTAAACACATATTCAGATTTAATGGAGAAAAAAATCACAAACAATACACTAAAACAAACTGACATTGATTTTCTATCAAATATTCAGTGACATCATAATATGTTTTGAGAATTTAAGTTGCCTTTAAGTTGAGATTGTTCTGCATTTTCATTTCTGTTTACAACCTAATGAAAAACTGATTCTTACATTTCAGAACAAATTCTGAATGTGGATACATCTGGATATATGTTCTGAATGTGGATAGTATTTGGACAAGAAAGGAAGTTTAGCATGAACAGACTTTGAGTAAATGAAAAAACAAATTATACTTCTGGAGAAAAATAATTCCACAGACTTACTTGCACTTTTAAAATATTTTCATTTTTATTTATTAGTTTAATATTTTTTCCTCAATATAATGCATGTGGACTCTGTACTCATGATAGTAATACAGTGCTGTGCATTTACACCTCTGAATATAGAATATAAAGTCATTTGTTTGTAAGCAAGCACATCTTGAAAACTCTGGTACTTTTGTCCAAGAATAATACTCATCATGGGTTAATCTTTAGGATTTAGCCCTGCCATACACTTCATTATATCCAGAGCCCAGATTACATTAGTTTGAATTTAGCTAGGAATAAATTGAAGTTAGACTGCCCCTTCTGGTTTTAAGGTTAAATTACCTTTTCTGAGTAGTCTAAAGGAATATCTAAGTACCTTTTCAAATTTAAAATGGAGACATTTTCTCATTGGAATCCAAAAAACCATAACACATTCACATTTAGAAAGAGTTTTCCATGGAAGTGCTGTGCAAACATCTATATTTTGCCAAAATTTACTTCTAAACAAGAATAAATTTCTGGAATTAGCAGGATACTCGATTTTTACATGTGAAAAAATGACCTCTCACAAGTTCAAATGCTTTTGTTTGAATATGTAAAATAAAGGTGAAAGAATTAGACAACTTAGTGCTGTCGAAACAAAACTTTTCTCACCATTAGTTTAAGAGAGCCTTTCTTACTGAATTGTTTCAAATTTCTCATTTGCGATTCAGCTCAGATTAGCCCAAAAGTCAAAGTCTCTCATTTATACATGCAACAGAACTTTCTTACTCTTTCTTACAGCGGTAATCCCAGTGCAAATGTTTTTTAAGGGTTTGTGAATATGAAAGAAGCTAAATACACCCCAGATGTCCACCTATAATTTTTCATAGTTAAGAGCCTCATGTTTTCAGTCCTATTCAGTGGAAGAAAAAGAGAAAGAACTCTGGCTGTGAGATTTCTAACACAGTTTCCAGATGAAGGTAACTGATTTGGTTATTGGGAAGGTTGAGAGGGGATCTCATTAATGCATACAAAAATCTCACAGGTGGGTGGTGACAGAATCTCTTCAGTGCTGCCCAGCAACAGGACAAGGAGTAATGGCCATAAACTAAACCACCAGAAGTTTAATTTTAACATGATGAAGAACTTTCCAAACCCACCTGGACACATTCCTGTGTCACCTGTCCAGGTGACCATCTCTTGTCAGAGAGGGATAGATCATATCTGGAGGTCACTTTCAACCCTAGCGATTCTGTGATTTTTTAATTTGGAAAATTTTTGAAATTTTTTGATAGCTTTGAAGTGTGATTATGATTACTTATTATTTTACCTCTTCTTTCACAAGTCTTTGTTCATTATTGAAAAAATATGTAATAATATAAAACTAATAAGTTTAAAATCTGTTGGTTTTTAGTTGTGACTGAGATAGTGAAGTTTTAGAGAAATAAGTTAAATATTGTATGTATTCCACTGACATATTATAAACAAGTAAACCCTCAAAGTACTCTTTTTTGAAGCAGATCCGAAAACCCTTGCTAAAGTAAGTTGTAGCATTCCTGCAGTAAAACTTCATAGGCTATTTCTGATTACAGATCATCACAGGTTTTATTCTAGATTTTAGGTGTTTCATAAAAGTTTAAGGGAACATACTCTATGAATTCCCCAGACATACATAAAATGTTTTTTTCACGCTGAGATAGTTTGAAGCAAATACCTCTTCCTCAGAGACAAGTTTTGAAATAAACATCTGTTTTCTGGTGTGATCTCAACATGATTTTATATGTTGCTCTGCATTATTATATTTTATTGAAAAATATGGCACAAATTAAAGAAAAATTATCTTCTGTTGTTTAGTAACTACAGGAGTCATTAAGTAATAGTTACTATGACCTTTTCATAAATATTTAACCAATTTATGTCAGTGAAACTGTGGTTATGTGCCCTTGAAAGTGACAGGTTGAACAGTCAGGGTGGTGGGAGGTGGGCATCAGTTGATGGAAGTGGAGAAGAGAGAAATATTCTCTGGATCAAATCAGTTTACAAGGAGAAGAAAAGAATCCAGGTGTTTGGGAAAGAGATTGGGCCAAGAGTAGGGCATGGAAGGTCATTGTTTGAACTTGTTCCTTCAAAAGACTTTGTGGGAGTGAGAACTGAGACTGCTCTTTCAAGTGGGGAGCTGACCGGATAACAAAGATGAAAAAACTGTCTTCCCTGAGAGCAAAAGAGACACTGGAGTGAAAAAAAACCTATCTCCTAGTGGAGGAGAGTTCCAAAAGTGACAGTTGAAAGGGAAAGACTTCACAGAGATGACCAGCAAGAAAGGAAGACCCAGTGACTGCAGCACGACAATAGACGGATGGTGAAGGCAGAAACTGCATAAGTGATGTGAGGGAACACGGAAAATGAGATGTGGGAGACTGAGCAGGAGACTAAAGAGCTGTAGTGTTTGAAACTGAGAAGTAAAGAGGAAAAAAGGATCTGAATACAAAGGGTTATCAAAGAGGTTGCTGTCTGTTAAAATCCTATGGCAACTCAGACAACCTAGTTTAAAGACTTGGGATGTTAGATTAATTTTGGATATGTATTACTCGTAAGTTAAAACTGTTTCATTAGAAGCTTGTCACTGATGTTCATGAAAACAGTAATAGTGCTTTTAGACCTGTAACACACAGTTAAAGGTGTTTTCTCTGATCCTTGGGAAAAAATATGCACAAAAGAGTTGTACAATACAGTGCATGAAGAACAATTTTCAATACTGTAGAGTAATCCTTACTCCAAACAGAATCAACAGAAAGGACAGAACACCCCCTTTCTGTAGCATCAAGCATTGAGCTTAATTCAGTGAGACACACTTGCTTTGGCCAGCACAACACAGGCAGTCTCTCTGGATGCCTGGGGGATCCTAGCAGTGTTTAATCCGATGGGTGCTTTCCACAGCAGAAGCCGGAAGCCAGGACTGGCTGCAGTTCACAGGGATTTCAACAGACCCTCGACGAAGCCCTCAGCCACAAGGAGTACCAGAATGAAGGAAAAAACCTTCCATCAGAGGGGTAGTACAGACGAGGATTATGGTGTCCCAAAGAGGTAGGAAGTTTGTATAGATGAAAAAAGAGGATACGAAGAAACAAAACCTGCTCTCTAGGTCTTCAGCTCTTGTTTTTTCTTCCAGTCCCAGAAAAAAAAACAACAAGTTTTTTCCCTCTCAGTGTTGTCTATGTTTCAAATTTCTTCAATTTTTCAAGATTTTTTAGGTAGGTACATCAATTCATGCATTAAGTGAATTCCTGGGTAGTCTGAAAAACTTTTAGAATTATAAGGTTTTCAATCTTAATGAAGTCTATGAGACAAGGTTAATTAGAATTAGCATGCTTCTATAATATACTTACATTGAACACATAGGTTTCATGCAGAATTTAAAGGATGTAGAATAAAACTTTCATTCAATGTGTAATGTATTTTTTAGATAATGGAAAAATTTTCAGTTCTTTCCACTTCCTCTGACAGCTTGTGTTCGCAACCGAGATGACTCAGAGAAATGACGACATTTATGCTGAGCTGACTTTCTGAAGTTGATGCATTGCTCCAGGACGTGTTACTGTTACTGTGTGACTGATTTCTTCCTGTTATAATATAACTACAGTTAGACCTACCTAGGAAGACTTCTATGTACATAATTTATGCAACTGCTTGCAATGAGATGACTCAGGGTTGCACTGATAAGTATAAATGATAAGGAATTTCAGTGACTTTGAATATAAAACCAGATTCTCTCAAACTCTTAAAAAGTATCTTTAAAAAATCAAGCCCCAGGGAAATGATGACTGATTTTTCACCAAATCAGGAATTTTTTTCCTCATTTTGCTTTGCTACTGGGGATGATAAGTATGGTAATAGAATATGCCATGACAAAGACTTTTAGTACTAATTTGCAAATTCCATTAATGGCTGCTTCTTCCTCAGAACAGTCCCCTCCTAAGTTTTCAATGAGTGGGCGTATAATAATAATGTTGTATTTTTAATTGTCTTAAAGGAAAGATTAAATAGATGCCCTCAAACAGAATTTTCTACATACAAACATAGTCATACCCATAAGCCATTTTGTTCATTGTCTGTCCAAAAAGAACCTTAGACTATTCAATAAATCAATGTCTATATCCAGTCCTGCTGCATTTTAATAAAAGTAGAATGCCATAGGAGATGCAGTTGTCCTAGTTTGATCCTCAAACATAGATTAATTGCATATTATCACAGATGTAATACAATTTTTCCCACTTTCCCAGAGACTCCAGTCCCACACCTCGTGATTATTCAGGACTGAGAGGAAAGAAGCCACCAGCCCAAAGCTTTTCCTGACTCCTTGTGGAAATCCAACAGTGCTGAAGAGCTGGAACAGAATAAATGCTGAAGCAATAACCTGGCATTGGGAAGTTTTGAAGTATGACTTCAGAAAAGGACTTGGAAAAGAAAACATTTGGGTTAACTTCAATTTGGGATATCACTTACAGCTAAACTAAATATGTACATACAACTACAATATATACAACTAAAATGCACTGTCAAAATATTGATGGATATGTCAGAAATCATGGAAATCAAGCTGTTCCACAAGAAGCATTTTAGAAGTATATTATGAGACAAAATTAAACAAAAAATTTAATTCTGGTGGTTATTAAGTCTACCAGCATAAGTAACTGTCATGCTTCTTTTTTACTTTTCTTCCATAAAGACTTACAGTCTATTTCTCTGCCAGCTGTTAAAAATTTCAGAATTGTCTTCATAAAATTAAGTCCGAATTTCAGTTTAAATTTCATATAAGGAAAATTAGGCTTTGGCACTGAACAGTGTGTTTTAGGGAGCAGGACGGAATAGAGGTTAAAGGCTTTTTTGTCATGTGTTGCTAATTCAGGCCTTCTTCACCTTGAGAATATTCCTGTTTTGGTCAGCATAAGACTAAAAACACGTCAAAATAGCAATGCATATGATTTCATTTATTACTGACAATCTTCCAAGGAATGCCAGAAAAGTAACATTAGAACTGGGCAAGCATCTCTATAAGTAAACTTGATAAACACAGTGTTTGCCATAGTGCAAATGGAATGTCTTCACAGCTTCAGTGATAAATTATATTACACAAAGTGCTGCACCCACTTGTTTGAGATCTCCATGGTTCTTACAAATTTTTTTTAATTTATTTGCACAGCAACAAATGAGTCTTGAGTATTTAATAATAAACTTGGAGAGTAAGTTTCCAATTCATGGTTCACACTGGAAATCTAAGAATTATGCTTAACCAATCATCAAGCAAAGAAGCAAAAATATACTAGGTGATATATTTTGATGATGAACAGTACAAATTTTGAATAATGAATGCTTGCAATAAACTTCTAACAGACAATCTTCAGGGTAAAAATTTCTCAGAGAAATAATACAATGAATGATGAATTCATGAGAAAATAAAGGCCTGAATACAGACAAATATTGCACAGAAAAAGAGATAAAATGTAATAAACAAAT
The DNA here is from genome assembly GCF_030490865.1 of Poecile atricapillus. NCBI lineage: Eukaryota > Metazoa > Chordata > Aves > Passeriformes > Paridae > Poecile > Poecile atricapillus. The sequence continues at coordinate 52,287,915 of NC_081252.1, forward strand.
AACTAATTTGTTATGAATTATTCACTTTGCATTCCTGCTTATAGAAAAGAACAGGCTTTCCTCTCACTTATCCTGCCATAAGTCCTGAGCTACCTCATTGATTATATCCACTTTGTTTTCAAAAATATATCCAGACTGTGCTAACCTGTGTTACCTGGCACCAGTGTTCCTGAGAGACCAGTGGCCTAAATTAGTCAACACCAGTTTACACTGAGTGAGATCCTGGATTGTAGTTCCCATTCCCTGTCTATACTGATGCTCTTATTTGGGCCCACTTCTGTTAATGAACTACACCTTGGTATCTGAGTCAAGTACAAAATTATTCATATATTCATAGATGTGAAAGTTGAAAAAAACTATTATATCACCCTATTGGCTCTCCTCTAAGAAAAAAAACATAAGATTTGTGAGTTTAGGGGTTGAACTTATTTTTTTCTAATAGCCCTTACAGAAAAAAAATGGGGGAAAGGAAAAAAACCTACTCTCAAAGTTTAAATAGTTACCCTAGGTCACAGAACTTACTATAAGGCAGAAAGCCTTCTATTTCATACTGCAGTTAATTAAGCTACAGCATTTTTCACTGGATTTCCCAAAATCAGAGGCTGAAGGGAGCAAATTTAGTTGAGGTTCGTGACCCGGAGAGTATATAAGCTCCAAAATACAATTTCATGCTTAACACTGCTGAAGCCTTTTTATTTTGAGTCACTGCAACTGTTAACATCCCTGCTTGGTGGCTATCTGAAAAACAGAATAACATGAAGGACTATTTCAAGACTTTATGTTCAAAAAGGGGTGAGGCCTAGGAGAATGAGAAAATAAAGTTAGAAAAGATGGGCATATTTTATGAAAACATCCTGAAAACTCTACTGCATAATTCCAACTCCTTTTTGCATTGTAATAGTGTTGTGTAATTCCATAGCTGGGCATGTGAGACTCAGAGAATACTTGCATTGACAGTGAAGGATATTTAAAGACCCAGTGTGCAGTGCTATAAAGGTTTATGTTTTGAAAGCATTTATGTATTTATAACACTTCAATTGCAGGGTATCTGCCACGTGAACAGTGCTGTTATAAAATGATGGATTTTCTAGAATGACACTAAATGAGAAATTCAGTGCTGACCCAAGGGGACAGATGGGGCAATCAGGTACAGTATCTGTCATTTCCCAATCATCTCTGGTTTTGCATCAAAACCAGACTGTACATACCTGGAGAAACCAACATCATACACAGAGATTCCAGTGATTCAGCTCTCAAACACCTCCATTTCTGTAACTGGGCTCTCTATTTTCTTATATATTGTTAGTGCTGCACCAGATACGTTCTCAGAGAATTCTGGGTTTGGAGGGCCATGTTAATTTTTGCACGTAAAATCTGCTTTAGAAAAATATTAACTATTTCATACCTTGTCAAGAATTAGTGATTGATATAGCACTAATTTAAACAAACACATTCATCTTGTCCTGCTGTTGCACTTCTTAGCCATTTATTTGTCATAGTGACTACTTGCTCCATATGAGAAGGATTAGCTCACATGAAAGCCTTGGAAGAATGGCAGCATGCCATTCCAGAAACTATACAGTCTGTCTGATATCACATGCATTAGATAAGAAAATATCAACATCTACTCAGCACAGGCTTACAGAGAAGTTTATATTGTCTCGTTTCAGTGTGTTCTTTGCGAAGGTGTCTAGTACAATTGCTCCTTTGAAAATGAGTGTACAGTGCTGCTGGCTAATCTTAGCCAGCCTGGGGATTTCTTATTATCCAGGACAGACATATTTTCTTAGAATTTACTAACGTTGGCAGAAGCTCACTAATTTTCAGAATTAATTTGGAGGCATTGCCTAGGGTCTTCCAGCTTTATTCTAATTGCATAAAACTTCAATTTGAAATAGAACCCTTGTAGTCAGGACATAGTAACATAAGTGGCAAAAGGACAACCTGTATTAGGGAACTCTTGCATTTCTGGGATGTCTAACTGTACAGAAAGCAAGAACATAGGGATATGGATCTGTCAAGGAAATGTTGATGTGATACCAAAACACATTTAGCATCATTTATTCTGCATTGTCTTGGTGGATATTTAGCATACTGAGCCATCACCAAATCATTTTGCCATTTTATGGCAATGGTAAGTGGTAAAACCATTACCCAAGAAAACTTCATGTATCTTGTACCCAGCATGTTCACTAAGATATTTGCATAATTTGTAGACCATGCAACATAACTGTCTCCTGTGAATTATTAGTAGAGCAAATTCTTTTTCCTTCAGTTTGTCAAAACTTTTTATCATCCTAATGATAACCCTACTCTAGACTGAATGTGAGATGACAAGTACACAAAGGTAATTGATTTATTTCTTGCATATTTACAGCTTATTTAGAGGAGTATGATGTACATGCTTATGCAGTTTAGCTACATAATTAGAAATTAGTCTTGAAGAAAAAAATATGTCTTTTTTTTATAAATATAATGGTCAGAATATATGGTTTGATTTCCATTCCACTTATTAAAATCTATATTTGGTGTGTAACAGAATATCTGTTCAGCTCAGAACCTGAGATAGGCTTACCCGCCTTATTTACACACAGAACAGGTCTCTCCAGCATAATTATCTGTATTCCTGCAGCAATCTTTCATGATTACTGTCAGGTTGATGTAGAACTGTTAGTTGTGTGCTATTATTGTCACAGAATCTCTGCAAAGCCCACATAATGCCATGACGATTTTCTTCCCCTCTGATGAAAGTACCCTCATTTGATAGATTATTTCAATAGTTCTAGTACTGTTATTCTATTTGCATAATGTAAATAAAAACTTCACACTTTTTTTTTTCTGTCATTGATATTCTTAGGATTAATTTTGCTGCTGTGGATGGTTTTCAGTTCCATGTGTTCACAAATATATAGTCTCCTTTTCAAAACTAAATTTCTTTCTCTCTGTTTTTATTTGTGTTACATATGGATAAAAACACAGCTATAAGATAAAAATTAAGAAAATCATCATTGTAGGTAGGTCAATCATGATATTATGGGAAATTATTGCTCAACATCCCCAACTATCTCAGAAAGGACACCTGTTTTGAATATTTTTGGCTTTGTTATGAAAAATAACACATTTCATGTGGACAAATATACAATCTTTCCAATGTTTCTGATAAATGGAATTAGAGGGGTTTCTTTTGTTGTTTTTTCCCATATATAGATTAAATCCAACCAAATAATGAAGGATATTTTCAGTGTTACTTGCCCAAGGCTCCTGTTGCCTTGTCAATTTAAGTACTGCCAGTGAATGTTTCTCAGAAATGTCGTGTTTAAAAACTAGCAAGATTAGCAAAAACTCCCATCCAGTATGTAGAACATTTTTTTCAATGCTTGTATTTTATTTAAAACTTTTTAATTATAAAATTACTCTGTTCTCTTAATACCACTTTTTAGAGTGCATTTTTTCTATTCTTCCACCATGCTCAAGATGTGACATGCTTACTACCTCCAAATTTATCTTCATATAAACACAATCTTAACTTTAAGAACTGGACGGGATAAAACATATATAAGAAGTAAAGTGCTGAATATATTTTTTTAACCCCGTTCTTAGGGGTTTGTCTGCATTTACCAGGACTGAGCATCATTTGGAAAGTTCTGTGCAAAAATGTGCAAAAATGTACAAAAAAGTGGCTCTAACTACTATTTTTATTCTAAGGACTTTGATTTTTTTACATATGTTAGAATTCAGTGATAAACACCAAATTATTATATATGTATGCAACTATGGCTTTCTAAAGACAGAATTAATCTTAAATGCAAGAGCAGACTTCAGATGTTGAAATGTTTTATATTGAGCTGTGCAGGCCTCCCTAACATGCTCAGTCATGTTTGATGTATTGGATGATTCAGCAATAACCCAGTCCGGTGGAGAAATCTGGATATATATACATTAATTTCTGAAAGTATTATTTCTTTAGAGAAAAGCAGAAAGACTCATTCAGTAGGCTGAATATAGATTTGTGTGTGAGTGACCGTGCAGGTGCACGTGGGTGACATGGGTGGGTGGATGGTTGTGAGTACAAAGGAGTTGTACAAACTGCACAAGAAGTTGTACAAAGTTGTACAAAGAGAGCACAAGAGTTTGCAAGTAACCCCCAAGTCTGGATCTCCATGAAAGAAGAAACGTAAAGTACTTTATTACATTTTTTTTACTTTCTAAAATTACTCTAATGAATATGTTTTTCCATTCTGGTTGTTTAAATTTCAAATACAGCTTATCTGGTTTTGAATTAGCAGCTTTATTTTTTTTAAATTTTTTACCCTTAAACTGAGTTATACACTTAAGATCAGAGTTTGAGTGAATTCATAAAGGTAAAAGGCATTAGCAGATATTAGTGTAAGGAAAATTATTTTTAAAGCTAGATTAATCTAAATGTATCAGATGATACAGATGACTGCTACATTCCCAAGGAAGGGAGGGAAGGGTACCACACTGAATAACAGAGGCTTTCCTTGCAGCTGCTTTCTCTGTGCAGGGAGGAAACATAACTGGAAAAATTGTGCATATGAGCCCTTCCTTACTGAGGTTTTGAAAACAGGTCTGATCTAGACCAGGTAACAGATAATGTGTTCTGGGATGGTGACTGACCTGTAATGCCTCTTTCCCTCTCTAGGAACAGAGTGACAGCAGGAAGGAGTCAAGCCAGTGGTGGCACCAAGGGTATGGAGCAGAAAACTCTGGGGAATAAATTGAAAGAAGGCTAAGATAAAGTTGAGGATGGGAAAAGGATGTAGAATATGGAGGAAAATACAAATTTCAGTCGTTCAGTGGCTTTATTTTACCATGATAGCTGCTGCTGCTTAACACCCTTAAGCATCTTGTGACAACAGGCAACCCTTCCCAAACCTCCTACCAAAACCACATTTTTCCCAATCTTTTTTTGTCTTATCCATTTAATTTGAGAGTTTTTTGAGGCAGATCTGTATGCCAATACAGTAGGTTGTGGAAAGTTCATTGTGACAGCAGGATGAGGGATATTGCAGTATACATAATAACAGGTAGCATAAAATGAACGTTCACAATTTTTTATATTTTATTGGGTAAATGATAAATTTACCTAGTTCCAAAATTGTTCTGTGCACAGCTCTATCTTATTTCTTAACATTCTATACATTAGAACTGAATAGAATCTAGAAGTGATGAAAATGGACCAGCAGTTGTTTAAATTAAACAAATGAATCCCACAAGATCATAAACTCCCTTCATCAATAATTTTATATCCTGCCACTAGATAATTTGTTGCATTTTGATATAGTGTGTGTGAAGCAATGTAAATAATTGTTAGCATAATTACTAACTCCCATTTCACTAAAAGTTAGTTTAAATTTCATCTTGGCTTAATGTTTTGAGCAAAGAATATTTTGCATGTGAATGGACACTCTTCTTGTTTGGAGCAGAATTTTTCTGATTTCATGTTAGACATATAAATTTACAGAACTTCCAGAAGAATAAAAATGTCAAAGTATGCTTCATAACAGTAGTTGCAGAATATTTAAAAGATGTACTATAAATTCAACAAAAAATTGACAATTCAGATCAATTTCATTTGCATTTAGAGATAATCAGTTCCAAGCATGAAACGTTACTTGATCAGGTAATGGCTTCATTAACAGCAGTTAATCACATACTACCTTCACCTAATTTTCAGAACTTGGAATTAGTTATTCAAATTATAGCAATTAAAATATCTCAGTCAAGGACTTGATTCATTTGAGAAAAATACTTATGCAAACGCAACACAGATTTATCGATCATTGCTAAGAGCCTGAATGTGAGTTGAATATTTAATTCTAAAAGAAAAAAACGTGGTATTAACTAGATAAATATAAGATTCTGCATGTAGAACAAATGGAACCATGAAAAAAATAGGTTTTTTTTCTTTTATTTATAGAAAACTTGTCTGTAATTTTACTGCCTCTTCATTAACATGAAACAATTAGAATTTCCTGTGTTTATGAACCCAAATAGCATATTAGTGCTACTAGAAAATTGGTTAGAGTTACAGCTCTTAGAAAGCAGTGATCCCTGGAAACAGATTTCAAGAAATAATTAAAAATCACAACAAAAAAGCCCTGCTCACAGCTTTCCTTTTCCTGTGTCTTGAATGCAATCTAATGGAAAAAGTCATCCATTTGCTGTTCAGATACAGCACAAATAAGCAGAGAAAGTAAATAAAGAAAAGATGCATTTCCCTAAGCATTATGGGATTTATGAATATTGTGATTTTGAATGTTCCATATAGTATTGTATTTTAATCACCATATCTTCAAAAATAATATTCCAGTGTATTGGGTGCCAGAATGTAAACAACTGCTAGTTCTGTGAATTGAGGACTTTCAAGGGTGGAGCACATGAGCTGTATCATGTGTCTCATGTACACCCAAAGTAGTTCCACTGGCTGTGTACAGTGCATTGTCTTCTGTTGAGCAAGGACCACCTGACATATGCTCACATTTTGTCCCAGCAGTTGAAATTTCTAAGTGATGCTGCCTGACAACCTGCAATATACATCTAGATAGATAGGTATTTAGATTATATTTTTTTGCTTTTCCTCTCTCAAGAGGAAAACCATAAGGTGAAATAGAGTGCTTGCAGGTCTCAGGTACACTGTGAGGAATTCAGTAACAGAAATGCAGCAGTCTGTTTCATTTAAAATTTATTCATAATATCCTGAGAGCTGCTTAAAATATTTTTGCTACTCAATAAATATTTGTTATACAAGTAGAACAGTATATGTCTGAAAATTACCTTAACCACTGGTTTCAGTGGAGGTAAATCTGTCTTTCCACATTTTACATAAATGGATCAAATTCTTAAAATGCCCTGAATCTTCCCCGGTCTTCAGCATGGGATTGAAAAGCAGTAATAGAGGAATGTAATGGGAAGCTCATACCTAGTCTATGGTCAGCACTTCCATGCCTCCTACTTTGCACAGCCAAGGAAACATCTGCAGATACCATGAGATGCAGTTTCTCTTTCTGATAAGGTGGGGACGTTAAACATGGATTCATTTGATCCTAATCGTCCCAGGGAATAAAACTCATTCCCTTCTCCATTCATCCCACAATTTAAAAAAGAAGTTATGCCAAAGAGATGTCTGAAAACTTTTCTAACAATTAGTAGAATATATAAATAAACTTACTTTGTTCCTCAAATGAAAAAAAACATGTAAAAATAAAACTGCCATAGTGTTCTAACTGGCTGAAGGTGCTTTCTTAGTCTTGAACCTATGGTCAGTTTGATAGGAATGAGTCAAGTCAGGTCTTTTCACTGCTCCTTATCAGTGGCTTTTGTATCAAGAGAAGAAAAGTACAGTTGATTTTTAAAAAGACATCATGATCACTTTCCTAGTTAGCATAATGAACAGCTGTTTCATAATTAATACACTACCTAAGTTCTGTTACTGAAAGCATGCAGTGCCCGTGGTCAGTGAGATTTGAAAGCACCATGAAATCAGGAAACATTCCCATTTGTCGTCCCTTCCATGGACCCTTACTTTTCCTAGCACGTGTTTGAGCTGAATATCTGTCTGACACAAAAGACCACAATGGTCTCAAAAACCCCAGGTACATAAGGTGTTCACTGATTACTCCTCAGTTAATTCCAGATTTCATAGAGTGGTGAATCAATAAATACTTTGGGTTATCTGAATGATTTACAGTAAACGTACCAAGACCTTAGTGTAGTCTGGTTTTTAAAATATTTGTTACTACAATATTATTCAGACATTAAAAAACTTCATTTTAATGCATGCATAAAAAATTGCCACCATTTGCTATAATTACTATACTTTTGCATCAGAATATTCAAATTAGGAAGACCAAAAAATATAAAAGAGGAATACGTTTTTTTCATGTTTCTATAATGTATTATAAAACTTTGAAGAACTACAATTAAGCTGACTCAAGAAACATACATTTCTAGTTTGCCTTTTGTCTGATACAAATGTGAAAAATTTGCCATTCATGTGTTTCAGCCCATTTGCCTCAGAGATAAAACTCTGTTTTTGTTGGTCTGTTCACCACACCTTATCCAGAGCATAAGTTAAATCCCTGGAGCTTGGGATACTCATCACGTATAATTTTATTTTCTTAAAAATAGTTGAAAGACATGGTTCCTACAATTCTGGAGTTCCATGCAACAGAGGTCTTAAGATCACTATCTGCTAGGAAAAAAAAAAAAAAAAAAAAAAAAAAAAAGGAGAAACATATTATTTATCTTTCAAGGAGTATCACTCCTTGTGGTAAAGAGATTTGTTCAAACATACAAATCCTCTGCTGAATTACTCTGCTTCTTGTACAGCAAGTATTCATTTTAATTGAGCTCCAGGTCAAAAACTCAGTGTGTTATACAAAAGAAACATGTCCTACTCACATCCTAATAAGTGCCAAATCCCTTTCAGCCTTCCTGTGAACCTTAGTGGTGCACCTTAGTGGTGTTCTAGCTGTTACCAAAGGCAGGCTACAACTGTTGTATTTCTGAGGATGACATTCATTTACACATCCTTTTCATTATGGTTCCCTGCATTTTGAACACTTTCCAGAGGTTTAAATGCTGCTTTTGTTATTTCAAATATCACACAGCTGTCCTTTTTTGAGATGATTTCTCTGAAATTGTACTATCAACTTTTACTCTGTGTTCAATACTGGATACACCTTGATTGCTTGGTTAATCTTACCATAAAAAAAAAAAGAATGCTCATATTGATGTAGCTAAGGCACAAAGAGTCTTTAAGATGCACAATTAGTGTTTTGTGTACTTTACATCTTTGAGAAATCTTGGAAAGATCTGACTCAGTCCAGCAGTGGCTTATGTTTATTTTCTTTCTTTTCTACTGATTTGTATACTGGGGTTTTTTTAAGGGCTTTTTTTTCTAAATGTACTGAAAGAGCTGCTGTATTCCCAGAAACCAAGAGACAGGAGTACATAAGTTCGTATGTTACTTGAAAAATTTAGAGATAAATTTAGATAAATTTAGATAGAGATAGAGATAAAGGAAAGGAAAATGTCTAAGAAACATTTAAAATTTCCAAAGTTTCTCCTTGTGTATTTTTCTGTGTCTTGATATTTTGGAGGTAGTTAAAATATTCTTTTTAACAAATGGAAAACATTTCCCCTCAACCTTTCCTCTAAGAAGTTTTTGACACTTTAAATGTAAAATTATCACTACTTCTGCTGCTATTGAACAATCACAATCTTAACTTCTTTGGAAGCATGACAAGATACAAAACAAAGACAGTTTTGTTCCTAGCAATCAATTTTTCAGAAAGCTGAAAGTAGAGAAAATCTATATCCTAAAAAGCAAGTAAAGTTGCTACTCTAGCACCTACAATAAATGTCATAATTTCCAAACTCTAGCTTTGCAAACTGAGTATGTTTTATAAATGTATCATTAAATGACAAAAACTGCTACTTGTCTCACCATCCCGGGCAGTATAGATGAAAGATGACAAAGAATATGAAAGTTTTGCCTCAGAACACATTTATTTATTAAAAATATTTTTCTCTGGTGGTGGTCTCATGCAAGCAGTCTCATTTCATTAACATTAACGTCATTAACATTAACATCATTCATTAACATCTCATTAACAACCTAGTGGAGCACTGCTCGTGCAGCGCTACTCAGACATGTTCAGTGCACTTAGGAACAGTGAATCCTCAATGCCTGGGAACAAAGGCAGACTTTTCCAGACACATTTTTAAATTTATTTCCTTCTGACAAGTTAATGGGTGAAACATTTCTTAAATCTGAACAAGTGTATTACAGATCAGGAATTATTTTCCTGTTTATCTGATGGCATCTGAAGTCTGTTTACCTTAGAGCCTGAAAAGCAGTGATTATTAGTGAGTGGAAAGAGTGTATTTACTTCATAAGAGATGGAAGTCACTCTCTCCTCTGTGCTAGCACCCCAGGGTACAGCATCTGCTCCTGCAGAAGGACCCAACAGCAGCTGAGGGGCTGTGCAGCCCACTGTCCCACCACTGCTGCACAAATTCAGCGTCTAACCAGTGGGACAAAACAAGGTTCAGTGTGGTACTGGAACACCTTCCTTGGAAATGTCTTTTATCCAAGTTAATTTTTAGCTAAGTCCAGCTTAGGAGTGTTCAACAGAGGAGTAGTAAAGTGTGAGTTAAGAGCCTGTGATATGCAGTAACTCATAAGATGTACCCTTGAGCAGCAGGAACCCGTGAAGTTAATTCGTCTCCTCCTGTCAGGCTTCAAATACTTTTCAGTTGCCAAACAGGATTCTGTTCTTCAGAAAGTTATGATCTGTTTCATACAACTTTTTACTCCTTCAGACTTTCCACTGTTTTAAGCAGTTAGTTTTATGGCTTATAGTGTCTTTCTGAAGGTCACCAAGCCTCTGTTTTCCTTGGAGTCCATGCAACACAGGAGAGAGCCTCTCTTCTGGAGGTAGCTTGCTACAAAGCATTACCCAAATACACTAATCAAGGGGGGATTTTCAATCTCTGTGAAGAGAATTCCGCTGACTATTTGCCCAGCATACCCCTCATAATACTATGGTCAGTTTAATCCAGGGAACATTTTGTTCTCTTGTAGGATTCACCATCAGTTCAAAAGCATATTTTAAAAATAAAAAAATCAAAAATCAAAGACACAAGGAGAAGAGAAACTAATACATTTTTCTATAATTGTGCAATTTCACAGGTCAGACTGCTTTCTGGTATCATATGTAGGAAATCTAGCCTTTTAAAAAATTACTTTTACAATACTCTTTCAAAATAAATCCACTACAGATTTCTATTAATTAAAATTAGTACACAGAAAATAAAAACAGTGATCTGTTTATATGAATTAAGAATATTTAGACTCTGTTCAATGTTTCTAATTACAGACATTGAAGTCTTCTCTTCAGTGCCAACACATAAAAAGACCAGATTTTATTAATTCCTGCAACTTGAAACAATTCCAACTACACCATTCCAACACACCATTGGAATTCAAAACTCCTGGCACAATTACCTTGAAGGAGTAATTTTGGCCTGAAGCTTTTGATTGGAATGGAGGTTGAAATCAGGAACTAATCATATGACTCTATACATAGAGTAGGTTCTAGAAAACAGAATAAATTTTGCTTCAAATTAATTTTGTAGGAGCTAAATTTTCAGGCTTAACACAGCTATAAAAAATAAGGTTCAAACTGTCCTGAGTAAATGATTACTTTTAGAAATACAAAATTCTTTGGAGAGCAATTATCAAGAACTCCATTGTAGCAAATGATCATGAAGTATGGGAAGCTGTTTTAGTGGAGAAGCTTTGCATTGCAGTATCTGGTTTGATTTTGCAGTGAACTCATGCCAGCTTTAGTCAAGCAGCCCTGAAGTTTAGTATCAGTCCAGCTGCAGCAGCATAAGTCTACTGAAATGTGATAAAATATATGATACATTTCCCTGTCTCCCCTTTAGGATGAAGCTAAGTACTCCAGAGCTCCTCAGCTTGGGAAGGGGCCAACAGAAGGGACACAGAATGGGCACATGAATCATCCCTTTCTTATGATACAGCTGCCTGGTGGTACCCACTGAAATTACCAAGCTCCAGACTGAAAAGTGACACAAGCTGCTCTCACAATTTACATTAAACTTTGAAACTCTCTGCTTCAGGATGTTGTGTGTTAAAATTCAGAAAACTGCTGAAAGATTGGCCCATCAGGGAACATTAAAAACAGAGCAGGTGCAGCAGCACAGGGAGTCCTTAAACTTCTGCAGGGGTGTATTAGAGAAGAGGTCAGCTTGTACAGACACTGTTTTTTGAACCCCTTTCCTGGATTTTCACATCTGGACACTATTGGAGACAAAATACATGAAAACATCTGGGGTAAAAAGATTGACTTACACACTCGTATGCGTTATTTATCCAGTTTTCTAAGCCCACAAACTAGCTTCAGAACTGTATATTCAAGCCTCAGTATCTCTCTGAAAACATAGTTCTTGAAACAAAAATAGACTTTTTTATACTTATTTGAATTCTGTTGCACCACACTAAATCTGAGTTCATTCACCATGATCTCAGAGTAATTTTTTTTTATAGTTTTGCAATAAAATACTGAAAAATCAATCTGACTACGTACAGAAGAAATAATATCCATCTGAAGAAATAGTCTAGTGTGTGTAGGTGTGTGAGATAAAAGCTATTTCTGAGTCTTTGGTGAAAAATTAAAGGATTTAGCAGCTTTAGGCAGCTCAACATGAAAGAAAAAAGCTTCAAAATTAAACTCAGTTCTTTCTGTCTCAGGCAATTCTTTATTAAAATTTAACTATGATTTCTCCTCCAAAATTATGTGTTTGTAACAGGGTGGAGAACATATCACTTGGGCAGGCTCCATCAAGGTGGTGAAATCAATATGATTAAGCCTAAAAGCTCTGACTAAAAGCCTGTACATCATAGGAGACGGGAAGGAACAGGGCTTCTAAGGAAAATAACTTAAACAAAGGAATTTGAATAGATTTCTCCAGAGATTCATGAAGGAATGATCTCAAATACGCGTACTTTTCAGAGACATAGCACGTTCTTCTCCTTATTTTTCTTTATTTAGCGGTAAAAATGACTAAAAAAATGTAAGGAATATTTTTTTAAAGGAGCATTTTTGTGAACTGCATGTAATTTTTCTTTATATTGATTGTGTTTTTCTCTCAGTTAAACATTTCTTCTGCTTTCAGTTGTCATAAACATCAAAATAGTTCAATGATAATAATGATTTCAATAAATCTGATTTTTTTTTCCTTATACCAATTCATAAACCAGTCTACAGTTACAACTGGAATTTATTTGAAACTTTACCTTAACAGAATCAATATTTATCAGGTTTCTGAAATTCTTCTAAGCTTATTTACTCAAGAAAATACTTTTCTACTGCTACATTTAAATGCAAATAAAGAAATAAACTACACAAGCTTAGTTTGGTTTTTTTTCTATTAAAATGGTGCAGACTGAAAATGGCAAGAAATGTATTACTTTTTTTTGATACAGAATTCCTGAATAATAGACACTCTACCAGATAGCTTAAAGAAAAATATTTCTCCTAAAATTTGACTATGCTCCATCTTCTGTTAAATATCAGTTCATTAAAAATGCTCAGCAGACTTAGAGAATTAAAGTTTTCATAATGAGTGAATTAGGTTAATGTAATCTAGCTTTCTGAAATCAAAATGAGGGAATTTCACAGAAATAAATATATTAGAATTGTTTTCCTTTGTGTAGGACACATTTTTGGAGTGACACATAATCAGATCATTTTTAATAATCTATTACACTATATCATTCAAGGTACATATTTTTCATAACCACCAGTACCTATATGTTCAAGTGGTCCTAATTTTAAAATCTTTAAAAAATAGAAAATTTAAAGGACTCAAGTATGTAACATACACTTTGTTAATTAATTACATCGATACAAAGGAGACTGTTTCAGATCCTTTTATTGACATAATATAGGAATAATTATCTTGTGTAGAAATGTTTCAGTCTTGCATTGACTTCAAGAATGTCAAACAAAACATAACCTGCAATTCTAAAATTCTTTCATAAATATAGAAACCTGAACCCCCATATGCAATTTTTAAGAAAAAATGTCAGTTTAGCTATAATCTGTCTTCTGGTACCATCCAGTATGTGACTTGAGAAAATAGTCATTCTCTTCTGCCCTCTGTTAAACTGCACAGACTGACATCTCCTCTAGTATCTCATCATCAGTAAAAAACTATTTGGCCCATTTTTGCAGTTTATTAGCCATATTTAGCAGTTATGTTCAAATAGACCGCAAATAAAAAAAAAATAAAAAAAAAATAGGAGTTTTACTTGAAAAAGCTATTCTAAAAATATGTTTAAGAACAGCATCCATGACATTTTATATACAGGAGGCAAATAACAAAAGTTATGTAAAATCTATGGCAAGCTCTATATTTCACTGCCACTTGCAAAAACATCTCTCTCAGTTCTGGAGAATGCAAGGTCTGCTCTAAATCAGAATGGACTTGACTTGCTGGTGAGTGCCACCAGTCCAGTCATTCCCACGGCCACAAGTCACATAGCTTTGGGGAAATAACTAGGTAATGATTACTCTTACCCTCAGATCTTGATCATTTTCTGTGCTCTGCATTGACAGTCCATATAATAATGATTATCTAGCTCTAAAGCTATAAAAGCATATGACATAAAAAAAATTTGCATCCCAAGAAGAGAAGTGCCTAAGCAAACTCCTCTATTTCTTTCTGGTGAACCAGAGTTATTCTGAAAAATAGATTTTAAAATCTCATTACTCACTGTGCTTTTTCACTAGTACAGAACTCTTAATTACTTAGAGACACTGATGGATCATAATTTTTTTCCTTCCATGACATTTCCTTGAATGGCATCAAGAAGAAAAACTGAACCTTGATTTGCTTAATCAAATTCACAAATGTTAAGCTATGTGCATGATTTTATTTCACATTACAATTCAGCGCTGTTTTAGGACAATGATATATAGTAAGTTCACACGATAATAAGTGTGAACTTATTAGTTACTTCCAAGTTTTTGGAGTTACATATTTTAAAGTCATGTTTCCTCTGACCAAATCCAAAATCAAAACCAGGGTTTAGTGAATATATACATTACAAAGTCTTCAAAAGTTACCTGAAAAGGTTTTCTAATTACACTGGCAGTTTTAGAGTGGAAAAGATGAGTACAAATAACAAAGAGATTATATATATATATATATATATATATATATATATATATATATATATATTTAAGAAATAAAACCTTTAGATATAATAGACAGAACTGTGAAAACATAATTTGAGTCCTTGGTAGTCCCTTAAAAAGAAAATGGAATTTTAGCAACTATTGGAAAACTAAAACAAACAAACAAACACACAAAAAAAACCAACCAATCAAAACAAAAGTTCTACCTCTGTATATATAATTATATATATAATTATATATATATTATATATTATAATATATATAATATTATATATAATATATAATATATATATATAATTTATATATATATATAAAATCCAGGATGCTCTTTATCTTGAATATTGCTTTGTTTCCATAGCAGAGCTGGGAAAGTGGAGAAAAAGAAACAGGTATGTCTAAAGGTATGGAATGACTTTGTGTAAGAAGTCACTGAATTTATTAAGAGCAGAACACTTCAGGCTGAAAAGAGCAGCTGGAGGGGAATGCAGCAGCGCTTTACAGAATCATTACAGACACTGAGAAGATGAGTAGGGACCCACTCACTGTCTCTTCCAATACACAACTTAATAGCCATCAAATAAACCAGCAAGAGGCAGCTTCAAAGCAAAGCACGGATGTATTTTCTCATACAGTGCAATTCCTGGCTATGAAACCCCCATAGGAGATTTTCCACAGTAAATGTACACAGGCTCAGAAACAACAGAGCACATTGAGGGAAAAAAGCACTGAGGACTGCTAAATATTAACTTATTACCTCCCATGCAAAAAGTCCCTGAAACAAAAAGCACTGTATGTTGTGGGCATACCACTGTGCCCTGGCCATGTGCTTTTAGTTTTCCCCCTGGACCTGTGGTGGTGGCACTCCTGGATGAAACCAGGCAAGAATTCTCTCACCTCTCCTGGCTGTTGGATACAGAGGTACTACAGAACAACTCAGCTGTTCTTTGTGGTGTCAGAAATGTTCTTTATATTCAAGACTGACTTAATCAAATTAAATATCACCTATATATAAATTAAATTAAATATCACCTGTCATTTTAATATTCTCTAGAAAGCACCCCAATGGTCTTTGTGAAGGTTTCACAAGATCCCTGAAAAGCCACCCAGCACAGGTACTGACTGCATGGCTCGAATCAGTCGATCTTCAGTGAGGAACAGGTTGGTCTTTGCTACATGTCTGAAGTTTCTATCCCACTTGCTAAGAGATTGACCTAAAAACTGTAGCCTTAATGGATTCATATCTGGGTACCATGGACACTAAGCAAGTACCAATACTAATTTGGCTTAAATTCAAAATACAGTGTAAATTAGTATAGTCTCATGTTTAGTTGCACGTAAATTTAGCATGACAATAATGATAAAGTTAGTCAGTTTTCTCTGTGCTGAAGATTGAAACAGCATCATTACAGGAAAGCAAAATGAGATACATGTCAGTGAGGTGAGAAAAAGGATCTAACTATCAAATATAACTTTAAAAAAACACATGCAATGAACAAAAGACAAAATTATATTATTTTATATTTTCCTGATTTAAACGAAGTAGAATGTAGATGGCATGTTTAAAGCATGAAAGAAAAAAACACCGACAGTAGGTAAAAAACTTTGGAGTAGGATGAGGAAAAGGGAGCAGCTCAGAGCTGGATGTTGAACAGAGATAGGCAGCACAAAAAAGGGTGACATATTTGCCTTCAGAGATATTCTGCAGTAGATTTATTGGTGAAATTTTCCTAAAGCAAAACTTGGATTAAATCAGAGAGAAGCAGAGATAAAAGAAGGGCTGAAAATATGAGGTGCTGTTGAAAAGCTGAGCTAGAGGAAAAGACAATTTACATTATTGCAACAATTCATGGCATTGGGAAAAAATCTGCCTAATGATGAGGGATTGGGTCTTATTCTCACTAGAAAGTATTTTATCCATTCAAAAGATATTTGTAATTGCATTTTATGTGGAAAGAGTGGATGGGTTCTGCTGCAGGTATACAGGAGTAACTGGATCCTTATGAATTATTTCAGTATCAAGTAATGAACTACAAAATGCTTCACCCCTCAGACGATGTGAAGAGCTGTGCCAAGATCAGGTGGTGACACTGGAAGGGCCCCTCGAGGTACAATAAGAGACACTTTGTTGTGAAAGCTGCACTTAAGGAGCAGAAGAGTGTTCTCTTAA
This sequence comes from Poecile atricapillus, assembly GCF_030490865.1. NCBI lineage: Eukaryota > Metazoa > Chordata > Aves > Passeriformes > Paridae > Poecile > Poecile atricapillus. Next base: position 52,304,838 of record NC_081252.1, read on the forward strand.
AGTCACAAGAAGAGTGACCCTTCTTACCTGTCACTCATCTCTCTTGTACAGTGGCATATGAGACTGTGTTGATATCCAAATACCAAATGGAAGGCTAAGAAAAGGACAAAGGGCAAAGTGCCCAGCAGTACTTGCTGACTTCATCAAACATAAATGTTTCTTCATCAAACATAAAGGTTTTCATGTACTTGATGATTTTATCCATTAAATGATGTGGGATAGCAGGTGGTTTTTGTTTTTATCAATAAATGTCTCAGAATTAATTTCAGAGAAAATAAAAAAGTAATTTTGAGAATTAGCTATGAAGCTAATACAGAACTTATTCCTAATAAATTACCTTGAATTCTAACTTGTCATTGCTTTGTAAAAGAGTAACCATAATGAAAATGTATTATTATTCAGAAATAATACATGTCTTTAGCTTTTTGGAATACCATTATTCTCATTTTCAGATTGCAAAGTACCATTAAAAACAGTCTCTATGTCATCATATAGTCATGACACTTACAACCTAATTGTCAGCTTCATTAATTTGTATGAGATTGTCTTGGTGAAGGACAGGGGAGGGTATCTTTGTATTCTACAAAAGAAGAGAACAATAAACATTTAGTGACACAAGCACAGCTTTGAAGGGACTACTGTTAGGTGTTGGAACCTAACAATGTCAGACACATGTGAGCATGAATGAAAAGCAGCTTTAGGATTTACAAAGGATTAAACCAAGAATAAACAATTATACCAATAAGATTTATATTTAGATTAATAAACCAAGATTTAAAAAAAAAAAAAAGGTGGGCAGTAAGAATGAAATCTTAGATGTCTAAATTTCATTATCCTCCTTGCAATATTTTGTATTTTTGTTCTTTCTTATCTCACAGTAGATGAGACACTCTACAACTCCAAAGATAGCTTTTTCTTTATAGGCTGGAAAAAGCAAGCAAGCAAGCAGAAGATTACTAGATCATCAGAGCTATGAAACAGAATATTTTCAAGAAGAAGAAGTTGGGCTTCCCTTGTGCACCACTATTAGGCTGCGCTGGTGCATCACTTATTTTGATACACTTAACTTTAACTTTGTACAACATGGATGATGAATCACTCATCCAGCACTTTAGAAAGTAAATCTTCCTGCTGAACCAAATTATATCAGACAGGGACTTTACCAACTCTGTTTGGTAGATTAAAGAGGCAGAGAGAGAGTGATGGTAATTCATCAATGGAAAATGGTAATTCATCTATAGACTGAAAGCTTCAATGCTTTTTAATAAATCCCTCTTAGAATAAGACCTGGATTCTTAGGCTTCAGTTCTGGTTATGTTTTAGAACAAAGCTTTAGAGGTACCTGGAAAAGGTAGGTGCCTATTTCTCACCTCAGCACAGAAGGAAAGCATGCAGACTTAGAGAGGCAGAATATTCTTTTTTCAGGGCCTCTCTCCTCCAGTTCATTACTGACCCTGCAAGTGTATACTTCTGCCTTTCATGGTTTATGTGTTTGCAGAACAGAAGCTTCACAAAGCCCACACAGTTTGAGATTGTCAGGCATAATAACATAAAATAATTAACCAAAAGTTAGGCTATAGTATGTCTTTCACTGTTGAGAACAAATGCCTTGCAAATGAAAGAAATAAAAGAAAATTTGAAAAACACCCCAAACAAATAGCATGAAAAAAAAATAAATCTCCCAGTGTTAAAGAATGACCAGAGCTGTTTTATCCTTTATTTCTTGAAAAGAAACAACAGTCACTGCAAGGTTAAGAATGAATATGAAAATCTTTAGTCTTATTAGAAATCTTTTTATCATGGGTAATTATTTAAAGCAGTATCCCAATGTGATACCAATTATAGGAGAACTAATCTTACCATACTCTATGTAGAAAATGTAATCTATCACAGTGTAGCAACTGCGTTATAGTTAAAATTTATTTTACAATTAAATAAAAGTGTATTTCTTGAACAGGTTAATTTATACTTTTGATAATAAAGGCTTTCACATCCATTACCTATGAAATCTCAATGGAGTCGAAGTCCAGTTGAGTTCATCCCATTAGACATTTAAAACTTAACAAACAGAATCAAACATAAATAGCAAGTAATTTTTATCAAAGCATCCTACTCATATCAAAGAACAGGACTTGACATAAAATGCATTAAGGATACCAATACAGGCAACAATTCACTTTTTTTTCAGCTTAAACTTTTTCTCTTGTAAGGAGCAGCAAAGGTTTTTTGTTGCCCATGTAAGACAGGGAAGTCCTTCAAGGATTGGAAGAGAGAGGTTTTTGAAGATTTTCTAAATTTTCAAATGTACCTTATTTACCAAGCTAATTGTGATAAAGCTGTTTTTAAGAGACTCACAAGCACAGGAGGGGACTTCACATTCCATGATGAATCATATGTATTTTCCTACTTGAGATATACCAACTGTCTCAAGTAATGCCAAAATAAAGCAGGCTGGGCAGAAGCACAAAGCACATTTTTTTTCTCTCCTTGCTGCTGCTGTCTGGGGAGTTCCACATTTCTACAGCTTCCAAATTGCCACAAGGGTCACCCCTTGTGAGACAGGATGTGGCTTCTTCTGCAGTGATGGTCCCCTAGTGACAGTAAAGTCCACGCACTCTTTCCTTTTATTTTTTTCTGCAGGTCTCCTGGCTCCTCTTGGGAACAGTTATCCATATGGATTTCTTTTGCTTTCTTCTTCTTTTCTTTACTCAGGAAGGAATTGCACAGGTGCATTGCCTCTGCCTCCTGTGGTTAGTTTACTGCATTCAAATATTTTCCCCAATTTGGAAAAAATCACAGGTATCTGTTGTCCTTGGGTAAGTTGTCCTTGGGTAATGACCAGAACTTACAGGCTTAAAAATTAAGAAGTTGTTTGCAGCAGTGGAAGTCATGTTTCCCAGAGCCTCTTTTTTGTCCCTGTTTTTACTGTTGGACATAATTTTCCCCATGTTGTTTCCCTAGACCCTACTAGAAAAGTAAGGGCAGTAAAACACACTCTGTCCTGCTCCAGAGGCCTCTTCAGCAGCATTCTTAGGGATTTTTCATTCTTGTATTACTTTACATTAAAATATTAAAGGCCTGTCACTGAGTTTCCTTGCATATTTTTGCATTACCTTATGTAATTTTACCATGGGAGTTGTTTTCTTTGCCTCTTAGTATCTGGTTTATTCATCATATGTCATGATTATTAGTCCTCTTCCACAGTGTCAAATCTTACTGAACCTGTGGCTCATTAATTAACTACTTGTCTTCAATGATTAAAATGGAACACAGCAAAACATCACCTGCTGTTTATTGGTGTGTCTGTGAAGCTACAGGCTTAAACAACCCTGGCCAATTTGTTTTTTAGTCTTTGTATGATAAGATACGTCTGTTGAACTATAAATATTCTCTTGTGGCTGAGATCACACTTGGCATGATGCTGAGGAAAATTGTATTACTCTCCAACCAGAATCATATAGCATAAACTTCAACAAAATTGTAAAAACTGAACTAATGAAGACCTACTTTTAACAGATAAAATAAAACCAAGATATTGTAGTGTACATGCTAAATACAAGAAAACACTGATGGAGATTGTTTTTAAAAAAATTTCACTTAAATCTGAAAACTATTCTGAATAAAGTGTCAGTTTCTTTGAAGAGAGGTATGTGCTGCTTGTGTTATATATAAGCAACTTGTACACTAAGTTAAAATAGTAAATTGGTGGATGACCAACAGTGTTTCTCAAATGTATTGCAGAAAATTTTCTAATAAACAGTGTATTTGACTTCAATTCTGTTCTGGTCAATATAAGTTCATACACTTTTTCTGATATTTAGGTATCTTACATATTCAAATGCTTTGTGAGCAGAAGATATTAATTTCTTAAAATATACCAGAAGGGAAAAAAGGCTTCTTCTGTTTTTTTGGTTTTTTGGGTTTTGTTTTGTTGCTGTATTAGTTTGTTTAGGGGGTTTTTTTGTTTTTGTTTTTGTTTTTTTTTTTGTTATGGGTTTTTTTTTAAATTTCCATATGTGCACGTTTTATGTCCAAAATGTATAAAGGACAGTCCATAATAAGTTTCATAGGAATAATTGCCAAAGAGGCAGTTCACACATATAATGAGTGATGGTATTCAACTTTTCCACCATACCCCTCTCCATGCACCCAACCTAAAAGTGGCCATTCATATACTTTACATTCTGTCCCTTTGATGATAAAGAGATACCAAAAGGTTCGTGAGCATGGCACCATTACTTTTGCTCATGTTTAGCAACATGTTATTTAAATTTCCTTATTGAAATCTGTAAGACTTCAAGTGAACAAAGTACCAAACAAATGTCAAAATCTATCTCTTTGGGAATATTTCAGTTTAGTTACATCCATCTTCCCATGGAAAGAGCCTAAGGGGGGGCCTGGGCTGGAGTGGTGATGGTGGATGTCCTTACTGGAGATGTGATTCTGCAAGAATAGATGGAGGAAAAATATAGTCTATGTTTATTCCCTACTAATGCTGGAAGTTATTCTGAAGTTCAGCCACAGATTGTTGCCTGTGGTCAGGGAAATAATGCCTTTGATTTAGAGAGACACAGAGACAAAGTGCCAAGGTTAATGTGCCAGGTCTAAACCAATCGATTATACTCGTATGATATCTTGAAATCACTAAAGGAAGGATTAAATAAACACATGTAATGTTCTTGACTACTATAAAAAAATCAGTAAGAGCACAGATAGAGTGAGTTTGAGATTACAAAAGTCAGCTCACTGCAGGAGAGCAGTTGCCTAATATCCTGCTGGGGATTGGAATGTATCTTATACATGCCATTATTTTTACAAAGGTAACATACAAAGCTGCATTATTAATAAAACACTCACCTTCTACTCTTTATTTTCATTCTAATGATAGTGCACCTGTTGAAAATATTTCACAGTTTCTTCTAAAATGTGCCATTATCTTTGTATGAAGTTGCTGTGAAATTTATGACTCTCTCCAACAAAGTATGTTTTTGCATGGTCTGTGGCATCTGAAAGACTTAAAGGCAGACAACCAGTAAAACTTCAAAGGCCAAAAGAGGAAAAGAATTATGAGACTTCCACTCTCAGATATGAATATGAATATTTTTCCTGTTCTTATGTCTAGAAAGATGAGGAACAAGATTATAATCGTAGGTACTTTGTAGTAATCCACCATCTATGTCATGGTATTAGCAACATTAGCTAATGCTCAGACTCATTAAGATCTAGATTATCTTAGCCTGAAAATGGACCCTAAACCATTTTGCAACAGATTAAAAGATCTCATGGTTGCAGGAATGCAGTCATTTTCATAACACCTCTCATACACAAAATCATTGAAATCCTTAAATAGACAGTATAATAGTGCTTCAAGGTCTGGAAAAGAAAAATAATGTTGCCTCCATTAGAGACAGAAGTATGGGTACTGGCAAGGTAAAAAAATTCTAAGTGGAAAGCTGTCACTGCAGCTTCCTTCCTGTTAATATAATTGTTCATATATTTTGATAAAACATGAGCTCTCTGTGCTTGAATATTTAATAAGACAACTGCCCGTGGAGGAAGCTAGACATAAAAACTTTGGACTTGTCTATGTAGTCATTTGTTTCTTGGAAACACAGATGTGGGTTCCAACATAGGACCATCAAATGCCACGTGGGCTGTACATCTCTGCAAATTTCAATTGCAGTTGTCTGGTAACAAGTGTACTTTCCAGCAGAGACGAGCAAAGTTCCACCATACATTTCCAGAATAATATTTTAAACAACACATTTTTCAGCCAAATTTATACTCTAATCTTTGCCATGAACAAATGGCTACCACTGCATTATAAATCTAATTATGTGAACCTAGAAGGCTTTCTTCTTCTTTGTAGAAACTTCTATTATTAAATAAAGCAATTTATATATAGTAGAATGAGGGAAATATTTCTCATACCTCCTTTGAAAAGGCTAATACATCATCTCATAGGAATGGCAGTCATATAAAACCTTTTAAAAGCACCTTTATAGTTTTAGTCTGATATTTAAAGTTAACAAGCATTTAAAGTCCTTCTGCCCACAGTAGAAGCTGTGGATGGAAACATCTCCATAGGTACTTAGGCTGTGAGGATACAGGTAGTGAAGTTGATGGTTTTGCCCTTTGCTTTTCCTGATCTAACTGAGGTATAATCTGATATGGCAAAAATACAAGAACTATCTAATCAATGCTTGGCATGTTTACTGTAATGGGTCTCTGCTTATTGCCTCATCAATGGTCTCACCCTCAGCTGGGATCTAAATGCCTATTTCAAACCTCTCATGATCACAGGCTGGAGTTAAAAGGCTGGCAAGCAGCTATGAGTGCTGGGAAGCTGACTCATGGCTCAGTGTAGAAATCCACCTTGAAACGGAGAGAGCTCCATCTCTAAGAGCAGAAAGGCAGAAATTAACTTTGTGACAAATAAACCAGGATGAGCTGTCAGAGGAAAACTTAGCTTGTCTTTCCATCAGTAGTGAAATAGCAGCAAGAAGAACCTTAGTGTGTTTGTGGATTTGCTGCCTGTGTATCCTCCATCCGTGCTGCTTCCAGGCCACAGCTGAGGCTCCAGGCATCCTCCTGGTGCTCAGGAAAAGGCAAGCTTGGCACTGGTGCTGTAGCACTTCACAGTGTGGTCAGGCTGGCCTGAGCCCTCCAGGCTGCAAGGCTCAGTGCAACAACTCACATTTTCTTCCCCAGGAGGATGTGAGCACTTGCTGAGTGCCCAATTTGGGCATGGTATTCCTGCACATGTGTGGTGGTAGTGGGCCCTCAGAGAGCATCTGGAACCTCTGTTTGTCCTGTGAAGCAGCTCAGACATATGGGTTTGACACAGAGAAATCCTGGTAAAATAAACCTTTAGTCTATTGAGGTGTTTACAGTACACTGGTGGAAAGGATTTTAATTCAGGAAAGACAGTTCTGAAGATCTCCAATGTCAAAGCAGCCTTGCAGCCTAGAGGGCTGTTTGGGAGGCTTGGTTGGAACCTGGTGTTCTACTGACCTTCTTCAAACAGATTCACCAAATGGCCTGGAGCAAGACAGTGCTGTTCAACCCTTTGCCTGCCATTCCAAGGGAGTGATGAGGTGATGCCAGATTGCCCCGTTCTGTGAAGTTTAGAAAGTACCACAGGAATCTGGGTGTCCAATTCCACCCTGAGAGACCAGTGATGTCATGAATAATGTCTACTGTAAGATCATTTTAAACAAGTCAACATTGGTTGACATTTATAAAAAATATAAAAATATTTGGTCATTAGTGGGTTGGCATCTGTGCTTAATATAATGCAGAGCATACCTTAAGATGAGGCTCAGCTCTCTCAATGGTATCAATGGTGATAATCATTAGAAAAACTATTCAGATGTTGCTTTTAGATTGCTAAATAAATTCATATTCAGCAATGATAAAAAGCTCACAAATTTGGAGCAAAGCTTGCAAATGTGGTTTGTAAGGCAGGTAAAATGGACTCCTGTGTTTATAGTCTAAGTGTTTTAATCAATTTAAAAATATCACTGAACAAAGCTGGTTTTCTTCTTTTATTTTGAAATGGCTGGATCTGACACTGATTATATTGCTGTAACAATATAAAGTCAGAGCAGTAATATCACATGCTAGGTACAGAACACTTAAAGCAGCAAGTGGCCATCTAAAATTGCTAACATTCCAAATATCTTTTCTATAATATTTGTGTAACATTTATATAGTTAATAAAAAGGAACATTGAATCAGCCCACACTCTAAGTAGTAAATATTATAAACAGTTCACACCTTAATTTCTCTCATTCTAGCCCTCATTTCTACTATTCCCACTGAGTTAATTTTAAAATCCTGTCCAAGACTTCTGACTATGAGTCTCCAAAGTGGCTCAGATAATGAACTTCTGATCTGACTGCTTTTTTTTTTTTCTGAGTGCTAACATATGAAGCAAGATTACTTCATTAGCGCCTGGAATGTTGTAAATACATATGATAATTTGCCATACACTTAGACATTGAGCTTTTTTCTGTGATATGGAAGTCTTTATGAATTATCTATGGCTGTATAATGGACGATGACGAAGGTTTTAATTTTGCATCAGGCTCCAATATTGTAAGTGAAGAACTGATAACTAAATTTGTGTTACTTTTGCTAACTTTAAAATACTAATCTCAGCTGAACTCCAAAGTGCAGAGACCATTTTCCTGGTGTATTCCTTCACAGGTTATCAGATGTCAATTCTTATGATCTGTCATATCCTCATGCCATTTCTTGGGAAGAAAGTGAACAAATTCCTTGATTCACCTTATGGACAAATAAGAATGTTCTTTATATTTATTTGAAAGAGGAATGCCATTATTTTAGTTTCTAATTACTGGAAATTTCAGTGTACTGTAGATTTTTTTTGGAGTGAGACTTCAATAGAATAAAAAAAAATTCTGATCTTAGAGCAAGTAATAAGATATTATCTGGCTGAAATAGTCTCTCAAATGTGTTTAAACATACTCTTTTAATTACTTATTGCAAAGTTTTCGCCTAGGGCAAGTGGAAAAAATGCAGAGCCATCTCACATACAGAAGACTGGAGTTACAACTCTTTCTTCAGATCCATGTGGTCCAGGATTTCCAGGAAAGGTCCCTCTATTCTATCTAGGGTCATCAGGAATAAAAATTTCTGTACTGCAATCTATGTAATTGCATCCCTGATCAACAAAGGAGCACACCTCATCTGGCAGCACAGATGTGCTGGGAAGCAGTGCCAGGGCAGTGGTGTGAGATCTGCCCTGTGATCTTCAGTGATGTCTGGTGCTGACTCAGCCAGTGGGGATAATGTTCAGTCCATGCCATGGTACACCCTGCAGGCAGCTGAAGCTGAGATGAGCAAGAAAAAAAAGGTATCAGTTCTGAGTTTCCTGGAGCAGGTACTCTAGGGAGGCTGATTGTGCTTTAAAGTTACCTCCACAAACATTGTAAGAAAAGTTTTTAGGCACAGATCTTCAGTTTCAGTCACAAATTTTAGTCCCCTGTTGACTGTTGACTGTTAGGTGACTGTTACACACTGTTAGAGCTAATATTACCCCAGCCTCTGAGGTGTCTGAAGCAGTTTTCAGGGCAGTCTAGCAGTGCTTCTCATTCCCTGGCCATATTTTCTGTTCTGTCCCCTCCCAAACCCACTCCATGGGGTCCCAAATCTACAAAATTTCTGAGTTTCCCCATTTAATATTGTCACAGAGTACCTTTTACTACTCTGGCAGTAGTCAGGAACAGATCCAATAACAGTAAATACTGCAGGTTGTGCACAATAAGTATTCCTTTTCTAAAATACATTAACTGCCAATGTTTAATTCAAAATCGTTCAAATTCAGGTTATGTTGAATGAGATCATTTGTCATTTGATCCATTTTCTCCATTCTCAGCATACACAGCTTTATTACCAGTCTGAGCAAACCAAAGAACTTTGCATCATCATAATCATAAAACACTTTCTTTTGTCATTAATTAGACACAACTGGGCAGGAAATAACACAGAGGCCATAAAACCCAGTGATGTATACTCAACTCAAGGCAATAGATTTTTCCTTTGATTTCCAGAAACTTTTGATAGAGCTGGAATAAGCTGTACTCTTTTTTCCTTCAAAAAATACTTCTTTTTATACCACTTTACCTTACCTTTCTTTCTGCTTTCTCTAGCCCATGAAGTGAGACACCCTGACGTAACAAGGAAGGCAAGCAGCTGCAAAAAGTAATTTATTTTAAAGGCACTTCCCATACATACCCGAAGTCTCAGTGGCACTGTGAAGAGTATGTAGAATGTGTTGTTCCTTTTACAAGTTATATTCCAGGGTATTGCAGAGGTTCACATATGTGAAAACCTGCATAATTTGATGAATTCAGATTCATGCTGTATCTAACAGCTGAATGTGGTTTTTTGGCTGCAATGGCTAGATAACTCAGGGGCAAGAATTGGGGCACAAGTGCAAGGACAAGTCCTCAGTAAGGCTGTTCTACACTCTTCAGAACTATACACTCTCATGTACAAAGTGGGCCTGTCAGGTAAATGTGACTTCTCCCTGCACTTGGACAGCCCACAGCAATGGCAGAGCTGCTGCATTCTTGCTGAGGAAAGTGATTGTGGGATTTCTTGTGATGGACTTCATGGCCAGGCTGCCAAATCTGCGAGCATGATTACTGATAGACATGTGTATGTGTGTGATACCAGGAATTACACCAGAACACATAAAACATCAATTCAGTATTGCCATAGGTCTATGAAGTCTATGAATACAGCCAGGAAAAGTGAAAAGCCCTTCACAACATGGGACAGAATTCACATCACATTCAGCTATATCGTGTGCATGCACAGAAAAAAAATTAATGACACCTGTACTTATAGATGCTTCACAGATGCAGAGCCACCATTATCTTCTTTAAAGGAAAAAAAAAATAATTTTTATAACTCTTTTTAACCCAAAAAATTCCCATGTAAGGAAAACAGTACAACTGGAAATCTTTAAAGTATATGGTACAAGCCTAGATCATAATTATGATGAACTGCTTTAGATTATGAGCTTTAAAGAACTGGATGGGAGGACACTCAGAGTGGCTGCTGTGTTGAACTTCTTTGCTCAGACCTCAGTGCTTGCTGGGAGCAAGGCAGTTAAGAGCAGGTGTAGGTATATTCATAGGGTGTCTATGAATATGGGAGGGATATATTTTGACAGAATTAGAGAAAAACTTTTGCTCTATGTCCTCTTGTCCAATACATCAGTCCAGGATTTTAATTTTTTTTTCCCAAATATTTTTTAATTGTTCAGAGACAATAGAATTGAATACAATGTTATTAACAGATATTTTGGATACTTTGAAATGGATACATGTAACAAGAGCCTGTTGACAGATAAAATATGAATAGCAAAAAAAAGCTAAATTTAAAAATCAGCACTTTGCAGTAATATATAATGGGTCATTTCACACAGATTGTTACTGACAGTGATTCCTTGTCGGCTGGCTGGTTTTGTACATGGTCATTCCCAGATGTCACTGAACGCTGGTCCTGGTCAGACTGAATGAGTGGAAATGGACCTTTGTGTTTTGGCCATCCTTATCATATTAGTTTCAAAATGGAAAACAGAAATAGATTGACATATTTATTTTTATTTCAAATATTTTAAAATAGTTTTTCAAACTTTTTTTTAATGTAATAATATTTCAAAGTAATTTTTCCAGTGGTCATTCTGCCCTGAGTGAAAACAGTAATCATCTTCGGATTTGAAATAGAGCTGAAAAATTATGTATCCCTAATAATTTCTGTTATTCTCCTGGTACACATTTTCTCTACCAGTTTTCCTAGTGATAGAATAGACTATAATATAATAAGAATGTTTGCCTGTTTTATTTCTAAAATAATTATTTTGCTATTAGCTTTGAAATACATGTAGTACAGAGTCAGCTTACAAAAGTGAAACAGAAAAATGGCAGTGGTACAGTCTTCATTGGGAGATTCTTTACTGACCTGGATCACACATTTGACTCCTAGAATGAGAGGCTGTATCACTGTTCATAGCATCTCCAGTTCTCCCATGAATATTTTTAATCAATATACTTCTTCTCCTAAATTGGAATTACCACCTGATTGAGCATTGTGGGTGTGATTTCATCATAAAATACAGAAAAACACAGATCACAAAGTGGCAATAAGGGATACACAAACATTGTGCTAATTAATGAATGGCATTTCATAACTATAGTTAGTATATATTTCCATCTCTCACTGAGGCAAGGAAATTAATTCATTTTGTGCAACTTAATATACTCCAAGTTATCTCGAACATTTAAAATTTAAAAATAAAAAGGAAAGAAAAAAGGAGAGGAAATAACTTTCAAAAACTATCCTAAACTTCAGTTCAGGAAGTCATAATTCTCCCTGCACTAATGATAATCCAAAAATGTTTAGCTAAGATAATAAAAATGTCTTGCTTGTTACCATAACTTATTTTCATGACCTACAATAACTGTTATGAATGTTTCCCATCAGTACACGTATATCTTTTATCAGTCTAGAATATATGAACAATGTTTGCTAGACAAAGCCATTAAAAAAACCTGTAAAAATAGAAAACAACCTGCATCAATAATTAAGCTTATTAAAAAAACAATGTTAGAAAAAGCAGAAGGAATTTAAATGTAGAGCAAGTGAACATATACACTGAGAAATTAAATTAAGGATTTGAGAAGATCATCTGATTCAGCATATTCAGTAAATATTTTTATTCAAAATTATTTTCTGAAATCAGAATATGTAATCCTTTAGCAGCAGGATGTTTTCTCTCTCAAAATCAAGTTACACAAAGAAGTTTGTTGTTGCCAAGAAAGATTAAAAAGAATTTACTTCGTTTCTAATTGGCTGCAAACTGTGGGAAGTAAACAAATACCTTATATAATACAAATAGTATTAATGTGGTGTAAAGAAAAGGTTAATTGAATTCTGTGGTTTCCTTCTCTGTATAGAACTGACTGAGGAGAATTTTTAAAGCAGTTGGTGTGTGTCTTTTAGTTCTTCCATTATTAGCACTTGATCTACACTCAGTTTGTGATCATAAATGAGTATTTTTACTTTCATGTGGTGTTAAGGCGCTTCTCATTTTTATCTTGAGAATGTTAATTGATAGTACAGAGTAAAGAGGGCATTTAACAGCCCTGGTCAGATTATGGTATTCATTCTTATGGTCAGAATGGTATTCTGCTGATATGAAGATGTGAGAATGCAAACAGATATAAGACCTGTCACATAATCTTTGTGAAAATAAAAAAAAAAAAAAAAAAAAGGAAAAGTTCTGCTGCATGCTGCATTTGAACTGTGTTTGTTTTAAGAAAGAGACGGATTATTGGAAAATTCAGAGTAAGGAGAATAACAAAAGGGATTTCTTTTCATTAGGAAAGCTTGAAACAGGAAGAGAAATATATTTCTTTTTGGGAAGAGTTTTATAACAACCATATTATCAGTTACGCTTAAGTCTTTTAGAGATAAGATGGCTGATTGTCTTACTTGCACAAAATCAGTGTTAGGTTGGATTTATAAAAAGGATTTTCAAAAGGATTGATACGTCAGTCCCAGACCAGGCTCCGTAGGAATATTATGGAGTATTGTTGGTCTGAACCTGCAAGAACAGATATAATAAACATCTGTTGGATATGAGAAAGGAATATTTGTCCTTTCAAATAGATAAAATGTGCATGCACACACACATAAATAAAAAAGTGATTCTCCAAATTAAGCATGTCATAATATCTTATAAACCCCAGACATTAGAACCTAAAACTGTCAGCTTCTTTTCTACCTCATTAATCTCAAAATATAACTCAGCTTCCTGCACAAAATTACATGCTATAGATTCAAATAATGATTTCTGTCTAGTTAAAGAGAACAATAAAATATATTTCATGGTTGTCAGGCATAGTTTCAAAACAAAGCAGATACATTTTAAAACTGAATTCAGACTTACTTTATGACTGATCAAATCTGTGTTCATCTTCAACAACAAACACTAATTCAGGATATATTAAAAATTAATTGTGGTCATTTGTTCCTTGGAATTTTATACTATTGTTTAAAATATATTCTTCAAGGATATATATTTTTTTTAATTATTTCTCCACTGAAAAAAATAAACCTTAAAAAGTAATTATAAGATTTGTATCACATCAGCCAGCTTGTGACCATGACGACCATATCATTGTCGAGAAGAATGAGTGAGTGACACTCTCAGTGCTGGAGAATACCAGAGGCGCCCTGTGGAGATTTGTGTTAGCACCTGTGTTATGATTAAAAAATCATATTTATGAAAAAGATACTGACTACAGAGGCCACAATGTTTTTAGAAAACACAAAAGTAATTAGCACAGTGAAAAAACCAAGTTTTTAGAAGTGTTGAAAAACGTTCTCATAGCACTGTATAAATAGAGGCAAGAAAAAAAAAGTGGCAACAATGGCAGACTTCAGGTTTTGTGTGCGAAGAAAAATACGTGGAGTAAAAGAGCTGCATGTACACCATGACATATTTTAAAATGACAATTACTATGCAAGTAACAGAATATGAAGTTTTTATAGGAGGATTGAAAATATCTGCTCAGTTCTCAATGGCAATCCTGAATGGAAATAAAACGTAAAATATATTAAGAAAAGAATTGAGAATAATTCCTTCTACTGTTAGGTCATGGATGAAATGCTGTTTACTTACAACCTCAGTGCTTCCAGCTTTTCTTATCTCATCTGCAAAATAGCCCATAACTAAAAAATGGGTAGATAAAGCCTACAGGGGTGACCAGGGATATAAAGCAGTTTATGTATCTGGAAAAAATAAGTTAATACACTTCAGTTTGGAAAGCAGAAGATATTAAAAAGATGGTTAGCAGAACAATTTTCTAAGACTTCTTATAGTTTCTCATGATGAAAAAACTGAGGGTACACAGTGAAATTACCATACAAATTATAATTAAATTAAGTAATTCATTACTACACCATGTTGCAGAGGCCAGATTATAAGTAGGCTCAGAAATTAATTTTTAAAACAAATTAATGAAAGTAACATTCACTAGAGATTATTAAGTCTTTATACTGATGGCTTTAGAAGTCCCTAAACTATAGAATGCTGAAAGCTGGAATGACACATGAGGGAAACTGCCAATGTATCAATTGTCCTGTTCTTGTTCTCATTTCTGCAAAGCATTCACAAATGGTCACTGCCATTCGGATGCAAAGTCACTTCCAGACTTACCTAAAGGGATCTTTGATTTTACCAGGAAACCTCTTTCAAATTCTTATCTTAACAGTGTTGCAGAGAAGATATGTCAGGTCATAGTTTAAAAAGGTATACTTGAACAATAAATATTTCCTAAATTAAATTATTACCTAATTAATACCTTAAATATATTAACAAGAAATAATAATGCATCATTTAATAATCACCTTTATTACATTTGTAATAAGTATATGGCCAATGTTTTTCATATTTGAAACCATGTCATCCACCAGACTGCAGAATTCCTAAGCCTGAAATTCGTGAAAGGGCCACAGGAATTTCTTACCTCCTCTAAGTTTTGGTTCCTCCATTGTAAACGATAATTTCTGCTAGTTGCTTCCTCTTTCAGCTTCAGGGAAGTTTTTTCATTGAAGCAGTGGTTTAAAAACACATAATGCCTCACACACCTTCAAATGCAAATACAGTTCTGTCTACAAAACATAAATGTATATATTATGTTTAAATATAACCGAAGAAGATAAGATGGCATTTTAACAGAGAGGAGAAAGAATCTGTGAGTTACTTTCAGGAGTCACATTTTACAGAGGTCAAATATTATGGAAATATTTCAGTTCCTTTATCTCATCTGTTAGAAAATCCTTAGAGAGTTTTTATTTATCTACCAAAAGCAGCCTAACAAATTTCTATCTTCAGAGGCAAGACACAAATTTCTTCTACATCAAAGAAGAAATGCTCAGTTCTTGATATCTCACCTATTTCACACTGAAATGACTCCTTACAGAAGTTTACTTCACAGTGTCTGAAAGTCTCTTGTCAGTGGACAATTTATCATTAGGCAATGACATCTGCTGCTTCTCCAGTATGATTCCATGTCCAAGCAATCAACACCTGGGAACGTATCTCCAGGAGCAAGCTTCTTGCCTATTGAAGGACCCGCCCTGGTGCCTGCGGTAGGTGAGGTTTTTCAGAAGTTTCAGAATCCTTCCTGATGAAAAGCCAGTAAAAGAACAAGAAAAACCTGCTGTTATGTTGGCAAGCTCTTGTGGCATAATAATTTGGGCTGTAGTCCTTTGAGTTTACTGCATACTCCATTTAGAGTTGCCATTTCTGAGAGTGTTCTGAGAGTGACCAGGTAGGTGAGTGTGACCCCTGTACAGCACACAGCCAGGGCTGCAGGAGTGGTAGTCTGGACACAACCTGGACACAGGATGGCACCCATCCACAATGCAGACATCATTGTAAAGCTTTCACATATCACACAATCAAGGCAAATTGAAACCAAAAGAAGTGTCACCTTGAGCTAGGCGGCAGAACTGGAAAATGTAGCTGCAGCAAAGACAAGCCACCCCATGGTTTCTTTCCCCACTTCACAAGACCTTGGGAAGAAGGAGAGGCACAGTCCTACTTTCTCCTCGTTATGAGCCTTTGAGCCTTTTAAAACATTTATTATTGATTTGGTCCTTAGAGAAGAATTTAGAAATGGGACTTGTGTTTTAATTGTAAACAGGTAAAGCAGTCAGATTTATTTTGGGCCTGAATCCTGGCTTATAAACAAAAGAATATGTTATATTCTTTCCTTATCCTGACCTCCTAGATCTGTTTCTCCAGGCAGTCCTGCAATATGGGTGAATCAAAACACATGAGCCACCACAGCATGGTGTGGAGCGTGTGGACAGAAAACCTGCCAGCACACCACACATGAAAGGCAATTTCATTAAATAAAATTGGTAAATTCTGAGTTTCTGAAATAGAAGTGAACAGTAAATAACATTTGCTAGAAATCTGGCCATCCTCCTCTTGATGGAACTATTTTTCTGGTAGAAAAATAAGAAAATTATCAAAACTTTAAAAAAAACTACAGGAACTGCTAACATAATAAGCTGCGATTATATGAAAAGGGCCCTTTTTGCTTCTCCAGGGCATTAGAGTTCCTCATCTATTTCTTTCGACTACATTTGTTAACTCTAAAATAGCTCAAAGGACTTGGAGAATTTTAAAAGCACTGAAAAGTCTGCAAAAAAACAGTGAAGCAACATTTTTATCTCTTTCCCACCCGCTTTCAGCAGGTGTGTGCAGAAAGACTACATAGCTTTTATGCATTGTAAAGCTTACATAATTTAGACTTCATGCTCTACACATTTCAAATTGGTTTGACCCCTTCATCTCCCAGGCATGCACAAGCTCACAAATTAATTTCTACTGTATTTTTCAACTCAGTGTATCCTCTAATTTATTCAGGTTTGTCTTTTAGTGTGGTTAAAAAACCATTTTAATTAATGTTTCAATCAGAAACCTTCCTCATAATTTTGTGGTGAAGAACCATGCAGAAAAGTGACTCTGTGTGCATATTGCATATTTTGTTGCAATAGTCTTATTTCTGGATATAAACTAGTTGCCTGGGAATTTTTTCACACCTCTATGACTGAATGGCAAAAATGTATGTATTTAATTATTAAACTCTACTTTATTGAATGACTTAAAACAACATCCTCATAAGTAAGGAGCCATCAAAGAGTTTTAAGGTTTTTTTCTGCCTTTCCAGGCAATTTTTTTTGTTCAACTACAATTTCCTATGCAGAAGGAGAATTCTCAGCTGATTTCACGAGCTGAGGATTGTGCTGTCTTCCTTATTACTATTCAGACATAAGAGAAAGACAAGAACAGAGCAGAAAGCAGACATTCTCCAAGAACTCCTAGCTAATCTAAGATTTATGCAGTTAAACTGAAGTTGAGAAATCCCAAGGCTATTTCACACTGTTTTGAGCCAACGTGGCATATATGTTACTGTAAAGAAAAAGAAAGATATCATCTGTTTCTAATTATTCTATCATTTTCTTTTTGAAACAGCTTTTGGAGAGAACTTTGATCAATAATTGCACAGGTGGCCTTGATTGTCCTTACCACAAATACATTTTCCATTCATTTGAATTAAAAATTACTTTAAATAAAATGGACATACCTAAAATTGGAAAATGGAAATTGGAAATTGCTCAATGATCATCCATACCTACACCTCTGAATAGAATAATAGAATCACAGATTCATAAAATTGTTTGGTTTGAAAGGCACATTAAAAATTATCTAGTTTGAGACGCACCATAATAATCAGAATCAGTAGTTACATTGATTATAAAGAGTAGAACAGTAAGGAATAGAATAATACCTTAATTTAGACATATAGGTGTCTTTTTGAAGTTGTTAGCATTGTGAGAGGATTGGTTTTGCTGAGGAGTCAAATATCTGAGTCGTTTTTATCAGTGATTGTGGTTGAGAAAGAGATGTACCAAAAAATATCACATTATTTCTAATGCCATACTAGCTTTCAGTAAAAAAATGGGGGAAAAAAAAAGCAAAAAACAAACCCAGAGAAATTCAAGTTGGAAGGAATCCCTGTGGGTCCAACTCCCTTGGCAAAGTACTCCCAAAGTTAGTTTCAACTTCAAAGTTTTATCACACTCTTCAGGGTCATATCTTGTCAAGTTCTGAATATTTCCCAGGACAGATATTCTAAAACTTCTTTGGGCAGAATTAATGAGAACTTAGAACGAGTCAATGAAAATGCAAATAATTTGCTCAATAAAAATAAAGAGAAAAGGGAAAGGAAAAGAAAACAAATAAAACTGCTCTGGAGAGGAAACTTTCAGCTTTCAGACCGGACTTGGTCGGCCTTACTTTTGAAAGTATAGATCACAGTCTGACTCAAAAAAACAATTTTTGGTTAGTTACTCACTTGATTTTAGATTTGGACAGGAGACTGATTAGCAGAAATTTTGTGAATCCATCTATATACATAATCACAGAAGTGTTAAGGTCGGAAAGGGTCTCTGGAGATGATCTGGTTCAATCACTCTGATCAGGAATGGAAACCTGGTGTCATGGCTAGCTGACAGAAAGGAATAAGTTTTATACTTCATGTGGATTGAATTCTGTTTGAGAGAAAAGAAATTAAGTCTGTTTTCTACTGTTAATGAGAATCTTACATCTGGGTGCATCCTCCAGAAAAATCACTGGAAAACTTTCATTATATTTGAAGAGAATGGATTTGTATTCAGGGTAAGATGTTTAAAAAACACAATTGGATCTTAGATTCCTAGAAAAATACAATGGTACTTTTTTTAGACTTTTGTTCAGGATAGATATACGTGGTATATTTTCAGTTTGGAAACAGAAAATTTTCAAATAATTTTTGCAAGACGTTCCATACCACCTTGTAAATGAAATAATATGTTCAGGAAACCTAACTGGTTTTCAAATGGGGTTTGATGAAATTATTTAAATTATTTATGATCTTTGCATTACAGTTTTATATTCTACATACCTGCTATGTTTAATTTCAAAAAATCTGGATAAAACATTACTGAAATAATAGAAATAAAATATTTTTTTCACTGTTTAAAAAAAAACCAACTCATATGGTTTAATTTCAATCTTAATGAATTTATTTCAAGAAAGTGACTTCCGATATGAAATGAGAGATCATACCAAAAAGAGGTGTCCTGTAGTTATAAAAAATGAACAAAAAGCATCCTAATAAAGTTGACATGGATCTGATTTGAGAATTATTTTGTTTGTGACTTTTTCCTTAACTGAAAGACTATTCTAAAATTTTACAAAAACTTTTCTGAACACTCCTGCTGCTGGACACAAGGCCAGAACTTCCCCAGAATTTAGCAGGTGTGTTTCAAATTCCCTGTTGATAGATTAGTAGGAGCAGAGCAGATGTGGCCTGCAAGGTCAGAGCTAGAGGGACGGTTGCTGGGAGTGAGATAAGTAAACTGTATTAAAGTGAGGGAAGTAGCATACAGCAATAAACAGCACAAAGAAGTGCACACAGGCATTGTTATCAGGAAATGTTACAATATTTTTGAATATCTGCTTGTTGACGTGAACTGTTGCAAAAATATTTTGTGTAAACAATCCTACTATTAATTTCAGAATAAAAATGAAAATATTGAAAACATTTCTTAGGTGCTCCTTAATACCTCACATCAAAGTATTTACTAAAGGAAATGTGAGAGAATACACCACAAGAAATATTCTGTCATTTGATTGCCAATACATTTCTTTGTACTTAAAAAGAATAATAATACAATCTTTATATTTGGAAGTTTCTCTAATACTTTGATGTAAATAATTTTTAGTCTTAAACCCACCTTTGTGGGTTTTGAGGGTTCTCACTTAACATGAAAACTGCCAGCTTGTATGGAGACATGATTAAGGACAGTGAAGACTGTCATTATGAATTTGTGCCTGTAGCTTTCTGTTCTCATTCCTTGTGTTTCTAAAGGCTGGAATTGGCCAGATCCCCACTCTCTACATTTGGCAGAGCTCTGGGTAGCTGACTTAGGGCTCAGCTTACAGCTCTTTTTGTGAGGAACAGCAATTTTGTCTGCCCTGTGTCTGCTGCCTGCTTGTTTCTGTCTATGAAGATAAGCTTCTGCTAACATTCCAGCAGGGAAGTCAGAAAGGCAGCTTTTCAAGAAGGTTGTGCCTGCTAATGAAAGAAGTTATCTGAAGTCTCTGTATTATTTCTTGTTTTCCTGAACCACCTGCCGTGAATGCGCTGTAAGAAATTAAAAATATTTAATTACCCATAGTATATAATTGCAATATAATGAACTTCAGCATTCTTCGGGTAGATTAATGTAGTGTGTAATTTTACTAACAGAAGAACATTTTAAAGTTTTAAATAATGGCTTAGAGGGAAAAGAAAAAGACACTAAAATCATTTAAATAGTCTACCATGAATTAAAATGATATTAAATCATCTATTAAAAAACAATTGTACAAAGCCTTGCTGTTCCCTCAGTTCCAAAAAAAAGTTTAACCTGTGGAGGGGTAATTCAGGAATTTTTCCTTCTTACTAGCTGTAGACATTTGGTCTGGGATATGATACTGCTGGTTTAACACTGGGATGACTCCTGAGTTCACAGGGAAGAAAGAACCAGATGTGTATTCCCATGGATCTCAAAATTGTGTGATAAGGGAGACAGAGTTGTGTAGACATCAGCCTGCAGTAAACAAAAAAAGCACTAATGTTTGCATTCATGGTGATGGGAATTAAGTGAGCACATTTAAGCAAGTGTCAGACTAGAGAAGAATGAGAATTCCATTTTGACTGCCTTTAAACAAGTGCTGACTGCTGATCATATCCCACCTTGCTGAAATACACAACCATTGCTCACATTTTAATTTTCCACAAACGTAAGTTTGTTGAGCTTGAGTTATTTTCCTTTTATTAAGCACTGTTTTTCATTCTGTGCTTCTTTGTTACTACTCCTATTCAGAAGTAAAGGATTTAAAATACTTGTTATTTACTCATACAAATGTTTTAAATAAGAAATGTAAAAATCAATAAAGCCAATTAAGTTAGAAGATTAATATTCATTGTGCAAAATAAAAAAAGGAAAATTGTCCAGAAAAACAAAAGCCTAGTAAAGCCAAATCCCTAACATTTCATTACATGTCACATCTTAATAAAAAACTCAATAAAGTTAGAGTGCAACCTTCAGCTTCGTTATATATAAAGTCACCTTTGTCTAGAAAGAATGTAATTGTTCAGTACTCTGGATATATGACTGCAGAGGAGATAGGGCACACCTAGATGTGGGACTGGATGTGTTGGCTGTCACTGAGGGACACATCACGGAGACATGGAATGTGTCTCATTAACAATAACCCACATTAGGGAAGATCTCTGTACATTGCACAGCACAGACAGGAAAATGCTGTGGTTTATGATGAATGGATGAAACCAGTCAAGCTTTAAAGTCTTTACAATAGCTAAAAAGTGAAGCAAGAGTATAGATAGGGGTGCATCACAAGTCATTGAATTTCCTAACAAGCGTTAGTGGACGTAGCAGAACGGCACTACACATACCTACACTAATGCCATTGCCCAATGAAAGGCCAGAGACCTCTCACCTGCAGGTATTATGGCCAGTACCTTTTTCTGAGATCCTAGGGTGTCTCAAACAAATCAGAGATTAAGTGTATTCTGTGAGTTTTATAGCTTTGATTTCTGCTAATCTCCCATGACTGTGTGTGATTTGCATGGCATTTTATCTAACAGAAAAATATGCAGCTAAATATTGTTGGGTGACATCAAAAAAACCCAGTAACTGAAAGGGGGCTAAGGAACCATAGGCAGCATCTCTTCCCATGTTCCAACTCAAGCAATGATCTTGATGGGTTATTATACAGTCAGTCAATACTCAAGCTTTTAACCTACATACTAATGAAACTAACTGGAAAAAGATAAGCTTAGCTTTGCAAAACATTCAGCTAGATTCCCTCAATTAAACATCGTTTTCTGCTACCTACCAAACAGCAAAAAGTTAATTTGCCATAGAAGTGGTTAAACCCACTTGATGAAGATTTCTTGAGATGCCTCTGGTGCAGGCCCCTATATACAAGTGTACAATATGCCTTCCAGACGTGTTTTGGCATGGAGACATCACTCAGCCACAGCTCCTCTGCAGAAAACAAACCCACAGAGCAGATAACACAATTCTTGGGAAGAAGACAGCTGTTCAGCTGGCCTGCCCAGGCTGAATGGCACAGAGCTCCTGCTCATCAGCAGATGCCTCTGCGAAGGAAGAGACCTCCTTCACCACTGGTTGTGTGCAGAATTTATGTAGGCAGACATTCACAGAAGAAAAATTAATGACTAGAAGAAGAAAAAAAGGCCCAAGAGCAGCCATAATTTGATGTTAACTTTTTAGGGTTTTACACTAAAATTCAAAATATGCAATGACTGGCCACATAGCCAAAAAAGGTATTAATATGACAATGTTTTTTACTTATTGCAATAATCATATAATAGTTTCTTAGGAATAGATTCATACATACATACATACATACATACATGGTTATTTTGTTGGATTTTTTTGTTTGTTAGTTTTTGGGTTATTTTTTTAAAGTTCCATTTCTTTAATCCTCAGTTAGGCTTCTGACAGTACCTACAGAAGGAAAACTGTAGGAACTGGCAAGTGTTGTAAACTCTGAACTTTTAAAACTTGCTTCTTCTTATGGTACTCTCCTCCCAGCTACCCACCCTTTTTATCTGGTACCACGTTAGTACCTGCAGTCATGCTTGCATCCCTCATGGAATACAGAACATAACTCCATTTTTAAACAACATAAAACTGGTAGAACAGAGGCAATAACCTGACCAGAAGATGCATTTTCCATCTTTTCTCTGCAGAGCAAGAAAATGATTAAAGAAAACCGACTGCGTTGTTAAGTTCTCCATCTCTTTTATTGATATTTCAAAGTGGCAAGGTATTATGCGACTTATTTTACTTATTTAGACAGAACCCTTTTGCTATTAAGCTGGCATAGAAAAATGCATTAGGAGAAGAATATTCAGCTTTAGAGTCTAATGTATCATTAGCACAGCAAGGTGGCTGCATAGGTATGAGTGTATGCTTGGGTGTGTCCAGAATCCTGAATATCATTCTGTTGAAATTAATTTTGATGGAAATGGCTTTGAATTCTCAGACAATCATTTGATCCAGAAGCATGAAAGCTAGACTAACTGAAATCAATGCAAATATCGTCCATTTAAGATAAATTGCAAAGAAGGCTGTCACCAACCAGCCACAGAGCACTGCGGAGAAGCTGTTCTGAGCAAACAGAACAGTTACATACACTACATATGTAACTGAGGAGGACTATATTTTTGCAGGCCAGAACACTGCTGAGAGCATTCCTTGGAACCCTTCTCCAAGCTGCAGTGGCTCTTTCAACTGTGACTGTTCTGGTATTACATCTGAAAAAAATGCAGCTTCACTACCGAGATCTGAAGTGTCAAGATTTATTATTTTGTAGTCCCAGATGTTTGTTTAATCAAATTGCCTTCTCCTGAAAGAAATTTCTTTCCCTCAGACTTTTTAAAATTATTTTTCCTTCAGAGATAGCTTAGCTTGAAACAGAGTTATCTTTTGCATTCCATGGGATGCATGGCAAGAATCCCATGGCAGGTTTCCCCCTGACAGCGCTCAATTCCTTTTAGTTTCTCTTTGTCCATTTTGGCCTCACTGGTTTCTAAATGTATGAAAAAAAATAAGTAGTGCTGCAACAGCACATGACTGAAAAGCAAAGGAGGGGGGAGAGAGCAGATTTAAGTGTAGAATATCACTTTTGGCAGCTGGCAAATGTGACCTAAAATAGATTTTCTAATATTGTTTGGAAAATCAGGTTCTACTGAATAAAGAAAAAATGCAGAATAATAAATAGTACTAAAAAAAAAGTATAAAAATAAGAAAGGAAAAAGTGAAAGCACTAATTTTATTGTTTTTCAGAGTATTTTGACTTTTCATTTCTTAACTGCTTCTTTCCTTTCATGATCAAGCATTTATTTTATTTTTCAAAACTGAAGTTTTAAGGATAAAGGCAGGAACTTTTTCAAACATTGTAAGGAAATACTTCTTCCTTGTGGAATAAAAATTTCATGTTGACTTCTGTAAAACACAGTTACATTTCAGGTTAGCCCAGACCAGATACTTAATTTTATTTGTTAAGTTGTTAAATCCAAATCCTATAATTCCATATGTGTAAATAAAGCTCCTGTCTCTTGCTGTCTTCTAGAGGGATATTGATCAATAAAAGCATTTATTAACTGTCTTGTTGCCAATTTTCTAAGGTAACAGGACTGAAATAAATTAAATAAATAGTCTTCATTAAAATAAATATCATCATATTTAATTCATTCATTTTCTTCTAGACATTTTAGGGATTCTGTAAATGATGAGTGGCTTTTATGGAAAAAAAATAAGTTTTAACTAGTTTTTCTCTCCTTTTCTGCTAGGTTTCTAATAAAAATAAAATATCTTTAAAAGCAGCTATCTTATAATGGCTAGAAACTGTTGCAAATTATTTTCAGGCATGTGACACCAACTTCAAAAAAAAGAAACTTATTTCTTTAGGCTATAGTCAAATTTTATTTCACCATAGCAAAGACCTTAAACCTTGCATTTTGGCATTCTACAATTAAACTTATTCTAAGTCAATTATGAATCTTGGTTGATTAGTTATAAATTAATTTGGCAGAATTAAATATTCACAATTTCCAAATTACATTTCTTGGAAATATGCAATGAAAAAATCAACTTTGTGTCAAAAGAATCAGAAATTTGTAAAGAGAAAATTTCATTGTTGTCTCCCAGTTTGTAACTAGACACAGCACTGAGGAAAAGGAGAAAGAACAAAAGGAGAAACTACAGGCATAATCTCCTCTAACTAAATGTTTTGAAGTGTTGATTATAAGGGAGAGTTGCAGGTGTTCAGCTGACTTCTAATCTGTCTACCGAAGTGCTCTTTCAAGTCTGTTTTACCCTTCCTGGTGTTTTCTGCAACAAGCTCTTTATCAAGATTTTAGGTCAGCTCTGTTGAGTAGCACACATATTCCCCAGTCATAGCACTGTGAAAGGAAAAGGTTCATATGAACTTTTCCCTTAACACAAGGGAGAAAGCTGAAACAGAAACAAAACCACCATTTTTCCTGATCATACATTCTGTGACCTTCATGGAATCATTTAAGCTCTAGTCTTCCTCTGTAACGCAAGGATAACCTTCACCAGTAACCCAAAATGTACTGTTAATGCACTTGCTGTGAGTTACTAAATACCTATGACAATGAAAGGGGTAGACTTAATAGGAGTGAATGGAAAGAGAAATAAGTCATTAGGGGGAGGCTGCCTTTCCCCTAATTCTGCCCAAGGTGGCACAGTCTGCCAAAGGCCTGGTACAGCACAGCTGGACAGGCTCCATTGTGCATCCCTGAAGGGGCACTGCTGATCTCAAATCTGCCTAGAAAAGCACATATAGCTGTCTAATGGTGTTGAGAGAGGGCATTAGACCTTACATTAACATTAATTCTATTATACCACTATAAGGTACTTTCAAATGAGTACAATTAGAACATAAGGGGAAAAAAATCTATCTAAAGCATAGCATTAAATTTTAATAGGGAGTTATACTTGTCTGCATTTTATAGTGAAAAACTATTACTGGAAAGCAACTGGTCACTTTTAGTTTCCTTTAGGCTTTTGAACAAAATATGGGTTTATATCACAAATTAACTGACTTAGAAACAAAAGTGTGCTGTCAAGACCCTTAATATTTTTATTTAGGAGCTTGAAACAGCATGACTCAATAACAAATATCTTTATATTATCGTCAGCCAGAGAAATATTAAAAACGTGAAACATGTTTGCACCCCTTGACTGTCCACAGTCATAGTGAAAAGAAGCATCCATTTTTTGGGCGGTGCCTGTTTGTAGTCAATCATATTAACTTCATCAACTTCACTTGGTGCATGGACTAATTCTCACCTTGAATGCACTGGTTCTATTTGGATTGAATTGTCAGGAAGAAATCAATAAAGGAAACCTACAGCAGATAATTTATTTACCCCCTTTAATGCTTTTAAAGTAAATTAGACTGTCCTTGAAAACAGACAGCCCACAGAGAACTATCTTCTTGTGGAATGAAAGCCATTCAATTGATGTTCCCTCTACATTTTGAGTTATCCAAGTAGGTACTGATCCTGTGCTCAAGTCCACAGCCATCTTGAATTTGTTCTCTTTAACCAAAATTTCATTTACAAATGTAGGCACATGTAGGCACATGGCAGACTCCAGAGCATCTCCAAGAAAAAGGGTTCACACTCTAACATGGCATTCTGCTATAACCTTAAACCTGACTTCATACAATCTGAATAAATTTCAAGACAAGTCGAAAGTCAAACCCTTTGATTCACCCAGTACACACATCTGGGGCTATTTTAAGTTTCTAGTACAAAACACTGAGAATTGAAGTATTCAGACATTTTGACTTACTGCCTCTACCAATCTCCAAAACTCCTTTTTTTTCACTTCAGGAT
Source organism: Poecile atricapillus (assembly GCF_030490865.1). Classification (NCBI taxonomy): domain Eukaryota; kingdom Metazoa; phylum Chordata; class Aves; order Passeriformes; family Paridae; genus Poecile; species Poecile atricapillus. Next base: position 52,331,471 of record NC_081252.1, read on the forward strand.
CAACATATATATAGTCAGCAAATCCCAAAGGTTGCAGTGTCTTTAGTAAAATGAGAAAGAAAACCAGACCAGGATGAGGTTGGTAAATCTGAAGCAAAGACCAAGCTCCTGCCAGTCAGCTAAATTGCAGAAATTCTTCAAGGTTTCTCCTGCTTTCTACTCAGACACTTCAGTGAGCTCTTATAGCCTCATCTCACAATAACAAGAAGTTCATGTTCCAAGCGTGGCAGTTCAGAAAGCTTTGGAATCACTATCACTTGAACTATTGTTCTGCACCTTCTCTTCCAGCAGGTGACAGATGCTATCCTCTATATTTGTTCCTGCCTAGGTATCACCCTCCAGTTCCATTTCCCATTTATTGAAAATACTTGAAGGAGATCACTTGGAAGCTCAGTATATTGTGCCAATAAATAAAAGAAAGCCCAGAACAAATTGAAAATCTGGTATCTATGTCACAGTTCAACCCTTGCCCAGATATGCCCAGATAAGCATTCAAATATTGAGACTAACACAGTAAGCACACATATTCTTAGATGAATCACAAATGGAGCCTCATTTGTCATCTGGAAAAGTAATTTACTGATCTGTTTCCCATGATACAACAGGACATGATTTATATATATATATTAATCATATATATGTGATGAAAAATTAATGAGAGCATTTTCTTTCCAAGACACGGAGTTTCTGGTTCATATGGCCACACCCACATTTTGATTCAGTTTTGTTGGTCCTATGTAGTCAGCCACTATGCATCTTCAGATTGTGGCTATGCTAGGCAGAAACTAAAAGTAAAACTATGCTGAATTTCAAGTTAGTTTTGTGATGCACAGAGGCAGGAATGGATAAATCCACCATAAGTGAGAGTCATAAAGTGAAAGAGACATAGAATATTCTCCTGTATGACAAAAGTTATTAGTAACATCCAGGTCATGAAGAGAAAAGAGACACAAAGTAGAGAATGGCAGCAGCACTCTCTGAAGTGTGTTCTCTTCAGCAGAGGTACAAGTGGTCCTTACCCCCAAAACTGATAAAATGCAAATATGGCTGTAGTGGAAAGGATATGTATGTATAGACAAGAACAAAATTTGCATTGCCTATGTACACAGAACATTGTGGGCTATAGAAAAGCGTGTAAGATTAGAAGAAAAGGTGTCAATGTCAACATAGGTCAGCTAAACAGTTTTTTCACCAGAGAAATAAAAATTACATTCAGCCACCTGTGTGTTTACCAAGGCATGATGTCAATACCTGGAAATCAAAATAGGAGTGAAGTTAAAGAACTGGGAAATTCTCTGAGCTACTGCTTTTAGTCCTTCTCTGTGATATTAAGAATGAAGCCTTGCCTTGTTCTCTCCCAAACCACAATTTCCATCTATTTCATGGGCAAACATAGAAAAGAAAGGGAACTGTAGGTAAGAATAACCCCTTTTCTCCTGCAATTCAGGTAATATCTTCACATTCTGGTAATCCTTCATCCAGGATTCCCAGTTCTCATGCATAAACAATAATGCACATAACACCAAAGTTCCATCTGTTAGCACGGCTGTTACCCCCTGCCAATTATTTTAGGCAAGAGAAATTGTGGCTGTCACATGTTCTTAAATGAAAAAAAATAGATGAGAAAAGAATATTTTGTTTTATTCATCTCTTTTTTGTCTTTTTTCTGTTGAAATACAACTGTTTCTGTTTTCTCAGCCTCCAGCAATTAGAGTTGGTATCTGAAATGCTGGAGATGGTTTCACTAAAGTCTTTTATTGCATTCTGTGCTATTTTTCTATCAACAGCCACTTTTCTTTTACAATCCTTTTGATAAATATGGAATAATCTTTGGATTTTGGAGAAAGCAATTCTACACCTATCATGTACATTTTAGCTTATAGGCCAATTTGGGAAAGCAGAAAGAAACATTTATTTTGAAGAATAACTATTCTCCCATTGCTAGCAAAACATCTAATCTGAAACACATTGACTTGTTTTTATAGCTATACAAAAGAAATATAAAATTTGAAATTGCTGCTCTAAATGACTCATATACACATATTCTGCCTTTTTAATTATAAAATCATTAACACTTTATCTCAAACAATTTTTAGGTTTATCTCAAACTGGCTTTTAGTAACATAGTAAAGAAAAATAAAAAAAAACATTTTTTCTTGTAGAAAAGTTAATTTTTCAGTAACTTTCAAGGAAAATCCAGATCTATGTGCATAAAACATTTTCTCTCATAGAAAGACAGAGCACTTTTTGAATCTTAAGCATCTTCCACAAATTTTAGTAATTTCAGGTAGAGTTCTTGCTATTTTCCATGTTGTCTGCATGTATTGTACTGATGCTTTCCTTTTTTTTTAGTATATTCTCATTCTTACTGCCTTCATAAATTTTCTGTCTTTGTCTCCTGTTATCTAAAACCAGATGGCTATCTCAGATCTCAGACAGAAATTAGTTATTCTGTGATAGCAGAGTTATTTCCACTTCATTTCCCATTTTTTCTGCTCATATCAAAAGAAAAGGCTAAAACAGGAAACCATGACTTATTTTCACCTGTTTCTGAGCAAACTGATATAATTTTAAAAGAATTATAATTTAAGTCTCCACACCCTGCTTCTCTAAGGTAAAATAAGAAAACATTTTATTTTTAATTCAAATAAGATATTTCACATACTACAAATAACCAAGTTTCTTGCAAGATTCAGTTTGTTTTTAGAGAAGAAATTCATGTCTGTTATTATTACCATCAGGCAGAATAGCACAAGCTTACTCCGTATTGTTGACATATGTATTTCATTTTGCTGGGGAAAAACCCTCTGGACAGGTTATGTTTATTGTCCTCCAATTCTTGATTTTTTTGGTGAAGCTGCCATTCAGGATGTAGTTGTACTATGCCTGTAAAAATACTGGGGACTTTATGGACACTTTGGATCAAAAGTTCACAATCTCAATAGACCTTACCTAGGTATCACAAGTGTGATGGAACTGGAGATCTCAACAGTGTTCCTTATCCAGCTCAATAAATTGTTTTTAGAAACTGGAGGAATTAAAATAAACAGTTGTTTACTGTTTTAAAGAACATGAAGAATTCAAAAAACAAAAGCAGGAATTCATGACACAAACTAAGAAGTGAAAGGATGATGTCACTCCAGCTCACCACTCCACAGTATAAAGACTTTAAAGCTTTCAGAATACCTGACAACAATGAAAGTATCCTCAGTCTGGACAATTATTTCACTGAAAAGCCATCAAAGCCCTCACATCAAGAAAACAACTTGCCCCATAATACCCTAGAATTTGGAGAAAATACAAATCTTATGCTCACTACTAATGGTATAGCAATGTAACAAGCTACAAATGAAAAGCTGCTTGACTGACTTTATGACTGAGGATTCCTTGTCTTCTCCCTCAAGATATCAGTGATACAAAAGCTGTGCTACATTTTGCATTTTTCAAAGTATCTTGGAAGTATATTTTCTTCGAGTCTTATAAAACAAAAAAAAAAAATTAACACCACCTTAATTACTTCCTTAAAAACTCATGGCAGCTGAATAAGTCTCTTGAGACACCATCCTTGATTTCAGAGCAATTATTGTTGTTTCCTATTAGCAAAAGGAAAGTATAAAAGCACTCAGTAATATTAATAGCACAGGGAGATCCCCTGGGTCAACAGCTGACTGTGTACTTGGTGTCAACAACAGGGATGTGATTTTTAAGACCCCTGAGTATCAAGGCCTGAAACAGGGAGACAGCACTCACCCACCTGCATGGGACAAAAGCATATTTGCCAACCAGCTGTGTACATATCTGGGGATCTGTGTACATATCTCTGTTAAAGTTGAAACAGGAAATCCTAGACTTCCATTGTGCACCCTGCAGATGTATCACTGCCTCTAGACAAGGAATCAATCATGAAATTTATGGTAACTCTTTCTCTTTCTGCCAATGAGTCACAGTGATGCTTCTGCAGGGTGCACAATGGAAGTCTAGGATTTCCCGCTTCAACTTTAGCAGAGATATGTACACAGATCCCCACAGTTTTGCTACAATATAATACACAGCATAAATAATTTTGAAGTTCAGTGCACAAATTGCCTTTCTGTTCAGACTTAGGAGACTTTCAGTGAACAGCCATCAACGCCTTCATAGGTTTTCTCAGAATTTCTTGCAGGTAGTCAAAGTTCTGACACTTCTGATCACATCTGATATCAGAGGCTCCATCAAGACTTCTAAGGACAGCTTTGTTGGTGATCTGATGCTCAGATATTGCCACTGTTGCTAGCAATATCAAATCAAACATGGAATAAAAAAAGAGAATGACAGGATGGTCAATGAGAAGTGAACTTTCCGGACTCAACAGTCATGTGGATTGACAGTTTGCCCCTTTCTCATGCAAAAGGTCACACACGCACACCTGAAAGCAACAAAACTAGTCTGGTTTAGGCATCTCTGCAGCTTTCTGCACTAGTTCTTTTTAAACTTAAATTGGACAAAGCATATACAACGCCATTTACTGTCACTTCCCTGGTCCTTTCCAACTATATGACCATTCCTTAATTACTTTTTTGAAAAATGTCATTAAATGTCTAGCCATTATCCATTTTACAGTACACCCTGATTTGGCCTTTCCAATTTTAAATATTTTGATAGTATCTCTTAAAAGAGAATGCACACTTAACTGTAGGTCTGACTTAGCTGCAGTTTGTTCACAATCTGTGAAAACACCTTTAGTTTCATAATATCTCAGGCATTTTTAAAAACAGCTAAAGGAAATTACCCCTCAGCTAATTTTACTTCCAGTAAATTAAGAGCCTTGCATCTGAGAAAATTCAAAGCCTCTACACAAAAATACAGCCATGCTTGGGAACTGAATAAGATCATATGTAACAACTCTTAAACATGAGATAAGTCTTTGAAGGAGAGAAAGTCTTCAGTAAGGAAATGTTGTGAAAAAAATAACATATTTAATCCAAATATTCAGAAAACACACAGGATACCCAAAGGCAAACTAATTTATGCTCTCAGTTACTACCATGCCAAGCACAGCCAGTGTTTTATGTTACTGTTAAGAGGAATACTGTTACATGGAAATATATGAAACACATTTCCAGAGTGAAAGTAAACACAATATAATCTATACAAACAGATTCTACAGATTGACACTGAGTTTCAGACTCTCAGGAACTCAGATCATATGAGCTCTACCTATGTTTTATTTCTTTTTGTTTCACAGTACATAAAAATAAAAAATGCTAATCAACCTGCTACACTGCTGTAAGTCCAAACCAGGAAAAATTTAACTGTGTGCAAAGAGTAATTTCAAGTATCTTGAAAGAGGAACTCAGTGTAAATCAGCACTAAACACTTGACTGACTTTGAGTCTAAATTTTCCACCCCCTTTCTCTGCAGCAGAGAGACAGTTGGGACAGTTTAAAAAAGCCAAGCACATCTTGGAACTAGATGATGGGAAACTGGAGTGACTACTATTGGCACTTAAATGCAGTGGACTTTGCTTGAAACTTCTGTAAAGAAACATGATTTTCTTTAAAAAGTTATGTACAATGGACAATAATCTCTGTTTTTTGCACATATATGTGTTCAGCAAGGTACAATTAAGCAGTTACATCTCTCCCTTCTAAAATATGTTTGACCACTTGCTTATTCTCTTAGTATCCAAGAGCCAAACTTGGGAAAAACATCACCCAGTTCATTGTGTATGGAGGAAAACACTGGAAGAAACATAAAGGTTTAGGTACAGTTCCAAAAAGTCCAAGTTACAGTTCCAAAAAAACTCCATGTTACATCTTTCTTACCACTGACTAGATCTGCCATATAGACATACATAGACACAGAAATTATAGCATGTATTTCTCATGCTAACACTTATAATTAAACATCTCTGTACATTTAACTCTTGTAAATCCAAGGAATATATTAAATGAAGAACTAATCTAGGGGGATAGCCTGAGGATGTGAGTTAAAGGTGGTCCAAGAGAGGAAGTTTTTATTTAAAGTGTGATCTTCTTTGGTATGCATAATTTTAAAATACTTTTTAATATAAGTCACATATTAAGATGCTGTCCTGTAGGCAAAAGTTGCACAGCTTTCAGGAATTTAACTTCTGTTTTTTCAGTAAATGTCTCTGTGTCATGCCATTCTTCACCCTGCCTCATAGAATGAAAAGCTGCTCTCTGGAAAGCAGTCAATGTGCAGTGCAAAAGACTGATGTCTGACTGCTTTCTTGCAGATTTTCAACGGGGTGTGAGAAAAAAGAAAAGCCCTGAAAGGGCAGAGAAAAATCAACTTATAACATCGTGGTTAGGTTGACAGAACACAACCTAAGGGAGCCATGGTTCCTGGACAAGTCACTGTAGCTAAAATGTTTGAATGTGCACTCTTTATTTTTCAAATGCTTGGCTTGCAATATTTGTCCAATTTATCCCCTGACATTGTTTGAATCCTGTCACATGCATAAACCTTTTTCATTACTTGAGGTATTAAGAGCTTAAGTTTTCCTAGTGAGATCTGATTTATTGGCTGCTTAACTGTACAAGTATTCATAAAGTGTAATTTATAAAGACTAAAAACATTTTAAAATTGAAGAAGAAGATTGTGGTACAGTTGCCAGACTGGAATGGAGGCACTTGTGTCCAAGCTGTTAAATTGTATTAGCCCCCAAATCAGGTCTGCAGCAAACAAAGTGCCCTTGGTCATGGTCCCTGACCTGTGCCATTTGCCACAAGCCAAAATCACTGTTTTGTTTTGAGTTTAAGGGGTTGAATTCCAGTATTTGAGGATGTCTCCTGGCAAGTTAAAGTTACTGGCATGGGAGGAGCCCCCAGTGCCTGGATTTGGACAACTTCTTGCAGGACAACAGAAGAAAAACTGGCACCAGCCTACCTCCCAGATCAAGCCCTATAAAAGTTTGTACCCAAAATGGGAAAGTCAAATGCTTAAAATTAAAATTGATCAGCTTTATTTATAACATTGTTAAACATAACTTTCTCAGAAGTAAAGAAACCATTTCTATGCAAGTTTTCAGTCAGGGCTGCCATTGAAACACTCCAGAGGATACACCCAGCATGCACATCTTTAAAATTGCTAATAGGACAACCAACTGAAAACAAAGTTATAATAGACAGGGTCAGGCAAATAATGAGCTGTTATTCTGTAATTTACATTATTAGCCATGAATCAGTTATTTGTGATGATTATATTCAACAATTTTCCTAGACTACTAAAATTGTGGAGATAGGGTGTCTTGGCACATGTCAATAATGTTGTCATTTTATTACAAAAATGAGATCTAAATTACTTACAAATCCCTTGGCTTCTACTGACTCACCAATAAGAAACAAACTTCAACACTATCATCTGGTACTCACTATTTTATTTTGTCCCTTCAGACAGATAAATTGATTAACCTTGATGGAACCCCACATGCATTGACTTCACTTGAAACAGTAAATTAATGAATTTCATTTATTCAATTAAATCTAGTTTTCACTTCAGCTAAGTCCTTAATAGCAGTTTTGACTTTTCTTTTTTTACTGTTGACACACAGTGAAATATTTTTAAAGGAGTTCAGAAAAAAAAGCAAGCCAAAGTAAGGCCATGAACTGATACTCAAGTCCTCTCCTTAGAAATTCCATTAAGTACAAGGAGACTTTCATGTTACATCCATTTGGCACTTTTTTTTTCAACCATGCCATAGTAAACAATCACATATTTGATTTTTTTTTTAATTTTAGGACTAGTATCTCCAATGTTTCCTATTATCTTCAAGCTGATATGTTTAATAAGGGTAGTATTCTCATAATTATTCTTCAAAAGTAAAGACATATCCTGGACAACATTTATTTCAATAGGAACATTCCCAAGGAAAAGAAACTAGAAAACAAACTTAAATGAAAACTAAAGAATGCAAACAGAAACTTAAGATTTCAATTGATTTTATAATATTACTCATAATTTTGGTCATAACTTCCACTTTTGCTTTTACATCTCCCAGAGTTTTTAATAAGTATCTGCAACTTTGTGGGAAAGAGTTTCTGGTAAGCTATAAACCCTGTTTATTCACAGCTCTATCCCCTGAGGTGAAGAAAGTCCAGCATAAAGTAAGATCTTCTCTGAAATTATATTTGAAAATTACACTATTAGTTTCTATTATTACACAATTCAATTATTATAACACAATGTTTCTTTACATGCAGAGTTAAGGAGTGGCATGTCAATAGATGTACTTGAGCAATTAATGATGCTGTTTTCAACTGCAGCCTTTAACTAATAACAGCTAATCAACATTGATTAGTTGTTCTCAGCAAACTTAAGAGGAGTATATACACACATGATATGTGCAGAACCTTTCAAAAGAAATATAGACTCTGATAGGTGTGTAAGTTTCTGTTCAGATTATTCAAGCACATCACTCTTGGGTAGGCACATGTCCCTTTCTGTCTTAATCTGTCTTAATTCTATAGCTATTGAAACTGGTGCCACCATTGTCATGCCTTTTAATTGATTATAAATGTGATATTTTCTTATTTTACCCTGTTAAATGCTGCAGAAAGGCAGTGGCATCATTTCAGACTCTTTCACTTCCTAAGGAACAGAATATCAATAGATTATTTTTCCTTGTTGTCAAAAATCAGCAGGTTGGGTGTGGTGGGTTAGTCTGAGAACACACAACATTGGGAGTCATGACACAGAAACTCAAAGACAGACTTTTGACTTAACAGTAAACACTAGAAGATGTGCCTTCACTCACTGGAACTGTCTGTAGAGACAAAACTTCCTGAAAGTCTGGAAAGAGATCTTTGAGCTCAGCTCCAAATTCTGGCTATAAGTCACATGAAGCAGAACTGAAAATGTGAATCTTGTTGCTAACAGCACAGCCTGGGCTGTGCACAAAAAAAAAAAAAAATTCTTTTTAGATTTGAGAAAACTGCCCTGTAAAATTCATAAGTTCTTACTGACATGAATATAAATACAGGGAAAAAATACATTTCCACAGAAAGAACATTAAAATACATTCTTAGCTTAGTTATAGCAATAGTTGGTAAGTGATCCTTTTTCACTTACCTTTTTCACCTGATCACAAGAGTACAAGCAAAACTTTTGATGTTTAAAGAGGTTTCTAAATTAAAAATTCTACAACAGCTAAAAGATAAGTAGGGAAAAAGTTGTGAAATTCTACAATTTTTAATACTCTCTTTTTGGAATGCCCAATCATGCTGTAAATTTTCATCTGAGACTCAAAAAGCATTTATGAGTCATATAAAATGCAAAAGGTAAATTATCAGACAACAATCTGCAGACAGATGTGTGATTTAACATTTCTTAAAGTCTATTTGAATCTCCTATTTTTCTTTATCTTTCACTGAGATTTTATTTTTTTCTCTCGTGTTTATACTCCTCATAGCATATGAGGAATGGGTTGGAGAAGATGAAATATCGGCCCTATTTCTGAAATCTCTTCTGATTGTTTCCATCTGCATTCTGACAAAATTGCTTGGTAAGAATAATTTGATCCCAGATGACCATGTAAAACTTACTGAAAAATTAAAAATCTCTTTCAGAGACCAGTGTGTAAGTAATGAGTTAGGCAGAAACTGACACAGCACAAAATGACGTCCCTTCAACTACTTAACTGAAAATCAATTTTTTTTACAATTTTTTTTACAAAATCATTGATTACAGCATTCAAGATAAATCACTTATTAAAAATTTGAAATGCTAAACATGCTAAGCATTTTCTCACACTCTTAAGGCCTCCATGGTTAAATCTGAGCTTACTGAGATGGTTAATTTTATTCATTTGCAGCAAGCTAATTATTTTTTAAAGTCCAAAAATTTTACTGCTCCTATGCCTTATTACCTTGCCAGTTAAAACTTTCTTCAAAGCTCAGAATTCTGCCCACTGGAATGGAGGGATCTTCAGAATTATCTGTGTGGATTCATTGCAGTCTATGTTTAACACCACAATGCAAAAGGAGAAACTGCAGAGCAGGAGAAGTGATATTGCTGAACACCAGACAGGAGTAAAGATCTTGTTTCTGAGCTGCAGGAGATTATTATATCAGCAGAAGGTACCTAGTCGCCACAGGGTCTGGAGGTTAACACCTTTCTTCCACTGCATTCCCCACCAGGACTTGTTCCTTCACCTGCAAGGTGATTATGGCTTTTCATTCCCAATGTACATTCAGCTTTCATTATACAATTGCCTGTGACCTCCTGACTATCACAGCAGGTTCATGTTAGGCCACATGTAAATGCCATTCACATAAAAAGGAAAAATTCTGCATCCCTGGAAGTGTTGAAGGCCAGATTGGATGGGGCTCTGAGCAACCTGGCCTAGTGAAAGGCAGGGGGGTCTGGAACTAGATCCTCTGTAAGGTCCCTTCCAGCCCTGGCCATTCTGTGTAAGAAGGAAAAACTTATGAAAGATAATGGATGTATTTATTAAGGAACTACAAGTACTGTAAAGAAAAGGAAAGAGAAAAGAAACCAGTTAATAACCACCAGTTTATCTCTCAACATTACAGGATATTTAGTTATCTAATTACTTATTCTTTCAATATGTTTCCAATTTAAATGGAGCTTAGAAGGCGCTCACTATCAGGATGTCACATGCACAATATTGAGAAGTAGGAGGAGACTAATTTTTCTAATAACATTGCTTTAAAATGTTCCTGCTATCCAGAGATTTGAGGGGTAAAAATTATGTAGGAATAGAAAAAAAGATATGGAATGAGCAAGAAAAGAGTCCTGAAAGTCCATCTTCTGATTAAACAGAATTCTCTTTAAGCCCATAATGGCACAACCCACTAACATACATTTATACCATGGGCTAGTGAAAGCAAATTTACATTCTGAACACACAGGCTGGAAAAGTACAGTGAAAAGACTGAAAATCTGCAAAGAAGGACAGACCTTCCATCATGCATATACTTTATTCATTAGGATCTAGCACATTCATTGTTAGAATAATTTTATAGTACTGAATGACAAAAAAAATAGGAAGAATTTAAAGTCTTTATACTTTCTGTTGCAAGTCCTCTGTAGACAGAGCAAACATTGTCTTATTTCACAGATCTGTAAATGGCAACAGTCAAATAAAAAATGCAAATCTAAAGAAGCATGAATGGGAAGCAGTAGGAGTGGCAAAAAGTAAAATAGAGTCTGGATGTCCCCTAACTTGTGGTAAATACATTTTTGATGGCTCTAAGATTATGTTTTATGGGACATGCTCTGTAATTTCATATATTTGTTGTTTGGAGGATAGGCTAAAATAGTGCTGCCAGTTTCCTTTCCTGGGACAAAGAGTGATGTGAATAAGGTGGAGTGTGTGCAGCCTATAGATTGTTTTATGCATATATATTGTCCTAAAATATTGAAGTGCAGATCTTTGGGTTGACATTTTATAATAGAGCTGTAATGCTTTCCTTTACATCAAACACTCTTGTAGGTGGAAGATACTGGTTAAAATTAACAACACTATCATTGCAAAACTACACTCTGAAAATATGCTTCATGCTTCCTCAAGAAGTTTTCATTTCTTTTTCCTCAGCTAAATATGCCCTTTCTTGAAGGGCAATGCAAAGCAGAAAAAAGAAAATATTACTTTGGGTCCATAAGAGCTCCTGCCATGATGGCTTTCAAAATAGCTGTTTTATGCACTGAGAGAAAGCAACATAAAACTTTAAGGCTCTTTTTCATCTAAGTAAAATATGCCTATTTCTCTGTCTGCTACTGATTTATGAATGGTAATAGTGAGAGCGTTATAGTGGCAATGAAATGTCTGTGATGGCTTATTGACAGGAAACTCTCCATAGACAAAATCAAACAAAATCAAACTTTGAGACTCTAATGCTTGTCATTGGCCACAGGAGACAAAACTCAGGAAGAGCTGAGGTTTTCTTTTGTTCAGATAGAGCCTCAGAGCAGGTGCCTCTAGCTGTCATTAAGTGAACTGAGGATATGGTTATTTTACCAAGAAGTTGGTGAAAAAGAGGATTAGGACTTCAGGACCAAAAGAACCGGTCTGATCAGAAATTTTACATCCCCACAGCAAGAAGCAGCAGATATGGGCTGAGGGGTTTCACCAGTGGAAAGAAAAAGGCCAGTGAGCTTTGTTCATTATCCAGAAAACCACTCTCCACTGTCCTTTTTGAGAGATTCTATAAACAGCATTATATCCTTGTAGTCTTGCTGCTGTTTTCATTCTCCTGCAAAACAACAAACCAAGTGAATGCACAATTCTCATGTAACCATGAACTGACCCACTTCAAGGTCTCAACACTTTTCTTCGTCTGTACCTGTGAACGTGAAACTCTCATTTTTGATGGTTGTTTACGTCAACCAGGATACAAAATATATACAGAAGTCAGACAATAGTTATTTGCAGTTCCAGCTTTTTTTTCCCTACTGCCACAGGAGAGCACAAGCAGAAAATTCAAAAAAAGCCAAATCAGTGAATTGTGCATGTCAGCTAAATAATATTTGCTGATTGAAGTACATGGGGAATGAAAGCTGAAGAAGCAAATCTTTAACACTATTCCTTTTAGGCTGAGAAGCTGCTTTTCAAGCTCTATCATTCCAGGTGAATTTTGGGGGGGGGGTTGGAATCCAAGGGCTTTGGAAAGCCTGTGAATACAGTCAGTTATTCCGTACTTCCATGCCTGAATCCTCAATATTTAAAATCAAAAACAATGTGTTTTGCAAGAGAAGGATGGATGCTGCAATGTTATATGGGTGCATTTTAATAGGAAACCAGTAAATGACAGACAGGGAAAATGATGGCTGAGAAGACTGGAAAAATGCTTGGATGAGTTTGCATAGCAATTGCATCTTGCTACAGCTAAAGTATCCCTTGTGCAAAAAATATCTCTGCATTTAAATGAAGTGTGGAAATAGCTAGGTTCTTTTCTGCTTTACAGTGTCCTGGGTATACTACTCTGATCAATGTAAAGTAGAACCATTCTTATTCCTTTTGAGACTTCTCACTTCTGTGGCAGTTTTAACTATCCTGTTAAATATCTTATTCAGGATCTGCCTCTGTAACTTGACGACAGGAAACTGACCTTGAAAGACAGAGGAGTAAAAGTACAAATTGTGGGTAGAAGGGAGAAAAAAGGGAATAACCTGGAAGACCTAAGAACTAAGGAGAAGTAGTGTAAATGCTGTTTCACAGATATTTATTATCTTTCCTGACTTCCTAAAGAACAACATATTAAAAACACAGCAGTGTTGATCCATATGGCTTCACTTGTACGCACTTTAAGAAATAAGCTGCATTTTCTTCATCGTTTAACCTTTTCTCTGCCCTGCAGTCACTTTCAATATTCCTGCATTCTTCTTCATTACAATCCCCAACAACTGAAGTTAAAAAAAATGTTTCATGTATACTGTAATGATTTTGAAAAGTCCAGACCAACCTGTCTTTCAAAACTGCCAGAGTTACTCAAAGCTTGAAGCACTTGAAGCCCACTTTGCAGCTGTTTGTCAATGTTTTACAAAGGCTAAATTTTTTTTGAATGTGTGATTGTGTAATGTTTATATAGAAACAATAAGAAAACAGCATCTTTTCTTTTTTTGTGAAGGGAGGTGGTGTGAGTTGTTTTGTAAGCCTAAATATCTCCAAAATGTCATGTGTGTCCCTTTATCAGGACATTTCCAGATACCTTAAGTCTTTCATTAAATAATCATATATTTTCAAAGTATTAACCAGGAATCAGCATTTGTGCTCTGTTACATTTCACGTTTGGTGCTGAACCAAATCACATTAGCCAGGGAATGTAGGAAAGGGCTCCATTCAAATTGTCTCCAGCACCAATGGGAACAGGCTGCGCTGTTTATATTCTTGAAGCAACCTGAGCCAAACTGCAGCCACAGTCTCTCACAGCTGCTGGTGAGTTGACTGGCAGAATCTTGTTTCTAGGACAGAGAACTGGTGATCCTGAGCCACATTTCCCAGAGGGTTCCAAGACCTTGTCATTGTCCTTTTTGAACAGGGCGGCGATGATGCTGTTTGTGCACCAGAGATTTAGGACTTTGTCTTTTCACTGGGAGAGACACTCATTTTTAAATCAGTGACAAGTTCCTAGCTCCTCCTGAGAATCTAAGTCCATGGAAGAACTTACCTCTCTTAGATGGTGTCAGTACCTTGAGAGTGGGTACAAAAAGTATGTTTGGCCCCTCACTCCTAGACCCATGGGGACATGTTCAGGGACTGCAGCTGAGTGACTTCATGGAATTTCTTCCTCTATTTTTTTCTTCTCCTTGTTTAATTAGAAATTTCATACCCATAACCTCTCTATAAAATTTAATGTTGTCTGGAGGTAATTGAGGTTTATGTAAATTTTTATGATGTACTAATGGCTTGAATAGAACTGAAACTAGAGAGTATTTCATAAAGGAAACTGAAGACTGCTGATGAAAGATCTCTAGAGTCAGCATGGAGAGAGACAAGACTGCCTTTCATCAATATAATTCTAAGCTGAGCTAGTCTATTTTCAAATATAACATTTAGACCTTTGGCTATTAACAAAAAAATAGTATATAGCCATAGTTTCCCATACATTTCCTGAGCTGAACTGGTGGTAGAAGGAAGGATTTCAATATACTAATTTACTTCAACGTTCTGAACTTTTTCTATCACAATATGCTCAGACCATTTGGAATTTTAATGCCTGGAAATAATGCCTTTTAAAAGTGCCAAAGAATTTGGAGGAATTAATTCTTATTAGAGCAGGTGAGAATACAGCACCCTTGGGAAAGATAATGTATAACAGTTCTTTGCCTTTGGGTTCATCTCTTCATAAGAAACCCATCTGATCACCATCTTAACATTTTATTACACAGTAACTAGTCACAGAAATTCTTATTTCTATGTTTTATATTGCTACTGAACTGAGCAAGGATCAAAAGCAATCACTTTTAAAGGAACTGCAGTCATTTCACTCCCACAATATTTTATCTTCTTTGCTTTCTCTTGCTCCTTTCTTCTTCCATTAAAATGTTGTTATTGTTGGGCTTCAAAGTCATTGGGTTTCAACTAAGTAAAACCTTGTCTTTCATCACTGAAAACTATTTTCTTCAATGACCTGAAGATTTTTATGATGATTTATCCATCAGAAGAAGGAGAGAGGAAGGAAAATTATATTTGTCTAGATTTATAAAGTGATGATTCAGTATTCTGGATGCCTTAAAACAGCTCTCAACAGAAAAATTAACTTTCTTTTGATTTCAAGAAACTATGATTAAAGCCCTATATGAGAAAAAAAAATATGCAGTATTTATTTCATTATCTTCTATTCCAAGTCTTGCTGGATTCAAAAACCTTTCTGCCTCTCCTTAGGACAACTTTTATAGGGGATGAAAGATTTTCTCTATTGCACTTCAGATATTTTTTTTACTTGTCCACACAATTTCTTAGTAGCCTCCAGTATGTGACCCCAAGAAGGAAGACTTGGCAACTGTTAGAGCAGTTTAAAAGCAAGATAAAGAGTATTCGAATAGCAATAGTAGTTTTGCAAATTAGCTGAATTTTTCCTGCTACCGGAAAAATTCCTTTGAAGCTGGAAGCAATGTGTATTCAGAAGATGGAAGGGGGAGAAAATACTTTGAGTGTCCCAGAAACCTCTGAATCAATAAGTGAATATTTGGGACCTGGGCCAGTGCTCTCACTGAAATTGTAATGGATCTCTATGTTTCAGAACAGAGCACTCCCAGGTGGTCTTAAAAACCCATCAAGAGAGGATTTTCTCTCTCCATGGTTAAGCTATTTCCACTTTAATAACTGACAAGACATGGAAAACTTCCCTATGTAATTTGTTTGCAAAGGCATGCAGCCAAAGGAAATGTCAACATTTTTACTACAGAAAAACCCTATTAACAATATAAGCAAGCAAAATATTTAAAGTAGAGAAAAATAGCATCAGACAGGAGATTTACGATTTGTGTATGTGTGTGCAGGACTCATATATATAAAAATATATTAATTTTGTTATTATAAATTATCACTTGTATAGGAAGAGATGGGGTTTCAGGCATGGGTTTGTCTGTGATGTTTTTGGATCTTTTTTTATTTTTTTTTTCTCACAAGCCTTACAGAAATTTAGTTTACAAAATATTTGTTTCTGTTTAAGTATTCTCATAGTAAAGAAAGAAAGAAAGGTATGTCTCATAGCTGCCAATATGAAGAGAAAATAAACAAATAGTTCAATAAAAACACTAGATTCCACTGAAAGAGTTCCAGAGCAAACACTTATTTTCATTTTTACATTAGTAAGGGAATAAGTTTTTTACACTATCAAAAGAACCATAAGCATTCCCTATTTTTCTGGTTATAAATATGTTCCAGTAATGAAATGAGGCAAGTGAATCCTTAGGATGCCAGTAGCTCAAGAATACTTCTTATTTCTTTTATATTTCTTCTTTATAAGAATACTTGCTTATTTATTTTCAAACTACATATGCTCAGTTTTTTCTATTTCTTTTGAATTTGAAAAGTAAAGCTTAAACCAAAGAGACAAGACACAGTAGTAACAACATCTTACTATTTCGAACTATCAAGGTTATTAAGATCTTTTCCTTTAGGATGAAGTGTTCGCATGTGGCAGAGTTTTGCCATTAATTCAGGTGAAAGAACATGTGCACCTGTTTGATTGAATGTCTTTGACAAGTGCTCCTGACAAATCCCACTGACCCACACACAGGGCTGTAGGCAATAAAGCCCTCAGCAGAGGCAGCTGGCTGACTTCTCAGAAATCAGCATCCTGTTGAGTTGATTCAGGGTGCTTTTCTTTGCTTGAGTGCTATGACACTGCCACTGATTGCTAACCTGAATGTCACAGGAAGAGTTATGCTGGGAAGTTATTTCAGAGCTATATTCTGACATGTTGCTGCTACATTTCTGCAAAGTTTAGTTGAACTTGCTTAACAGAAGCATCTGAGCTTTCTTTGCCATCTTTCTAAAGTTTGCTTGGCACTACAGGCAGTTAATAAGGTCTGTTTAAGACCAGTTTGGCTACAGACATGGATTTTTCATGTTATAGTGACTTCAGGGTACCTATACTCTCTTAAATATAGAAGTTATGGGGAAAGAGAGTATTTATTTAATAGCATCTTTGGGTAGTGAGCATGAGGATTTCAAGTTTTTTTGAGTATTTTGTAGTTCTGGACATCTACTCTATGAGGCATAGGGATTATGAGGTCTACAGAATGTTCTGTCTATGAACATGATACAAGTTTCCTTTGTTGTAATAGTTTGGAACAGAAAAAGATTTTTTCTTTTTTGTGTAAATAATAAGCTACCTCTTTAAGCTGTTTCTAATTCTAAGCTTTCTGATTTTTATTAGCTGAGACAAAGTTTATTCAACAGATTTCCTGTGATACAAACTGTGCTTTATGAAATACAATAGTACTCTTTTTTTTAAGTTTGTTTGGATCAAAGCTAGAGGCTTGCTGATTGTGACAGGATCAGCTAGATCTGCAGAGATAATAATGCAGAGTGATATAAATTAGAGTGCAGTATAAATCATAGCATTTTTATCAGTCTATGGCCTTTACTGTAGGATTGGTTTGCTACAGGTTGGTCAGGAGCTTTCAGATATATTTCAGAGGCTTTTTTTACAATAATTAAAAGGCAATCTAATAATTTTTGCAATGCTAGAATAAAATCTGCAATTAAAAATTAATAATTTTTAATTAAATAATTTAGACAATTTCTTGCTTTTTTCCTTCGCTGACTCATCTGTGTTACATCATTAGTTGTCATCTAGCAAAATTATAAGGCCAAGTTTGAGTTTTATGTTCTTTTCTTTTAGCACTGAAGTGTGCATTTAAAAATATTCAAGATTATATCTCATGTAAGAATAACTGACCACAAAACATTTATAAAAGGATCTACACCAGGGGTACATGAACAGATCATTGCATCAAATCCTCATGTATACAAGCACATGCTGGACATAACTAAAACTTCCAGTGTTGTTTCTGAAGCCCTGTTTGGTGGCATATCTAAAACATTCAATTTTGTTTTTAAATTATTTTTAGTCTGGTTGACTCTAATATCAATTGCCATTTTCTCCATGGTTATCTCTTCAAAGTAGAACTTCCTCCAAACTTGTCCTATGTGAACAGAAGGCTAGAGGATTTCAGATCAGTCACAGCAATTTATGTGCTTTCCTTATAATGACCTTCTCAGAATTATCAGAGAAAAAGAATAGTGTATTGCCCTGAAACTTCCAAGGGTCTCTGCAGGAGACTCAGGACACAGTTGCCAGTAATCACTGAAAGAGTCCTGCACACAGGAAAAGAGAAGTAAATGCAGTTTAAAAGCTGTCACATGAGGTTGTCTGAAGTCTTTATGGAAGCTGACAATGTAATAACATCACCTGCCTCTTGGTGATGATGGAGTTGATTCGTCTTTCTTTAGAATAATGCAGTACATGCTAAAAAGGTACAAGTTTACAGCTCAGCTAGAAAAACATGAACTGCATAGTTGTTCAACAGGTGACAATCTGTACGATGCATAGGGAGAGATGACATTCTCTATACATAGCTTCTGTTAAAAAATAGAGCTTATTTCTACTTCTACAATAAAAGAATTTAAAATCTTCCATTTAACCATGATAAGATGTACAGTCTGCAGCAGAATTTCCAGGAGCCCACCAAATGGGGGAAAAGGTGTAAGGCTTAAAGTGAACAGCTGACAACACAGAAGTCAGTTTTGATACAAAGAAGAGTAGAATGTCCAGGAAGATTTTGGATTTACAAAGTAGCAATGGCTGTGAAGACCCTCTGACTGAGCTGAGGTTGCTGAGTCAGCTGGTGCATCTCAACCTTTCTTCTGGAGTAGAAATTAGGTAATGTGTGTGATTATGGGCTTGTTTGAAGTAGATGGAGGAATTATGGGATGTTTCCTTGACCTTGATATTTGGATAAAGAAGCTATTTGGCCATCTCTTAATGAGAATGTGATTTAGATGTTGATTTAGCAGAGGTATACCAATACAGCTTAGCTGTTGATAATTTTTTAATCTCTGTTGTTTGCAGTATTCAGACAGCTTAAACAATAGTCTAGAATCCAAGCTGAGAGCCTGATAAATTCATCATTCTCATAGTCCTGTGGGTCCTGGATAAAATAACTGACGAAAGAAAAAGAAGGAAGTATCAACAAAAATTACAGGTTATGTTTCAATTAAATCCCCTTCATTAGCACTTGTTCAGGTATTCTGGCCAAGAGCTTAGTAGAATACAAAGAGAGAAATGAAATAGAAACACATAAAATTAAGGTAGATTATAGTTGGTTTCCAGTCAAAAGAAAAAAAATCTCTGCACCGTATGTAGGATGATGTGTTTGTTTCCAGCAATCACTTGCCTTGTTGGTTTTGCAGAAGGATATCAGATTCCAATGTATGAGTAGAAGTTCCCTGGAGGGAGGATTTTCCCCAAAGAATTGTTTAATATTGTGTCTCAAGTTAAGTGTGCAATGAAAATACATTGACAGCTCTTGCACTTTGAAACTCAAAGCAAACTGTTTTGGAACTAAAGTCTTAATTCTCATCTCAGGTGCTGTCTGGAGATATTTTATATTATTACAATAGAATTTTGCATCATGCATTTTGCTGCTTTAGAGTCAATAATTTTTGTAATGAAACTTGAGTGACTAGATACAAAATGGCATAGTGGCCTTTTAAAGACCTTTTGATACATTTGCATTTCCTACCTTCTCCTGCATAGGTAAAAATTATAGGAGTCAGTAATAAAGAATAAGAGAAAAGAACAGTGGTCAGAATACTGACTAGCCTGACAAGGCTACAAAGTGATTTTTTTCTATTTATTTATGTTGTGTGGGTTTGAAGGGAAAATAGGACTTTTGTTAAGTTGAGATTTGTGTGTCCTTGGTGACTACTTGCTGTTTGTTGGGGTTTTTTATACTTTTCAGACTACCATGAAAAATGAACTACCTTGGGCAGGGGGAAGGGGAAAAAAAGGTCAGTAAAACAGAGCTATATTGTACACTCAGTATCAAAGACTGCAAAAGAGTTCAAGCACCATAGGATTTTAATTTGCTCATTAAACTAAAGCATCAAAATAAACCATTTTAGTGTTCTTTTTCATGGTGTTTATGAAAAAGAAAGTTTATTGTGAAGAAAGACTTCTTTCCTAAATGGGAGTTTTGACTGGTCTGCATGAAGAACACAAGCAGTATTTTACTTCACTTGGGAATTATCAGTTCAAGCACAAGAGAAATGTGTGCAACAGACGTGCAGTCATGGAAACTGCATGTGTCAGTCTGGGATGAAATTATGCATTTTATGTGGGGATGGGTGAGTTTTGCATTCAAATGAAGAACAAAACACTTTATAGACAGCACAGGGTGTACTGTTGCAAAGCATTCATGTCAGTTCCTTATTATAATTGCTCTGTTGGCATAAAGTATTTGCTTATCATTTTGAAGTTTCCAGAAAATATTTTGTGTGTACATACTACAAATGAGTCTGGTAGTATTTTTCTTGCATTTTTTTTTCCATAATATTGTAACAATTTCCATAGGCTGATGCTGCAAGGAGAATTGTGAATTGCAGAAGAAAGGTTGAACTAATAAATCAAGACATTCAGCAAGGATTTGAAAGGGCTGAAGTAAAGCATAAATCTGAATCTGGCAAAAGTGCAGTGCTAACTTGGACAATAAAAGAACACATGGATATATTCCAGTCCCCACAGAGAGGCAAACATTGTGTACTATACCAATTGCCACTTTCTTCAAATACTTTCTAATGTTGTCAGTGGGAATCAAGAGGCAGAGACTGTGTTTCTCAACAGCAGAGTGTTAAACACCATCAGATTTTCCAGGTGAGAAGGAAAAGGGCAAGCTGCCCAACAGCTGCCATGGGTTTGAGGTGACACTGACCCTTGGCAACCTGGCCAGGTAACTTCTATTCATGGGGTCATGCCTGTCTTTAGAAAAATAGTGGGAAGGGGGCTGGAAAGTGAACACTGGAAAACTTCTCTAGAGAACGTCCTTTCATTCAGTCGGTCAGGTCTGTCTTTTTTAGAAGTATGGAACAAATACCAAGTACTTCCTTATTTTCTTCTTTCCATTCAATATGAAAGAAAAAAGTTTTGGGGAGGCTTGAGAATTTCAAATGGTTTGGATTGCTTGTCTTGTTTTCTATCTGTGGGAGTCTGAAATTTAATGACTCAGACCATTGGCTATTTCAAAAAGCGGTGGGTGCTTTGCTGATGGTGCATGGTAACAGCCCAGGTGCAGAGGGGTGCGCACCCAACACCAGAGGCTACAAGCTGGAGTTTGAGCCAGACAAAGGAAAAGTCTCATAAGATGCAGATCCTGCTAGGTAAGATAATGCTTTTTATATGCCAATACTTGTCCTTACACAACCTTAAACAAAAAAGTTTTATGCTGTGGTATAAAACTCCTCCAACCCCTCCCCAGGAAGTACCAAGACACTCATACAGAAGACTGAAGATATTCATCCCTTATGATGGAGTATTATTGGTTCAACTATACTGATGTGAGAGGCAGCTGTGATGTCTTTGGAAGTGCCATCAAGCATCAAAGACCCCTGAAACGCCCCCAGACTCATTTTTGGAAGGACAAGGCATGATCCATAGTGTTGCACCAGACATTGCAAAACTCCCCCACCCCTCAGCAGAGGTACCTGGGCCTTCCCAGCTGAATCTAAACATATATTAATCCATTGAACTGTAAATTCCATGGACTTCTTCAACCCCTGACAGATGAAGACTGTGTCCATCACTGACCAATAGATGCTGGAATTGCAGCAAACAAGTCTCATTGCTGGATCCACAGGTGGTGATGCCATTCTACTGTTATTCTTTCTTTTCCACTTTTTATTTTCTATTCTTTCTTTCCTTTTATACTTTCTTATTTTATGGGGTTTTTTTTTATATGACTCCATTTCTAAAGATGATAACCAAAATGGCTACCTACCTCTTTTCCATTGCAACTAAATTGTTCTGAAATAAACCTGCCATATACGTATTTATAACCACCAGACATCTAGTGTGGTTTTCCTCTAATCTATCCTAAGGGATCTATTGCTAACAAGAGCCTCAGTTACCTTGCCATCAGGGCAGATCATAACACGCTTTTTCTGGAAGTAGAGTCTTTTCCTATTTTTTTTTTTCTTTTTCCATGGAAAACACTGTAACAGAATAAGCATTTCATCATACTACTTTAGTGTTAACTCTTTAGCATAGTCTAAAGCCCATGTTTTCATAGAGGCAGTATATGCTTAAAACTAACCTCCAGAGCAGCTGATCTCTCAGCAAGAAAAATTAGAAGTTGATAAGGTTTCCATGCTTAATTAGCTATAGAAATTGAGCTAATTTTCACTGTGAAGAAAAAAAAAGAGAAAAGTCTAAAATCTCACTGGTCAGAGTGCATGAAATTCTGCTCTGAAAACCTCTACATGGAGCAGCTTATTATCAAGTTATTGCTGACACTTTTTAGGTGCACTATTCCGAAGGTTTGAAGGTTTAGTAGCAGGAGCACATTGCTCACACCTCAGCTACTCCTGAGCTGCCTGGAGAAGGAGCACTCTGTCAGATTCACCAGTGAAGAAAACTAGCTGAATGGCTTATAACTTATCTTCCTAAAATACCAGTGGAGCTTGAGTGCTGTACCTTGTGTTGGATAATGAGGCAAAGTTCTCTATTTAGTGTCTCTGGAATCACTACTGTAACCTTGGGCATAAACACAGAGTAGCTTCAAGAATTGTTATCTTTCATACCAAGGACTCATCAGAGGGTGTGTTAGAAGAGAAATCTTCATGTGGTGAATTAGCTCGCAGTGATTTGCTTTAATTTTTAACAAATATCTGACAGAAAATGCAATAGACATGTACCTCTTCAAGACTCTGTGAATAGTAACAGTTTCATCAGTTTCTTTCCTGATGATGTGTTTCTTTGAAAAGTTTAATACCTTACTTCCTCAAGTATTCCCTGTGTCTAGGGGTGCTGGTCTGGGCTGGAGTAGAGCGAACTTCCTTCAGAGTGGCTGGTATGGGGCTGTGTCTTGTATTTGTGCTGAAAATTGTTGTTATTTCTGAGCAGGACTCACACAGAGACAAGGTCTTTCCTGCTTTTCATACTGCCATTCTGATACCGTGGAGTTGTATGGAAAATTCGAGAAAATACAGATGGGACAGCTGACCTTAGCTTGTCAAAGGGATATGCTTTGTTGAAAGGGACTCACCAGGAAACAATGACAATAGTAGGAATGTTAGCTGTAGCCCACTGCAGCACCCAGAGTGTGTTTCTGAGGTCTGTGTGATTTGTGTCCCAGACATGCTTTTGCACATATGAAAGCTGATGCTCCTGTACCTCCACCATTACGGAGGTATAGCCCCCTGTTATACCAGGATTTCTCTATGTGATTCACAGCACAAACGACACACTAGAAGCCAAACCCTGTTCCATGACGTGTTCTGTCCCTGCTCCTGTATATTGGCATGTGTTTACAGGTGGAGATGATTCAGAAGCAAAGCTTTTATTAAGGCAGGCTAAATGTCCAGCTCTATTATTCTAGGATGACCCTTCCATTTAACGATAAAATTTCTCAAAGTACAATGTTGATTGCACTGAGAAAAGCAATAGCTTTTATTGGGTCACAAAATGGGATATCTTCTATGTAAATGTAGCTAATCAAGGACTGTTAAATAGTGTATTAACATAATTTAAGTACTAATACATAACTTAAGTAGGGATAATTTGTCTAAGAATCCTACCTGTTTCTTTCACTGAGCGGTCATTAGCAGCCTCAGTCATTAGCAGTCATTGCAGCCTCACCAAACGGCACTATTTATTCTGTCCTTTTCAAGCTGTGTAAAATCACTCCAAATCATGTCTTCTCTTTACCTGAAATGAGAATAATAGCTTAGATTTTTGAGAAAGAAGTACAGGAAATTTAAAGGCCTCATTTCTCCTGTAGGATAACCTTCAAAAAAATTAGTGTCTAGCCACTTATTTATGCTGATGGATATAATATTTGGAATTTCACATTCAATCAAGAAATTGAACACTGATATAGCACACAGTAAGTGGGATGATACCAAACTAAGATTAGGTCAATTTAAGAAAATTACTCTTAAGTATTTTGAGGGGTTGTATTTTTTGAATACTACTGCTGATTTTTGAAGTATTATTATTTATTATTATGTGATTTTGTGGCATTTTCTTACTTTTAAATGTTCTCCTTGCTCCTGAAGCTTTGTGAAAAACTCTAGCAAGAAAGGCAGAATATTGACTGACAGACCACATATGTAAGAGAGAAATTGATGCCATTAGATTGTTCAGTGGATTGCCTAAGTGAACAAAGTGAAATAATATATTGGTAATGTTATGTGGTGTGGCATGGAGTAAAAAAAGTATATTTCAGACAAAAAATCATGATTGTTAAGTTGATGGCTCATGATTGGCATGTTTTTTTCAACTTTGAAAGAATATTATTTCAATACCAGGAAGAAAGGAGAACTGTAATTATAAAAATCCAAGCAGTGGGAGCTAATCTTGTATTTCAAAGTGAATAGATATACTTGTTGTTTTCTTGAATGCATGGAAAGTAAATTAAAGTGGATTATTTTTATTTTTTTGATTTCTTTATTTTTATATCCATGGAATTTATTCCTTTCATTTTTTCTTTGTATTTTCTTGGTTTCTGTTTATGGGTTTTTTTATTTTTTTTTCTTTCCATGGTCCTTGGTCTATACTTAGTTTTGTCATTTAAGACATGATATTCTTCCTTGAAGCATGTTGCTCTGAGACATATTAGACCAGGGATATAGATCTGAGCTTCAAGTGTTAACCTACTGTCATCTGAAAAGAATGAATCTAATTTAACATGTTCTAGTTAAAGTGTATTCTAAAATTGGATCTTTTTTCACAACTGCTCTTTATTCCATTGTTTATGGAAAACTGGTAAATTTTTCTTCTAAGTTGCCCCTTATTTTGATCTTATCATAGATCAAATCAAATACGTGCAAGCAAGTTTATGAACTTTCTACACTTTTATTTTTATGCTTCTCCCTTTATATTATTCCATTAAAAGAGTACATTTCCTGAGCAAGAGCAAAATGTTACTATATTCCAACTAAACTTCAGAATTCTGGGTGATTACCAGGCCCCAGTGAAGGTTAAATAATCAAGTATTAATGAAACATAATGAGATGGGCAGAGAACCATCAGAAACTCCAGAGGGTGAGTGCAGTGTCCTGCAGCTGGGGAGGAATAACCCCCGGCACCAGCACAGGCTGGGGCTGAGCTGCTGGGGAACAGCTCTGTGGAGAAGGAGCTGGGGGTCCTGCTGGACAACAAGGTGTCCATGGGCCAGCAGTGTGTCCTTGTGGCCAAGGAGACCAATGGTGCATTGGGAAGGGCGTTGCCAGCAGGCTGAGGGAGGGGATCCTGGTCCTCTACTCAGCCCTGGTGAGGCACATCAGGAGTGCTGTGTCCAGTTCTGGGCTCCTCAGAGCAAGAGAGACATGGAGCAGGTGAAACAGAAATCAACAAGGATGTTTAAGGGACAGGGATAGCTCTCATATGTGGAAAGGCTGAGGGAACTAGGCCTGTTCAGCCTTGAAAAAATATGAGTTAAGCAACTGGTGAAAGGGGAAACATCAGGCACCAATGCTGGAACAGGTCAGGCAGGAGGTTAGCAGTGGAACACTTCAGTAATTGTTTTGAGACCAATCTGCTTAATGACATGAACAATGTTGCTAGCTTCTTACCAGAAAGTGTTTAGGTGCTGTCAACAAATATCATTTCATGTAAAAAAGTTATAAGACGTTGACAGTTCATGAGAATAAGGGAGACACAAAAGCACAAAGGCTTATAAAAAGAATTTCTGACCAAGTCATTATCTGATTTTGAGAGACTGGACCCTAGCCTCTGCTCCTACTGAAGGTCTGTTCCAAAAGCTCATTTACATCCATCTTCGAATTTCTAGTCTGTTTTACATCAACTTAAGACATTTGGTCTAATATAAAAATACCTAATAGTCATGTCCCACCCACACCCCCTCTGCCCTTCATTTATTGCTCTCAATTATTTAAAGGGAAGTAATTCACTTCTGTTTGTTTTGGTTTTTTTTTTTTGTGGACCAAAGCTCTGTTTATTTTCAAGATCATAATTTTCTGTGGCTGTTGAAAGTTCCCTCTGTCTTTTACTGACTGTAGACAATCAGTTGTAGTGAACGAGGTTTGCACTTTTACAAAGTACTTTAATATCTCTATTATTTCTGCTGAGATACCTTAGCTGTTGTAATACAGCTACAATAATGTTGTAATACAGGATACAATTTGCCTTTTTCACAGCTGTAATGCATTAAGGACTTGTAGCAATCATCTGATCACCCAGCACATGTGGATCCTCCTTCTCCAGAGATCACTGAAACACTGAGAAATAGCCTAGGTAGAGCACTGTGGCATTCCAATGGTTTTGTGATATGTATGTGCAGCAAGGGACTGGAGAAAATTTTATTAAGACCATTTCTAGGAAAATATTAGCATTAATGAAAGCACCATGAAAGGCAGAATTTCAAACTATATGCCCTAAGTTTTCAGTTGTTTTTTCTCTGATAATTATTTCTAGATGTAGATGTTGAAAACTTTTCCTGGTTGTTTCTTTATTTGTAAAAAAAAAAAAAAAAAACCCAAAAAAACCCAAAAAAAATCCCAAAAACAAAACACCAAAAAAATACAAAAAAGACCCAAAAAAATAGAAAAAAAAAAAAAAAAAGAACAGCTGGGCAACACCAATGCTTCAAAATACTTTGGAGGTACCTGGTTTGGAGGGCCAGAATAATATGCAGATAAGGGGCGAGTGCAAATGGCTCCACTCCATACAGTTGGAGGTAAAGGGAACAGGCTACTCAGAGAAGTTGTGGATGTCCCATCCCTGGAAAGGTTTAAGGCCAGGTTGGATGGAGCTTTAAGCAACCTGGTCTAGTGGAAGATGTCCCTATCCAATACACAGGGGGCTGGAACTATATGATCTCCAAGACCCTTTACAACCCAGAACATTCTATGACACTGGTTTTAAAAGTACTGATACCTGGCACCATGTAACATTCATCTCTGCCAGTTAACAGAAGTCAGGAAATTAGTAGCATTTCTTTATTACATGCATTTAAAGTGTCTATAACAAAATACATCTTTTTCAGGCTGGAACTCTAAGTTTTTTAAATCTTTTTATTTCAAAGGGAATCCTAGAAAATCTCAAGGAATTGTGTGTAGTTTTTCTCCTGTAAGTGAAATGGCAGGAAAAACAGAAAGTCTGAAATAGAGGATAAAAGATACAGGAGCAGCACTCTCTGCCTGCAGTCCCTGAAGAACATCTTGATTTGGGTATTTGAAAGTTTTTCTTCACTCAAGTAAGTTTAGAAGTGGAGATTCTGTCCAAATGGCCAAAACCCCCAACCCAAAGAATTCAAACTTCAACCACTGCACAAAAGATGCCAAGATCCCTTCTGCTGTGTTCTGTATGGATTCCCAGGGAGGCTGTGTATGGTCTGCACCCAAGGCAGAACTAAGTGGGAAAGACTTTTTCAGATAATCCATAGTATATAGATTCATATTTTCCAGGCAGGTGGCAATATGCAGAGACCTGTCTCGTCTCTTTCCCTTCCATAGCATTCATTCTCTAACAGGTTAATAATCTATTCAGAACTGACTGCCACATCTTGATGGAAAATATTCTGGATTATTAGATAAAAATCTATCTTCTCATTAACTCTCTAAAGAGTTCAGTTTAGCAGATAACATTATTTTAATCAAACAACATGGAATATGATGATATTTGGGTTGGAGTTTGCTGGTTAAACTATGACAGTGTTTATATGGTTTCTTCCTCCTTGTCTTTACATGCAGATCCAGTGAGGTTAATTTTTTCTTTTTGACCTGAGAATTTTAGTAGGTGGAGATGATTAATGAAAAAAACAATTGGCCAATATTTTTTTTTTCTTGAGCAAGTTACATTATTAGGATAATTGTAATAGATACTTCACTGAAAAAGGATCAATAGCACATTCAAGTTTTAAGGAATAGAAAAGCTGGACTATAAGAGTTTCATTTTGGCATTTCACTGGGTTTGAGTAGATGAAACCAGATTGAAAATATTACGAGAGCACAAACCATCTGCAACAGTAAGACACTGGGAATCACTAGAAAATTGCTTTATTGATAGACCTCTTTAATAACAGCTCAAACTTAGAAGAAAATAATGTTTTTAAAATCTCTGTACAGCTAAACAGAAAAAATACCTCTTTTGTAAAAGATGTCTTCTACCTCATAATCAGAAAGAAGTGGCATAAGAGTTCAACAACATGATATTATCAAGATCACCAAATGAGACACGCAATCAGAAATGAGAAACCAAAATAAAGTAGCCAGGGCACATTTTCGGCAGAAGTGAATAGGAAAATAACACTCAGTAAATGAATGCTTGTCTTTTCTTCCAAGAAAATGAAACATAAATCTCCTAAAAATTACATTTATGAAAATTTGTCTCCTTCAGCCACACTCAGCACTTTCTGAACTGCCTGCAGCCATGGAAATTGTCATGGCAATTTATCACATATGGTCGTTTTTCAAAACTTAGTGAGTCTCCTCCCCTCTCTATAATATTTCTATTTTTCTAATTTGTGTACAGCTTTAGAATTTCTTAATTCTGAGCTATTTATAATGGATTGTTTCCCTTTCTGACTTCATTGCTTAAGTCCAAGATTAAGGTTTATGATCAGTTTAAGAAAAGTGACAAAGATATGACAAAAAGAGTAGGACTTAAAAAGTTATATTTCTATTAGGGTCAATTATATACCTTTTAAATACTATACAAAGTGTCAGACTGTTACCTGCTTCCATAAGTAATGTAAAAAACAAACCTAAGATAATTTATCCATAGAATTCAAAGTCTCATAAGGTGCAAAAAGACAGTGAGGAATTTGCTTAAAGATCCTCAGGAATCTCTTAACTTCTTTAGCTCCTATTAAAAGTGCTGGGTTTCATTCCATTCATTGGTGCTCTCTGTCTGGTTCTGGTTGAAATTGATATTGAAGGATGTAGATATGATAGAATAGCATGAAAATTGTAGAAACCCATATAAGAGTATTAAGAAATTCCCCTTGCATCCTGAGAAGTTTTTCTCCCTTCCTGAGCAGCAGCCTCAACTGTTTTCAGATTAAAATAGAAGATGCTGGCAAAAACTTCTCCAAAGACATTGTAGACTTTCCATTTTAAAATTCTTGCTTTAGTTTAAGTTAACACATGCAATATCTTCAGCTCTTTATCCTGAGAAATTTGAGACAAGATGTAACAAAAAGGACAAAGAATGGGCCACTATTGTCAGTCGCATATGAGAATGATGCCTCAGCCTCTATTTAAAATACTTTGCAATGCAATCAAAGGCAAAAATAATCATAAATGTGTATTCAATCTTTAAGATTTATTCTTTTCAAATCTCTTTAGGATTATAATTGTGTTTGAACCTTGTTGTCCTTGTATCATAAACAGTGAACATCTTTTTGCTCACAGAGCAAGGGTTGGCCATCTGTAAAACAGTCTAATTCTACAGTTTTGGCATATGGCTCACAGTGCAGAGCTAGCAAAGGCTGTCTGCTATCCTTTAGAGCCAGGTACAATTCCTTAACAACTGTCTCACTGGCTGTATGGGCTTGGGAACAGATCCTGAGTAACCTTCAGACGGGAAAAGAAGGCTCAGCAGCAGCTGTGTTTTTGTTAAGACCAAAATATCAGACAACAGAGTTTCATAAGCAGGCAGAGGACTCTCTCTGTTAACAAATATCCCTGGACATGTGGAAAAGCAGCAGTGTCCTGACCTTACTGAGGACAGGGCTTGTACTGTGACAGGCAATCACATTTCTCACGTCTCACATCCTTCCATATGTAAAAGCCAGCTGAAAACAGATTTATATTACAAAATCATCAGTACTAATAAATCATTAACAACCCAATAAACAAACCTAAACAAACCCACAAAAAAAAAAAAGAAAAAAAAGAGTGTGTCTCTTGCCTCTGATGTTATGTGACAGGGTAAATGCAGACAAAATAGCAAAAAATGGAGCCTTTAGGTTTTTATGTGAAGGAGAGGGTGTCAGAAGCTCCATGGCATGTTTCCCTACCATTTGGCATCTGTGCTCTTTGTGAGGGAGGTCTGATTAAATGACCTTTTGCAGTCCTAAGTTGCAGTAATTTTTGCCTGAAAAGTAAGATGATGGTTTCCTTTGACTAACAAAATAAATTAACCTACCTGATTCAGAAAGGCTGCCTTTGTTAAGAAAAAAAGAGATGCTGAAGAGCTAAAATATACAATTCTACCCCAGGAAACCACACAGTGGGTTGCATAGCAAAATTGCATGTGAAAATGAAATAAAAATAAAACAAAATATAATTTAAAAAAAAGAAAGAAAGAAAAAAAGAAAGAAAATATAATTTGTGGCTTAAATGTGTAAATATATTACAGACTTTTTGTAGCCCAGCATGCACACTCTCCTGAGGGAACACCTAGTTCATGTCTACAAAGCTAACAGTGGGCAAAAGTGAATATGATAATCTAGACTAAAACACTGAAGTTGTATGAGCTGAGCAAAGCTCTTTGGGTGATGGCAGCAGCAGGAGTCCATGGGATGCCAGGAAAGCCATAAAGACAGGAGCTTGGAAGGCAACTGTCATTTCCCCATGGTGTTTAGAACTACTGATTAATGGAGAGTGATGTTAGTGTTCTTCAGCTAACCTTTTTCAAGGGAAAATAAAGTCACTTTCAAACACTGTTCTCAGTTCATTGTTTGTGAATTCTTCAGGTCTGGGGATCTCCATTAGCAATTCTGTTTATACAGTTTGGTTTATTAAATATATGCCTCAAGGGAAATAATTTTCTTTTATTTGCAAACTAGACTCAAGGCACTGTAGAATGATGTCTTGTTTTAAATTCAGTATGTAAAAAATGAGGTTTCTTTATTTTAAGAGCTAGAAAGTCCCATAATTTTCAGATGATGTGTTCATAACTTACCTCCATTTCTGAAGTGTCTTTTTTTAAAATACAATAAACTCAGCATCCCTTTGGAACCCATTATGGGAGGCGTTTCCATACAGCAAAAAGTTACCTTAAACATCCTAAATTTAATGAGGTTTTTATACAAGCATTTGTATCTCTGAGGTCACCATAGCCAATGTGTGCTAAATTACACTGAATAAGGATGGGGACGCTGCTGTCAGCAGTCCTAGCAAACTCTAAAACCAGAATTTAATCATGTATGGCTGATGCATCCATTCTGTTTTCCTGCAATCTGTTCCCTATATTTGATTAACCTTTTTAGTTGAAAGTCTCTGCCCAAGTGAAACATTTAGTTCAATGGAATGAAAGTAATACAGATATGCAAAATGTCAGGCAACAACCAAGGTGTTCTGCCAAACTATTCTGCAGTTACAGCTGACAAAATCTATTTGTTTGTAACTAGAATTTGACAGGAAAATGTGTATTTGCTGAAGAAAATATGTTTCTCAGTGGCTAGAAAAATTGTCCATACCATCAAAACTTGGAAACTGTTGATATAGTATTTCATCACAAATGCTGCTTAGACACATTTCTTCTTCCTTTGTGTTCATCAAACCTCTCAATCAGAGTATTTTTCTCATGAGACATTGTTACTGGAGCTCTGATGAAGTATTTTGATGGCTCACCAAGGATGGAGCCCACTGTATAACACAGAAAGCAGTGAGAAAGAGCCATGAATTGCTATCTATAGTTCTAGTTTCAAACAGGATTTTTTTTTTTTTTTTTGCAAAAATGTGCCTATTTCCTCTTGGAAATGGATCCTGTCTGGATGTCTTTGCCACACATAGCTGATAGGTGCCAGCACCATTCACTTTGCAAACCTAACAAAGTAAAATAAAAACAAGCTACTAGTGCTCCTCAACATCTCTATTATTAGCTGCTAAAAGATATAGACATCCTTATATTATAAAGCATGAGTGGGTGGGGTTATAAGAGTTATTTGAAGATATTGACTTGGAAAATCATTGTTGCACAGAGCATGTACACCTGTACTGTATCTTTTAGTTTCTTAGGTTCTTTCTTATCATCTTGCAGATGTGTTTTACTTCCACGATTACCATCATTGTTTCACAGCGTGGTGAACAGATACTAAATTCTTTATAGTGAATCTATGAACCTCATCTGTTCCTCTCGCCACATCTCTCTCTCTCACTTCCCTGTGTGCAAGCTACCACGATGAGCTGCTAAAAGGCAAATCTTGCCCTCACTTCAGCATGTGCAAATGACTCCAAGTACAGCAGAACAGCAGAGGTGTTTTCAGCACAGCCTATCTGAGGACTTCTTCTTCCTCCTTATTTCCTAAAGGGAATCATTCAACATGCAGGAATTTAGTGTTACTGCCCAGGATCAGTGGCATTTTTTGAAAGGAGAGCATCACCCACCCAGGGCATCAGTGGGATGCTGCTCCCCAGTGTATCTGGTAATGAGTCCTTGCTGCTTACCAATATTGTAGGTAGCTGAAGACATGTCTCATCAAGCAGCCCCACTAAAAACCTTGATAAATGTTTCCAATGCCAAACTTTTGTACTGCACTAGGATTTGATTTAAGCTATAGAAACATTTAAATTACAGTAATTCTACTGTGTTTTGAGTTCTGTACTCCAAGGACAGCAACTATGTCCATTTGTGGATTTTCTGACCAGGTAGAATTTCGTCAGGGAATGCAATTTCTAAAAAAATTATCTTTTTGTGGCATCATTTTTCACAATCCTTCTTGTAGGACAGCTTGTTCTTCTCCACAATACATCAACAAGGGGGGCACCCCAAAATAGAATAATAGAATCGTTTTGATTGGAAAAGCCCCTTAAAATCTGAGTCCAGCCATTAACCTGGTACTACCAGGTCCACCACTGAACCATGCACCTGAGCACCACACTGACAGCTAGAGGCCAGGCACCTCCAAAATGTGGGGAGCACGTGGTCACTGCCTGAATCAGTGACTGGACTCGAGCCCCCCTCTCTCATGGCCCAGAGGAGGCAGTGTCCAGCAGCAGTTTGGCCACACAGAGGGGATCTGTCAAATCCTCCACACCCGAGCTGCTGGGCCAGAGAGAGGGACTTGCTGTGGACACTTCCAAGGACACGAGAGGCAAATGTCTTTGTCTGTCTGCAACAATTATATAATCTTACAGACATTTTACTTTGTATAAATAACTAAAATAACTGCTGGATCTGGACCTTTATTTCAGATCTCCTGAGCTGTCTTAACCTTCAGGCCCTTTGGGGGCATAGTGAAATATCTCTGGTTCCTACTTCTTATCCCAGTTCAGGATTGTTGGGGGGGTGGTGGGGGGGGGGGGGGTGCTGCATTTTTTGTTTGTTTGTTTTTTTGTTTGTTTTGTTGGAGAATTTTGTTATTTCACTTTCTTATATTTTATGGAACAGTCATTTCCTGCTTGGGTCTTGTCAAATCTTACTGAGCTGACTTCCAGAAGGATTAATCAAAGCCTGGCCTGAGAATTTAGCCTTTTGTCAGAAATAAATCACTATTTTGATATTTGAAAAAGAAAAAAACATTGCTGAGGAGAACTGTTCCCTTTTTTAATATCTCTTTATGTCTGGGGAAAATATATTTTTTTATTACATAAATCATATGTAATGTTCTTCCTTGCATGCAAGCAATGAGAAAATATCCTCAGGCAAGTTGTTTTTCCAAAATAATCAGCTCAGGCATTCCCCATCTGGAAAAATATTGTTATGGTACTGTGGCTTAAAACCAAGTGAGTGATGGAATATGACTGATGTGAGCCAGTGTACCAGAAAATGTTTTTGTTTCAAATATTATACCTGGTCTTCAATCCAGTCCCAGCTTTAGTATTTTAGTTACTCAAGGGCGGACATCAAACATCTGCTCTGTCCACTCTTCTTTACTGCCAACATCATTAATTTTCCAAATGAGTCAGCACATCTCTATTTATTCTTTAATTGATTGGTAATACTGAGTTCTAATTGAAACTGTAAAATTAAAGTTACAGATTTGATTGTCTGCTAAGAGTTCAGAACACTTCCTTGATCAGAGCTGAGTCTTACAAATAAGCAAATGCAAAACAACATAGAAAAAATCAAATTCACAGTTCTGCAAAATGAGCTAACTTGTCTGCTTGCTTCTTATTTTGGCTGTAATACAGGCAATACCAAAATGTATCTGGAAGAGTAAAACAAAACAAAGACAAGGTGAAAATAAAACCTTGCCAATTTTATTTCTGAGGTGGCAAATCATCCCAAAGAGAGCAGCTGATTAAATACAGCCACAGGACAACCCAAGACTAATTTGCTTAAATCAAATTAGAATTTATTTCCAGACTCCATCCACAGAAATATGTGGATATAATTTGGTGGAAATGTTAAGGAATTATGTATTCAGCAAGAAACAAATGGCATGGAGCATTAGCATTCATTGGCCCTTGCTCTGGTATCAAGAGTTGTTCAAAGTCTCTCTCCTCCTTGAGGACAAAATTAACTAAATAGAAAGTTTTTTCTCCATTCAAGCCAACTGTATAATTGTAGAAGCAATTCAAATATTAAGAAAATAAGGTAACAATAAAGTTTAACATCCATTTTTTAAGGCAGTCTATAACATCACCTACTCTGGCACACTATTTTTGTCATGTGTAGTTAGGGACTGTATCAAGCCTTGACGGAGAGAAGCCTCAGTTGCACAGTTTTCTAAAATGATGGATCTCATCTGAAAAATAAAATTATTTTTTCATGCTCTGTTCTGGGTTTGAATCTCCTCAGATAAGCACAAAGAATTTCTCTTTTTTAATGAAATTATTTCATTCCTCTATTCCATGACTCATTCTAGCTCTAATTTTTTTTCTGTGTTCTGTGACTCAGACCATCCATCCTCCCAGTCTTCAATTCTATTTTTTTCCTTTGTCCCTCTGTATCCTTTCTTTTGTGTGAGATTTTTGCTCACATTTTTCATGTTGTATTAACTACTTTCCACAGCATGAACAAGATTCAGCCATTGGCTGCTAACAAGGATCTGTTGATGGTGAAAGAGATGTTTCTTCTGGCTTCATATCATTTCTGAAGCACATTCAAAAGTACTGAGAAAACAATCACCCTACAGGATTTCAGACAGAGCTGCAGCACTGTATTCAAAAGTAGCATGCATGAAGGCTCATAGAATCATAGAATGGTTTGGTTTGAAAGGGACCTTAAAGATCAGGTCTTTAAGGGCTCTCTGTGGGTAGGGACATCTTCCACTAGACCACATTGTTCAAAGCCCCATCCCACCTGGCCTTGAACACTCTCACAGATGGGGCATCCGCAGCTTCTCTAAGCAACCTGTGTCTCACCACCCTCACAGTTAAGAATTTCTTCCTAATATCTAATCTAAACCTATCCTCCTTAAGATTAAGGCCATTTTCCCTTGTCCTATCACCACATGCGCTTGCAAAAAGTCCCTTTCCAGGCTTTCTGGTGTCCCCTTTCAGGTGCTAGAAGGCTGCTCTAAGGTCTCCCTGAAGCCTTTTCCTCTCCAGGCTGAACAGCCCCAACTTCCTCTGCCTGGCCATATTGAAGAAGTGTTTCAATCCTTTGAGCATCTTTGTTCAAAGCCCCTCTCTGGACTCATTCCAACAGGTCCACATCTTCCTTATATTGCAGGCCCCAGAGCTGGATGCAGTGCTCCAGGTGAGTCTCACAAGAGCAGAGAAATTGGGCAGAATCAACTCCTTTGCTCACACTTCTTGATGCATCCCCATTGGCTTTCTGGGCTGTGAGTGTGCATTGCTGAGACGTGTTGAGCTTCTCATCAACTCAACACCCCCAAGTCCTTCTTGGCAGGGCTACATCCATTCTCCACTCAGCCTGGTTTTGTGCTTGGCATTGCCCCAGCCCAGGTGCAGGACCTTGCACCTGGCCCTGTTGAACGTCCTGAGGTTCGCACAGACCCACCTCTCAGAGTCCCTCTGGCTGCTGTGCCTTCCCTCCAGTGTGACAACCACACCACACAGCTTGCTGCTGCAGTCAGTCTTGCTGAGGGGCACCCAATCCCACGGCCCATGTCACCAACAAAGATGCTAAACAGCACCAATCTTAATTCCCCCCTGAGGATCCTAAACAACATTTTATTGTAACAAATATATTACATGTACTTAGATATCTACCGATACATCCTCTAGGTTTAAATTCACAAGACAGTCCAATGGTTTAACTTTATAAAAATCAATACTCTTTTTTAAAATTGTACTAAATATTGTCAGTTGAGCCAACATAATTTTCTGATGCAGAATGAATGAGAGGTAGTACTATACAGGCTACAAAAGAGCTCACTTCCAGCCAAGCCCAAGTGTGAGTTATCCTTACAGTACATGAAGTGGGAGCATGGAGCCATGCCCCATGTGGTGGAGTAGGCTCTGCAGCACTTGGAAAGCCCACTCTGGAGTAGAAGGAAAGTGTAAGGAGGGAGGAGCATCAGAGAGGGACAGCCATGTCATGATAGACCACCAACCAGTGCTGCCCCTCACCTCACTGAAAGGGCTGAGTGTGACCTGCAGTGACAGGGGAAAGGAGAGAGGTCTGGAGCGAGAGTGGAACGGAGCTTGAGAAAGGTAGAGCGATATTGTTTTCATGTCTGTCTTTTTTTCTCTCCCACTGCTCAAATTAGTAATCAAATACTTATATTAATTGGCAATTAATTTTCCCCAAATCAGGTCTTTAACCCATTATGTTAATTGGTCTTTGTCTTGCTTCTGGGTTCTTTTTTACTGTTTTCTCCCCTCCTTACCATCCCCTCCCCAGTAAGTGGGGCAGAGTAAGTGACTGCGTAGGGGTTTGGTTTCTATCCAGGGCCAACCCAGCACAGCAGTGTATTCAGGTCATGCAAAATTAAAGTATGTTGTTGAATGGCTGAGTGACAAAAATGAAAGATGAAATTTAGTGTTAGCAGTATTAATTAATGATCAGAGCAAAGAGACCAGAAAAAGCTCTAATATTGGAATTGTTCAGTCCTACTGCTCAGTATTAGATCCTAAGGAATAACTAATAAACATGGTTTTTTTGTGGTATGTTTTGATCATTTACAACTGACGCTATTACAAAGAAAGTTGAGCCACATCAACAACTTGACTCTCCCAAACTGTGACCACATTTTGGAATACAAATACGTTTAAAGTGTGGAAGTTCCAAAATTAAAATCAATTCAGGCTTTCTACAGGCAAGTTAGTCCTAAACAAAGACAGCATTAGCCATATTTCTGATACAACAATACCCTTTTATGAGTGTCCTACAAGGCCCATTTTCTATCTGAGCCAGATGATATGTCTCTCTTGAAATGTATCAACAGTGATGTGGTTCTTATGATTCACAATGCAGAGCTTGGACAGAGTAAAAACACACTACATAATGCAGAATATAGTGCTTCAGGGAGTGTGGCTGATAAGGGAGGAAAGGACACCAACTACAACTTACTCAGCAATGAACTAAAGAAAATTGCCTATAAATATTTTCTTAACCTAATTTGAATTAAAATATTTTATTTTTTTCAGTGAAAAAATTCAATTTGCTTCAGATTTGACTAGACCCACCATGCACTTTCTTATTAAATACTGAATTAATTTAAGTACGTATTGAATTTATTAAATTTTCGATTTATTATTAAATATTAAAAAGTGTCAAAATAAAGATTTTCCAGATAGACAATTACTTTTTCCACTGTTTATTGTCCACAAAGCATCACTAGAAAACATCTGACTGTATCTCATAATTTGGTGAGCTAATGAAAGCAGTTTAGTGGTCTGAGAATTTACAGACTAAACTGCCCTGTTTGTTTCTGATTCAAGGTTAACCACTGCTCCAGCTGTGTACCCCTACCTCTATAATAAGAATTGTGCCTCCCTTCCCACCCTACATCTCAGTCTACTTGTGTTACTACTATCTTACCAGTTCTATGCAAAATTATTTAGGTAAAAGATAAATGGAGAAAGCAGTCATCTGAACTGGGAGAGGGAAATATCCACTTGGAAAGAGAAAATAGAAAAGACCATAATGTATGGAGTAGTTGATCAGATTAGATGTGTTAATCCATCTGACTGTTCCACAAACCTCATCAAGTGCTGAATTTTTTTCAAAGACCAGACATAAAATATTGAATCAGGTAGATATATTCTGATGTTATGGTCCAGATTCCAGACTGCTAATTAGAGGCATTGAAAAAATACACCCCCAGAGCTGTACATCCAATTAGTTTCAAGACTGCAATTCCAAAAAAAACTATAATTTGTTCTTTGCTGTATTTGCTATTGTGTCTCACCTTAGTGAGAAAGTTTCAGTAGGAAAAAAATCCCACAAGAAAGGAATTTCGAGCAAAGATATATTTCTCTGTGAGAGGAAAATGTATTGAGGTTAGGCTCAGTGAATTACTGTGGTATCAGAGTGACAGGTGTTTAAGACGCATTTAAAGACAGCAGAAGTAAATGACAGCTGTGAATGTAGCAGAGTAGTTGAGCCTGTTAACATTTTCCAGAATTAAAGGTGCAATCTATCTCCAAAGCATACCACAAAATGCCAAGGGGGAGGGTCACCACAGTTTACCATTGTTGCAATATGTCTGATTACACAGCACCTCTGCTGGGGTTGAGACCCGTGGCTTTGAGCCACCCAGCGTTAGGTAACACCAGTAACTTCAGTGTTGAAAGGGGAACTGAGGCAGCCTTATGCCAGCCTTTTGTCATCATGGTCCTACAAAAGGAAATTTATTACCCTGCACAATTTGTGAGCCAGGGCAAAAGAGGACATGGCCATGACTGAGTCCTTTCCTTGGACTCCAGGGAAGCTACCACACTGAACTCAAGAAGGCACAAGTCCCACAGGAGAGACATAAAAGTGGGATCTAACAAAGGTAGCAGACATGGATGCTCCCTGTGAGAAACCTATATTTATTGGCAAACATATGCCCCTTCTCAACATGTGTTTTACCATAGCCATGCAGACTTTGTGGTGAACAGATCACCTATTACAAATGAGTGCTCTCCAACTATTATAAAAATCTTTCATTGGTTTCCTAGTTGAATCCTTGAAGCCCTGTCCTGCACAGGAACTGGGTAAAAAGCAAAGAGAAAGCTTCTTTAATTTCTCATTTAATTCAAATATTTTGTTTAAAATACATCTTTGAGCTACAGGGAAAGGAAGGCTGTCAGGTGGCTTTCAAATGTGGTTACTAGAAACAAAAATGTAAATGAAATTTAAAAAAACCTTCTACCTTCCACCAATAATGAAGCCATCAAAAAGTGTAACACTGCACACAGAAATAGGTCCCATTATGCAAATGCATCTCAGAATATCTTAATAGATGGGAGCCCCTCTGTCTCAGTCTCGGTAATTATAATGTACTGTATATAATTAAAATTAATGTAATTAAAACAGTCTCAGCACCAAGTTCAATTATGTCACTCAAATGTTGACTCTAGACACATCAGAACTGGTACATCAGTGTTATGGAGAAGATAACCCCTACATTCCTTTAGATTAATAAACAGCTGAGACTAAGAGAGGGTTAAAGGGTAAATAAAGCAATAATGAAACTCTTCTTCCCTTAAAATAAAAAAAAAAAAGTGCTTTATCTCTCAAGAGAAACTCGTAACATCCCAAACATCTCTGTTTTAATGAATATATACAATAACTAGCAGATTAAACATCTGATAAGGCAAAACCCAACAGTTTAATCCTCTAATATACCATTCCAAAAATTTTCCCTGTGAATAGGAAAACCCATACCTCTATGATCCACTGGTGGATGAACCTCAGTGTCATCAGCTTTACACCACTGCCATTCTCAGATCTCCACCACATCCCATGTGGGTCTCTCTCCCTGACTGGGCAAAAAGCTCACAGAGCCCAGGACCGCAGGGGCCCTGCCAGCCACCTCCTCCCTCCCGCAACATCACCCAGCATAAACCACAGGCAATGAGGACATGTACAGGCACACTGACCCTTTGCAATGGGAAATGGATGATCCTGGTTTTAGTAAAAATCTTGGTGATATCTTCTCATAATTCTTGAAGAAGTTTCTCTGTATCAGCATTGATAATGTATTCTTTGACATTGTCTAAAAAGTTTCTGAGATTGGGATGCTATGCTATAAGAATACCCAAGGTTTTCCAGAAACAGTGCTGATCTTGAAGGTCCCAATACAAGTCCTGAAACTGTGTTTCCAACAAGATGAAAGTTATGTATTAAACTCCCAGGAATCATGGAAGACTGTATCCTACTAGCCCCTCCAACACTGTCAGTTTACACAGATACTGTACTTATGTTACAGTGACAATCTTTAATATTTCTACTTTAACATTTCTTCCCTTACACATTCAAACCCTTTTGCAGCTTTTTCCTTGGCAAGTGTGGGACAATAGTTTTGCTTTCTGTCCACCTTTGAGGCTTCTGTGTAATACCTTCTATCTACAAAATAACTGGAAATGGATTAATGGGATAAGGCTGACCCTTAGCAACCATAAAACAATATTTCAGTTCAGCAGGGCTGCCCTTTCGTCATGATAAGATGAATTCATTCCTGACTGTGAAGTGGAACAATTTCACAGGAGAACTCATAGTTTCTCAGCTATTTTGCCTCACCTTTTATATCTGAAAATTATCTTAAATTACTCACATAGCCTAGCAATAATAAAGGCTCTGACTTTCAAAGAGCAGTAGAAATTCAAGATACGGAGTGTCTGGTCTTCTCTTTCTTATAAACACATATGCATTTCCATGGTTTTGGGGGCTTTTGTTGCTGTTGTTGTGGGGTGTTTTCCTTAGGGAAGGAGGGAGAAAAAGAAAAGTAGGCCACTCTAGGCTACAGGATATTTATATAGCTTAGCTGATTTTGAATGACTAAACTAAAGAATTTCACCACATAAATTTAAGAAATGGAGTCAGGCAATCTCAGATATATTAAGAGTTATTTTGCAGAGAAGGATAAGTGAGGTACTAGATGGCACAGGCTTATCTCTGTAGAGTTGTGGGGTGGGAGCAGAGGAACAATCAACCAGTGTAACCTCAGCCCAGGACTGGACAGCCAAACCAGCTGAAAGATTCATGAAGAGGACAATGACAAAGAGGAGTGCAGATGGGTTTGTCAGAGATAAAACATGTCAAATCAATTTTCCCAGTAACCTGATAAGATTTCCCAGGAACATTTTTAAGTACTAGGCTCCTCTCCCAAGATTAGTAATATTTTGGCACTTTCTCACATGACATTCCTAAAACAGGCTAGGGAAGCCTGGGCCAGACAAAAATATTACAGAAAAACTATTATAGATTGCAAAACTCTCTGGAAAATGGTTAGCCAGAGATTGAATGTCATCAGGTCATTATCAAATGGAGACATTTTTTAGTTTTGCAGGATTCTTTCTTTGGTCTTAATTAATATATTTTTGTTAATTATTACATATATTAAAGACCTGAAGGGTAGAAGAGAGATTATTCTCACTAAATTAGTACATGATATCACCCTGGAACACACGACTACTATGACAGAGAGCAGCATTAAAATTCAATACTATCCTGATATATAGGGAAACAGGCTGAAAAAAGTAATGTAGCTGAGCAGGAAAGGTATACATAGGGAGACAAGAATAATAAATTGCATGATCCAGAATCAGGAATGATTGCCTAGACAGCAGTTCTATGGAAAAGATTTGCAGTTTATAATGGATTACAAGGAAAACATGAGTCGACATTGTCATTCGTTGCAAAAAGACAAGCATCTATACTAGAACAAGCCCACAAAGCTACAGCCTGGCAAACACTGAATTTGTTTGCTGTAAAACACATTAGTACATTTGTGAACTGTAATTTTAACCTCTATGAATTCCTATGAAAAAAAAATATTTTTAGCCTTTTGAATCACAACACATAAAATAAAAATAGTATACACATGCAAAACATGGATTATTTTCTGGCTCATGCAGCCTAATATATTTATTCACAAAATATCATTTAAAAATACTGCAGATGATGTATTGAAAATTGTAAAATGTTCCCCTGTTGACTTCCATTGATGATTAAATTTACATAGGTGGATATTTTAAGAATTCATTTTCTTGATATGGTTTATACACAGTTCATTAAGAGACAAGGAAATAAAATGAAAACAATAATTGTAATTGTCCCCTACCAGCGTTATTAGGAATAATTTCTCAAAGTATTATTGCACTTTAATTAGAAATTTATAAAATATAGATTAGTTCATAAGCCTAATTAGAATTCCCATTATTTTTTCCTGATAATAAGAAATGTGAGAAGATGCATGTCATGCATTTTGTGCATCACTCTGCAACAGAGATTCCTTGACAAGCATATGAAATTCTTATTGCATTTTTTTGTATTCTTTGCCTTAGGAAAAATAAAGAGA
Source organism: Poecile atricapillus (assembly GCF_030490865.1). Classification (NCBI taxonomy): domain Eukaryota; kingdom Metazoa; phylum Chordata; class Aves; order Passeriformes; family Paridae; genus Poecile; species Poecile atricapillus. Next base: position 52,373,939 of record NC_081252.1, read on the forward strand.
AATAATTAGCTCCTGTTTGGGACTAACACTGTGTCTTTATTGGACAATATGTCCATTAAAGGCAGAATACTTTAAGTTCTTGACAGTAGTTACTCAGCTCATTATTTCAAATGCTAAATCCAAACCCCACTGCAGCACAGGTGGTTTATGGATATTCTGATTGTCAGTACAGCAAAACACTGTCAGTAATAGAGGCTGACAATTTTTGATAGTAAGTAAAATGTATTTCTTCCAAAACCTTGATCATTCGTCATTATAATCTACACATATGAATTTTGTGAACTGCATAGAACAGAAGGCCAGAGTGTGAAGCTTGAGGAACATCAGCCAATTATCAATATGCTTAATGTGTATTTATTTATATTTTCCACTGAGTGGACAATGAGGTGGGTTGAGAACTGACTGGATGGCAGGTCCCAGAGGATTGTAATCAATGGCACAGGGTCTTGTTGGAGGCCTGTGACTAGTGAGGTCCCCCAAGGTTCAGTACTGGGCACAATATTGTTTAACTTCTCCAGCAATTACTTGGATGAAGGGGCAGACATCTCCTCAGTGAGTCTGCTGATGACACAAAGCTGGGAGGGGCAGCCAATACCCCAGAGTGCTGTGCAGCCCTTCAGAGGGGCCTTGACAGGCTGGAGAGATGGGCAGAGAGGAACTGTCTGAAATTCAACAAGGGCAGAGCCCTGGTCCTGCAGCTGGGGAGGAACAACCCCCAGCACCAGCACAGGCTGGGGCTGAGCTGCTGGGGAACAGCTCTGTGGAGAAGGAGCTGGGGGTCCTGCTGGACAACAAGGTGTCCATTAACCTTGTGACCAAGAAGGCCGATGGTATTCTGGAGTTCATTGGGAAGAGCATTGCCAACAGGTTGAAGGAGGTGATCCTGGCCTCCTACTCAGCCATGGTGAGGCCACATCTGGAGCAGGTCCAGCAGCAGGGCAACAATGATTAAGGTACTGGAGAATCTCTGTTGCAGGGAAAGACTGAGGGAGCTGGGCCTGTTCAGACTCAAACAAGTGAGAGGGCATCTCAACAATATCTGGAAGTATTTGAACGTTCAGTGTCAAAAAGATAGCTCCAGGCTCTTCCCAGTGGTGCCAAGCAATAGGACAAGAGGCAATGTGCAGAAACCGATGCACAAGAAATTCCACCTGAGTATAAGAAAGAACTTTTGTTACTGTGTGAGTGACCAGATACTGGAACAGATTGCCCAGAGAGGCTGTGGAGTCTCCCTCACTGGAGATATTCAAGAGTCATCTGGACACAAGCCAGTGGCATGTGCTCTGGGATGGCCCCGCTTGAGCAGGGAAGTTGGAGCAGATGATCCACTGTGATCCCTTCCAATGTGACCCATTCTGTGATTTAATTTATGTGATAGAAACAATGCTTAGGAGCAATAAATCACACTATAAGTGGTTATTTTTGAAAATTTATGAACAGAAGGAACTGAAGTGGAAAAAACATCTCCCAGATTATGAACAAGTCTGCTGGCAGAATGCAGTCACTAAAGCAATACTCAGAAATTCTGCTTGTCTATAAAGTGTACCTGTTACTATAGAGCAACATGGCTCAAAAATTATATAATAGTTCACCATGTGACTTTCCTTTAGATCAAATTATGCCTGTGCTTGTTGAGGATGAAAGATGCAGAAATAAGGCACAAAGAAAGTCCCCTCTTTGTCCAGAGGCCTACATTCCGAGTTGCCATAAAAGAAAAATCAACTTACCCAACTTTTTTTACTGAATAGAAGGAAAGATGATGTCTGCTTCTGTACTATACTGACCTTATGATCCCAGACAATGCAGAACCGGTCACAAACACTGGAGTAAAACTCATGCATCGAAGTGGTCATGGATATAAAAAGACACCTCTCAGGGTTAAGCAAAGATACTCTGGGTGTGTTAACCCCTTTGCATGAACAGGTGGGTCCAGAACAGGAAAGCAACTCTGAGCCCTTATGGCAAAATCTTTTATCTCACCACCTATGCTGGAACCTGCTGGAGCCACAACAGTGTGATTCAAACCTCATGCCCAAGGGATGATGAAAACATCTGCTGTAAGAAGCCATGTGAGAGAGACAACAAATGGAACTTGGCAAACAGCCTTACCTTGGCATCTCAAGCTACCCAGCTCACAAATCAGAGCCTCACAAGGGCACACTGGTAACAGTACACACATGGCAGACATATGCGTTGATACCAAGGGAGAGCAAAGTGCAGAGCAGCTTCCTCCAACAGGGGGAAAGGGAGATATCTTACTTAGAAATTAAGTCCTCCTTTACTTCTAGCAGGAAAGAATAAGCTGCTCGTTTCTGACAATAGGCATGGACCAGAGAGGCTTCATTAGCTGAGTGCATTCTCAGCCTCTGGGCATGTATCCTCAGGAAGAGGAAGCAACAGAGGAGCATCCTCCTCTTCTTTTAATATAGGCAATGGTGACAAAGGCTAGAGGTACTTTTACACGGGTTCAGCTCCTGAAGCTGCATGCCTGTATGATTTGCATCTTTTCATATTCCTAAGGAGAATCACAACTACTATGAAGTAGTACAACACCATATATGCAAAGTGTGAGTCACTCATCTCTCCAACACGCCAGATGCATTTCTTATCAGATAAAAGAGCAGAGCAACTTAGCTTTGGAAATCAAGCAGAAAGCTTTCTCATATTCCCCTATGTTCCCTCTGAGTATCTGTTGCAGTTTTAAAAGGTCCTTGATTCAGTTTCCACAGGTAAAAAAAATGATCATGAAATAGTCATGAGCAATTTGCTCAAAAAAAACTGAAAGGCTTGGTGATCACACCCAAGGTAGCACAGAGAGTCCAAGAAAGCAAAACAGATCCAGTTGAATTACTAGTTATCAAATACATAACTCTTTCATAAACTAAATAAGATCCACCTTAAAAGCAATCTGACTTTCAGCCCTACAAGGAGTCCTGGAAGGTTGATCTGGAATATCACATTGTATGATTTCATGAGTCCACATCTGTAAGTCAGTATGCAACTGGATATACAAAAGCCTTAAGGAAATATCTAAAGGGCTTCCCTTTTTGCAGCTGCCTTTGCAAGGACATTATTTCACAGAGCCAGAAAATGTGTATGTTAGTTAGCAAAGGCTACCTTTCAGTACTGCTTTCCAATCCACTAACTTCCCTTCCCTAGTGTCTAGATAATTACCTTCTAGTTGTATCCCTAGAGTGGTGCCTAAGGCATAAATGTGGACAGAGACAACTAAAAAAATCACTGAGGTTAATTTCCCTCAGTGTCCTGAGAAGAGAGACCACATACCAGCTTAATTCAAATGGCTAGAGGAGACAAAAGAGAATATAAAGGCTGAATTATTATTCTTTCTACCAATTGAATGGTAGAGGAGCAATTTATCAATACAGGATTTATGCAAAAATTTTTCAAGAAAGAAAAACACAAAATCACTCCATAAATAAAATTCCTATTTTTTATTTCTTAGCATCTGAATATTTTTAAATAATTTTAGAAATATAACCTCTTATCATAAAATATGATGCCCTCATTAAAGTATAATATGTAACAATTTTCCCACAAAGTACTTTTTTCAGAGACAAAGGGGATAAAAAATTAATATCAGGTTATTATTTTGTTGCTTTTATAGGAATGATTTGCTATGATACATTCTGCCTTGAGTCACCAGCACAGTGGTGGAGTCAATTCATTCCCTTACACTTGCAAAGTGATGCATGCTCAGAAATATTTATATTTATCCCAGTAAAAGGACTTTACTGACAAAATTATGGTTGCTTCCTGTCCAAAGGAAGCCCTAGCACAAGGATTATACTGTCCTGCACTAAGGATGGAGTAGGAAGATCCTGTATGAAATTTTCTGCGGAAATAATAGATACTTTTGCTACTGACTTCACCGCAACACAATTCTACTAGAAGCATCTTCATGCTATTTCTACTCTTCACATAAATTTCCAGTGAAGATATTCAGAAAAATAATAGTGATCTTCTGAAAAAAACAGGTATTTTACTAAGGACTTTGACATCAAGGGACCTGAAGATCATTTAATTTTTCTGAAGAGGTAGACTGTGCTACACTAGATTCTTTATCATAGGTGATTATTAATATTTGAGATGTAACTACAACAGTTTCCATGAAACTCATTTAGTCACGAGTTAGGTTTCTTCCCACCAATCTGCCACTACTTAAGATGCCTTTTAATGGCTATTATATAACCTCTCTGAAACAATTCCCTCAATATTTGTGTTTATATATTGTCCTCTAGATGATAGCAAAGGTCAACTCCCTATCATCTCATTAAATGTGTGTTTAATTTAGCCTCTTTCCCCTACACAGCTAACAAAGCCCAGATAAATCAGCTATATAGCGAGAATAAACACACCGCTTCACTTAATTAAAAATTAAATTCCTCTTCAGGGATCATTACAGTAGTGAGCTGCTACATACCTTTGTTAAATAGGTGTTTCTTCCAGGACACAACCAGAGGTGTACTGTTGGGAACTCTGTATCAATATAAGCAGGAATTTGTTCAGACATTCAACTAGAACACTACACGTGTTCGTCTTTTAAAAAGAGGTGGGTATAGAAAAGCTAAGGGCTCTTTGAAGAATCTGGAGAATTGCACAACTAGCTTTGGTTCGTCCTTGTACCAATTGCATTAATGAATCTGTAATTTCAGTATTTGGGAAAAAAAGCAAAAAAATATTTCTTTGCATACTGGCCAATAAAACCTTATAATCAAAGATGACTCAGAGGAGATGGGCAATGGGGCTGTGACTGCCCACAGCTATTGCAAAGAAGCTGACTTTATCTCGACAGAAAGGGGATTGGAAGACAGCCTTTGTTTTGGACAAACAGCTACCAAGAGCTGAGTTGGTAAACTGGTGTAAGGGTTTCTCCCTGAATTATTAAAAGAGTGCAAATATCTCCCTTTCTTAGCCAGACCAGCATGGAGGCTGGGGAGTGAGTAAGTGGTTCAGCCTAACACAGAGTATAAACCTAGACAAACAGCAAAAGTATTCTGAAGAGGGCAATGGGCTTGAGCTGGCTTCCAGCCATGTATTCCTTCCTGGTAACAGGGGATGCCCAGTACAGTTGTATTTTCCTAGGTGTTACTTAGATTTGTATTGTGTTTTCAGTATATTTTGTATTGCTATGCTAATTTGGAAATCCCATGTTATCTTATTTATTTTCAAATAAGTAAATTTGATATTATACATTACACTGTCCACATATGGGATATCTAAAAGAACTTGGTTGGAGAGTATTGGACTATGACAACAGTGCATACTCTCTTAAGAACTTTCTTCAGTCCTCTAAAGCTCCAAACAGAAATAGTCAAACTAATCAGAAATGCAGAGGCAACAACGTTGTCTAACAAAACATTGGTGAAAAAGTCATGAAAATACTTTCTTCTCAGTTTTCCCATACAATCAAGATCAAGCAGAGTAACTTAGACAAAACAAATTAGCAGTAGCTAATACACTGAATGTTCATATGTAATTTGATAGGAACTCCTGATCCTTTAAAATTGATCCTTCTATTCTTTTAAGCATGTTAGCAACATAAGCAGAATCTGTAACCAAGTTAAAAAAGGTTCTTGAGAAACCTGAAAAGCTCTAACAACAGCTGCAAGTTCTACAACTTGTGTCGAGCCTTCTACTGTTTGAATATCTGATTCCCATGCTTTAGTTATTGGATCTTGCCATACTATTACTGACTTGTGTGTTTTCCCTGACCCATCAGTAAATAGTGCCACAGCATTTAAAGGCACTTCACTTAGCATGGGCTTTTCTCTAAAATTTAACTTTGCTTGTAACAACTCGTGAATAGGAAAACAAATAGAGCAAGTGCCTGGATAATTAAACAATGCAATTTGCAAATCCTCTGAATTTTGTAATGCCCAATCAAAATATTGCTTCTTTAAGGACAAGTAAATGACTGCAAAATCTTGGCTTGCTATGGTCAACAATCTTGTTCTAGCCTTGATTATAATTTGAGCCATCATTTCCATTGTTGTGAAGATTGTTTTTGGAGACCTGTAAGGTTAAAAATAAAACAACATTCTATTATCAGCAAAGAATCTTTTGCAGAGGCATCCCATACAACTGCGTCTTTTCTCCGAACATTGCAAGAAAGAAAGGTTGAGATACTATACAACGATGTGCTTGTCTCTGTTGAAAGGCTTCTGCTACTCTATCAAGAGCCTTTTGAGCTTCAGGTGTGAGTTTGTGGAGATGTAATGTCATCATCTCCTCTTAAAAAATCAAAAAGTGGGGAAAGTTCATCATTTATAAACCCTAAGACAGGTATAACCCAATTGATCTCTCCCAAGAGTTGTTACAGATCTTGTAAGGTATTAATTTTGATTTGAAGTTGTATTTTTTGTGGCATTATTGCTTGTTCTGTCATTCTGTCATTCTCCATTCTAAATATTTCCATGGCAAAGTCTCCTGTATTTTTGATGTGCAAATTTCAAGTCCAGTATTCTGAATCTCAGCACTATCACGAGCTTCTTCCATCTCCTTTTGTGTTGGTGCTGAAATTAACAGATCATCCACATAGTGTAGACTCTTTGCTTGAGGATGTGTCTGTCTAGCCGGAGACAAGGTTTTTGCCACAAACCACTGGCGTATGGTAGGTGAATTTTTCATTCCCTGAAGAAGTACTGTCCAGTGATATCTTAGCAGTGGCTCTTATCTGTTGATACTTGGGACTGAGAATGCAAAATGTGGAACGTCATCTGAATGAAGGGAAAGCTGAAGAAGCAGTATTTTAAATTAATGCAAGCCCCATCCTCTTTTGGCACACGGGCCACGTGAATTCAGGACTCTGATCTGCCCACATTCCCAGAAAACCAATGCTCAACTAAGGACCACTGTGACTTCCACAAAGAAGTCACTGCTGACTGCAGGTATATCTTTCCTCCTGCTCATTGGCATTAAAACTTCACACAACTCAAGAAAAGAGAGTGCCAAGAAGTCATCCTTGATCTTTCACTGACCTTCACTTCTGTACTTTTCAGGACAAAAGAAAACAACTCTTCACTCAGATTCTCTTCCATTTCAGCGAGTTGACAGCCACAGCAGCCAGCCAAATCACACTGATAGTGTGTAATACAGTAGGTCTACACTAAATGCAGTTTCCTGTTAAAAAAGAGGGTCAACATTTCCTCTAGAGAGAATTCCAGGAGCATTACAGTTTGGTTTTTTCACCTTTTAGAAACACAGATTAGAATAGCTCTGTCTGAGGTCTTGCACTCCGGGTCTAAAAGCAGATATTCAAGTGGGAGCAGACATTTTATATGGGGCATTTAGGATTCACCTTTGCTTAGTAATATATTCCCATGATCCAGAAATGCAAAAGTGATCTTCTCTGTGACATAATTGTTAACATGGGGACTCTTATTTATTTTCTCAGCTACAATGCATGTAAAGCAAATAGACCATGGCAATACCATTACACACACTCCTGCACTCACTTTAGAGACAATCAATATCCATTATCAAATTCTCAGCAGGAGAGAAAAGCTGTGAAATTGCCCATAAAATAAATTTACAAAGTCATCCCAATATCTTCTGTGTTCTGTTTGAAAAATGATACATAAATAATTGTTCCAAAGGTACTTTCACTTCATTATCATACCGGAGCCTACTCATGGCAGTAGTGATGATGACTATACCATCCTGTGTTTCACAGAAATGAGGAATATAAGCTGGATTCTTGTTTCAGTGAAGGGCCTTGTTTTGTAATTGGTTCTGTCCTTTGGATCAGGGTCATTCTCTTCTACTTGTTTCTCCAGCTCTGACACAGACCATAACAGTATCTTTTATTCAAATAAAGGTCATGTCTGCTGTGTCACCCAAATACTGAAACTCTTGATCTACTTTAAAAGACCAGGAAAAGAGTTTCAACCCTGCAGGAACTCTTTTTTGGTAACTTTACGTTTTCTTTTAGGAATGTAGTCCATAGGACTTTTTAGCATTCACACAGATCTTATCTTTGTGTCTTATGGAAGACCCACAAAGTAGAATGATGGTTTTCTTACAACCCTCTAAACATCCCAGACTCTTGTGTGAGTTTTTCCTCTCCTGCTCCTTGAGAAAAAGAGACACAAATTTTTTTGAGACATAAATCTATTTTGTGATACAAGTGATGATAACTAGGCTTCCAAGGAACTGGTGGATCAACATGCAGATGATGCTACATCTGTGCTGAATCAACTTTGGAGACACAGGAGAGAAGGAAAGGAAAATTTGCACTTTTGATATATTGATATACATATATATATATATATATATATATGGTTGAAATGCCACAAGTGCCCAGAGATTCTTGGCATAGTTTCCTGACCCATTTGGCATTTGCTGTTACTCACATTCAGGTGATAGGACAGAGCCCAGCCTTAATCCTTGGTCAGACTTTATCCTATAGTCAAAAAAATCCTTAGATCTGACTCCTGGCAGCTGAAGTGCATTCCAGTCTAAGAGCCAGCACAATATATTTCAGACAATGGAAGTAACACTGCTGTAAGCAATTTGATATATTATTTTCTGCTTCTTAAAATGGAGGATTTGGCTCTCCATATATTTTGCCATTTTTGCCACCCATTTTAGTGGAAAGATACCATAATGAGCATGTTTCAAGACTTCAGTGCATTGCAGCCTTTCTTATTCATTACTTTCTAAGGTGATTATGTGTATCACACCTAGGCATTATTTAATACTGTGTATTCTGTGTTTGTCCACAGACAAAGGCACCTCTTATCTTACAATGGGCTAGCAACTTAAAAGTGTCATGTTTTTATTTTTGAACATTTTATATATTTATTCTGTTTGGCTCTTTAAATGTCTCATTCTTAATCCTTTATCTCTAATTTAGACAACTAATTGCTTTAGTCAAATTACTCCGTCATATTTCCCTATATGCTAAATACTGATAAGTAGCCTGCATTTATCAATGATATTCAGCTTTACATTAATTATATTTCAAGGCACGAAAAATCATTGTGCAGTAGCACTCTTTAGCAGTGCACACATGAACTACATGCTGAATATCAACCAAATACAAAGAATTTAACCGAAACCAAGTGAAATATTGAATCCTGCACAGAGATGAAAATAATACATTCAAATTAATTCAGGCAATTTTGAATACCATCATTTTTGCTACATCTTATGCTCTCAACAATCACTCTCTTTGAACTGCAGCAACTGGGATTAAAGATTAGAATGTATGGAGCCTACCTGTATCTTTCTGAATAGCCACAATTATCTTATGATTTGTAATGCTGTGCTTATGCTCTTGAATGCTAACACCAGGCACTGGTTTTATTACAAAAATCACAAATTTACTAATGCCTTTTAGAGCATTATTTCAGCTGTTTGTATGTGCTGAGTTAAACTGAGTACACATACAGCATAAAATTAAGGATAAAATATGCTCTAATATAACTACAACTAGAATAGAAATTAAAGGAAATTAGCTAGTATAGCACCAAAAAACTAAAAAAAATATTACCCCAGATATATTTGGAACCTAAGTTTTGAGGCTTAACAAGCAATTTGAAAGCAAGTCAAACAGTCTGAGCTAGATGCTAATAGATAACCACCTGTGTCCTCTCAGTGCTCTGGAAAACCTCATTAGCAATGCAAGGCCATGGATCTTGGCTCCTTTTCCACTTAAGTAAATTTAGCACTATGAAGAACCACGATGGAGTGGGTATTTCATGCTAATGAACTCTCTGCACCACATGGTACTCTTTTCCTATTTGAAAAAATGACCATTTGCAAGGGAAGCCGATATTTTACATAAAATATTAGTCAATCAGTAGTTAGAGCAATTCCCTTTGCTGATCCAAGAATAAAGAATCAGCTAGGACTGTTTTCTAAATCAGGTATGTCTCTTAAATAGAACTCTATGTGGATTTAGTCCTTTGTTTAAGAACAATAGAAACTGGATCAAAAGTTTTTTTCTTTATTTTAACTGTATCAGACTCAGCAAGGCTGCTGCAAACAAGATTAAAAGCATATTTGGGAAATGATTTCACAGACCTCTAGTGGACTGAAATTGAGCTACTCAAACTTATGTGTTGCTTAACACAGCAACAAATTCCCATAGTTTATCTCTAGTGCCTTCTCACAAAAACTGAATATTGCTGACAAGTTTTATTCTTCAGCAGCTCCAGTGGTGTTTTCTGCTTTTCATGTATAAAGATTTCTGCTATAAATACTAGCCAGCGCATATCCCAGAATTACAGAATCTTACTATAAGGCAACTTTTGAAAGATAGTATTTTCATGTATTTGCAGAGCAGAAAATCAGATTTCAGAAGAGTTCATGAAGGTAACTACTGGAGCTGTATAGATTCTATTCAAACAGGGTTGTTTTCTACTAGTTCCAGCTTCTGAGTTAAATAAATCTCTAAAGTTCTCACAGCTCTGGACAAGCTGAAGATCTCAGATTCCAGGTTTGATAGCAGCATTACACTGGAACACATGCCGTTCATTGCACCAAATGACATCCTAAATGGTCAATCCCAGACCTGCAGCAGAATATGTTCAGGGTATTACAGGCATGTTCTTGTAGATCTGTAAGTATTTAGGCTTCTTAAAATAAAACCTAGAGAGATGAAGCTGATGATATCACTGGTCTAGAAATTGCACCTGCCTTTTCTCTGAAATGGTCCTGAGCTGTATTAAAATCTTTCCAGGCAAGACAAGTCCTTATACCATCCCCTCAATAATTGTTTTTAAAAATCTTCCAGTTAATGATGTTCATTAAATGAGTCTCACACCAGACATCTTGAAAGATTCAAGGAAAAGAGTCAAAATGATGGTTGAACAGTTCACAATAGCCTATCTCCACCTTTGACTTCAGCATTTCTTTAAGATTCGGTAAGAATACAAAAACCCCCAAGCTCCCCAAACATTGTTGTAAAATGTAGAAAATGGAATGGAAGGCCATGTAAGAGAAATTTTAGCAGATAATAACTGTTATTGTGTATTCTTTGCATGAATGCCTTCTCCAAAATTAAGCATCTCTGCTGTCAAGAGATGAACACTGATGGCATTAGAAGCCTTATGAATACATACATAGATGCATCACTTTCTCAGAGTTGCTCCTAATGTAAGACAAGTGGTCTCAGATATAGGGTCATATCTCAGCAAACCAAAAGCAATCTCCAAACAGCTAAAACCCACTTCAATTTCATTATAGCTCAGAGGAGTATAAATTACAGCTTGATTTCAACTAATGATCTCAGTTTGTCAAAGGTTGAGAACTGTTCACCTAAGAGGAACATTGACATCAAAGGCAGAAGGGAAGTAGTGAAATCAAAGACATCTACATTTTATACGTCTTCCCATTATCTTGTAAATGGGCAAATATATTAATATACATAGCAATTGGTGAGTTTGCATGCACTATTGGAAAAGTGAGTATTGATGAGTGTACTAGAGAGAGACACTGTACTACAGGTAGAACCAAGTAATATTTACCACTGTACCCCTTGTTTTACAAGTATGTAAAACTACTGGAGAAAGAAGTGAACATATACATCTCTTCTCTGCAAATGTAATTGCTATTTAGGAACAGTACTAACCACAGGAGATGCCATTTCTGGATAGTTATGTTGCCAGAGTGCCATATTGGAATGAGCACAAAAATGCACTACTGAGAAAGCATAGATTTTTAATAAGAGAATACACAGAAATAATTAGGGATAAGGAGAGGTAGGTGAATGCCTCATGAGATTTTCAGTATTGCACTTCAATGGCAATTAGGCACTGAGCCTTCTATTGCAACCTTTCTAGGTACTAAAATAGTACAGTTCTGATACAAAGTCCTTGCACTCCACACACAGAGTTTACATTAAAGCAAATGAATTAATTTGTTGAGATAGGTCTGGAAGCATTAACCTTGCATTGTTCCACACAGTTTTACAGGAAGTGGGTCTCTACAGAGATTTGAGAGGCTTCTGCTGGCCAGTGAGTGCTGCCTCCTGATTATTGTTGTGACTGAAAACACATGATGCTTGGCTCATTTCTCTCAGTTCACAGGTATTTTTGTTACTCTGAGGTAGGTTCTACTCTAAGAAGTCACCTGGAACTGAATGCATCTCTGACAATGCCTGGCTATACTGCACTAGGCAGGTCATAGGAGGTGAAGGACACAAAGACCAAAACCAGGAAATATTCAGAGTTATGAAGGGTTAGCAGTGCAATCAGCTTTCAGACACATCTGACCACCATCATGATGCATGCAAAATTATATTCTCCAAGAAAGCTTTTCCACTACTAACAGCATGAGTAAAGCATAGCAAGGAAGAAAAGTGGAGAGGGGTGTACCTGAGGGTTGTGTCACTACTGAGAAAAGATGATTCAACCTAACTGCATTAAGACCTCCACAGAGCACATCTAAATTACTTAGAGAACACTTAGGCATTATAGTAATAACCACTACAGGAAACTCTAATGCAGATGTATAAAACATTAAATAGCTTAATTTTTTTCTAATACATGCTTTTACCCTGCTACCTTGTTCCAACCTTTATACCATATTTAGAGCAAACAGCAAAATAACAGCAAACTCTTTCAGGAAAAATGTTATGCAGAAAACTGCACAACCATTTTTTCTGCTTTTCTCATTAACTCAATTATATCCATTTCTTCAGTGAGTCTTACTCTAGCTACTCCTCACAGACATCAGTATCATGGTACTACTGGGGAAACTATGTTTGCATTAAATATGTTAAAAAGCGCCAACTTCATTGTTCTGGGGATCAGAGCAATTTGTCCCTAATATGTATAAAAAAATAGAGAGTATTCCCAAAATTAGTTTTTTAAACCATTTTTAAAAAATTACTCAGCTATGTTATTTGTCAGACTTCTGACTTCTGAATGCTTGCTATTCAAAAATGGGGAAGAAAATGGGGTGGCAGCTATTAAGTGACAGCAATCCTTGTAGAGAGGTTGCTGATGCCAACACAGAGCTCTGCACAAAGACAACAGGCAGTGAGGGTCTAGATTTTCTACAAGAAAATGATAGGATTTTAAGAACCATTGACTTTAGCACCTCATAGATGACGGGGTACTACAGGGGAGCACACCTCAACACCCTGCTCTGGCTGTAGCCCTGTCCTGGTCTCAGAAAGAGAAAAAGCCAGCTGTTTACTTCACATCTTGAAAATTTCTGTATGAGTCTCTATACAGAGGTTATGTATATGGCAAAACACCTAATTTGAGATTAGCAAAGAAAACAGATGACAGAAAATATTTAGTCTATTATTAATTACTGAGAAAATAAGTATTTGTGAGTTGGTTGATAGAGCTGGTAATCTCCTTAAACGCAGAATGGAGTGAGAAGTGAGATACTGAATCTTTCAAGAATCTGATAATATTTAATGAGGTTTAAAAGAGAAATCTGGGAGCTGAAAAGCAGCAGTTATAAGAAAGGATTTGTCATCTGGCTCAATAAGAAAAAGCAGAAAAAAGAGTAGTTTTAAAGTATTTTAGAGCCTATAATCTAAAGTGGTTTGTTTGGAGCTAAGCTGAGATAGATCAGGTAGCTGCAAATTTTAGAACAAGGATTGTGTGAAGCAAGAGAGCCCCGAGAAACAGGGACATTATTCCCTGTAATTCTCCAACAGTATGTAAACTCATGATATCCAAAGACCAAACAGGTGCTAATTTATTCCACTTACCCTCTAGCTTCTTCTTCAGTATGTCACAAACTCCATTAAAACATAACAGGTTGTATTTAGCAAGTACATGATTTACTCTGAAAGGTACATAACTCTAAGGCAGGGGAGCTGAAACTTGCTGTGTACTTTAATTAGTTGTCTCTTCTGTCCAAAGATGCTTTTGGCTCTGCATCCAGAAGTGCACATAACAACAGGTATTACATACTGCTGTTTTATGTACTATCTGCTTACTCTTCCCAATTTTAAGAAAAGTCAGGCTAAAAAAACATCATTTCAGGAAGACAAGACAAGAAAGAAGAGATGCCATAGCTAGAACAAAAATTAAAAAAAAAAAAAAAGGAAAGAAAAGAAAACAACCCAACAATAACACAAAATGAAAAAGAAATTAAACTGTCTCTTAAAGAAAAAACATTATATCAACTCACTCTTCATATATTTACATATTTGTTATAAATAAGTGTAAGGCTATTTCCCAGACCCAGAACTAACATAACTTTTACTTGATCCGTTGTTGCTTTATAGTTCGTGAAGAAATACTGGATACATATGACTTGGAGTTCTTGCTGCTTTTATATTTTCCAGGGTGGAACCACAACCAAGGCACACTGTGCACTTCACAAAACAAATATGAGTGGTGAGGTTCTCAAATCCTTAATTGAAAAACTTCTACTCATCTATCTTTCAAACTGGAGAAGGGATCTAGTCTTTATTCAATGGGTAAAATACCTGAGTAAACTAGAATTATGTACATATGTATAAACATAATATAAAAATATAAAATTTATATACACACATTTTTCTCTGTGTATAACAAGAAAAACTTATGTTTGGTCATAACCATTGAGATGAATGTCAAAACAATATCTTTAACATAAAATAGTACCTGCTTTCCCTGACCTTCACAGTTTACCTTGCTGGACACTTCTTTCCACAGTCTGAGTTCACAGATTTTCTTCACAATTAAGGAACTCAAAGTTTGCAGAATCTGCAAAATTCAGAATTATCTCTTTATATTTTACCTTACTTAACTGTAAAGCAAAAGAAAATGGAAAGACATTTTCAGAAAGAGACACAGGCACCTTACAACCTCCATGCTTAGTCTGCTCTGTCCAACTGAAAACATGCACAACAAAAGACAGCAGAAGACCCTGACACCAGGGGCACCATAAGAGCTCTGTTGGCTATGGGAAATAACCCTCGAAGACAAAAATTCCAAAAAGGTGAAAGAAAGATGGATATATCCTAACTTAGCCAACTGAAACTGTCAGGCAAATTAAAAACTTTGAATGCCTGATAAGAAGCTACCCAGAAAACTGTCAAGTTCCCATTGAGAGAGGAAGAAGGAAGAGACATGCAAACAAAGAGCAGCACTGAATAATAGAAGAGAAAGTTCCTTAATGTGTTCTCTCAGAAAAATAAAGAGATAATTATTTTCAAGACCTAACTGCATGCTCAAATGGAGGAGACATACCAGCAGGAGCTGGGGAAAAATTGATCTGCAGACAACTCTCTGGTTTTGAAATAAGAGTTTCAGCAAGTCCTGTGCAGTGTTGGCAGTACTGAATAACATGTACTACAGCTTTTGTAGGACCAGATGCATTCATTTGTGTCTAAAAGTGGAATTTTTTGTTGCAGATATTAATTTTTTCCCTTAATAAAAGCTAGAGTCCTTCCAGAGAGGCAGTAACTCTGTGTGCTAGAAATCACAGGGCTGGTATCCAGGACGTTGTTAGGGACATTCTGAAAGCCTTTTCCTTTTTTGATACACATTACTTTGTTCTTATACTAGCTAATCATTTTTAGAATCACTGCTGTCAGAAATAGGTTCCAGGAGAAGATTAAGTGAATTCCTGATTATCACTCACTCTCTATTAATCAGATCCTTTTTTTTTTTTTTTTTCTTATCTGAAGCACTCAAAAAAGAGGAAAAATCCAGAATCATAAAATCCGACTGCTACCCTGAAAGCATCTATTTCAGGTATTCCCCCCACAAATTTATTCAGGACAGATATGCTCATAGGGTATCAGGATCTGAGTCATAGAAAATTGTCCTATCTGCAATACAAGACTTCAGAAAAATTCAAAGATGTAAGGCAGTAGATGCACAAAGATGGTATAAGGAAAATTCAGTGGTGTTGTTCCATTTATCTTTGACTTGGACTTCCACAACAGTTTTTTATTGCTGATAATTAGCAATAGCATGTGTTTAATACTTGATGTAATGAAGAGTAGTGATATAAAGTAACCATTGGTGTCATGACCCCAAAGTACATTTATTAACACTTGCATTTAAGGATATTTGCTCACATCTGATATACTTTGAAAAGGATAATCTCATAGAAGTGCCAGCAATCACTGAGAAGGCTCATAATTTAAGTTTTAGTAGAAAAGACACAGACATTATTTATGTTATATTATCTTAATCTTTGCAGTCCACTTCAGGTCAAAAAGATGTATCTTCACATATTCTGGGGCGTTCTTTAGGTCACTACTGGTACTCACATTCTGAGGAAAAAGCTTTTTCTCCACTAATTCTTTGATGCAACCTGGAAGTGTCACTGTGCTTCTGTTGTTTCTGCAGTGCTTTGAGAGTTCCCTTCAAAGTTTTCATACAGTCAATTAGGGCAGATGGAAACTTCTGCCACTGCAAATCTTCTGATTCACTTCACTGAGATATGAAAAAAGCTGAAATGGCTTGTGCAGTCCCAGGCTTGCAGATGTTTTTATCCTTACGTTTCTGTTGCAGGAATACATCTATGTCCTCCAACAAAACAAAACCACACAAATGTGCTGAATATACATCATCTCTGTATTCAGCCTCATGGTCTTCCACAGAGGACTAGACTTTTGGGTATGGAGACTTTCATACATTCAACATCAATGTTTATGACATGCTCTATTTTAAGGAGGTTTGCAGTAAGAATTTGCTAATGAATAAAACAGTGTTTTCATCTCCATACTCTACAACAATTTTTGTTCTTAAGTGCCTCAACACCCTTATATCTCATCATCATAAAGAAGGCACCATCTGTTATGGCACCAGTGAGAGGTGAACTTTCCATGTGTTGTTTTCATCAATAGTGTGACACTCAAAATAGCTATTTTTTAAATCAGCATGATCATTGAGGCTCCAAAGAGCCACAAGGCCCTCTGAGATTTTTCCTGTCACTCCACAGATGAAAACAGCATTCCTGTTATGGTACTCCCTCTTCTGTGCTGCATCAAGTATGGTTTCTTTTCTCCTGCTGAACATGCTTTTCAACATAATTGTTAACGCCTTCTAACCAGCATGATATTTTTGTAAGGTTCACTGCCCAAAATGTAAGGCAGCAAGGATGAACTTAAATTCCTATATAAAAAGTATTTTATTTTCTCTCTATGCATATACATAGTCTTAGGACACAGTCCTATACATCTCCATTTCTGTCCTGTAAAACTGCCCAGAGGAGAAAGTATGTTGAATTTCTGTACATTATGTAGGCCTTACAGCTAAAGAGACATTTTCACAATATGAGCATGAAGGAACACCCAATAGCCCTAAAGCAGAGCAGGAAGGATATCTGAGGGTACAAAGTCTTCTGACAGACTTGGGAGACTACAGAGAGGGGAGGGAGACAAACCTGGTGTAGTCCCATCTATCCTGCATTGTGGGAACTATCCTTGGTACAAGGTGTCTGAAACCTTGATCAGACATTGTCTAAAATTTCTAGTAAGGCATAAGGAAGTCATGAACCATATTAAAAGCTAGACTGCATGTATGCTTATAGTGTAATGGTCAAAACCATTTTCTCAGCTTTACTTATTTAATGGCATGCACACTGCCTTCCTTTCAAACATAGACCAGAAGAATTGACTCTTCAGGTTAGCAAAGAGAAGGTGTAAGACTGATCTCACCAATGTGTATAAATAATTCAAGGGACAGTGCAAAGCAGCATGTTCAAATGCAGCCAGCATCTTTTCAGCAGTGCCCAGTCACAGGACACAAGCCAAGTGGCACAAATCAAAATATAGGCAGTTGCCTCTGAACATCGAGAAATATTTTTTTTTCTGTGAGGGGGTAACTGAACACTGTCAAAGATTGCCCATGGTGGTTGCAGGATTTCCATTCTTAGAGATATTCAAAAATCATCTGGACACAGTCCTGGACATCCTACTTCAAGCAACCCTGTGTGAAGAAAGAGGTTGGATAAGATGGCATGGATATCTCCAAGCTTCCAACCCCAAGCTTTCTGTAATTCTATGCCTTTGTTTTGTTGAGGGTGGACAAAAGGATATATGTAATTTGTGAACCACAACCAAGGCCTTAATGGGTCATTAATGTCTTGTTAGCTGCATTTTGGTTAACCTTGACGTTAGAAAAAAATGTATCTCTGCATGTGTGTTAATCTCCAGGGAAAATAGTATGTAACTGAATATTAATCTTTAAAAAAAGTTCTAAATAAGATACACACCCCATGAATAATCACTGAGATGAAATATATTGCAAAGGACACTTTCCATCTGCTCCACATGTAGTTGCTTAGTTATGAACAAAACTAAAAAGCTGAAAAACATCTCTCTTGCCTGTTTTCACAACAGTGAAAATAAATGGACAGTGATAAGAAATCAAATATGTAAAGGGAAAAACAAGAGAAAAATATCCATACCGAGGGAGAAAATGTTTAAAAATAACTGCAGAATAGTTTTCAGCTAACTTCAAAAGAAAAAATCCATAAAATCAGAGTACATTTGGTTGAGGGGATTTATTAGTTCCATTATTAATAATTGTTTATATTAACATTGCTAATAACACCAAATCCTACTATGCCAGTGTTGGAGACTGAAATATTATCATTTATGGCTTAAACATTTTTAGGAAGGTCTTTTGCCTATTACAGCAAAACTGTCTAACAAACCTGCACACCAAAGCTCACCCTGAATGGGTCTCCTGGCTGAAACACTGAACTGTGAGTTAAACTACCTAAGGGACAGAGATAAGAGAAAGTGACATTTTGTTTTAAGCATCTAAGGTCTGGGAACTAATGGATAAGAATTCATGGAAGAGCCAAACCCAGCAACTTTGGAGTGGAGGCCATAACCTCGGACATATTGGCTGCCAGGCTTGCACAGACCCCCCCACCAAAGGGACGAGGAGGAGGGGCTTGAGTCTATGGCAAAAAAGCCTCTGGTTCGAGGCAGTGAATGCCCATCCTCAGCTGTACAGACCAGCCCAGCTGCAGGGCCCCCAGCATGGCACATGCAGGTGAGGGACAGCTGAGGCGGTGTCATGGTCCATCAAAGACTCCCCAGATTTTCCCCCAGATCCTGCACCAGAGCACTGCATGTGATGCAAAATGAGATGCAACAGATCCACAGTCTTGCAAGGGACAGTGTCAAACTGCCTCCCTGCAGGGGAGGTACCTGGGCATTCCCACCTGTCCCAAGCATATATTAATCCATGGGGTTCTATTCCTTTCAGCAGGAAACACTCACTAACAAGAAGACCAGATGGAAAGAAGCAACACATCATTTGGACCCATGGAGAGGTGATATGTTTCTACTTAATCTGTCTCTGTCACACTCCCTTTCCCCCCTCCCCTCACCTCTTTTTTCTATTTTTTTCTTTCTTTCTCTTTGTCTCTTTTATTGTTAAATAAAGCATATCAATTTTTTGATACCAATGTTTAACCTCATTTGTTTTTAATCGTGTTTTGAGGAACACTTTGAACCCCAGGATTTGTAATCCACTGAGAGCTCACTTGGCTTATCTGGGATTAGGGTGGGTTGTAACAGCTAGACCCTAGAACACTCAGGATAGAGAAACATTTACGTTGCAGCAATCCATTTCTTTCATTTACAACTGTTGGAGCATTACATTACTGGAACACCTAAATAACAGTAGATTCCTCATTAAAGAAGAACCTAAACTATTTCAGCAGCCAAATCTCTTTCTTCCTCTATCTCATCCTACACCTCCAACATACAGCTTTTAGAAAGACTTCTCCAGTTACTCTGAATCTTTTCCTGATATTTTATGGAACTATTTAAGATGTCATTCATCACTGTGATTGTTCATGAACTTGTGTGCAGGAATAAGTCAAAGGTATGATGTTCTATGTTTTGCTCAATAATCAATTTATGCTCTTTAGACATAGACAATGCAGTGTAGAGACTCTCCTTTCATTTACCCACTTCAGCCTCCAATCCCTGATGAGTGCTTTACCAATACTGTCAAGAAGATAAGATTTCTTTGCCAGCACAGAATTCCTCTTCTCCATGTTGTCAGACTTTATCCGTTGTACCAAAAAACCATTTCTACTTCCCTTTGCAGTAGATTTACAGCTTTTTTTGTCTGATTGCTGCCAAGATCTAGGTAAAAATCATTTATTAGCAAATTCTGCAATTCTTACACTAGTCCTTGCACAGCTCTGCTCCCCAAGTGCTGTATTTAGCCCCCTTTTCTTTTAAAGTTGTTTTTCTGCGTACAACAATTTTAGTAGGTCACATGGGTTTAAAACCCTGACATCAGTAAGAAAATGATACTTCATTGCAGTAGACTTATCAGTACTTAGTTTCACAGTAGTAAAGAACCAAAGTACTTTTAGTTTCATTAAGTATTACCACTAGGAAAAAAACACTGTAAGTTGCTTATTTAAGTGTTCCACTGGCAATACCTGGGATACTAGCAACTCCCAAGAGTGAATGTGGAGTCTTTGTCCCCAGGACCCTGATTCACTTTCTCTGAGTTTCTATAAAGACAGTGTTTTTGTTATTAAGCTGTATATCACTTTGGCTAACAACACAGAGAAGTTAGTGAGCGCTGTGAATTAGGGAGGGTGTAAATTGTGAGGTTCTTCCTTATCTGCTCATCACAAATGTAAACTTCGTGCTCAGAAGAACAGTAAGAAAGAGAGAAGCAGAGATATCTCTGTTATACCTATGTCAGTCTCCTACTTTTTACTCTCCTAAATAAATTCACCTTTTTATCCTGTAAGTTGTAGAGGAAGTCTTGGTGCCATGAGTCCGGTCCCCTAGAACATGTAAAATTAATCCCAAAATGAATTATGGAAGAATTTATCTCAGAGATAATGATAAGAGGCAGAGCAGGTGAGAGGGAAAGGTATCATATCACTTGAAGTGTAAGATGATCTCCCCAGATTCTGTAGTTAGGAAGGCAAGAAAGGGGAGAGCAAAAGTAATTAGGAGGGGAGAGAGAGAAGTTCCTGTAGAGTGGAGATCACAACATGTCTAACTCACATGCTCTGAGACTCTCTATTCAGGAGGCTCTCCATTGGCAGTGCAGAAGCCAGAAGCTGCAGCTGGGTGAGATGGATAGTTATAGTGAGAATGTCCTCACCTGGAGCCAGTGCAGAGTAAATCACATGTTGTAAATTCAGTCTCTAATTTATTGTGAACCAGCTTTTCAAGGGACCAGTCATCCATGGCTAGAAAAGAAATTGTGCACGTGCTCTTTTGTAGACACTGCTGCAGTGTTAACCCAAACTTTGATGCTACACTTTTCATGCACTGATTTCAAGGAATTCACAAAAACAGATGAACACAAGTACTATTTTAGAAACCAAGACAACAAGTGATACAAACACTAGTCATTCAGAAATTCTGTTGGAGACCTGGTACAACCCACAAATCTCTGGGTTTCCAGCCAAGATGTATTGTCATTATTCAGCTGACTTATTATAAAAAGGAAAACTAAACAACACTTTACAGTGTTGACTCCTTCAGAGGAAATTACATTACAAATATAATTAGGGATGTATACTCAATGTAACTAATACTGGCCACAAGAAAACCCAGAGGAGATTCTGATAGATGAAGAATTTCTTTGCCTACATCTTTATAATATATTCCTGGTATCTGAAAGCAGTAATCACCAGTAAGTGCTCAGGACTGGCCAACCAATTTATGGAAAAAAGTTTCAAAATACTGAAAGTAGATTCAAATTTGGAAAGGACAATCTCTTAAAGATAACTAAATTCCAACTAGATTTTCAAAATCTACCAATGCGAATTCAAAACCCAGACAAAAAATATATACATGTGTATACAAAAACTGTGGCTCATTTGGTTGATGCAGTAGGCAATTTACAGTAAAATAAAAGTGTTCTTTCATTATCAGACATGCATATAACAAAATAATGCCTTACTTTATACCCACTGAAACTTTGTTCAAGAATTCAGTAGCGTATGGAGTCACTAAAGCGCTGAAGCTGAAGACCTAAATAGGCAAGAAGGAAAGAACAGTGCAGCAATAAAACCTTTCTTTCCATCAGTTGCTTGTCAGCGTTATGCTGCTGTAACAATGACCAATGATGGCTTTGAAACTTTCACACACTGCTCTTATAATGTGCTACACTAAATCACAATGTAGGAACTGAAGAACTGCAGAGAAGCTACAACGTGATATCACCGACACCGTATATTAACTTCTGAAATTGCACATAACTCTCCTCTTATCAGGATGCCACCAGCATTTGCATATTCTCCTACTGGAAATGTTGGAAGGTTGTAAAGTTAATGTCACAAAGAGAAAATCCTGGAAAGTTTCCTGGACCATTTTGCATTCTTGCCCTCCTTCACTCTCCCAGACTGAATGTGTGGATATGTGTGTTGAATCCCAAGTCTCTCAGGTGCTCTTCTCATGGCAGGACCACTCCAAAAATTAGCTATGAACTCCGAGCATTTTCTTTTCCCTGCTGTTAGCCTCTAGTACTGCATTGAAGCAGGGCTTGTGAGAAGCTCCCACCCTCTGTGCTTGCTAGTACATCAGATGAAAACCACTCACCTTGAAAACTGAACCCGGCACAATTGTCACAGTACAAATAGTTCTGCCAATCTCTGTGTCCCTCACATGCACCCCTCAGTGTAGGTTATGGCCTGTGTGTGCCAGGTACAGCTCTAGAGCTCTACACGGACTATAGGCTCTACAGACCTGCACATTATATGCAAGAACCTGTCCTTTCCTTCCTTGGACCTTCAGCTATGGGCCTTCAGGAAATAAAAACTCCTGTTGCATGCAGGAGAGGACCTGTTAAATAAGCTTGGAGGCAAAAGGGAGAAAACCTTGGTCTGAATGGGAACTGTTGGTGAGGTCCCACTGCAATACCTTGACTGCTGGGAAGGTTGGAGGTACCTCTGGAGCCAAGAAGCATAAACTGGAAATTAATGGTTTAACAAACAAGCTTAATTTTTACTAATTGTCAGGCATTTTTATGACCACTCTGCTGGGAAGAGAGGTGTTTCCAGCATCTCCCTACCTTAAAATATCAGTGTCAATGACTGCACAAGGCTCTTGTCAGAGAAAACAGGTCATTACAAGCTTGAATTAAGTGATTGCAGCTCCACAGACACATCTTATTTCTTACTGTGGTTCAATGTGACCAACACATCCCATAAGACCTAAACAATTTACACACGTTTTCTGAATACTTTAATTTATGGCACCTTATGAGCACAATCTATTACTGTGTGAGAGTAACAGTAAAAAAAAAAAAAAGGAAGATATAATAAAATAATTTGGAGACAAACTTAATAATTATTATTCTTCTCAAGTTGTTTTCCATATTATGTCACATCACTGGTTTCTGAATCACTAAGCTGCCCTCCTCTTATCTACCAGCTCTTGATAAATGATGGGTAATTCCCTCTTATATTTGTTGATTTTCTGCTAAGCCAAAAGAAAGTCTTGACACCTGACCCTGACATATCGCCAGCCAGAGTTCTGTAAACGATTCTGCTCATCTCGTTCCATGTTGAGTACAGGTGTCAAAGATTGGAAGCACACTAGCTCCATCTGCTGAATCTCCTTCTGCAGAGTTTTACACAGATAGTCGGGTTAAATAAGAGATTTATTCTCATCATCCAGCTGATACAGAGAGATGAGTACTGACAGGAGAAAAGATTGCAATGAAAGTTTCTTTGTCAAAGCTGACTCAATAAAAACATAATATATTAATTGTCTCAAAATCTACTTTGTAGAAATGCAGACTTTCACAGTAAGAATAAACAACTTAATTTTAAAAATTAACCGCTAGTCTTTCAATTTCCTGATTTTGCTCTCCTCCATTTATGTCAACACTTATGATTACTATGCATTTCTTAACCAGATTTAAAAGATTGTAATCACAAAAGTATCTTTTATATTGTGATCATGTAGGGGCAGACTGAATTAAACTTTGAATTAGAAGATTGTGTCTTTTCTATGTAAAGTAGATTTCATGTCAAAATCAGTACTTTTCTTGTTACTCATGAAAAATTTGAAAATCAATTGTAAAAGAAAATTAGTGGTGGTTTTCACTACCTACCTCCACCAGAGAAAATGATCTGAAGTACTGTTAGGATGGGAATTCTGCATAGAAATCACTGAAACCTCTATTTTTTCAGCTTATATCAAGAAAAATTAGGGGGGGAACCACAAGAAAATAAAGAAAAATATCACAAGTAAACACAACAAAATAAAGAATTCCTTCTTAGGAGACCTCTGGTTGGTATGTAGCCACTAATCCATGTGACAGTGAATCCAGTTCAAGAGCAAGAGCACCAGACATGAAGCAAGCATTTTTCTTACCGCTAAGTCCTTACAGTTTGCAGAAACTCTAAACAATAATTGCTCCCCACTTTAAAGTAAACTGTAAAAGACCAGAAAAAAACCCAGGATAGTTTAAATCCTAAAGAAAGCCTTCCAAGTTCTCTAAATAACAGCATGAATCAACTGGAAGATACCTCAGTCAGGTAAATCAACCCTACTGACACACGGTTTTCACACGCAATTGTTGATGCAACAAGCTCTGTGATAGGCTTTCTGTGAAGAAGGCCCCAAAATCCAGTTCAAATGTGGAAAAACTTAGAGGTGTTTCAAGAGCAGGAGATCACTGGACTGTGCAAATCAGTGCTGTGGTGTGGGTGTTCTGTACCCAAGTCCAGGCTGGCTTCTGTTCCCAAGGGCAGCAAGAAGGATGAAGAGGGCTACAGAACTACAGAGGAAAAAAAAAAAGGAACAACAAAGGCACAGGAAATATGTACACAAAAACTGAATAGCAAGTTTTGTATTACTTCTGAGAAACACACCCTTAACCACAGACTCTTTTGATGCAGATTTCCAAGGCTTTAGCCTTGCTAAGGTACATGAAGGGCTTTGTTTTGGCATTATTTCAGTAGTGTATCTGTGCAGTCACAAAGGTTATTAATATTAAAAACACCCCACATGTAGGATTGGCTTATTAGCTCCTGCTGTACTTACTCAAGCTTCTAATTATCAAGATCTGTGCTTAGTGCTTTTTCTGTTAGCTGGAAGGGCTGTGTCCCACAAGAGGTGATGAGAAGCTTCTTCCTGCACTTGATCTTCTCGACCAAGTTTTAATTAAGTAGCTGTTTGTAACTTTTTTTTAAGTGTATTCTAGGGAAGTGTCTGCTGTTCTGTGAAGAAAAGTCCAGTAGAAACTTTTTACAGATATTGACTTTT
Organism: Poecile atricapillus; assembly: GCF_030490865.1. Lineage (NCBI taxonomy): Eukaryota > Metazoa > Chordata > Aves > Passeriformes > Paridae > Poecile > Poecile atricapillus. Next base: position 52,399,092 of record NC_081252.1, read on the forward strand.
CTACCTCTGGGACTACATGCATGCTTGTCACACCCCAGCTGTTAATCTGGTGGAAAATCTAGGGCATTCGGTTACACACCTACTTAGCATATTTTACTTAGCCATTGTGCTAATTCTAATACCAAGCAAGCTGCATCTAGGGTGGTGGCGAAGCTTCTCAGTAACCTCTGGGTGTTTCCTTTCATGAATATCTCCTATTTAAGATAGAACAAGATTCCACACAGTGGGAGAGATGGACACTCCTGAAAACCCAATATGGTCCCTTAGGCTGCAGGGGAGGAAAAGGGGCATAAACCAAAAGGAAACAAAAAATACTATCAACCAGTCATGAAAAAACCCCACATTACATGCTTTAAATATTCCTTCTACAACTAGACCTTTCTAAGGGTCACATGAGACATCCAAAGTATCTTCCATGGTTTCAAAGGTGACAACAGTCTCACATCATTACCAAAAAGGCTGATTTCACCCAGAAACGGGTTCTGAGCCGTAAGGTGTTCCAAAGGTACAATGTGACTACTCTGCCATATCTCACAGCCTGCAAAGTTTACACCCATCCCACACACCAGGAGGACAGAGAGCTAAGGGTGAGAAAGTAGTTCTGTTCCTTTGTCACTTATGGGAAGCTACACATGGGTTTAGCGGCTCTCAGCATCACAGCCCTTTTTATGGGGAAATGGCCTTTCTTTGTCAGATTGTAAACAGGTGCCTAATGAGTTAAATCAGCATTTAGGCTTGGCAGCACCTTAGCTGGGAAATAAATGGTTGAAGTTAAATATATTTAAGATCAAAACCTTTGTTAAACAGAAGCTTATGATACACAATGAAAAGAGAAAATTTAAAAACAAAAAGAGAGAAAGGGAAAGGAGAGAATTTAGAGCATTATGTAGGCACTGCTAAATGGAGTGATTTGTTTTGTTTCTGCCTCTGCTTGTTTTTGACAGTATTCAAACTACCTGTAGGTTACTGGGGTATAATGGGTTTGTTTGGTCTGCTTATTTAAGTAGAACGAGCTTTTTGTCAGATAAAAATAAACCTATCCAAGAAGTGTGGTCTAGTTGTTCATTTTATGTTTTACCTCGAGCATTCTTTTATGTTGCTTTATTGTGCACATTTATATCCTAGGCCTTACCAGGCATTTGTATGGCCGTTATGTACTTGAAGTTTTCTCTGGTTTTGGTAGACTTTTTTAGTAATGATATTTAGAGGCAAAGCTTTTTAGGGAAAGGCAGACAAACTCTAGGCAGTCTGTCTCCCTAACTTCATTAAAATTATAACTAATACATAGAAGTAAAAATTCTACTGGAAATAAAAATTATGACCCTTTTCCTAAAATATTAAAAAAAAAAACCAAATTAAAATAGGTCTGTTTTAAAACTTATATTTTCAAAATGGAGGAAAATCATACTTAGAAGACTACTTGGATCAACACTGAAGTCAAGGCAACAGTTTCAATAGTGTGGGAAATCTGGCAAATGTATGTAGAAGGGGAAAAAATACCATGGAATCAATAAAGTTTATGAGCAATCAATTTGCTACAAATGAATAATCAAAGCTAAAGATCTTGATGAAAAAAAAAATTATAACTACACTAAAGAGAACTAAGGTTTCTAAAATGGAGTTTAAAATAATGACAAGAAAAAAATAAAAAAAAAAAGGTAGAAACTTAAGGAAAAATCAGCATAGCCAGTCAGGACATGGAAGTGCAAATGTATTTGAAAGTAATCTGTTGGGTGTTTTTCTTTAATGTTTCTACTTTATTTTGTGGTAGTGTTTTCTGCTTCTACTTGAAGCATCATAGAATCCTTTTGTCCATTAACAACCAAAATGTTTACCCATAATAAATAAATAAATAAATACAAGGCAAAAGAAAAAAAAAAAAAAAAAACTGAATAGATTAGCAGGATGAATGAACTAAATTAGTATTTTAGTAAATACAAAAATAAACATCTGAGTGAGGTTTTAGTATTAGAAACCAAGAGCAGGCTTCAAAGGAATTAAGGACCTGGTACAAATCCCTAATAAAAAAACAACTCCACATAAGCACTCATGTGATGCAGCAGTAAAAAGAGCTGGCAGTCACTTGATTCTTAAATTAGCAATAGGTGTATGAGAAATGAATTTATTTTTAGCTATGCCAAGACAGACATTAATATTACGAAACTGTGTATAGTTTAAATGTCTGCATAGTAAAAAGGTAGCTAGGAAATCTCTAGATGAAAGAAACATAAATGATTTAAAGGCTGGAGAAATTGCCTTGTAGTGAGAGTTTGAGAGCCCAATCTGTTCAGCCCAAGATGAGGGGTTTAAGAAGTGGCTTGACTACAGCTTGCAAGTGCCTTCACAGTAATAAATTATGTATTAAGAAGATATTTAATATGGTATGGTCATAATAAGACCATATGGACAGAAAGTAATGCCAGACACTGCTGGCATAATACTTCTCCAGCAATGACGATGATTAATCATTATAGGGAATCTTAAGGGAAATGGTGAATTTTTAATTGTTTCATGTCTTTGTATGAAGATTAAATGTCTCTCCTGGAGATATAAATTTGTTAAATGCAACCTGTTTGCTGTCAAGTAGGTGATAGTTAATTATTCAAGATTCTGTAATGTCTATAAATCCTGGAGATCTATACACCAGGACAAGACCTGTGCAATGTCTCTAAGGCACAGAGTTCTTCCTGTATTGCAAACGTAACTGTTTTCTATCCTGAAACTATTAACCTACATGGAAGGATGTGTTTGGCTATACTCAACCTTCTTTGGGGAAGTCCAAGAACACACAGTGATGATAACAGCTCACATGTCATACCAATGTAACATTTTGTGTTAGAGTGAAGCCCCCTTTTTCATTTGTGATTCTCTAAGTCTCCCTGTTTATCATAACAGAACAAGTTTTGTAAGTTATTATGTCACAAACTTTCAGTTTGGAGTTTTAATAAGCCTTGAACCTCAACAGATGGAGATAGATCATAAAAAATTAAGTATCTTCATAGCTAGTTACATGAATTTTATGAAGAGTTAGGAACTCTCCCTTAAAGCAGTCATTTTTACATGTCCACTTTTTGTGTGCATATGTTTCTTTTGTTTCACAGTGGAGGCGTGCTTTAGGATTGCTGCAAATACCAAGAGCTCTTCCCTCTCAAGACCTCTAGATTCAGATGATGAAGTTAGTACTATTCATTTGCTTTTTCAAGCTGTCCAGAGTGGCAGTAGATACTCTTGATTGATTGTGTGTTTATAATCAGTCTTCAAATGCTGAGCTTCCATCTTGTTATCATGGAATAAGGGTAATAAAATTAATTTCCTGCATGGATTCTGTGTTAATGAACAACATTCTCTTAAACACCTCAGTGAATTTCATGAGAACTATTTTCACAGTACCTTTGGCAATGTACAAGCTTACACAGACAAGAAATTCTGGTGGTTGAGCTCAATATAAGGAAACTTATACCAATAAAAACAGCCAACTTCCTTCAGAGCACCACTAGCAAAAATTCAGGTACATGACTTGGAGAAAGGAAGGAGAAAACTAGAAGACTCTTTCTCCGACAGTAAGAGTAGAAACCTTCTATTATGGTATTTGTTCTTTGGTTGATGCAGATTGATGCATTTCCATCCATGTGAAAGAGGTAGAACATCCAGACCAGCTGGCAAAGGGCAGTACCTCTAGTGTCTTCCCTGAACTCTGTGAAAAATTAAAAAATGCCTTATATGAGGCCTGGGCTGCAGTGTATCTGATTTTGGTTGAGACAAGGGGAACAGGAGAGTCCAGGGAGGAAAAGTGAGCAGACTCATCTGGATGAGAGGATGAAGGCCCTGAAAATAGTGGTCATAAAGCTGTACCACTAAAGAAAAAGTGTGTTTTGGAAATAGCTTGCAGAAGGGGAGATGGAGGCTGTTATAAAGCTATGTGCTTCCCAGAAAAAGGGACAAAAAATCCTGAGTGTGTAATTTTGAAAGGAAAACATTAGAGTGCTCTGGAGATATGAGGCATTGTGAATATAGAGAACAGCCTCTTTTTAAAGGTTTGCTAGTATGAAGTGCTGGTGCTATGGCTCAGTTAACTGAAAAAGACGACTTTTTATTTTTCCTTGCATGCATAAAACAAGAAAGTAGCTGCTTGGGGGAAAACCAGTGCATTCTTAGTTTTGCCTGCTGCAAGCAAAGCTTCATTGGCTAATTGGGCTTCTGAGGATGTGAAACACACCATTGGGAAATTACACTATGACAATCATGCTGCAGGAACAGAGCCAGTTCTGAAACATCTGTCTTTTCCCAAATTTTGCCGAAGTCAATTAAATTCCTTCATAACCAGCTGGTCCCAGTGTGACCGCACACTGATTCAGTCAATGCATGCTGACCTCCTTGAGCTGAGGCAAGCCAGTTTTCATTTACACCCCTCTCACACAACTTGCACAGCAATATCAGTCCTGCTCATGTGGACTTCCTTCACTGAAACACCATTGCCTCTGGTGAAACAACAAAGCTGTGCTCAAATTGTCCTCAGGTCATATTGCTGTCGGTGTCTCCAAGAAAAGGCTCGACGGGAAGCGATTTCCCAGTGCTCAGTGCCAGTAAGGCCTTGGTTTTAAAATCAGTCCCTGGCAGCTGTACCCACATAAACAAGGGCTGGACTGACTGACAAATCCCTGCCTAAACACCGTTTTTAACTTCAGGTGCCTTTCTGTGGTTTTTTTGTGGATTTCTGTTGATTGAGGTCACTTGCCCTTTAATTTGCTGTCTTTTCAAAGACACATAAAAATCATTTACAAAGGTGTTTCTGGTCATTTTATTTCCTAGCAGACAGCAAAATAATCAGTATAATGGCTCTGTTGTCTTTCTGCTCCCATGTATCAGTTAATTAACTGATACACACGGTACAGAAAGTCTTATAGCATGGTAATATTCAGTAAGGTCATAGTCTTACACTGATGGAGCTGTTAACAAAAATTCAAATGAATTATAGTCTGGCAAAGGATGAAGCTGTTAAAGGCAAAATATCCTCCAAGTCATCCCTGAGGATCAGCAGGTTTTACACCCAACATGTTTTCCTTTCCAGTGGTGCTTCAGTGGGAATTACACGAGCCCATATGTATGCCATACAGTACATTTTGTCTTTGAAGGGCTGTGCCTGGTCAGAGCAGAGTTTAGTGATGGAGGAAGGGAAAAAAAGGAACATAAGTAAAAACACTGGTTTGAAATTAGGAACAGAAGCAGCTTTTTCGCTCCATATAGGAGAGCCTAAAGTCTTTGTATACCCCAAGCTGAGTAATTACTATTAAAACATTTATCTGATATGAATTTATCTTCATAACCAAGTGAAAACTGCAGTAACAGGAATTGTTTTTACATGGGAAAAATAAAAATTATCATAAGTATGTTATTCCATACAAGTACATTTTATTTTACCTTTTCATCTGTGCTTCATAATGTTATCAGTGATCAATATATTTTCATGCTTTCTCTGTTTACAATAATTATTTTTTATCAAGAGACAGTTCTACCTTGATAACTTCTCCTACATTAACTCATCAACTTCTTTAGAACCTACGACATCTTCCCAGAACACAGAAATGCCCTGTAAGGATAAGGTTTTAGTTTGCTTCTGTTTCAGAGCCAAGTCTGGAGGCAGAATAATCTCTGTCTTACAATGTCATGATCAGTCTTCTTTATCAAATTCTTAGAGGTGCTGTAAGACCTCTGAAAAATTATAAGTTCATATAAATTTAACATTATTTATAAATATTCTAGTCATTTATTGCACTTTCTCCAATAAATATATTTAACATAAATTTTAAGAGATGATTCAGTGCCCTAAAGAGTATGCACTCTAAATATGAGAATGATGATGCATACCAAAGCATTAAAAGGAAGGCTTAAAGAGGCCAATGTGTTGCTCATGGTGTAAATTTCTTGGTTTATATCTATATAGATATATATGTATATATATGTATATATTTATACTTATAGATGTGATACCAATAGTATATCTATTTTAGATATATATAGATAAATAGGTATATAGATATATAAAGATAGATAGATAGATAGATAGATAGATAGATAGATAGATAGACAGATAGATAGATATGTATTTGTCTATAATTAACATGCCCATGTCCTACTTGAGATATCTTGAGACATGGTTTAATTTTGGAAAAAAATATGCATATATTTACAGTTGTCCAAACACTATAGATTCACTCTTACATTTTCAAACCTGTTTACATCATCCAAATAATCATGAGCATTTGAAAATTTATTTTAGTGCATTTTTGCTAGCCTAAATGCAGGAATATTTTTATGGGTCAGTAGAGAAAACACCACAACAATTTAGTTTGTTTCTCTGGGTTGGAAAAGGTTGACTCACTGAAGAAGACAATTTCTTTGAAGCAGGCTCTTTTAAGCTATGGCTTAAAGACATTAGAGCAAAAGAAGCAGTTCCCTTTTGAGTTTGTTCATTATTTATCCCTTTAATCTCAGACAAGGGTGCCTCTCTTTCTGTGTAACTGTTTGTGAATGAAGGTCCTCAGCTACTGCTCATGCTTACCAGGCTTCTCCTTGTCCAGTGGCAATGTTGTTTGGATTGTCTCAGTGTAATATATTTCCTGTGAAAAAGAACAGCCCTTTTCCACAGGCAGCTAATTATTCTTGAGATGACATAAAACCACTGTTCCAGAGCTGGAGGCTTTGTCCTCCACTTTTAACCTTATGGTTTCCTGAATATTTTTGGGAACTACAGATTCCTTTTCTTATTCAAAGAAATTGTTTCTCTTATATTATTGTGCCTTTTTCTCTTATGACTCATTTTTGATCAAAGTGACAGAAGAGTTCTGAGAAACAGAGTAGGGAAGCAGGGAATTGTGCTGCCAATGAAGAAAGCAGCAGGCAAGTAAACAGATCTTTCCCTCTTACATCATGGTACACAGATTTAGCCCTCAAGAAGCAAGAGCAGCTTTGGGAAAAGCAATGACAATTTTGCCATCCTGATAAAAGAGAGCTTGAAGATACGCTCACAGAGCTGAATTGCCTGGGACAGAAACAACTGGGACTGCAGAAAACACTCGAACAACAAGAAAGTTCAGCCAGTTTCTTGCAGATTTTTTGCTCTTGTGCATTTTTTTATTGTCAGAAAAGACAAAAATAAGACAAAAGTGTACTGTAACACTGTGTAAGAACATGTCCATGGTATCACTTGATGTTTCAGTGTGACCACAAATTTTGCCCAACATATGAACAATATAGTCATTAAGGAGCTTTCTAACCATTTTGAATTGCTTCTGGTATCTGTAAAACTCCTGACAATAAAATGGTTTCAGGAAAGAAGCTCAGTAATAATATACAACATTTCCCACATGGACATCTACCTACTCTGCTGGGTTCTCATTTACAGCAATATAAGGAAGAACATTTTCCTCTGCTGTCCTGCAGGTACTGTTTTCATCAAAATTGTGGTATCACTGTTTTCTTGAATAATGTTGGCAATATTTCTTCTAATCCCTGCAGTTTACTGCCAGCACTATAAGCCATGTATTTCATACTTCCAGAAATGGCTGTTGTGATGTGGAAGTTCCTAGCACAAACCATACAAAGGAGTTTTTGACTGTATCTCCACCTACATGCAACTTTGTACTTTCCAAGTGAGAAAAATCAAACTTGAGGCACTCATAAGAACTGGTACAGATTTAAAAGAGGAATTAATCTCCATCCTGCCAGGTTCTTTCCTGCCTTTTGTCCTTCTTAATAATTCAGAACAACAATGAGAAGGCAAACAAGAGCACTTCAGTTCTCTTACTCAAAATCCTCACTTTGGACCTTTCTGAAAGGTGCTTCAAGAAATCCTTCAAGTGCTGCTCAAGCTAAAGGCCCTCAACAGCTCTGCCAATAAAACTGGATTTGCCAACAGACTAAAGAAGTGATAAGGGAAGGGCAGTCTCAGCTTTGAGCTTTTATAATTTATTAGATTGGGGGGGTTTATTTTTTACTTTCTTCAAGCCTCTAAATTTATGTGATATATTCCTAATAATTATTTTATGATGAAATCTCATCTTTTAGAATTAGGATATGGTCCCTTTTTACTGTGAACAATCAATATCTTGTATTGCCCTACTAGAAAAATCCTATTTGTTTGTTATTATTTTTTGGTTCAAGATGAGAAAAAGCAGACTTTGCTTGTAATACCTACTTATTTCATTATGATTCAAGAATTTAGCAACCAACAAATTATTTTCATTCCCTGATTCTTACTATGTTATCTCTGAGGATGAAAAGCCAACCAAATCCTCCATATATTATGAAACATTAATTTTGATTTTTAGGTCTGTAATAAAAGTGTACCAAAGTTGACGAGGTACCTTAAAAATTGAGACCAGCATTACTGTTTTGCTTTTGTTTGTTGTTTGTTTTGTTGCTTTTTTTTTTTGACAGTCAGTATTTTATTTGCCTTCCACAGACATCATGACTTGCTGACATAACAAGGCTACTTAGTTCCCCTGTGTCACATTTCTGATTGATATACAGGGTAATGTAATAGGCCAGGGCCTGCTGTAAATTCAGGTGCTATGGCCATGTGAGACAAGAGGTGTGAAATATTTAAGAAGAAAGTATTTTCTTCCAAGAAAATACATATAAATATTTAGGGACAAGTGATGCTACGATTATTTGCTTAGCTTCAGCATCAGCACTATGGCACTGGATCACCAGGAACCCTTTCAAAGGAGATTTCTTCCCCTGCATCATTAAAATTCAGCCAGCTCATCCAGCTTGTGATCTCTTGTGATATATGATATGCACTTAAATCATGAGCTTAGAGCAGCTGAAATTAGAGAGCGCAACCCCATAGATTAAGAGAGGAGGAACCAGCATCTACTTTTCATCAGGAACTTAAAATCCAAAGGAAATCATCATCATTACAAGGCAGGAATGGTTTCACTGCCTGTTCAGTCCTGCTCATTTGCAGCAATCTCCCTCTTACTTACATTATGTATATAGTTACATCATTTAGCATGATTTGAGACATGCAGTGACAACTTCTGGCTAATCACTCTTCCTCAAAAAGATCTTTACTTTCCCTAGAATTAAATAATACTTCTGCCCTTTTGGTTGTAATGCCAAGTACTTTAGCAATGCTTTAAAAGTCTTTCAATATCACTTGTGCTGTGACAGAGTTTCTGTTGCATTTGACCCAGAAGACATGTGATCTTTGCTTGATTACTCTGTGCAGGCTGTCATTTTCCAGCAATATTTTTCAGGATTCCATGACCTTTCCCCATGAAGTAAAAATAGACCAACAAATGACTACCTCTAGATCAAATAACTTTGAAGGCATCTAGGAAACATTTCTGCCCAGTCTGTCTTATCTACAGCTATTGCCATGTAAGTCTCAAATCCTTTCTCTTGTTCAAGAACTCAGTGGTGACAAAAATCTATTCTAAAATTGCATTTCAAAGTTCAGCTGCTGTAGATCTCCTACAGTAAAACAAAGTTTGCAGCAGAAAGTACAGTTCTAAAAATTCTAAACTTGCTAGAAACTTAATAAAAGGCTGCATGGTGTAACTTAAAGAAACTACAGTATCATGTATCTTTTTTTTTTTTTCCCCTGTTAGAATTCTCACAGTCTCACTGTCTATTCTGGTTTGTCTAACAGACTGTTTCTAGTTTAGGGCTACTCTATTCAGTCCTTTTCCTCCCAGAAACAAAACAATATGCATAAATTGGGTTATATCAAGGAGAAAGGACTTGGCTTCTGGCATAGCTATTATGAATTTCTTTGTACTGGGTGGTGATTTGTTCCAATATCATAGGACAGAAAGAAAAAACTAACCAAATAGTAGCATCATAACTTCACTGCAGGAACATTCATGGTTATTATTAGAATACAACTCAACGTCATTGTTTTTTGTTACAGGCAACATGGGACCACCATGTCATCAGTGATGGGACTTTTTTTAGTGCAGTTGCACATCAAAGCTACTTAAATGCCATATTGGAGAATGCTCTTAGTTTCAGTGAGCATTTAACATGATCACTGTCTCTGGACTGAGGCAGAAATTTCCATTTGTTATAAGGTTGTGATAAATTTAATCAGGTTAATTTTCCCTGTCATTAAAAAAATAATTAATTCTAATGGAAAGAAGAAAGTTTGTTCTCATTTACACAAGGAGACTGTGATGCCAGTAATGCTTTGCACCAAAGGAACCTTCTCACTATTCAATTCATTAGGAATTTAACTGTTACATAATGTAACTATGAGACAGGACACAAAAATTCTGCTTATTTAATTATCTTAGGTGGATTACTGGCACCGCAGAAATTAGAAACAAATCAAGGTTACCTAAAGGAAACTGGTCAAGAAGCCAATGCCAAAGCCAACTTTCACCATGTACTTGTACTTCAGAGAGATGCTATTCAGAGTGGCAAGATCGACTTGAATTGTCTCACAGTTGACTTCCAGAATGAAAAATAGTCCAGCAAACAGCAAATTAAGCAAGATCACATAATTCCATATAATTCCCTATCCAAGGAATAATGAGTCTGAAGGTATCCTGCCCCAGCACAGACCAGAAAGGTTATGACTTCTTTGCATTTTCTCTCAAAAAGTTCAAACCCAGCTCTCTGTGAAAAACTCAGGGTTTTTTGGTATAAAAGAAAGAAAATTACTGAAGAGTATCCATAATAGAAAGCCTAAGAAGTTAGCAGACACAGTAAAACTTTATAGAGGAAGGTGTGAGGTCTGTGTCAGACACTGCTATGTTGTGCCACTGAGAGCACAGTGGAAGAGGAAGCATTCAATTTGTTATTGAGATGAGGCAAAAGAAAAGAAAGGTTGTGAAGACCTTTCTTCAGTGACAGAAAGGCTGGAAAACTACCAGATAAATATGTGGTAAATGTTTCAAATGGCATGATTTTTATTACTATTAAATGACTGATGTGAACTTATACGTTTGTGGGGGGACTTTTATTTGTGGTTATTTTAAGGCTACATGGAAAAAATAACTGAATACACAGCTTGTGTTTGTTCTGGGCAAGAATTTTTTTATTTTTTTTTAATTTGACTTAAGAGGCTAAATTTCACTGATTTAGGAGCTGAGTTGGTATAATCTCTTTCATCTCTAAGAACTGGCATTTAAACATTTCTAGGTGGATATTATTGGAGAGCACTAGAGATACATGGCTGAACATGGGACCTTGTGAGAAGGATTGTCCTACAGTGTCCATGGATGCATATGATCCAGGATAAATCACTCTGACTGTTATTGCATCATATAAACTACTAGACATCTTTTACTTAATAAGTATAAACACTGTAACTGATTAAATATATATTTTGTATAGATAAAAATGTTCCTCTGCACATTTCTTTCTGAAATGAAGTGGTTAATGAGAAAAGGGAACTGAAGATATACAAGGTCTCATTCTGAACAGAATTCTTCAGAGTGAATTTTATCTCCTTTTTATTTTCAGGTGTGAATGGAAGGTTTTGTTTCTTATTTGAAGTTCTTTTATGAGCGGTAGGTCTATACACAGTTACTAGAAGGAATTTCTAAGCTTAAAATAGACGGTATAAAGTAAAATGCTAAAAAAAATTATTTCAAAACTGTAACAAAAAATCAAGGTAATCATGTTTCAGTTGGGTAACATGACAGGTAGTTAAGTTTATTTTGTGAAACACAGAAACCTTACTTAAGATCTATCATGTGTTCCTAGTCATAGCAGAGATTTTGGCCCATTCACAGAGGTACATTAGGAGAGGTGCCAATATGTGCTACAGCATCCAAAACTCACTCACAGTGGGCTGCAGAAGGCATGATTGCATGTAGGACATGACACAATACCCAAAACCTCTGCTCAGGTGCTGCGGTCTTACCCCAGGTCTCGCACAGGACTAAAAGTGCTCATGGAGAATGTGAACCAGTCTGCTCCAGCAGAGTCTAGAGCAACTTATAAGTATTGTGCAAGGAAAGGGTTCTTCAACTTTGGACCCATTTCTGAGAATTTTGCAATAAAAATGAGATTGGCTCGTAGCATTGTGAGAGTATCAAAATAAATTGCCGAGTAACATGACACAAGCATTCAAGTTATTTTCTTCAGAAACAAAGGAATTAAAATGGGGCTTTACATTTCTAAATTTCAATTTGAACTATGTGAGGGTTTAGGCAATAGCTGATGTCACTTGTGGTAAATATAATGCTTCCAGTTTTTCATAATCTTCCTTCAAATGAAAGCAAATTTCATGAGCAGATTGCACATATAACAAGTTCTAGAACAAAAGTGCATGAGAGTAGGAAGCTCAAATGTAGTTAGTTAATAAATCTTTATTTGGTTGATTTCATTTAATAGTAAAATGCATAAACTATTTCACCCCTGAAGGGTGATAGATATTTTTCTTTCAGCTAGATAAAGTATCCAGATAATGTATGTGTCATCATTAAGTTCTTTCTCTTGCAATCAAGGTAACAGCTGTCCTTCATGGATAAGATGCATTTTCTAGTATTTGGTCAATAGAAAAAGCACTGAAAAATTCTCATAGTTCTGTGTGAAATGACAAAATATTGGCACTCAACTTCAATTGCAGCTTACAGGAGAAAAAAATCTATCACAAGTGCAATGCTCAAAACTGAAGAATTTTCCAAACAATTGCGACAGCCTCTATTATTATGAAATGTAAATGTTTGCTTCTGTAGACTTAGCCTGATCTTTTTGTACTATCACAGAAAAACACTCAGAATAAAATGGCTGCTGAAGATATTAATAGTTATGTCATAGAATCAAATATTGATAAAGATAAAAAAAGTTACCAAACTTGCTACTAGCATGTCGCTATCAACATTTATCCTTAATAAGCAATGATGACATGGAGAACCTGCTGTTTCATGTTAGGAACAAGTTTGCCACAGAAAGATAAATTTTTATGTATTTTGCAACATGATTATTATACACAATTAGATTTTAAATGTTAAAGCAGACGTTATATCTATGTTTAACATTTAATTATTTCTAGGTATCTAATAACATCAATAGAGGATGGAAAGAAGGATACAGATTAAGGTGTTCAGGTATAAAGCTTCTGGAAAAACTTTATACTTAAGCAAGTTAAATACTTTAAAAAAAATATTTTAGGGCTGGAAGACTTAGTACATTCCAATTTCTGCCTGATAGCATCTACACGAATCTGAGCATCAATAAAAATTGTTTTTGTCTGGAGATTTATTTTCTGTGCCTTTGGGGAAAGCTGGGACATTAAAACAGGGATGTTTAATCTGATTTACCATTCAGAATTGTTGTGCAGATCTTCTCTGTTTATGAATAAAACAGAGATTTCAGATTTGCAGCCAAATAGTTCTTTATCAGTTTGTAATTATTACTGTCATTATCAATATGAAATGCAGTGTTAGGAAAAAGGTGCTTTGGGGATTTAGTATAACTTGAAAAAAACAAAGCTCACTCTGAAGTTAAGCTGAGAAGATGCTGTCTGCTTAGGCTTTATGCTGTTTTTCTGTAGGTGCATTGGATGAAGACAGCTGGTTACAGTAGGTTGATAGCCCCCTTGGGGTGGATGTCAGGAGATCTGAAGAGCAAAGGTGACACCACTTGAGGATTTAGGAGAGAAGGGTGGGAAAAACTATTTCTATTAAGCAGGATAGATAAACAGTTTGAAGGATAGAGGATGCATCGAGTGATCTGGGATCAAATTCTAAAACCAAGTGATGGTATAGCAAGGTGTTGTGGACCATAATTCATAGTACAGCAAAGACAGAAGACAGAAAATATCCAAGAGAGGACAATAGGATTTGTGAGTGGGCCCTGAGGCTATAAATCATACAGTAAGCAGATATACCAAGTTGTCTGAAGGTTAGCGTAGTGTGGCATGACAGATTTGACATTATTGAACATTAGATGCACTGCAGGATGTATAAGCTGCAATAGGAAAGACTTATTGCCATCGTAGACCTGATAAAGGACTGGAGGATAAATGTGGAAAAATATTCCAGGTTTTTCAAACCATATTGCTCATGAAGTATGTCTTAGAAGACTTTTTGGTGGTTATAAAGAAAGGAGATGGTTTAATTGTTAACTTTTCCTTGAGACAGGATGTGTACAGTTAGTTAAGCACATGAGAACAGACTGGAAAAAGTGAGGATCATTATGTTCCAAACTGGAAGAAGCACATGGGATGCAGAAAAAGGCAGCACAGCACCACCTGTCTCGGAGCACTGTGAGCACTGTTGGGGATATCACAAGAGTACAACATCAAATAGCAAGCAGCCCTGCTGGAAAACTGCATCCCACAGAAAAAACATTAATGCATCTCTCTAAAACACTGAGGAATAGGACTACAGACTAAACTTTCTGATAGATTTTTCTGCTAATCTTGCTTTGGTTATTCTGGCTTTTCCTGAGAGAGAGCCTAAAGGATGCAGGGAATAATAATGATAATAATATTCTACGTAGGTTTAAAAGTAAAGTTCTGATGCTTGATAATGTTCTAGTAAATTTTACTCAGTCATTATGTTGGAAAGGAAAACTTCTCAGCATCAGCTATTACCATCAAGTTATAATGAGAGGTAGTATGATTTTCTTATAATGTTAAAAGCAATGATTGCAATATCTCAAATATAAGAGTAATGTTGATGACTTTATTATGCTTGTGCTTATACTTAAAAGAAAAAAATTAGAAGTTTTTACTGAGTCCTTTAATTTTGTGGGCTGCTGAAGTATGGATCTGATGTTCTCTCTGTCTGGTTAGATCCCTGAGGCAGTATAAAGCATTTATTACCTGTGCAGCTCTATTGATGCACAAGGATTAAATATATCATCCCACAGGTTTGGGGGATTTCTGCAGGAGTATAACATCCCTCTCCTACTGTGTCCTATTCCCACATGTGATATGATGGGGAAAATTACTGTGCAAATGAAATTTGAGGGCATGACATTGTCTAGATGTTCTTCAAAGTCTCAGATGTTGGCTCAAATCAGGGGAGAGCCTCAAATAAGTAATAAAATGTTGGTACTGGGAGTTAGCTCAGAGAGGATTCACATTTAGATGATATTTTGTGTATTTGTCATCCTCACTCATTTATAATTTACCTTCCTTGAAATCAGAGAGAATTTTGCCTGTATCTGACAGACAAGAATGCATCCACTAGATTAAATATTTATAAAGTTAAATAGCCACTTTTAAGTGGTAAGCTGATGAGTGCTCACATTTATATGGTGATGCTAGATAATTTTTTATTGATCATTATTTGCCTACTTTGAACAGATCACAATCAATAATGAAAATAACAACTTGTAGTCGACTCTTCTGACTGGTCATATAACTATTGTTTGTTTTGTATTGTCACGACAGGTTTTTTCTACAGATCAAAATATAACTGTCAACTGACAAAGGGCATTACCCTGAAGCATTATTCTTTTATAGAAATTTCCAAATTTCAAGCTAGAAAAAAAAATATTTTGTTGAAATAACTTTCTGATTATTGGGATGGAAGGGGTCTTTGAAATAAACTTTTATTTTCAATAAGATGTTTTTTCCATCGGTAGCAAAAATATGAGACCTCAAAGAGACACAGGCAGTATATGTCTTATTTCAGTGTGGTTTTACTTGACTAGGAAACTTGCTAGTGTTCATAAATCTTTTAACTCATTTGAAACCAATTTTTCAAAGTAGATCTGATAAGCTGGAAGAAGCTTAAACTGCAAGTGCTTTTTCACAGTCATTTCCTTCTAAAGCAATTATTTCCTGATTCACTTCAAGCAAATTAATGCTAGAAGAAAGAAAAATTGGATTAAATATAAAGATTAAGTTCTAATAATTTTTATTTTTCAAGTTATTGTTGGATTATAATGTCCTTTACTATCATCTCTAAATTATTTAAAGCTAGGCAATCTTAATTCTTCTCCTTACTAAATTATTTAGGACATAAACATTTCCTGTTGGATGCTTTTGTGGTCAAATAATGTATCTCAAGCTAAGAGAACAAAATTCATTTAAATGCAACTATACGATGGCAGTAGCTAGGACCAGTGAAGTGTCGTCCACTAAGTATTCACTCATGAAAATTGTGAAACTCATGTCAGTAAAATTCATTCCTTATTTTCATTAATAAAACTCCAAAATTCTCAAGAATTTCTTGTTTCTTTTTTTGCAGAAAACTAGTCAAAAGTAGCAAGTTTTCTTACAAAGCTCAATTATCTTGACTGATTTCAAGATATATCAGATCCTTTTCATTCATTATTATGAGTTCACAGGTATAGGAGAAGTAAATCACCAAATGAGTAAACATGTTGGAGGGCTTCAAGACACACCACATTCTTATTTTTAAAGAGAAATTTATACTATACACGGTATAGCGTTAATTACATAATATATTATGTAATTAATAATTAATAATATATAATAAATTCTATATTTCACAGCACTTCACTTGTAAAGGGAAGATAGGCTAGACCCAGCTGACCAGGAATTTAAATCAGTAGAATGGTTCTCATTGATTTGACAGGACCATGTCTGAGGTCAGAAAACTTCAGAATTAAGTATGGAGGTCAGTAAGATCTGTGTCTGATGTAGTTTTGAGCTTTAAATAAAAGGCCAAGCTTGTTTTTGCAGCACTGCCTGCAGAAAATCTCACCATTCCAAATTTGTATAAAATTTATTACAGTAGGCTGTTGACATGTAAAACAGTCTGTATGTGTAAGGTGTCCTTAGAAAGAATATGGGAACAAAGAATTTGAATGGAAATCAACTCCCTGATGCACTAATTCTTGTTGAAAATGCCCAGACTTTTTCCCCCAGAAAATCAATGTCCATTAGTGTGATAAAAGACCAAACTACTCCACAACAGAAAAAAAAAAAATACATTTATTAAATAGTGCAATACTAAATAAATTTTATAATCCCTAGTCCTTTAGTGCAAGTTAGAAGCACATTACTCTGAAATAACCCATTACAAAGAAAAAAAAAGTGAGGAGGATGATCACCTTGCTTTATGGGGTCCTCACTATTTACATTAAGAAATTTTCTTACCCTCTGTTCCTTTGACAGCAAAATTCTCTAAGGAGTTAAAGAACAGTCTTATGCTCAGATATGCACCTCACTGGAAAGAGTGCTGCAAGCTACTGGACTGAGAACTCCAAGCCATTCTCACTCTTAAGCTCAAAAAGACTTCTGCAAAGCAAAGAGCCAAAGGATTACCTTGCTCTCTGATACTAGCTCTCATTTATGTCAATGTGCTGAGCTGCTTCAGCCTCATCATGAGGGCCAGAAACAAGAGAAGCAGAGCTTGATGCATTTAGAAATAGAAAAATTCCTGTACAAAGATGCAGCTGGATGAGCCCTATTTGTTATAGCAGGGGAGATGGCTGCTAACTCCTTGGAAGTAAAGATGTTCTTCTGGTGTAAATCAGAACAGAGTTGTATACCTCATTTTTTTTCAGGCTGACTTAAAAGCTATATTGCTAGCTGCCAGATACATTTCTTATACTAGAAACCATCATATCTCAACTGGCTCCTGGGCTTGCCTTTGTAATGCTGTCATTCTGCCATACTTAGTGTTTCTAGGATGGCTGGGGAGAGCTGAGAAGCCAGACCCAAAACCCTAGCAGAAATTGTAAACAATGCAGTAAAAATATCTCCTAAAAAAAATTTAAAAATTCTTTTTATCACGCAGAATGTTACAAGCAAAATATAGCTGGAGAGAAAAAGCTAGTGATTCACTTGATGAGAGAGGAGAAAAAAGGTCTTTTTCTAGTACCCCAACAAATATGCAGTGCCTGAAGAATGCTATGTTTGTCAGCATTAGGTGCTCTGTATCTCCCATAAAGAGCCTTGGAGGAGGAAAAAAAAATTCTGCAAAACTTGACCTTTTGCTTTCATCGTTTTTCCTTCTATAAAGAAAAATAAGGAGGTTTTGCCTTATCTTTTTTCAGTGGCATTAAGTGCTACTGAAGGGCTAGAGCCTTGGCTAGGACAGTCTCTCGAGATTTCTTTCACAGCCCCTGGAGATAAATGGGGAAAGAAACATGATTAAGTGCATTTGTTTCACTCTGAAGAGAAGTCATTTTCTGATTGCCTGAATGGCAAGAAAACCAGCTTCTCCAGGTCAGTGGAGAAATTTTGTTTTCAATAAAATTGAAATTGTTTAACATTGTCAAGCCACAGTAATTTGGTCATTTGGTACTTCAGTGGGTGAATGGTGTTATGAGCCATCTCATCAAGCAATATATCCTGTCAGGGGTGAAGACTCTGGAACTACGGTGTCACAAATGCACTGGCATTTTCTTCACTAGTAATTTCCCTCAATGATGAATTTAAGCATGCCATCCTGAGTTCAGTATTCACTACTGTGAATGTTCTCCCTCTCTAGATCCATAGCAAGTTAAAAACTAAAAAAGTTTGTTTTCATGCATCAGAAATGATGACTTTCTTATCATCAGTATTCTGCTTGATGCTGCCTTTCATTCTGTATCATACCAGTCTGGACTGCAATACAAGCCAGAAATAAAAGGCACATGACTATTAAATAAAAGGGTAATTTATTTTCTTTCTTTTCTTCTTACCCATGCAGTGAAAAAGCACATCTGCAATTCAGAGTTTTATAGCTGGGGTGCTGCTAAGCATTATGGATGGCTTTTGTATAAAATTTAATCTCTCTCATGTTATGCCGAAGATCCAGATGCTTCCTCTGAGCCTTAAGGTAGAATCCATAGGAGCAGTGGGATTGTACAAACACTTTTAAGCCTGCACATTCAATATGTAATAGAATATGCATAAGTCCCTTAGATTCAAACGTTGAAAGAGATAAGTAAGCTCAACTCATCCAACTCTCCAGCACCAGCTACCACCTCTAGACATAGCAAGCGGAAGGGGGGTGGGGGAAACATGGTCATCTTGATAAGGGTGAGGAAAATAAGGCATCAGAAAAACAAAGGATTTCAGAGAGGGGTTTTTTGCAAGCCATGTTTTGTGCAGCTGCGGCTATCCTGGTTTATAACACAGCTGTGCTATGCCCAAAACACTGAAAGATTAACTGAGTTTTTCATCACAGAGAAATTAAGGAAGTTTATGTGGGAAGGAGGGAAGGGAAATGGAGTACCCAACCAAAGTAAACAACATCTAGTAAAGCAAACCGCACTTACCTAAACCCCAGTCAGAATAATTTCACAAAGAATGAGACAAGAAGCATAAATGACATGGGTCAACAATTTCTAATGCAGTTTGGGCATTAGCCCAGGGGAGACTTTTCTAGCCAACACCATTTTCAGCAAGGTGCTTTCTACTTACTTTGTGCCACTTGTGCGAGTACAGACTGACAGCACGAACATGAGGCAGATGGCAATGTCAAAATGAGCAGTTGGTGATGGCTCGCTAAAGTTAACCTGTTAAAAATTATTCTGTGGAAGTGGATGAATGGCAATGCACTTCCAAACTGGAATGTATTCAGTGTGGAGAGCCCACAGTCCACTGAGACTAATTGCTGCTAATTCTCTTGTGCTTGTGTTGGGGAAACCCAACCCAAAATTGGCAAAGGTATATACAGTACTGGAGCTGTCTGGGCATAGACCTGGGCTTCCCTGAGGAACAGATGCCCTGAAACAATCATGCCAGGCTAGTCATCAAACTTCATTACTAAGCTGAAAAACCTGAAATCTCATCCTCAATTAATTTATATGCAATTTATAAAGCTGGCAGGTGTTCTCACTGAATCATTCTAAGATCTACTGTGATACATGGAATCACAAAGCTCTGATATACTACCATGGTTATTAACATCTACTATGTTAAATGTTTGAACTGTAACTTTGTCTAACATTCATTTTGTAACAAAGAGAAAGCAGTACTAAAAGAAAAAGTTGATTTATGGGACTTTCAAGAAATGTTTCCATTCTTCTGTTGCCACAAAGAATTCAGGACATAATTCAGCCCTAGTGACTATTCAGGGATGCTATGTGGAACAGTCTTGGGCTAGTCCACGTCATAAAATCATTATTCCTACTGATTTTGAAAGCAGCGCTACTCAATAATCTGAAGTTTAAACTTAATTTTGCTGCAATTTTGAGTGCATTACTGAAAAACACATATGATTGCTGATGATCACATATAGAAAAAAGGAAGAATTCACATAATGTGGTAAGTTTTACAGACTACAAATCTGTCTATAAGGAAACTAGGAAGATGTATTTTAGAGTTCATTATATGGTCGACAACCAAAGATTAAAAAGCTCAAATGCTGAAACCAGAAGTATACAACAAATGGACTTTTATTGACTGTTTTGGATAAATGGATTAACTAAAAAAAAAAAAAAAAAATCATATTACAAACTGGTGCAGTACCATAAAATTAATTTGAACACATGGAGATGCCATTTTTAGCCTGCACAGCTCCTGCAGCGCTGGAGCCCATTCTCATTGCAAGCAGTACACTTGAGGGCTTTGAACGAGTCCGTAAAGCAGTTCCGGAACACGGACATCTTGCTCCCATGGCACGCTGAGCACGGCAGGAAACCAAAGCCTCCACAAGAGAGGCACTCTTGAGGATGCTGGACTCTCTGCTCAAAGAATGAAAGAAAGACAAAAATGTTACCTCATCAACCACCGTAAGGTCTAGGACAATGACGACTCTAGGACAGCCAAAAATATCCTGGTTCTCATTTTGGGCAAGACCCACCACCCCATCCCATGGCAGACCACCATGGAAGAGCAGTAAGTCTGTCTTTTCCTTTGGTCACATCCATATGCAGTGCCAGAGAGGCTCACTGCAGGTCCATTGGTCACTTTTTACCTCAGGAGCCTGCCTCATTTATATTTGCCAAAATAGCAAGCTAAAGGATAGCTTGCATTCATTACTTGGATGTTGTTTAGGTAGATTAAATCTAGGAGGTACTGTGATGATTGAATCCAAACTCCAGGCAGTTTATGCTGATGTTATGTTTTCTATGGTGTATATTAATATATTATGACTTTCAGCATTTGCATGTTCATACTGAGCATATTATACCTATTACAGTTAAAGCTGATGATATCCAAAAACAATTCATAGCTTCTGACAAGTAGCACTCAAGGAAGCGGTGCATTCAAATTTATGGGTGTAGAATGCTGAAGCTTTAAGCATAAAGAAGAAGGATCATCAATGTTCAGCAATTATACCCAGAGAAAATTGTTTCAAGGAAGGCTTGAGGCCTCTCAATTGTCCCAATTCCCAAGTAAAACAATAAATTTACTCTATTCTTTTATTGGATTAAAGACAGTGGAGCATAGAAGAAGAGTTTCCAAAGACATTCTTAACTTTCACTTGCTGAAAATGTGTCTAGTTTATTTAATGATTGCGTTAAAGTTCAAATGAGAGAAAGGAAAGGTATGCCATTTTGGGTACTTACCACCGCATGTTTTAGCATTGCCCTGCTGAGTAAGAACTTTGCAAGTTTATCCACAAAAAAAGAACAAAAGTCCATACAATTCCTGCTATTGTTAGTCTGAGGAATTACGTACCACTAAAAATTAGTAACAAATTATTACCAGAGTATAATAAAATACCCACAGAAAATGTAGAACCTGGAGCACCATCAAGAAAAATGAAAATATTTCTGCAAACCCATTAATAATAGCATTTATCTATTGAAAACTCAGATGAATATGTAAACAAGACATTCTTTTCTTTTTGTACTGTAGCTTATAAACTTACTGTTCTTCTTCACAAGTCAAACAGCTCCTATTACTATCAGCTTATCCAGGGACAACAATTGGAAATACTTAATATAAAATTAACATTTATTTTTATTTCAGGTGTGCTCCCATATTTGGTAATTTTTGATGATTGTTTACTTCATTGAACACTATTGCAAATAATCTTAAAATTTTAAGAGAATAATAGTTTTAATCTTTACATTCATTATTGCTTGTTAGGTTTGTAAATATACAGATACCTTTAGATGTAATTAAAATAACTAACTAAAGGCAAGAAAACAAAGCAAAATTGCTTTAGCTCAGTTTCTTAAACAATGGCCATTGCCTCCTTGAACAGAGGACAGTTTGTGGAACCACTTTCTGCATCTCCAGTAATGAAGAAACCTGGCTGCCTCTTGCAGTTGTAGCAAATTCATTTTTGAGAAAAAATAAAATAAACAAGAGAAATAAAAAAACAAACTAACCAAACACACAAAGAAAACCACCAAAAGGCAGTGAAGTGGTGATTGTATTCAGTGAGTCATTATCAATTTCCTGTAGTCTGACACTGTTTGTCTTATATATGTACTTTTTATCCCAAGATTAGGACACACTTAACATTATAGGGCCCCCACCCAAAAACAGGGTATAAAAATATTAAATCAAAAAAAGCATTTGGGATCATCAGTTTATAGCAGAAAAAAGGGAAATGGTAAAGAAAATCTACTTGATTACAAGTAGTAAATGTATATTCATCTATTTATTTTCAGAAATAGAATTACCTCAATTTTGGTTAAGAGATCCTGCAGTTCCCCAGATTCATTCATTAGTAAAATTTTCTCAGCACCCTATTAGGAAAAAGATGCAAAATGTCAGCCATTTTATCATTAAAAAAACCAGAGATGATTAGAAGATTTGGTCTTGAAATTTTAAACAGGCTGAGGACAAATTTGACTCACATTAACTATATTGCAATTAGGTCACCCTTAGTAAAGCTAGAAGGAGAGGAGAATCTAATCACAGGTCTGATAGTAATGCCTGAAGTTCGTTAACAGGTGACATATCACATTGCCTTTTCTGTAAAATGTGACACAGCTTAGAAATTCTGATTGTGTTCCCTTTATTTTACAGGGTATGTTTCCAGACAGAATATTTCTAGTTATCATGTCAAAAAATTGCAATTATATAAATATACAGTGCATCAGAGAATGCAGTAAAATGAGAGGAGGAGATTGTATTTCAAATATTCTGGCAGCTGAGCATTGAATTAAGGCATAATGTGCTTAATGTATAACACAAGGAGAAAAAGAGTAATAAAAATACTCTAAACAATAAGTAATAATAACTTAGTCTGACTACTCTTAGGGTTTCTGTGTCCTGAACCAAGGCTCCCCTTAAGTGTTTGGGATATTTTTCCTCCTGGAAGTGCATGTCAAGAGACCTGCAGACAAAATTAAAGTGGCAGGGAGAACATAGAACTTTTTGTTCCCCTCTCTTCTAATTGCACAGCCACATTTGAATACTCCACTTATGTCACCAAATTTGTTGAACACTAAATATGGTGAAACACTTGCAGACACTTTCAATCAGAAACCAACAAAAGGTGAGGAAACTGAGGTACAGATACACAGGGCTTACTTGCTGCCAGGGAAAATTGGCCTCATCTTCACCACATGGTGAGTTCATGCCATTGTGCTGCCCCAGTTTGCTGGTCCCTGCATATCCAGATTGCTAAATTTTGATTTTGAGTTTGCTTCCAGCATTAACTAGAAGCTTGGTGGGACACTGGCACAGGGCTGAGGTGCAGTGGGACGTTGGCACACATCTCAGATGTGCCACTGTTTGAGCTGCCCGTGGTCAGCCCCAGCTCCTGACCAGCACCTCTCCTGGTTTCTGGGAGGTACAGGAAAAGCTGCTGATGAGCGCAGGGAACACGTGTGCCTCTAATATACCTCAAAGTGTCCAACCACTCACAGAACCTTGCTGGGGATGACTGAGACTACAAGTGTGTAGCCCAAAATCTACCAAACCTTTCAAAGGTCCATTTATGACACCCTCCTAAGGTTATTTTCTCTGTAGAAAGTCTTTTTGTCTTTTTGCCAAGTACATCAATGGCTGCTTTCTGACCAGAAAGTGATGCTTTTCTTTTTCTTTCTAGGTTCTGCTCAGTCCACAGTCAGAAAGGTATGTGAAACCTTGAATAGTCTTTCCCTACAGAGACTAACAAAAGGAGCATGAGGGACAGTGGGCATAATCTTTAGAGAATCAGCAGGGAAAATTTAGTTTTCAGTTCTGTTACCCAGTTAAATTTCAAGGCAAAAGCCTGTAATTCCTTTATCTACTAACTCTGCTGAATCTCTACTGTGCTGGAGTAGTACAGAGGTTGCAGTCAAGTATTTGCCCTTCTTTTGGCAAGAAAATGCAACAGACTTGGCTAAATCATTCAACAACTTGTCCAGACCATTTTAGTTAATAAAATTATCTTCCCAATTATCCCTTGAGAACATGCAGTAATTGACATTATATTTCAAATATTAAATTCTCATCTATAATTCCCAATAACTGTAGAACTAAGACAAGGTCCATTAAGTTTTCTACTGCCCCACCTCTGTCGTGTCAATAAACCTGTCTGTTACTACCTATCTCAGATATAAACCATTACCATTTCCAGGATGTCATTTCATCAAGACATAAACACAGATACATGGTTCTGCATTTGGCTTTACTAGAATATCTGTGGCTTTTGGGAAGCAGCCACTCTTCCACATCATTCCTTATATACTGAGAAAAATTATCAAGTCCCTGCAACATCCCTCTTGTGGACATATTTGCAGCGCAGATAAATTCCATGTTCTATTTCCTATTTTGCTAAGCACATCGGCGAGGTCCCACCACACCTCTCACAGCCAGGGGCCCCTTGGCAGCAAGTACACAGAGAGTACCAAAAGCTGCCTGGAAATCAGCCCACAAACAGAGAAAATTAGTGCTGCAGTGTAGCACCAGCACCAGAAAGTCTGGATTTGGTGGGCAAAGAATGGGAAAGGTTAATGTATCAAAGGTTTGATGTGTAAAAATTGAACCCTGCATTTCCTGACACATTAAACTGCAAAATGGAGGAAACAGGCGGGAAAAGGCCAGGTGACTGAATGCAATAATTACATAATAGTTTTACTGTCACAGAGCCACTCATACTCTCCCACCAAGTGAATACCAGAAGAATGCATTTAATGAAACACAGAGGCTATAGAGACCTACTAAATATATATGGCCACTGGAAATCAGATAAAAGGAAACTGTCAATTCCTTTTACACATGTATTTTTTAAAAGTCACTTACAAAAACAGTCTCATCACTCTGGAGAAGATCATAACCAATGTGTAAAATAATTTTACTATTAATCTCATGTTGTTTTGGATTCATTATAGCTGGGAAAACTAAACAGGTGGTATTTTCTTCAGAAAAAAATAGTCTTAAATTCATATATCTGAAAAAATCAAGGAGGTTTGTATGGCAAGTGAACTCTGAAATTCAATCGTATATTTCAGCTAGAAAAAGAAAATACATGTGTTTTTAGAATATTATGCTGTGAGTTAACCTATTTACAAAGAATGAATCAATTTTTCTGTTTTATTTGCATCTCTTTTCCAGGAGAGTGGATCTTTGCATAACATAAACCTTTAATGATTCGGAATGCCTTTATAACAGTAAATGAATGCTCCATCATTTTTTCATGTGTGGCTTTCTGTTTTCTGGAAGTAATTCTTTATTCTGCATTGGTATCCCACCAGATGGCATAATTCCATTTCAGATGGAGACAACCTCAGGTGAAAAGAAGGGATTAGATCACCCAGTAAAGAACATGCAGCAGAAAGAAACAGCAATTTCCTGACAGACTGATATTTAGAAAGTGTGTGTCAAGAAATACAATGATTCAATCCTGAAAAATATGAGATTAAAAGCCCTGCTGTACTGCAGCATGCAGTACTTTCCTTGACAGGGGCTAAATATGATTTTTTTTATTGCTACTGCTCAAGTCATGGATTTGTTTCATTGTCCCTGTGCAGACAATGATAAATTTCACAGCACTGTGAATATTTATCCCCACAGCCTGCAGTGCTCAAGCAACTTTGTCCATGCTTCTGAATAACTTGGGCACAATCTACTCAGATGTACGTACGCTGGGTTTTAGTGCTTTTGTTACTTTTATCTCATTAAGAATAATCTTCCATCTTTCAAAACTGTTCATATTTTATTTCAGGGCTGGAGTTTTTTCTCCTTATTACTCACTGAAAGCTGCATAGCTCAATATAGATTCTCCCTTGTACTGCTACATGACATCTCCTTCAGGGAGGGATTTTTCAGGAAATAAATATTCAAAAAAAAAAAGAAAAAAGAGGAAAGTATTGCATGATTCATTTACTGACACACCAAGCTTTGGGATTTCTGTGTTTCATTTGAATTTCTGAAGTTAATTATTATAAAACATATTATAGAAATAGCCATTGTTACCAACAAGACCAAATGATTTCATTTTTTTTTTACCTATAGGAGGTAGATTTGTCTCTTCCATAGAAAGCTATCTTCCTAATTCACTTGCCTTCTTTTCTATACCTCTCCAAAGAGTCTCATACAGTACTTAAAGAGTTTTAATGAGATTTTGCTGTTTTTCACACTGTCAGTCCTCTTTTAGAAGGCAAGTTTCTCACAATCTTTAAAAATAAACAAAAAAAAAAAACAAGCAACTTAATGGGTCATCCATCATACCAAAATGACTATCCAGGCATTTCCTACAGTTAAGCAAATAATTTATTTAATCAATTTCAATATCTTATCTGAATTCTTTTGACAGATTGGTCATACATGGACTGAGATTTTCTTGGAGCCAATCATAACTCACTAGTTGCACTTATAACATAATAAAAAGATGAGCAAATCTTTGTTTGAATCCTGTTGAGTTTTAAACTTCTTCTGAATGCAACACTTTTTCTCCTGGCTGCTGGAGAACTCTCCAAATCAGAGTTTTGATAAAAGCATATTCTACGATGAAGTAGTATTCTGCTAATATTCTGCACACAGGTGGTTTTACAGCTGCTCTAGTGGTCTGACAAGGCCTATGACAGCAAATGCATTTGTCATAATGCTCAGGTAAGCCTAACTCATGCAGAACACATGGAAAGATTGGAAGGGATGGGGAAAAAGAGGAGAAAGTGTTCATATAGGCCCAATATTTATTCTCCCGGTTTGCTGGTTGCACTGCATTTTGTTACTTAAATGTTTTGTGGAAATTAAAGCTTTAAGTGATGGAAACACAGTAACCTCACTGTGTTTAAATAGAGTTTGCCTTCACAAATCACAGTCTGGCAGTCTGTACTAATTGCTAGCCTTTCACCACTCAAGACAAATACCTTCTCCAAGTTTTCAAACTGTTTTGTGTCACTTTCCAGTATCTTTTTCTTTTTTTTTTTTTTTTTTCTCTCTATGAGAAATACATTTCAAAAGTACAGGTTCAATGAAAAAGTCATTTTGAATGTCAGTAGGCTTTTAGACCTAGAATACTAGTGTAGAAATGGGGATTTTAGTTTTCCATTTGGAGTTTATGTTTTACAGTAGGGCAGAGTTGGGCTCCTCCTCTCCCTCTTCTACAGGTAGGTTTTTTAAAAAGTAAGTATTAACCAATTTTGTATCTAAAGTATGTTCAGTTGATTACAGATCCTGATACAGACTGCATCATATAAAATTAAATGTATATTTGAAGTCTGACACCCCAAGTGTTGGTCTCTAATTCAACACAGATATTACTAAATGACAGGTTTATGCTATGTGTGCTCATCTTTCTGGGTCAATCATACATACAGGTTCTTACAAGCAAAAAAACCAATTTCTCTATATTTTCATGGTTGCAACCACAAAATAAGATATTTTTTAAGAAACAGATAGTATCTTAGATGTATTACTGCCTCTAATTCCCCTCCTGGTAGTCTTGCCTTGGTTATCTTTTGCATCTTCAGATCAAACTTATCAGTGAGGATCTCTGCAGTGCTTACTACAGAAGGATTTCTGTCTTAGCTTGTTGCCATCACTGCAGCATTGTAAGCAATTTTCTAAAAATCCTGCTTCTCATTCCTCAAAATTTTCATCTGTTCTTCCCAACTGTAAGGTAAAACAGAAGTTCATGCTTTACTTACCCCGAGATAATGGCCATCAATAAACACAACAGGGAGTGAGGGAACTTCACAGACACTTCTGCATCTTTCATCTAGTTCTTTTCCATAATCACTGTTCAGAGCAATGTTTTTTTCTTCAAACTTAACTCTGTGATTTTGAAATATCTTTCTAACCAGTTCGCATCTTTCAAAAGTGGTTCTCACCACACGAAGACTGGTGGTATAAATTATTATGCGGCCAAACTCTGGGACTGATGAGACCTGGAAAAAAAATAGTTCCCATTACATTAAGTAAAGAGTTAATATCTTCCAAGTATTGAGTAATTTAATTTAAAATATTATTAAAAACAAACAAACAAAGAAAAAAACCCAGCACCTTAAAAACACAATCCAACATTCAACTTTTTTCAAATGTGAAGATGGAACAGGAAGAAGGGAGCTCTTGAAAACAGCAACTTGAGGCAGTTTAAGTTGTTTAAGTAAGGTGCTACTTGACTTTTTTGGAATGTCTTAGAGATGGTGAGTCAACATATATTTTCAAGAAACAGATATATTTTAGATCCTGGTGGACTTCCAAATGTGAATAAATTGACACTGTTCTGCTGATGTCTGATTCTGTTAATACAGTCACTTGTGTTTGCACAGTCTGATAGTACCCAGACTAGGACTAAACTTGCTATCTAAGATGTTGTTGAAAATCTACTTCAAGACAAGAGTCTAAGTTAAGCCTTAGCATGATCTAATGTTAACTTAGAATACTTTAGATCTCCATGCTGAAATAGATTATGACTGCAGAAGGTACAGATGCATCCCTAATTTTTAATGTAGTTCCACAACAAACTCCTTCAACATCCAAATAATAAAAAAGTATATTTTTTTTGTGTATTCAATGTCCAATCAAAAACCTACTGCAGCTAGCTGGAAAAAGTTTCACACTACAATTCAGATTTTATTTTTCACCCCACTTTTTAATATGTAAAAGTTTATGCTGTTTCTTTCCTTTCTAGGCTGACAACAATGAGATAGTGTAAATACTACAGGGATTAATTTGCCCAAGAGAGTGTGGTAGATTTCAAGAAGCCTGAGAATCATTCTTCTAAACAAAGATATTGTGTTCAAATATATAACTAAAATCCCATCTTTTTAAAATGGTGGTAATGCATTTCCAAGATTTCCAAATTATCCATTGTATTCAGCAAATTATATGTAATTATTTCATCAGTCAGTCAAGGAGTCAAAACACAAGTTACAAAATAAAAAGCAAGGTTACCTCTCCTGCACTGTAGCACTGCATGGAAAATGAACCTTGATGGGTGAATAGATAATTTTTTACCCATCTCATGAATTAACTACAAAAACATGGTTGTTAAATTGGGCAGATGTAATTACAGATTTTGTGATATGGACAGTCATGATTTATCTTAGTACCTAAATATCAAAAAAAAATCCTTGAGAAGGATATCCTTGAACATATATTCTGCTTGAAGAGGTGTTTACAAGGTTCTTCATATAGTAAAGAGTTCTCAGGAAAACTATTTGCATTTCACAGATCACTTACAGAACTCTGGGAGTGTCATTGCCAACATATGTAGGCATGGCTTTCATCTCCCACCCAGGAAAGGAACCATGTTGTGATAGCTCAATATTTTTTCTCTTAAAATGGATGTCAGAAATTCAATTTTAGGAACAAGTTTTATGAAAATGGGCTACTTTTCTGCAGCCTGTTTTCTAGGTTGAAAATCTGTTATACTGCTGCTGCAGCATTGACTCTCCTCCAGCATATTGTTCACACATTCCAAGTGAGAGAATTAGCTCATTCTCTGCATAAAAGGCAAGTACTCTACATAAATACTGCAAAATATTTTAGTAACTACACATGGCTTGCTTGAAGGAAGAGGAGTTTGGAGTTTTCATAAGTAACCAAAAGAAGTTCTTGAAATATTACTTAGATAGAAAATTTCACATATTCCTCACTTCTTCCTCTTTGGACTGACAATACATTTTGAAGTGCAAAACTGTTCAACAGGATGAGCAGCTCTTGTTCCTCTATAGCTCTCATCTCCAACGCTGCTTGTTCCCAGACACCAGAGGCTGGCAGCACAGGTACAGACAGTCATTATCTAGTGAAGCATCAGGACTGTGGTGTCCCTACAGCATACAAATAAGCAGCTGAAGAGATGGAAAAATGGAAAGTTGTAAAGTGATCCGGAAAGATATCAAGTGGAAGGGGTGTACAAAGAGTCACTTTTATATTTATTCCTTTCTTTTTTCCTAATGTGGCAGTGAAGAAGTACCATTGTTTGCCCTGAAAAAAAGTGTCAAGGATATGGATTAAATAATTCTTCAGGGAAATGTTGATAAAAACCGTTTTTTTCTGTGCTACAAATGTATATAACTTGTCCTTGCAAGGACTTTTACCATAGGAAGAAATCCTTCTTGTCACCTGTCTGAAAACCACATTGGTAATGAACAACAGGCAGTTTATAATAAGAATCTATGTTAATTCTTATTTCCCTAAGCAATATAGAGGTTGCAAAGTGTAATATTTAATTACCAGAATACACTCTTGAAATAAACTGCACTTTTCCTTCCTAGGTTGGAACTAGAAAAAGCATAATAAATAACAAACCATGTAAACAAATGAAAAGAAAGACACTATAGAAAATGAACTTTTACTGTTTTGCTTTGCAAACTTGAAACTAGAATCACCTCATGCAGTTCACAAATGCACATAAAACTCCAGGTGAAATTAAACAGAAGTCTATTCTCTGGTTAATGGGCATGACAAAACTTTAGTAAAGCTGTGGAAGTTGGACAGATGAATGTACCAAAAGATTTTGAGCAACTTACATTAATCAATTATTTGCACTTCTTGTCGGTGGAATTCTCTTTGAAACAAGAAGCTTATGATCCTTAAGCTTTTTAGATGTTTTTCATATATTTGTAGCTTTTTAGATAGCTAATGCATGGCTGTAGCTCCAGTACTTTTCCTACCCTTTCCCCTAGATATTAAAACAATAAGCTAACCTTGTAATACATTCCTGAAGTACTGTTTAGTCTCATTTTCAGGAAGATGGCCTACAAGAAGAACATTTTTTTTCCAACCAGAATCTGAGAAGCCATAATGAGAAGTGGGGCAAAGAAGCCCTAGGACTGACTCCAAGGGGTTGTGATCCAGGGCTGGGTTACTGAGGAAACTGAGTCTTCTATTGGATCTACCCATTAGATTTCCCAATTAATTAACTTTATAAAAATTGCAGAAATCCAGACAGGTGTGCCCATCACCACTGGGACACATGGAAGCTTCCAAATATAGGTCTGCTTTTTACTTTACTATTCTAATACTGTAGCAAGGGGTTTTTCTTTTTTTATTTATAAGCAATATTTATGGGTACCATTTAGCCTAAGGAGGCAACTATTGTGTCATATTCAGGAAACCCTGTGTACATGGGCAAAGGCTGTGCTTCAGATAAAGTGCCTTTATGGAAAGACTGCCAAGGAAGGGATTTAAGTTTTCAGGGGGAAATGCTTTCATTGCTTTAGTAATAATCCTCTACATCATTTACAGCCCTTAGTTTAACAGCCCACTGTTACCATCTCCCCAAGAGTTTAAGGGAACATTCTGCTTTACTGCCTCAGCCTGAAGAGCTTCCATTTTTCTTGGGAGCATCAAGTAGCCAGCAACAACAGTAGCATGAGCTGCATCACTTCACAGCAGAGCTGCTACTTCCAGCCTGAGAAACAGCTGCCCTTTTATTTCTGGCTAGAGAGAAAAAGTAATTGCTTCACCAGTTCAATCCTGTTCGTGATTGAACAAGAAAAAACCACAACATTACTTACTTTGTGCCTGACTCAGCCTTTTCCCAGACTTCTTTTTAGTCAGGGCTTCGGAAAATCATAGAATCATAGAATCATTGAATGGTTTGGGCTGTAAGGGACCTTAAGGATCCCCTACTTCCAATATCCCTGCCAGGAGCAGGGACATATCCCACTAGACCAGTTTGTTCAAAGAGCTGTCCATCCTGGTCTTGATGTACAACCTGGGGAAATCTACCCCTCTGCCATCCCACTGGTGTGCATCTCACATGGTTGCAACTAAATATAATCCTTTATTGGGCAAATCTTGAGGGATGTCATCCATGAGGTTAAACTTGTGAGCTCATTATCAAGTGGCACAACAAAAGAAAGGAAGAAATTGCTGATGAAAAAGAAAAGGCTTAATAGAGCAAGCAGATGAGCAACAAAATGAAAGGATGCTGAGGACTGGAAAAGGGCTGAAAATACAGACCTAACCAAAACCAGATGATAAACCAAAACCTAAAGTGTCAGGATACTGAAAGAGCAAGAGTAAGAGACACTAAATGTAGAAATAAAAACATGAGAAATATGACAAAAAAAAAAAACACATAGGCAGTAAAACAAAACAAAGTAAATGATAAAGCAGAGAGAAGGTCATTGAAATAAGACATCCTGAACCTTTTTTAAAAGAAATCCTAGTAGTCAATGTAACTGTACAACAAATATATTACAGAAAATCTCCATGTTGTTTAAAAATTTTGGAGTGTCCTTAAAAAAACCTTTTGTATATAACTAGAGCTTCAGAAATATGAAATATTTGAGAATCACACTCCTAAAGCATGTCTTTGAGAATTTACCTTTTCTCTATAACAGTTGCCTCGACAATAATAACAGACTTCTAAGTAGCTCTGAAAAAACAGTACAACAGTCAGGTGTTTCCATGGTGCTTCAGAAAGCCAGATAAATGCCACAAATCTCTCATGAATATCACTGGGTTCAGACTGTCCTGACTTTATCTTATCCCTGACTTTTGGGTCCATCTGCCACTGAAGCAGCTGCAGAAGTGTCCATGCTTTTCTATTGGTCTCATAGTTACCTTGGCCCTGACCAGTCCTGCCAGTGTGAGCAGATATTTATCTTCTGTTTGTGAGGGGAATTTATTAAATTAACTATTGAATAACAACACTAAATTGATTCTTCAGCATATCTGCCATGAATCACTCTGTAAACACTACAGATTTTCTTTAATATATTTTATGACATTTTTGTCTGCCTTCCGGACTTTGAGTGTTTTTTTTTTTATCTTTGGACAAAACACTTAACATGGGTATTTTTGCAGTGTGACTAATAGCTATTACTGGTCCAAGGCAATGCTTTTCTGCTTGTAGTGTAAGGACCACTCCTATCCTTTGGGGCATAAAGTGATTGCTCCTAAAACAGTGGTGAAATTCGTTTTTTGGAAACCTTTGTATATGACCATGTCTGTGAACCACTAAACAGACAAGTCCATGAGAGTGAAGAATACTATACTCATGGTGTTAATTTAATTTTTATTTGATTGCAAATGAAAACCATGAGAGCAACACTACCAAAGTAGTCATGGCATTTTTTTTAATCCTCTCTCTAGAAAGAAAGTATAAACATGTGTTTTAACCCATTGGTTGAAAAGAACAGCTGTTTACATGTATATATATAGATCACTAATTTCAATGAAAACATCACTCACAAATCTACATTTGATTCTTTTAAAGAACAAAATAATAAATTAAAAAAATAGATGGTATAGTACTTTGATAAAAGCTGAAATGCTTAATTGCATATGACATTTTTAAAGGTTTTCACTATGTTTGGGTATAACACTCAACATGTTGTTCGTGCAGTAAGGAATTGCTTGCGTGACCTAAATCAAGGGCTGATATACCCTTCCCTGGCTCACAATATCATCTTTCAACATCTCAGAGTGTTCTGCTGAATTATGCACCCCTTGGCTCTGTAATTAGATACTATCAGACTGGCAGAAGTATCTGCTTCACTAAGTAGGCTGAGGCAGGAATCTAGAGCACATTAAAAACCTTGTGCCAGAGATGTTTCAGTGACTAAATGCAACATTCATGATCTGACAAAAATGCTGAAAAGAAGAAAATGAGTTATACATATATATGTATTTTGTATGTATGCTTGCACATCTAAAAATTTTAGATTAAGCTGCTTACTTTATAATTGGCATTGCATCATTTATAGTTTGAATTTATATTAATAACTGAGTGGCAAGAATAATTTTGATTTAACAATATTACTATTGTTAAACATTATACTATAGATAATAGATAATAGTAAATAGATACTATTACTATCTGATGACAATCTGGTTTGAAATTTCTGGTTTTATTTTACACTCAGAAAATGAAGGGAAGAAAATAGCTATGAGTTTCTCGTTGAAGAAGTTCTGCAGAAAAAAAAGAATCAAAATTTAAGCATTTAATTTCTGCAAGATTTAAAAACTTTTGCTAGCTTTTGCATTTTAAAATACTTCTAAAATATATCCTAAAAATAGTGAATACTTTCTGAAAGATGATTTAAAAGCCAAAAGCTTTGACCAAAATGTTTCACTTTTTTTCTATATGATACTCCATGAGAATATGCATGTTTGCAAAACTGTATAGCATTTTATGAAAAGCACAATTTTCATTAAGTCATTGTTTATATGAAACCATGCAATATTTGAATGAGATAGCTGAAGATTGAAGGTCTATGTTCAAGCAAAAACCATAATATTTGCCATCATAGCCACACAGAGCAATGCTGGTGGTGTTGTGAACCAGTCCATTCTGTTTGCTGGTTGCCTGGTTCAAATTAAAATTTCAATGCCATTTTTCAGGAAGAATCAATTTGCTGGTTAGAAGTCCTCTTCCAACACACAGACTTCATCTACCAAAGTAAAACGTTCTTCTTGGACAACTAAGATCTGTTTACACACACTGAAGCTGTTGCAAGCAGTCCCCAAGCATGGTGTACATTCTTCATGTGGAATCACATTCCCTTCCACTTCCACTTCACTGTTTGCAGTCCAGCCCACACAGCAAAGCACAGTGCACACATAAATTTGGATCTACACTCTCTCTTTAGTACTTTATTACATTGAAACTGCAGTCCTGTTTGATTGACTTCAAGAACCCAGTGCTATACCAATAATTGGTAAAATTCTGAACTTTGTTAAATTCTGAAAACTGTGCATATTAGAAAAACTCAATAGAATGAAGTCTGATTTCTGCAACACAGCACTCAAGCACTCAAGTCAAAGCATGTACTGCCCTTCTCTTAAAATAACACTATGCTTATTTTTATGCAGTTTTGGCAGTGTAAAGGGACTATAAACTGTAGGACTTGTCATCTTTGGTACCCCTTAGGGCGGTGGAATGATATCATCAGCAGCCATCCTCATGACTATCAGCATAAGCCCACCAATATCAATTTACAAGCAAGGCCATCAAGAGCTGCACTCCTAAACAAGGAAGCTAGAGAGTCTGGGACACTCCCAAACAGATACCAACTTTGCATTCTCCAGAAAAGTGGTCAGATCACTGTTTTTCTCAGCTTTTAAAATAGCATGAATACTTGTGTGACTTGGGCTGCATGCTGTAACTCACCTCACCCACAAACAGCAGCTCCAGGGATATATCAATTTCCAAAATCTGTGTAGGAGACAGGCTCCTCTGCCTGTTGTGACACAGCGCAAGAGACACCTCTTTTGTTTCTGTTTGCATTTCATAGGGCTAGATAACTCCGAGGAGCTGGGCACAGTTACAAAGAGCTATGATCCAGCAACTTGAATTCCTTGATCTTCTAACTCCTGGGCTATTCCTATCTCTTATCTACAAACACAACATATACTGCTGATTGTAAAATAGCACAGTTTTACCTCCTGAAAGGTTGAAACCCTCAAAATTGTTCAACTGTAGTGTAAAATAGATACAGGATGCAATTTTACCTCAGATATTGGTATAGTGTATTTATATATGTTTGTAATTCATGTGTACTTTTCAGACTGTACATCAATGCCGGGGATGTCGGAGGAAAATAACAAAAGTAATAATACTGCATGTGATATTTTACTGTTCCTTTTATCCTCAAATCACTAGGCAGAATACTAAAATGTGGAAAACCAAAAGGAAATCTTTCCATTCTCTGAGACTATGTGTATGTGTGTTGTTACCCTTTCCATTCCTCAAATAATACAACACAACTTCATGTCTCTTTTTCTTCCACTACAGCTTTTCCACATATCTTCTGCACAGACTGCTGTTCAAGAGATATCAAAGTGTTTCATTTCAAAGCAGAAAAAAATACTTATAATACCACAGCAAAGGAGTGCAGGGCATGACCTGGCCTCTCCCTGCTCTTTGCAATGTTTTAGCTATCAGCAGGCTCAGAAGGTACAAAGACTTCAGCTGAACTCTCCTCCCAGTGTCCTTATTGCTGCTCATCCAGCACACACTCACACAGCCAGGCTACAGCCTGCTCACAGGTGACCTGAGCTCTGATAAGAGAACAGGTTATCTCCCCAGGGCTCATGGTCTCTGCTAGATCCTGTAGCCTCTGTAGCCTCTAGAGTCAAACTGTGTGATACACATCTAGCTCTGACTCTGTGGTAAAAGAAGCTCCAGTTCAACAGGGCACAGCAATGCTGTGAAGTCAGCCAGGGCAAAATTTATCTCAAATAAATTAAAAATATGTTCAAATGAGTTGAAAGAAGATCGCTATCTGTCCATGTCTAATTGGATTTTATTTATCAAGTGATGAAAGTTCTATCAGTATTTTCTTATTAATACATTTATGCCATTCAGAGTATGATAGGATAAAATGAAACATTTGAAAATCAGAAGCAAATGTATGATTAACTCTAACCTAGTCTGCACTTCCCCTGGGAAGAATTACTGTAATATTATGCTTGTTTCTCTTTTGCTTGCTCAGTCCTTACTTCTCTCTCACCTCATATTTACCAATTTGACATCTCAAAAAAATTCTTCTCAAATAAAAAAGAGAATCTCTGGGCAGACCCTTGGAAATGTTCCTCTGGTTGGTAAGGAAGGAGAAGCACTTCTTTATTCTGCAAGGACACTCCTTACAAAGATTGAAGAGAAAGAGGCAGGAGCTACAGAAAATAGTTTTGTTCTCAGCAGTTTAGGTGAAGCATGAGAAGCCAAAACAAGGAGGGTCCATCAGGACCTCCTTTCACACTGTGCAGTTCTTTGAAACATTTCTGTATTCAGAAGCCAGAAAAGAAGTACCTAGACTTTCCTGTGACATTTGTATGAAGCCCCTCCAGGCTCCTGTGTGGAAGATAGGCTAAGAGAGGTAATATTTGAGCTGTTACTAGCAGTTGAATACCCCTTAAGCTTTGCAGAGATCTGTGTGATTCAATTTGCTAGTGTCCTCTTCCCCTCACATTAGCCTTATAAAGGCATCAAGTGAAACACAACACTATGGAGCACAAAACAAATATCAATACAATATTGGAGCCAGCCACATGGTCCCACAGGTAATCTTTTTGCCTGTAAAATGTTGGACTGCCAATAACCTCGAAATTTCCACTACCAAAGAAAATTATAGAATTATAAAATTATTTGGGTTGGACGTAGACCTCGAAGACTACCTAGTTGCACTTCCCGTGTTACGGGCAGGAACACCTTCCACTAAGCCAGGTCACTCAAAGCCCCATCCAGCCTGGCCTTGAACTTTTCCAGGGATGGGGCATCCACAACTTTTCTGGGAAACCCATTCACGACCTCCAAAGTAAGAATTTCTTCCTAATATCTAATCCAGACCTACCCCATTTCTGTTGGAAGTTATTCCCCCTAGTCATATCACTACATCTTTATGACTTCTTTCAATTCACAAAAGTCCAACACAAAATTCAGTATAGTACAATTTTCTTAACAGCATTAACCAGAGAAATTATTTTAGAAAATTTGCATCCACCATCACAATCACCATGAAAAATAATATACAACAATTTTCTGAGGACAGACAGGTTCAGTTCTTTGCCATTTACAGCAGGAACCTCCCAGTGCAACATTAAGGCAGCAGTCAGAAAATACCTAAGCCAAGTTTCAGCAAGACATATGATAACATTCCCTTTCATTTCCAAAGCTTGCTGTGGGATCTCACACCAAAATAGATGATTGAAACCTCATATACAACCTTTCAACCTCATTATGATCTCTCCAACAAAATATGTCTCTGTAGCCAGATATTTCCTGGATTAAGCAGCACTTTAAATCAGGAACTGGGTGTTGTCCCATTGCTATAAGCAACAGAAAAAAAATGACTCTAGGATTATTCTTTTATATCTATTTGTTTGGCTGAAAATATACTAGATTTTGAGGCCTTTAACCAGTTCTAATTGGTAACCAAGATTCAGCCTTGTAAAAGTAAATGGGTCAGAGAAAATCACAAGCCATTCACTAAATAAAGTGAATGAAACAACAGTTATGTTCTAGAATACACTAGGCAAAGGGAATGTATTTGTCATTAAGAAGGCTGACTGGAGGTATACTTCATAATATTCTTCTCTATCTCTTGGAGGACAACTCTTTGAGTTGTCAACCTCATCTAGCAAGTGTCATCCCTGCCCATGGCAAGGGCATTGGAACTAGATAATCGTTAAGGTCACTTCCAACACAAGCCATTCTATGATTCTGTGATTCCACATGGTGCAAGCTCCAGTCAGCACCTGTCCTAAAAATGAACTTTCCTTGGCATTGGATTATGTCATATTTCCCCTCTGTGCCTACTCTGCATTGCAAGGCTGATTGTAGTGTGCTGTAACCTGGCATCCAACCAGGGAAACATTTGTTTTCCACAGGTGCAGTGCTAGTAGGAGATTTATAAGCTAGTGTTCCTGATGTTTGATTATCTGCTATGTTTGATAAATGGCTTTCAGCTGAACAATCTGAGTGGCAATATAAACATTTTTTCTTTGTTTGATGTAATCATTGGATCAGGAAATTGAAACCCATACTTCTGCACAATTGTGTTACAGTGTTATAGGATATATTAGCTCTCTGATTTGCTTCTTGGGTCTTTGACTGCATAAAATAGATGCTGATTGGAAGTGCTTATTAAATTTTATTACCACCTCTTAAGAACTAGACTGCTCCAGTCAGGTACAGACGAAGAGTGAAATTCAGGAAAATTAAATGGTAAAAAACTTCACAAATTTTGCAAAATTTCAAATTACCTTGTGGTCAGAACTGAATACTGAATGTCTGGTGAAAATTATGCTACAGTTTGTTCTTTTAGCTAAAAAAAGTTACAAAAAAATTCACGATAAAATTCAGTTAAAATACAGGTATTTTTAAGGTGTAATCAAAAAAACGGGCAAAAGAATTAAACTCAGTGTTGGTCATCAACAAGTGTGGTTGAAGTACAGTGCTGAAAAACCTCCTGAGTACTTCCATTCATCTGTCTTTGCCAAAACTTCCGAATTTAAGTTGTAATTGAAAACTCATGTTTTGTTTCCTTAATGCATTTTTCTTTCTTTACTTCAAAGATCTGACCAGACTGTAGAGTAAGCTTCCCTTTCCCCCCAGAAAGCTTGATTTCTCTTCATCTCTTTCCCATATCAAAGTCATTAATTTTAAAAGAAGTTTTAAAATGAGCATCCAATTTTGCCAGGCCTGCGGGAGTGATTTTATTTCCTCTCATGATGCCAGCATGTAGAAGCCTTTTTTCTGCTGCCTCTCACTTTTGGCTCTATTCTCTCAAGAAAGAGTGCTCCACTGCCACACTTGAGGTGTCTGACAACTATTAAGGAACTGATTTAAGGGAGGCCCTTAGCTTTTGGTGAGATTTACATGAGGTCAGAATTACAAGCCTGTGCTGCAGGTGGGCTGCAGGAGTGGCTGGGAGCTGATTTCCATGGTGCCAGCTCAGAAGTAGACAGCACCTCCTTGTTGTGTTTCAGCAGGGCTGAATATTTAATGAATCAACCAAAGTGGGACAGAAGCCCACCAGAGGTCTCACACCACTAAGCAGATAGATGTCCCCAGATGGAACTAGGGGTATTTGTGGTGAACACAGATTCCTGGTTTCTGGACAGCTATACTCACTGAAAGTGTCACAAATATCTTGTCTTTTTGTATGAAGATCATCACCATGCATGAAGCATGTACAGTGCCATCATTTCAGAGGAACTCTGCCCTTTTGGCTCTTTCTGTTAATTGCAGTTTATGTCTGAAATCGGTTTGTTTTGTTTTTTTTTTGCTCCCCACCCTGGAAGGAAACTCTGTTGACGAATTCTCTGAACCCAAGTGAACCAAGTGATTTACCTAATCATCTTAAAAATGAAAATACAGAGCACTTAAAATTATTTCAGTCTCTCCACAGCCAACAAATAATCTTCTCAGGTTCCAAAACAATATTTCTAAAACTGGAATCATAGGTCTTCCATTTCCTTCCAAGATATCTCTATGAATCCAGATACCAGAGAGCTTTCTTCAGTGTCTTACAGGTAAACTCAGTTTTCTCCCCAAATATTTGATTTATCTCCTGGATTCTCTCTGCTATGTTCTACAGTGTTCATATTTTATTTCCCTCCAGCCAGTCCCCTGTATTCACAGTCACAGACCTTGAGTAATTACCACTCGAGATTTTCTGAAAACTAATTACTATAACTCAGTATCTACAACACAGCCAGCATCATTTGCCATGGCCTTGGTTTCCACTAGTTCTGGCTCTTGGTTAGCTTTATTTTTTCAAGCATGTCTACAGAATAATGAGGAGAAGAGGGGAGGGGAGGGGAGGGGAGGGGAGGGGAGGGGAGGGGAGGGGAGGGGAGGGGAGGGGAGGGGAGGGGAGGGGAGGGGAGGGGAGGGGAGGGGAGGGGAGGGGAGGGGAGGGGAGGGGAGGGGAGGGGAGGGGTATTCCACCACCAATAACCTATTGTGTTTTACCCATTAAATCCCAATATCCACTCATCATCATTTCTGTCTCATCTCCTGTACTGCTTGATGTAAGTTGGATTCCTTTAAAAATCATCAGATACAAAATTTACAAAAGCTGTGAAGTACTTGATTATGTGTAAATAATTTGCAATAAGATTCACACCCAGTCCAAAGAAACCTGCTATGAAGCATTGTGTATCAGTGGTCAAACTGGAAGTTCCCTCTTCTGCAAGAAGAATATTATTTCTGGCATATATGGCTGATGTTGTGACAAGACTGCACACAGTTGTGATGTCTACATAAACATTATGTTGTTGCATGAATCCTGTGAGCATTTGGAGATATGTTAACTTAGGCCTAAATTTTGGCTTGAGTTTTCATTACTTATTAGACTCATTTTGGCTACAGTAACATGTCTGATCTATGTGAAACTCAAAGAACTCAGTTTTTAAATTATCCCATGGAGGGTTTATGACTTTGTTAAATCAATGACAAAGGACAAGGAAAGAGCTGAATTTCTACATTGACTATTTCCTGCTGTTTATCTGGAGACAGTTTACTGAAGACTTTGCTCACAGAACAGCAGAACAGTTTATTTATTTATTTATTTATTTATTTATTTATTTATTTATTTATGCCTCGGACATGTGTAAGGTACAGGCATTTTAAAATGTCTGAAGATTGGGAAATCAAACTAAATGTGAAAGTAAAAATTGTTCAGTTTATCATTCTTATACATTTTTTTGTGTCTACTAAGAGACAGCACACTGAGAACAGGGAAACTGGAAGGTCACTGTTATTTCAGTCTACTTTGCAAACAGAAAGTAATTAATGAAAAAGAGGGGGAAAAAGTCTACAGCATGTCACCTAAGGAAATGCTGCTATCAGTAAATTAAAAATGTATGGCTTGAGCTGCATAACATCTGCCTGCCTGAAGCTGTTAATAGTGTGGAAGACCAGAGAACTGAAACAATGGATCCCAGATGGGTCATGAGAAGAATGGTAGTATTAATTACACAATTCTAAAAAAAATTACAGTCCCAAGAAATCTGAGAATAGGTCTCCATTCTTAGAAGATTTGTCCTAGATTATATCATTTAATTTTGTACTGCTTAACAGTTATGAGTTACCACTTGGTGAAAAGAGTTATATGTAAGAGTATGAAAACAATTATTATTCAACAGCTGGTCAATGTTTATTTCTCTTCTATCTTTTATCGATAGCAACAGTAATAAACAGACTGAGTGAAATGCAAATTGAACTTTGATAAAATGGAACTTTTTCTCAAGTTTAAAAAAAATTGTTCAATTTTTGCTTTCTTTTATTTTTGTCTTCTGGGCCTTTGTGTTTTCTGGTTCTACTCAAAAAAAAAAAAACAGGGGTTGGAAATAAAAGAAGGAAGCATGTAGGTCCACTTGAAAGTGTTCTGTTTAGTACTTAGTGTACTTATAAAAATCTTTTAAACACCTCTAGACTTGCTTATATTTGTATGTATGTATAAAATATTTGAATAAATGACTACTTATTTTTGTGGCATAGTTATTTACCATACTGTCAGTTGACATTTTAAGTTACTTTGGGGACTTCTCTCTGCTAATATGAGTAAGATTTTTCAAACATGTTTACTTCTCTTGGGAGGGAAAGTTTAATCCAGCTGCATACTCAGACTTTGATGATAATTCTGTTGTTCACTTATGTACCATTTCCCATGATGACACCCTGAATTTTTAAAAAAAGAAACAAAATATATTTGCCTGACACAGCAGTTGTGGAGCTCAAATCCTATTTTCTCTTGTCATGAGCAGCTTTTCATTTTGCTTGCTATTTATCACACTGTTCTAAGTGTTTGAATCTATGTTGTCTATTTGGAGACAATCATTGGCCACCTCATGTCCTCTTTGAGAATATTCTGTAGGTAAGGGTGGCTTTAGTCAGAAGTGCACTAGAACAGGACTTGCTGAGGATAGACAGATAAAGATGAAAGTGTTTGATATCTCAGATCATGTGGAAAAGTTAGCAAACAGAATGGCTCTGAGTGATTTCTGCTTTGTGAACCCTGACCCCATCTGCCTGTAAGAGCTGCTGCTTCACTCAGTAGAACATTTCATACTGCAGAGAAACAGACTTGTGTGATCAGCAGCAAATGGCTGCAATGAAAATTACAATATATGCTCTGGCTCATTTATTTTTAACTTGGCAGCAGCTTTGGACTACCCCGTACA
This sequence comes from Poecile atricapillus, assembly GCF_030490865.1. Lineage (NCBI taxonomy): Eukaryota > Metazoa > Chordata > Aves > Passeriformes > Paridae > Poecile > Poecile atricapillus. Next base: position 52,441,891 of record NC_081252.1, read on the forward strand.
GTGTTTTCTGGCAGACAGATGAAGTTTAAAAAATAAGAATTCTATCCCCGCCCTCTTTCTCTTTGCTCCTCTCTTTCACCAATTCCTTACTCATTCTTTCTAAAATATTCCCTTGGTGTCTTTAGACTCTTGTAGAGACTGATAAATGCTAATAATAGCATAAAAATGACACATACATACAGGGATCTCTGACTCATTTTAAGTTTAAAAATTGCCAGGTAGAGTTAATGCATGCAGTGATCCCCTTTATAGTTCCCAAAAGTCAGTAAGTTTGGTTAATTGACAGGCATTAGAGGTCTATGAAAACTGTATTCTAGTCTGTTGAGCTTCTTAAAAATGCCATTCATCATATTTCTGACTGGAGAATAAACCAGTTAGCTGGTGAGATCCTGCTCGTGATTTTACATGGCTCTTCCTTTGTCAGCTCTGCTTTGTGTGGTAAATGGGCCTGTTTTCCCAAGATTTTCAGTATACCAGAATATCATAGGAAACAACACAATAGTCCATTACTTCTTTATATTTGCTGCAGTGTTGCAACTGGTGATTTTCCTAGTGCTGGAAAGAATCAGCAAGTAAAAACTGGCATTCATGAAAGCCCTAATCAGTCACACTTAGCTCAGTCGAAAATATGTTGCATTTTCATTGAAAAATGTTTCAGATTTTCATGGATTAATTATAGCCTAGAACTTTGAGTGTTCACTCAAAAAACAACTAAAGAAAGTAAAAGCATAAATGAAATAAAGTGTCATTCTCAGCTGCAGTCATCAGCAGAGCAAATTTTAAAATTTCTATCATTCTTCACAATTTACCTTCCTAAGCAAAAAAACAGTGCAAAAGGGTTAAATGAATTCTGGTTTTGATTTAGGAAACACCCTGGAGTTTTCATGTTCAGCAGACAACAAGCTTTCTGTCAAAAGTTATTTTATCTTTTATCATATTCCTACAAATGGAAACTGAAATGAGATGCGCTAAAATCCTGAGAGTCCCAGGGAATGGTGAGCAAATAAGGGAAACCACCACTCTCCCTCAGTTTTCAGTTCCAAACACCTGACATATTATGTACTTTTTCTTTCCTGACACTTTATACAACTTGCATTCTATATGAAAATGTTACTCATGCTAGTGGAGATAGAAACAGGCTATTCTGTAAGGGCTGGAGTTGTCATTTGCACTACATCAAAGTTAAGGAAAAGAACAACCTTTTGTCAGGTGGACATGGAGCACTATCTCACCTGGAGTCACAAAGCACTCTGAAAGCAGTAATGAATTCTGCACGGGTCTTTGAACGAGGCAGAGATTAAAGCTGTGGCGTGATTAGAGCACCAAAGTGCTGATTCAGTCCTTACCTCTCAGAGTGCCCTATCACTCAATACATGGAAGGGATGCAAAGGAATATCTTGCAGTTAGAGCACTACTTTGCCCTGCATTAGCAGTGAGTGATGAAGGACCTTGTTTCCCTGCTATATTACTTAACCTAATTGGAACTGTGCTCTCAGCTATCTCATTACTTAATAATACCTAGAAATTTGGTACCTTCATCTTCAAACCCTGAGAAGTTAATTATTACTTATATACTCAATATCCATTTTTTAAATTAAAGATCTGTCTACATTGCACACTTAAAGTGTATTTATTTCTTTTTTAAGCAATAGATTTTCAAAAAAGGCAGAGAGCTTGAGATTTTTATGTAGATACAACTGCTAGACAGCATACATAAACCACCTCTGCCCTAGAATAGCCCATAGTGTGGCTGCTGGCCTTGATGTGTGAAAGGGGACATATGATTCATCCACCAGTACTTTGTGAGCAAAATACAAGGCAACTTCATGAGGCACAATTATAGGCTTCATTGCTGGAAAGACTCTAAGGTGTAAGCTTTTGTTTTATTTTGGTTTTCAACCATATAATGGTTGAAATTATACTATATAATGGTATAATGTCTGAAAATCAGAATACAGAATACAGAAGGTTGTATGCTTTATACCAGCTCCTAAAATTGTTGGTCAAAAGAGCTGCCAAGTTAGTTATTCTGTATATAGCATATCTACAGGTGGACTAATTTTTTACCAAGGCTGGTGTAAGCAGATTTATGTTCTAGCCTGATTCAGGATTTTGCTCAGAGATGTGTATTTTTTAAATTAAATGATCTTATAATCATATTTTTCATACAATAATGTTCTTACAGTGAGCCTAGAATCTATATCATGTCCTAGAGTTAAATTGTTCTGTTCAAGGAATAGGACTACAAATGAAGAAGCTGAGACTGTTAAATCATCTGTCTGCTTTTCTTTTGGAATAACATTTCAATGGCTTCTTGGCATAGATATCATTTAATACCATGCAGCAAGAAAAATCAATAACAACATTTATTCTAACTTCATATCATGTCTTCAAACAATGCTGAAACTCCATACTTGATTGCATTTCTGCCTTCTTCCAAAATGATAATGGAGAAAGCATAAAAAACAGGTCAGAAATTTCACTAGACTGCACTCCTTTTTTAAAACCTCTTGCCCTCATCTGTTGTGTCTTCAAAAGAGAACTGCTGGAGTAGCTGATGATGAAACTACCTGACTGAAGGAACTACATGATTCAAGACTGCCCCCAGTCAGGAGCAGCTAAAAAAACCCTAAAGTATTACCTGCATTCAGCTGTAAATATTGGCCAGTAAAAGCATCCTTCCACCCCACAATCTTCCACATGCGGATGAAAAAGAGTATCATACACCAGGCAGACAGGTTTGCAAAAGGCTTGATCACCCAACAGATACAACAGCTGCCATGGCTGTTGTTTTTTTCCATTTTCCAGTTAGATGAAGAGAATCTATTTCCTGAACAGGTCCTTTAGAAATGGAGTTTTTTAAGTCCTTATGACAATTTAAATTTGAAGGGTCTGAGTAGGTTCTTAAATTTTTGAATCATTGTGAGATTTGAAAGAACAACCAGATTTACCCCCCTGCATGTGAGTGAATCAGATTGAAAGCATCATAGAACCACAGAATGCATGGGCAGGATACTTTCAACCAAGCCAAGAGGCTTTCAGAGACTCATCCAACCTGGCCTTGAACACTTCCAAGGGACAGGCATCCACAACGTCCCTGGGCAAGCTGTTCTAATGCCTCACTACCCCCACAGTAAAGAATCTTCTCCTAATATCTAATCTAAACCTACTGCCTTTGAATTTGAAGAATTCCATTCCTCCTTGTCTGTCACTGCATGCTCTTGAAAAGAGTCTTGTCCCATCTTTCTTCTCAGTTCCCTTCACGTACAGGAAGTCCACAATTAGATCACTCTAAAGCCTTTTCTTTTCCAGGCTGAACAAACCCAATTCTCTCAACCTTTCCTCATAAGAGAGTCTGATTAACTTGCTGGCCCCTCCTCTGGACTTGCTCCAACAGGTCAATCTCCCTCCTGTGTTGAGAATCCCCGAGCTGGATGCAGCACTGCAGGTGGGGTCTCACCAGAGACCTCATCAGCCAACACCTGGAAAGGGGAATTCTCAAGGTGCAGATGTGGCAGGTGGAAAGAAGCAATAATGCTTGAAGTTCCCGTTTTTCACTATGTCTATCAACTCTTGAACAACAAAGAAATGTTTCACAATTGCCTGTAAAGCTAGGAAGGAGAGTGCCTTGCTTTTAGATGTAGTAAACAAATAGCAAGACATGAGCAGCGGGGCAGGAAAATGTTGCATTTTCTTTTAAAAACTGTAAGTTCTTTAGAGACTGAATTCCTTCTGTCTTGGAGAACTTTCAAGGAGAAACAAAATTTTCCTTAAATAGCAATGTGCTACTCCTTACAATTCCTAATAGTTTTAAAGCTTGTTAGATAATTAGCAATCAGTATTATTCAAAACTAGGGTGAACTCCAAAGAACCTGTTCTTTGCCTTTGTACCAGCATTGGTTGATTTGTCAATGCAGCTCATAACACTGCATGGTGTTGTAAATGTGTGCAAATATTGCCCAGTAAGTCTTTCTGTATTTCTTTTTGAGAAGTGGAGAAAGAATGAGTCTGTGTGTGGTTTTACTGCAATATAGAGGACGTGCTCATGTGACATTGATGGATGATGTCTCTAGATAAAGTTCCAAAGCAAAATTGTACTAAGGTTGTTAAAATGCTTTCCACAATTCATACTAGCAATGAATGATGTTTTTTCCTGTCTTCTTTCTCACCATGCGTGAAATGAGTCTCTACCTCTGTGGCTCCAGCTGCTCATCTGTGACCATTTCTGTTGCTTCCTGTGATGGAGGCTATAACGAGTCGTGCTGTGCCAGCTTCTCCACAATATAACTACTGCATCAAGCAAAACAACAAGATTGCCTGTTTGGATGGGGAGTTGTAACTTTACAGCTTCTTTTCAAAACCAACAGGCTGGGGATGCTGCCGTATCTATTATTCCTCTTACAAGCTTTGGAAAAATTCATTGAGGCTTGATTTTCATGTTTTGTACTACCTTGCAAAGGATGTTGCAGCAATTAGAAAGGTTTTCATGAATGAAAGCCATACCTTTTTCCCTCTGGTTGCAAATTCCATTTTAAAGAATGTTTTATTTCAGCTCCAAAATTGTGATGTCACTAAACATTGCGGTTACAGGCTAAAGTTCTAGACAAGAAAAAAATTGTCTTTTTCCTGACCATTTCCTTCTGTCAAGCTATTAATCATGTACCTTGTTTTGGTGCAATATGTAATAAAATGCCAACCCTAGTAGACAAATATCACAGCAAGCTGTTGACAGACTGGAGCAGTCCAGCAACACAATACCTGTGGCACTTATACATTTATATTTTCTAGCTTAGTGTATTTTCAAATCTTAGTTCAGAACTGAAACTGTTTAAAATCTATAAACTAAATAATGGTATTTTAATGCACTTAGTGTGTTAGAATATTTTTTTAAGTTTTAATAAAGGATCTATTTTTCATCTTCATTATTACCATATTTTTGCAATTGCACAATTTTGCTCTCTGGTGACAAACTGGCCCGCTGCAGCCAAATATTTCCTCCCATGTTTGTAAAGTTTTAAGTAAAACATGTTTAACCTAGGACACTCAAGTGCAGTGAGAACCCCAAAAATATTTGATTGCAGAGTAATTTATTTGTACACAAAAGTAAGGGTCAGCCACCAAGTATGATGCTAGGAATTAAGCACAGAGGTAATTTATTTCACCTTTATGGGGTCTACAAAATTTGTATTTGCTGTGTTGAAGGCACGTAAAGTTTCAGGGACAATGAACTAGCAGGCAGCCTGTTGTACCATGTCAAAAAAAGGTGAATAGACCCAAATTTTCTTGATAGTCCTATTTATAAGAATACTTCACATTTTCTCCATATTCTCCTACTGAATTACCAAGTTGAGCTTCACAGAGAGCAAAAGAAAAGAGTCATTGCTACTAATTAATGATTAAGGCTAATGAGTTCATCTTTTTCATCTCTGCTGTAAGAGGGCAATACAGGAAAAAAAATTCTACTTTGAAAATAAGTAGAAAAAAATTCTGTGCTAACATCCTAAGATATTTTTGATAGGCTGCTTGTATAACATGACCCTTTATCAAGTCAGTTTGAAGTAAGATGAACCATTTTCCATGTTAATTCAAAGGCTGAGCACCTTATTGACCAGTCCCACAAAGGGACATTATGTAAGAGTCTCAGAGCAGTACATAGGATCAGTGCTCATCTGGTATTCCAGGTCATCTACCAGAAAGATAATTAAAAGTAAGGGTCTGGAAAGCATATATGGCATTTCCTACTAATACTGTTTCATTTTATGACTATTTTCAGCTCAGAGAATTCCCTGAGGCCAATATGACTTAGGCATCCCACTTAGTAAAACCAGGAAGCCTTTTCTTCCATTTAGTATTTGTGTTCATTCTTTCAAACAGAAAGCAAATCTATTTTAAGATTTGAGGAGAGAGGATGAAACAAGGCAGCAGAACATGATTATTTGCAATCTTCCATGTCTTGAATAACTGATTCAGCCTCCTCTCTACCTTTTTTCCCTAACAAGCAGGTTATAGGCTACAGGATTTTATTGGATACCTCCATGCACATGGAACTGTGTGATCACTATGGTACGGGAGGGAGGGAGGAAGGCAGGAAGGCAGGAAGGCAGGGAGGGAAGGGAGGCAGGGAGGGAGGCAGGGAGGGAGGCAGGGAGGCAGGGAGGCAGGGAGGCAGGGAGGGAGGGAGGGAGGGAGGGAGGGAGGGAGGGAGGGAGGGAGGGAGGGAGGGAGGGAGGGAGGGAGGGAGGGAGGGAGGGAGGGAGGGAGGGAGGAAGGAAGGAAGGAAGGAAGGAAGGAAGGAAGGAAGGAAGGAAGGAAGGAAGGAAGGAAGGAAGGAAGGAAGGAAGGAAGGAAGGAAGGAAGGAAGGAAGGAAGGAAGGAAGGAAGGAAGGAAGGAAGGAAGGAAGGAAGGAAGGAAGGAAGGAAGGAAGGAAGGAAGGAAGGAAGGAAGGAAGGAAGGAAGGAAGGAAGGAAGGAAGGAAGGAAGGAAGGAAGGAAGGAAGGAAGGAAGGAAGGAAGGAAGGAAGGAAGGAAGGAAGGAAGGAAGGAAGGAAGGAAGGAAGGAAGGAAGGAAGGAAGGAAGGAAGGAAGGAAGGAAGGAAGGAAGGAAGGAAGGAAGGAAGGAAGGAAGGAAGGAAGGAAGGAAGGAAGGAAGGAAGGAAGGAAGGAAGGAAGGAAGGAAGGAAGGAAGGAAGGAAGGAAGGAAGGAAGGAAGGAAGGAAGGAAATGGAAGTCATGCATGATGCTGAAGAACACTAGTATTTGGTATGGCAAGTTGAGAATCAGCAAGCCTGTGTTCTACTCCTGCTCCAACAGCTTATTCTCGCTATCTTGTGAGCGAGTTTCAAAGTCCATCTCCCAACACTGCCTCCTGCAGACACTATTTGTAACAAAGCAGCATATGCTTTTGTGCAGTTTATGTAGGAGCTGATCCACCAGGAATGCTCATGGAACACAAACTGCATGAAGCCATGAGGGGGGACAGGCAATGGAACCCTTTTTTTATGGATCCCATAGGATACAAGTAGGAAGTAACTCTCAGGTGCTGCCAATCCTGACATGCTGAGGTACATGGCCAAGGCAGAGCATAAGTGAAATTTTCATTAAGCAAGGGCTCTTGGTGCCTTTGAGGCAAGGTGGCACCAAGAGAGATTTGGAGAATCTTAGTTTTGTAGCCTGATGTCTAAGTCCTTCCTCAGAGGCCTGTGAGTTTTTTGAATCTATAACTAAAGTTTTAATTCACTCTAATACTACATATTCTGTATATACATGTTTACTGCGGTAACACCACTCCTTCTCTGCTGTGCTCTTTCCCATGCAAGGCACAAGGCCAGCATCTCAAGATACTGACCTCATTTATGGATCCTTTACAAGGATCAAGACTCATTAGAGCAAGAATAATTTTAAGGCTATGCAGTACACTGGAAGTTTAGACAGATGTCCAGGACATGCTGGTCAGACTGCCAGCATAAAAGCCTAAATATTTTTTTTTCTTCAGTTATTGATTCACTCATTAAAAAAAATCATACATTTAACCACAGTTTTGTTTGTAATCTTCCCAACATTGAGCATATTGAGAAGCCAAGACATCCCATATCTACACTTTTTTGAAAATGAGACAGCCAAGTCTTTTTTAACTCAAAATTTGTATATCACTTTCAGAGGTTTAGATAGTTAAAAATTATTTATATTATTTAAAATATTTACTGATTCTATCAAGTATCTGTCAAATATGTATTTCAAATCCAACAGAAGCAAATCCTAAAATTCCCTGAATAGTCAAGTAATAGACTTGTCTGACCTCAGTGTTTTGCAACTGATTTCTGCAACATGTGAACAATAAAAACCAGTATCCTAAATACTGACCAAATCCAGGTTCTAGTTAAAAGCTCACAGACCTGACCATCTCCCTTTTAAATTCAGTGCATCTATTCAGACATCTGCTCTGGAAACCACTTCTGATAACTGTGACATGATCGACAGCATCCGCTGAATCACTGTCCCATGCAGTGTGGTCACAGATCAAAGCCCTTCTGAAGGTACAAAGCAAGTGGTGAAGCAATGCTTTGCCCATTCCAGTGGTGATCTAGTTGTCCTTCTCACTCTGATTTTTCTGTAACAAGCAAAAACCTGCTTTTCATAATCATTTGATCCTCTATGTCATTGCAATTTTTCCTGTTCTCTAGTGGATTTCAGTGCAACACTGTTCAATAATTAGTTTTCCAGACTTGCTAACACTAGGAAAAAACACTGAAGTTTGTAACCCAGATACCTGCAGCTCACTGGTATTTATCTCTCTCCATATAAGGGAGTTACTACAGCAAATGCTCTATGCACGCAATCCAGTCCATCGTTTACTTTTGTAAGCTACGTCCATTTGGGAATCAGGGTAGTGTGCATGGAGAAGAATATGAAGGCAAAATTCAGGAGAGTTATTACAATTTTTGTCCAGTCCTGGACAAAAAATTCAGAAGAGGATTTGGAATTCAAATGGTCAAATGATTTCTGGAGTTTCAACACTGATCATCAGCTGATCAACAAGAGAGAGACTTTCTCTTTGTAAAGTCTTATCAAGACTTCTCCAGTGAAAGTGCAGATCTCTCTCTCTCTCATCTCCCCATACTTTTAGGGACTATAGTGATATATGCTCCAGAGACTGCAGTGATATACAGCATGCCACCCACCCTAAAAACCTTTGTTCCTACTGCTACACAAGGACTGTTCCTTTAACATCACTTTGAAGCCTCTGACTTCTTTGGAAGATGGTTGGCTTTGCTGCTGTATTTCCCTTTATTTTGTTTGTGGTACGAGCTAGCCCTATGGGTTTGTAAGCTCTGCATATCCTGCTGTATATTCACTTTTCCAGGTTACCTGCAAGTAAAGAAAGATGAAAATTCTCTTAACCACCCCAAAAGTTCTCCTCTTAACAAACTTCCACATGATTCTTTACTCTTTCCTACCTTTCTCTCTAAATATTAATAAGCTCATTCTTCATCAGGCTGAATGATGAGTTACACTTCACAACCTTAAATGTGAGCTCTGCCTGAGAAACTGTGTTTGGAAATATTGTAAAGACTGAATGTGTAATGTCTGACTCTTCATCCATATCCTCTCTGACGCAATGCTCACAAAGGCATTCATCAGGTCTGTTAACCAGGCCTGCCCTTTTGCAATAGACGTCAGAAAGCCCTACCTGAGAATGAGTTCTGTGGCTAATTTAGTAGAACCTGACCTTTCAGAGGAGGCTGGAAGGACAGTGGACTGTGTAAGTACAGGAATGAAGGAAAAATACCCATGCTGAAACATGGAAAATGAGGAGAGACCTGTGTAAAACCTTTGGCTGAGCTCCATTACATTGCACATTAGGATGGAAATCCAGTTTGGCATAAAATGATCATTGCACTACCTAGTAATATATTAGACAACCCAAAGATTTTTGCTCTACATGACTCAGCCATAGCCATAGGAATGGCTTAGTCATAAAAACTGGTTGTGAAGAGAATTACATTTATTTCAAGGAAAAAACAACTATTTCTCTACTACTTTTTAAGGAAAGTTACAGGAAATATTCATATACCTTGGCATTTAAACAGTGTTGTAATATTAGAATACGAAATTTCTGGTAGTATACTGAAATAAAACCACAATTACTTCAGATAAGCAGAGAAGCGGCTTATGCTTCTGACACAATTGGCAAGTCATGTCCCCAGCTTCAGAGCTGCCAGCGCTGTCAGCTTTAGAGTCTCAGCAGCAGAAAATTTATACTGAGGAGGTGCATGAACAGGGAGACTGGGAGCTCCAGCTTCCTCCTGCTTTTCAGGATTTTCAGCCGTGTGTGTTTCTCACAAATAAACTGTTCTCAGCTGTCTGACACCTGTATTTCCAGCACTGTGGGAAGCTACCCCCAGGCCCAGGTTAGGTGCTAGTGGAGGCTGGGTGTCACATGTGACTGTCCCTGCCCTCCACAGATGACCACTTGTGACCTCCCTCCCACCTTCCCACCCTGCGTGGTTGTTATAACACCCATCACCACCCCACCCACCACTCCCTCACCCTGCCAGGATGTGGTTGCTATGTCAACAGTCTCTCTGTGGCATCCACCCAAGGAGGAAAAGGTTGGAGGGGTTGCCATGGAAACCATGCTGTCCTGAAGCATCACTAGAGCTGGTCTCTTCCCCACCTTTCTTCACCCAGAATGTTCTGCCTTGAAGTTGAAGCAAGCCCTGGACCCTGTCCCACATTCCTCCCCAGGGCTGTGCTGGCCCCAGCTGCCACAGCTGCTCCCACTCACCCGGCAGCAGCTTCCCTCGGGGTGGCTTGGTGCCAGGGATGACCTAAAGGGAGACCTTTCACTGTCACAGCGCTGGAGCAGCTCTCATCTGGGGACACAGACAGACCTGGGACACAGTGATGTGAAGGACTCAGCTTCCCAGGGAGCAGCAGAAATGAGAGGTCACAGATTGAACAGGTGAGGGAAGTGCTGACTGTGGGAAGATGTAGCTAGATGTATATCTAGCACATCTACTAGATATACATTCTCAGACCAGGCTTGTATCTTATAGCAGCAACAACCAAAAACACCCTTTCATCTAGAAATACTTCCTGCATTACATCACTCTCTTAAAATTAAAAAAAAAGTTCCAGAAACTGTGATTTTTTTTCAGATAAGTTTGTTGTGGGAAGAAAGTGTCTGAACCAATTCTGTAGAAAGGCTGTAGTAAGAAAGCGTGAAAAAAAATATTCACAAATCCTGATATTTCCATAGAATATTAAAATACACAAGTGCTTTTAGCACAGGTATTTGAACAGATAAAATCAAAGGTTTTGGGTGCACAACATAATGAAGCACAGTTAATGAATCCCTGCTTATCCCTAGAATATCTGAGCAAAGTGATTTGCTTTAAAGGATCTCTCCTCTATCACAGGAAGCCTCTAGGGATTTGGGGAAATAGTATATTACAGGAGTTTGCAGATAAAGTCTGAAGAATTAGAATGCTGATATTGCAGAAAAAACCCACATCCTAGTTTCAGGGTTACAGGACACTCAAACATGCTCAGTATTTGGCTTCTTACATGCACATTTTAATTAGGAAGTGATATAGTAAATACTAAATAAGAAGCATTTGCATACAAGAATATATCAGTGCTTAGAATACAGGATTGTCAAGAGTTCATGTGCATACTCTGATAAAAAATACTGACTTGACACTAATGCTGAGAAATATTCAATGAATTCATCTCATACCAGTTCCTGCTGCTGAATCATCAAAGGGACAGAGATGGACTCTCCTCAGGGAGGGGCACTCTCCTCTTAACTGTTGTTATACATTTGCTGCTGCTTGTCTAAGAGAAACATGTACTTGGAATGACCTTGCATAATCAAGGGGGTAACTTAGAAAAATGCCCAGATCAAGGGATTTTGTGTTATACCTGCTAACTTTCTATATAACCTTTCTATCTTACTAAATCTTTGAAAGAATAACTCTTGTGTTCTCTAACTGTTATTACAGCTCAATTAATTGTCTGGAACATGCTTACAGAAAACCAGAAATCATCCTTTAATCTCATTCTAAAGCCCATTATTTCGTTTGTAATTGGATGGATTTCAATCATATTTCTCATTAAGATTGAGCAGTTTCAAATCCATCTCAAAGGTAACCTTTGTGTTCTGCTCTCCTCTGTGCTCACCATGTGGCATACAAATTGGTTCAGAGTATGACATAAAAGACATGCAAACCATCATTCTTTTTCACTAGACTTGGAACTTTATCTCTGAGGAAATGGGAATTTGTGTAGACACCTCAAATCATTATATTCTCTGTATTGTTGAATATATGTCTTTGATCCAGTAGGTGCTTAATGTAAGAATATTAAGTTTTTTCTGCAAATCATTTATCTAGACCTGCCTAGGAAGAAGCTTCTCAGTTCCACATATATTTTACTTATCCACTTTTAAAATCTGCCTTTTCTTTTGGACTTTGCAATGCCTGTAGCAGAGTCCTTCATTGTAATTACATGCTGTATGAAAAACTGTTTGGTTTGTTTTCATCTGATAATTTTTCCTCTTTCTTCCACAGTAAAATATTGTCAATAAAAAAATCCTTACCACCTTTTAAATTAGTCATTATTTTACAGGTTTTAATTAAGGAATTCTGCAGTAGACTTGGATACATGTAATTTTCTGAAGGCATAAAATGGATATGCCCCCTTGCAAGAAAGTACTTTCTTCTGGCAAAACAGCTCATGGAAATAAGTGGTCCTACCATTAACTCTGCTAGGAATACAAGAAGCTTTACAATCAAAATACATTGAATTCAGTCCATGGGCCTTTCCTGAAGAACTTCCAACCTAAAACTGGGGATAGAAACAGCAGTAAGGCAGGATACTAATTAAGGTGCATGTGTCTTCAAATGGGTCTGTTTATTAAATTGATTCAGATTTCTTAGCTTTGTGTTACTGATGTAGCAGAAGACTGCTTTTAGAAGGGAATAAGACTAGTGGAGTGAAATTGGGTACTCTGTGTAGTGAAATAGCACAGAACAGTGGAACTGAAGTTGCAGAAGAACCCAAACTTGCCTCAGTTAATACTTACTGAGTCAAATATACTTTAAAAAAAATGAGGTTTTTTTAAATACTCATACTCTTCCATGAGTAGCTTGAAAGAAAGCAAACTATTTAAGTGCTATATGATGTGATGTAAAGAACAAAAATAAACAGGAAGTTCTTCTCTGAAACTTCAATTTCTAGAGGAACATTCATATTGACAAAAAGACTGTTAATTTAGGTACAACACAGAGGATAAATTCATATCCAGAAGCAAGAGAATGTTAATCTATTGCCATTTATTAATGTAATATGAAATTACCTCATTTCAAAGTAATTTCAAAATGCAAAGAGCCATTAGTAATATTAAATTCCCCATGCTTTAAAACTGCATAAAAGTTTTAGAATAATGCCCTGAAACCATCACAGGATAATTTACTTGAAAAGCATAATTCTGGGTTCTAAGAACTTCAGAAAGAGTCTGGTAGCACACTTCTTGCTGTGTGAATATTAATGATTGAAAGGCTTGAATAGCATATACAGATAAATTATATATATGAGATAAATATTTCAGAACTTTTATCTTGATTTTTTCTGAAGGCCTGTGTTTCTCTGACTAAGGCATTCATGTGGCATATACTGTTTCAAATACAGATATTCTGCTCCTTTTACAAAACAAATAGAAAACAGACATTAATAAAAGAGACCTCCAGCTAAGATTTCATTCCCCTGAAATTTTCATGTGGGAAAACCGTCACTGAGGCCACCCTGCACCTAGTTTGATCTACTTTGCAGATTAAACAGAATGGAATTTGCAAGTATACATATTTACATGCAGGGGACAGTAGATAACATCGTAAACTCATTAGAATTAACATAATAGGAGTGGAAACATGACACATCCCTGTACAAGAGACCTGTACAGGTCTCCAGCAAAGCCCCAGTTAAATCCTCTGTTACGTTTCTTTCCTAATCCAGACATGGGAAACACAACATACGTATTTCTACTCAGCAAACATTAGGTCAATTTTGAAAAGCAAAGTTCACACTCAATATGGCATGTGGAGCAGAAGGACCAACGAACCCCTCTGGTCCAAGTGGATAGCAATGGGAATGAGACAGAATATTGAGAAATCCCAAACGAGAGCAGTTTGAACAAAGGGAAGAATAAGGTGTGGAGTTAAAAGGGACAGAGAGACAGCTTACCAGCAGAACTGCATCACCTACCTGAAATACTTTTGCCAAATTGTCAAAAAGGGCTTGACCAGCACTGACTTTATGCTTGACTCCCCTGACTGTGCCATTTTTGCTGAGGATGTTGACTCGCTTTGTACCAAACCCTTTCTCTTTAGTGGCTCTGACTAAAATGAGCAAGTCATCCTGCTCATTGTCATTTTCATCACACTCCGACCCTACGTGTCCGTTCTGCTGCCCGTCCACTTCGCTCAGCCGGCTGGTTTGGTCAGTCTCTGAGCTGCTGGCATACTCGGAGTCCAGCGAGTCGGCAGCCTCCCCGTCGGCGTACACCTCCTTCAGCACCCGCCCGCTGTGCGAGGACGCCACGCGGAACCGAACCTTCCTCAGCAGCCTCTCGCTGTCCGCCTTCACCTCGCTTTTAAACATTGCCTCTTCCATTGATATAAGCAGTTTGCATTGTTCCAGCGTGGTGCCCATTGCATTTGCCAGTTGGTCACACTTAACAACAATATCAGCGCTGTTTTCTGTTGACAGGAGTTCTCATATTAAACTAAAGAGGGCTCCCAAGAAGCCACTGCTGTTCTGCAGTTAATAATGGATGCATTTGTGCTATGGTTACCTTTAAACTAAAACCTGTAAAGTGATCTCATTAATTAATTATTAAAAAGACATTGTGTACTTTTTAGCACTAAGGGAGAAAGCAAGAAAGGGAGAAATTATATTCATTGATTAAAATACAGAGGGAAGGGGAAGGGGAAGGGGAAGGGGAAGGGGAAGGGGAAGGGGAAAGGGGGGAGAGGAGAGTTCAAGAAGCATTTGGACAATGCTCTCAGGCACAAGGTGTGACCTTTGGGATGTCCTGCACGGGGCCAGGAGTGGGACTTTGATGATTCTTATAAGTCTCTTTCAGCTCATTCTCTGATTCTGTAATAAACCAAATAGCAGCAATTCCACAATTTTATATGAAAGCAGTTTGATTTGCTAATAAAGACAAAGGGGAAGAGTTTTTCACAGGATCTACCAAGTCAAAACTGTTTATGTTCATTGCACCTGGGGGAAAAATGAAAAACATCAGCACCTGGATCATTGATGAACACGTTTCTTTAATCAAAACATTTAACTTTCCTACCAGTCAAACTTCATTCTCCAAAGTTTGTTTTTTGCACAACCTTACGGAGATTTGGCAGGGAGCTCCTGATTGGTGGTTTTCAATGCTGACCTCTTCACAGACTGGCAGAGCAGCGGAGCAGCAATTAGTCAGAATTTGTTGCACAGAGTAACACAATGTTATTAAATACAACTGGGCCATAGCTAACACCACACAGCAACCACAGCATATGTTCTGTTTTGTCAAGGACTGAGCAATGGAATCTGGACAAGGAGCAGGAGAAAGCTCATTAATTGAGGCAGCAAGGATCAACAATAAGAAGCAGGGTAACATGGAGAGAGTAGGGTATCAGGGAATCACATTGCCCTATCCTAGCAAATCACAAGTAGCAGTTGCACACTGTTCAGCACCCAGCTCTAGATGTAAAAATAACCAACCCACACTTGAGGTTTCTGGCTATGTCTATTCAATATCATGTAGTAGCACCTTAAACCCCCAAGCCGCTTCTGAGTTTGCATGATGATTCCTACTTACAGTGCTATTTCTGTGTTTTCTTAATGTAAAGAAAAATGCATCATTGAGAAATCAATCCCCTTCTCACTTTCCTGACAAACATTCCCTAGACACTCTCTACAGCTTCATTTTCTCTCTAGACTCATGAATACTGAATAGCTTCCTGAAGCCTGTGACCCCAAACAGATGTAGGCATGAAATGGGTCCCGAGATGCTCCACCAACCTAGAATGGTAATGCCTGCACTCACAAGCAGCTGCAGAGCTTCAAGCATCTGAGACTTTCTGGTCAAGATTTTGAAAATTCAGGTTCAAATCTTTCAACAGTTATGTGGGGGTAATTTTGACTTTATTTTGAACAAGAGGCATGAAAATATTGCTCTTCAGCCCAAATAAAATCACAATTTTCAAGGCTGAAATCTTATTTCCTTATTTCCACAAGATGGAAAGACAATGATTAGTGGCATTTCATAGCACTAGTGTTTGCCGCACCTCCTTCTAAATACGATGATTCACTGTATTATTAACTACTATAATTAATGCAGCAAAAATAGGTAAAAATAATAAGTTACAAGAGTTAAAATACATTGTTACTTATCTTTCAAAGAAGAGAAACATCTAGTATCAAAGTCTGTACTAATACTGCATACAGTTATAAGAATCTTTATGGAAGTCATTTGAGGAGGAGGATGCTGAATCACACTGATTGTGTCATAGCCACTTGCCCACAAGAGTTTTGACAAGAAATATAGTTCTTTATTACTAAAATGTGACTCAGAACAAAGAACATTCTCTAGAAGAACGAATATTTCAAAGTACCTTTTATAGAATTATCCAAACAGGGCTGCAGGATACCTGGAGAAATTACTTAGCCTTCTACCTATGCCAAAGTTAACTGTATAGTAGTATTTCCATGATTATATGAATGGCTTGGAAACCTGTAGTGATTGACTTGGTTCATATTAGTTTCTATTTAAATAATACAACCCAACTGTTTTTCACTTAATTGTCACACATTAAAAATATGAACTTCTATAACATAAATATTTTGCACAAAAATTATGTAATACTTTTATCTTCTCTAGTTGTCACTGTATATCCTTTAACAGAAACCATTTTACTGCTGTTGCAGGCAATAAGAAAGCTTGTATTGTCTGAATTGCAAATACTGTAATGCTACCTGAGTGACTTAAAAAGGTAATGTAGTGTTGAATAAATGCAGAATTAATCAGTACCACATTTTAAAAACACTCCAAACACTGTTCACATATTGTTCTCTGTTAGTAGGAAATTAGCTCATTGTTTAGTTTCATGGCAATTCCATTATTCACTGGGAGGTATTTTTATGTCTGGTTATGACAAATAAGGAACTGTATGTACAATTTTATCTGAAAAAAAATAATTAAGCAAAGTGGAGTGTGCCTCTTGACAGACATATTTACACACATACGATTCCATCTTGGTGTTCCAGCTGTGGACCTTCTGTGAGCAAATATGTGACTTTGGGACTAAGTGCACATATCCAATAGTAAAAAGATTACAAACTTTAACAGGTTGTATTTGTGACATAAGACATTTGAGAGTTCAAAAACCTGAGATGCACATATTTGTACCATCTGCCTGGGTACATGTTCTCAACAACAGCAGAAAGGACAAAACTTGCCTAAGCATCTTTGCTCCTCCTGTAGACTAAAACCGTATTAAATGCTTAAACTAACTCCAATTGAGCAGTTTGATGCTGAATCCTGCCAACTGTTATATTTCTGTTTATAATTTTTAGTTTTCCTATACACATTTTTTTTCATTGAAAGGCTTATCTCACTTAATGAGCTGTATCTATTAAAAACTAATGTAGTGGGGTTTTGCAGTAGTGAGATATTACTTGTCCAAAATTATTCCTCTTCCTGAATCATTTGGCTATTGTTAGATTTTGTTTCTGCTCAGTTTGGTTCTAATGTTCTGCTACTGATTAATTCGAGTCCAAGGGGTCAGCAACCAGAGTCAAAGCACACAGGAAATCAAGTGTCTCTAGAGATCTCACCCAAGTAGAGAAGCAGTCTGTAAAAAAAAAGAGCAAACACTTGTAAATAAGCTATTTCATCCACTTCTTTTAACGTGACTTTGTTTCATTTCACAAGGACTTGGACCAACCCATTACCCTGATGCTGTGATAAATAATATGGCTGCAATAAAATCCACAGATTTTATCATGTTTAATATATCACTATAGAACTAAGATACCAGAACTGGATGGAGACCAGGGGACAGATGTTGTACATAGCAAACTGAAAGACAAATATCTGCCCTGAGACTGACATCTGAGAATTCACACTCCATGAAAGAAGGTACCTGCAGAGGCAACTCTTCACATCTTTCATCCACGACAAAGCAGGGAAGTCTAGATAATAAACTTAGTCTCAATATTTACCTTTAAAATCACTGATATTAGGTCAAGTGAGGCAAAGCCTTTAATACTTTTATAATGAAAAAAATAAGCCAAAGTAGCAATCACATTATGCCAAGTGAGACCATTATAGCTGTATCAAGAAGGGAAAAAAAAGAGCAGAAGAGTATAGAAGGAAACTCTAATCTCACTTATAATTCTGATGTAATTTCTTTAATATACAGTTAAATCTTACTGTCAGAGTTCATCATACATATACAGACTTCAATTTCTACAGCTTACACAGGTAGAGAATCTGTCCTAGGTGTTCCATTTCACTGAAGTTTGGAGCACTTCCAGCTTCACCTCAGGAATGAACCACAAATCAATAACATTAAACTGTAGCAAAATGTCTGAAAGAGTATCTAGATATGTACTAAGAAGCAAAGACTGTTTGCACTTTGCTGATTAAGAGTGGAGTGTGCTGTTTGAAATTACTATAAAAAAATGTACTTAGTGACATTCCCATGGATCAGAGAATAAAAGGTATAAAAAATAGAATTTGTAGCATTCAAATAGCAACAAAATGGATCCTGAATCACGAAATGAGACTTCAGGAGAAAAAATGTCAAGAGGAAAAGAAGTAAAATGGGCTGAAGTCAGCAACTACCTTCTTCATTTCTGAACACACGACCATTTTAATAGAACAGATTACCCTGTGACAAAGCATTATGTGCTCTGTTTTGATGCACAGTGTATGCAAGGCCATTTTGTGTGATGTATTTGCAGGTTTCTAAGTATATATAGCCAGTCTGTAGGCTGACTTGATACCATCCACACTGGTGTCATTCATCATTAGACAGATGGCATGAGTTCACAGTGACATGTCTTGTGATACTAATTTTTTGGGGTTTTTTCACTCTACAAAAGACTGTTTGCAGGTGCCTCCAACCCTGTTACACTGGTAATAATCAGAAGCATATTCTGCAATCTCTAATTCTTAATACAAAATCAGCAGAATAATCATCAGGACACAGATATCCAAAAGACCTAGATTTCCTTCCTGTTGCTGGGGAACAGGTATTTTGATTTGTAAAAGCATGCATGCTAAGCTGAGTTTGTTCCTTTTGCTATGAGTAAGTAAAGTTTGTGAACAACATGCTCTATGCTTTAGACATTACAAAAGCAGATGATTTGAACACTGAATGCTGACCAAATTGTTTCTCAAATCTGAGACAGATTTAGTACATTTCCCACTTGTTTAAAGAAGGAATATTCCCATTTGCTAAGTCAGTAAAGCACCTGTCTGCTTTTCTGCAGGTCCAGAATAACTTTTTAACTGTAATAAAGTTCATGAGGACACTCGGAGCACGTTCAGGTCCCCACCAGGGAACTCTTGCATCTGGCAATTGTTTGTCAGGTGTAGCAGCTGCTAAATGAAAATAATACAGACAAGAACAAACCAAGCATACTGTTGCTATTGTTATGCCTAATTATTCATGACAAGTGCTTTACACTGTCATCTCATTTTATTTGTAGATTTCATTTAACTTCTGTTAAACAATTGTTAGACAGAATGTCAAGGGGTTTGTGTCTATATTTCTGTTTACATTAGTGAATTGGCTGCATTTTTTGTTCAATTTATATAATGAAGTAATTAAATGAATGAAGAAATCAAGAGCTGTGTCTAGGATATGCACAAGGACCTAGGGAGACATAAGGAAACTTTCTGCTATCCTTTTTGCTAGAGTGAGCAGGAAGTGTCCATTTCCAAAATCTTTAGAGAGGAATGCCCTGCACTGCATTTTGGACAAACTTCAAGTAGATCATTGAATGCTCCATTGCTAAATTTTGAAGTGGAGGTCTTCCCCACACACATTGTTTTGTTCTGTTAAACAGCTTCTGAGTCCTATGGCTGAGCTCTGAACTTCATTATTAAGTAGCCTAATTAAAACATATCTCCCAAATATTCTTTGGAGACAAGGAAAGTTTAATTATACAGTTTTCATTTAATTACTCAGAGATTCTTATAGAGAAATTAAAAGTATTTATAAGTACTCTGAGTAGGCTTATGTTTTCTCAAATTTTATTCATAGGTTATAGGAATGTTCTTGGGTTGGTTTTTATACAACCAGATTTTTTTCGATGTGCAAAAGTTATTTTGGGGCTCTCACTCTGACGGAATCAATGAAAACAAAATGTAATCAGCCCTTTTTTGGGTCAGATTTGTTCTTCTGTTGTGGTTATTGCTTTCAGACCTTGAGAGACTAGACTATTAATGCTTAATGACTCAAAGAATCGACTGTTTAACAGCTCAGAGGGCAGAGGGCATACACACCTTGGCTGGAATTTTTAACAAGGTGAGGGAAATGTAGGAGTCTAGAAATGCAGGAAAATTTCTCTGCTTGTGAAATTCTCTGGAAAATACATCAATTGTATATAATACTGATAAAAAGGCTTCTAAATATCCCTGAATAAGCCAGAGCTTGTAGGAGATTAAATAAGAAATAGAAAAATAGTTTTTTTGACACAGAGGTGAAAGTATAAGTTTTAAGAGGGTTCCACACATGGAGTAAAGATGGAGGGAAAAGGGTGTAGTTTTTAGTCCTTCTTCTTCCTTCTTCTCCATGCTTCTGCAGTTTATAAAAGCACAGAATGTAATTGGTTTAGAGTTAGTCGCACTTTTAATTACGTTAGTAGATATAGAAAACTTATTTGTTAAGGTATGACAACAATATACGTGTCAGTAGTTAATAGGATAGAAATTAGTATAAGAGTGAAAAGGCCGCGTGTTTCGGGGCCATTTTGTATCATTAGAACAAGATGGGCCAGGCCGTGGCGATTTAAGCTTGTGCAGTTAGTCTGGATGGACCTGCCAAGTTCTGTAAAAATCCTTTAATAAACCCGAGAAATCTGAACCTAATGAGTCCGGGGGCTTTCTTCGAGTGACGAAGACGGAGATAAGGGGAACTCCCCACGAGGGAGGATCCCAGGAGAATTCAGCCCAGAGGAGGCTGGGGAATTAAAGAAGGACTGTATCTACAGAGAAGTCAGCCCAGAGGAGGCTGGAGAGTAAGAGAAAATTGTATATAAAAGAGAATTCAGCCCAGAGGAGGCTGGGGGACTATAGAGAACTGTATTCACAGAGAATTCAGCCCAGAGGAGGCTGGGAGAATATAGAAAGTTATATCCGCGGAGAACAGAGCCCAAAGGAGGCAAAGAAGAGAGAGACAGAGGTCACAGGAAAAGGCTGATGAGAGGCAAATCCTGTGAGGTGGAAGAGTGCTTTTCATCATGTCAATGTCCTCCCTTACATAGTGGCTGAAAACTCCCATAGATAGGTAGATACATACATACATACCTAGACACACATATATACATACAGTGTGAAAACTCCCCTTCAGGAGAACTCAGGACATTCACACATAGCCTGAAAGTGCTCATCCCTGCTGATGTAATGGGCCATGACAGACTCATTTCACTGATGGGAGAGGTGGCTGTAATGTCTTAGAAGGTACTTTACACCATCAAAGGCTCCTGAAGTGTCCCTGATCCAAAGTAACATCCAGTATGAAACTCCCCACCTCAGGGGGGGTACCTGGGCATTCTCACCCAAACCTGAGTGAATATAAACCCAGTGGACTCTGTGTTTCTTCAGCTTACCCCACCCCACCAACACAGACACCAGCATTTTGACAATACTGGGACACTCACTGCTAAAACCAGAAGAGGGGACAAACAGGACGGGATACACAGGATCCAAAGAGTCTCTCTTTTTCTGTTTATTTCTCCTTCTCCCACTTTACTTCACATTTAGAGTTAAATTAAAATCTGTACTATTGACTTTGGTATATGGTGTCATTTCCACCCTAATTAGGGCAGAGACATCTCTCTAATAATTTCAATAACTGGATCTTAACAAGATGGAAAATTCTGCTGCTGAGCTTGCAAATGTTTACCATAACCCTCAATCTGACTTGAAGCACATATCTCATGTGCCTTCCTCAAACATTCCACTACATACTACTTTTGACATTCATTTTTGAGCCAAAAATATGACTACTAGTCATTTATGGTTTTCATGGGAGAAAAAAATACATTCAGTGCTTTCTTCTTATCATTTTTTTCCTCCCCAGAAGACCACATCATTATTGTGATAGTAGATAACAGACACCCTAGCAATAATATATAATAATGTAGTTTAGGTGTCATTTCATACCCAGAAATAAAAGTGATGAAAATAAGATAAAGGACTTTCATTTAGTTCTATTGTTACTAGCTGATGTCACCTCTAGTATTCTTGCTGCAGGTTTCTTTCCTTCAAAACTTGATAAATCTCTATGTTTGCCCTCCATGTCTTCAGTTTTTCAGTTGAGACAAGAAAAAGTTTTGTGAAATTGGGTTTTCTTCGAAATGCTGTTGTTGAACATAACATCACATTGACTCCAATATAAAGAAGATTATTTGCATACACTGTGATTAGCCATACACCCATCAGCTGATAAGAAATATCAACCAATCCCTGAATTGCTGTGCTGTTTTTAATTTAAGGTGGATATCATCTTTTGTGACAGAAATATTTATGTATATACAAATATATTCAGTCTTAGAGGGCTTTTCATTCAACTTCAGGAAATCAGAAACATATCAGCCTTCTCTTGCGTTCCTCTGGGGAGAGTTTAATAGCCACGACTTCCCAAAGGTAAATCTTTATGACATCTGGAGGCAGAAGAACCATTCAGAGACACAGAAGAGGTGAGACCAGTTTGACTTTTCCACCTGAGAGTGAACCATAACTGTGTGAGGCAAACGGAGACAGACCAGGGAGAGGGTATCAGTCAGTCTAATGGCTGAGGTAATTGCAAGAGGGATGAATCATTAAGTCACTTAGGCTCGGTTTTCTCAGCAAACAAATGGGGAATCACTTCACTCAGTGGGATTCAGAGAAACCCTTACTGTGAGCAGGGAAACAATGTCAGCAAATGCTTGTCTGGGCTGACTGATGAAACCACTCTGAAGCTGGGTGAAATCACTGCCTTATACCAACAGAAATTCAGAGTGTAGTCAGTGCAAATGAGCAGCCTGGGCAGTGATTCACCCACTGGCACAGGGATGTCGGGTTCTGTCAGAGCCAGTCTGGGTGACCTGGCACACAGCAGCCCCAGGCAGGTGCAGGGGGGCTGGAAAGGCACAGCAACAGAGGAGGGAGGCCTTCCTTTTCTGTTTGCCAACAGAGAAACAGGCACTTTTTGATCTGTAAAGGAAAGAAAAGCTTGGAAGGACAGATTACGGTTTTTTTTTTCTTCTGTCACTGATTGTTTCAAAACCATTGGGAACAAATGATGAAATGAGAGCCAGCTTTTTCCTCACACTCGAATGCACTGCTGCTATCATAAATCTAGTTATTTATGATTCCAATTTGCAGTCACTTCCCTGGGCCATTCATTTGCTGTTTAAAAAAAGAGATGCCAAACATTGTCCAAAAAGATATGCACATACCATAGCACCAGGGAAAAAATTGAAATATGAAGTCTTCCCCCTTAGCTACTCCTAATCTCTTTAGAGACTGCTCTTTAGAGCTGGGAAACACTGATGTACTGACTGAGTACCCAGCACTGATATTTGAACACTCTTTAATGGGTTGCTTTGTACAATATAGTGAATTTTATATTTTCAGTCTCATGTTCTTTTGTTGTTGTTATTGCTATTATTGTTACTACTACTATTATTATTTCAGTCTTATTTACCAGGTATAGCCACCATATTCCACCCTTATCTTGTTTTCTTTTCATTGCAGCTCAGATTTTGAGCACTTCAGCTGAGTTAATTCAATTTACAGGCTCATTAACCAGACTGCAAATGAAAGGGGAAGATGGTGTATCTCCACAGGAATTCTCAATGTCAGAATGGTCTCTGCGTCTTAAAATCTCAGGAGGTTCTGGTGCAGCATCAGTCTGATTTCTTATACTTGCAATATAAGATCCAATAGGTGAAAAAAAGTGGCAAAGAAACTAAAGAAAAATTGTAATTCTTTTTCCTCCACTAAATACTAAGTTGCATGTGATTTTCTCTATAGGCTTCCTTGTCAAATCTTTACAAATAATGCCTGACTTGTCAAAAGGCTTGTATGCTAAATCTCTTTATTTATTTTTTTTACCTGATTTATCTTAAAGCTGTTTCAAAACAAAATAAATAATTTTTCTCTCTCTGAATCTTTGTATTTCTAGCTCTACCTTGATTTGTCACTGCTGAGAGACAGTGACAGCATTCAACACTGCTTCCAGAAGTTTCCTCTGAGGGCTGTTTCCTGAGCCTGCCTGTACAAGCTTTTTCCATGTAGCCAGCCCCACAGCATTATTCTGATCACATTGCTAATGCACTTTTAGTTATGAGATTCTTTCTGTGAGTGTGATACTTCTTCATTTATAAATGGCTTTCTGCTAAGAATACATTTTGGAAGAGCTTTTTGTTTTGTATTGAATTGCTTTGGTTTTATTAGTTTTACTCTAACTAGTATTTCTTATTTTTTTGCTCCATGGAGTTGAATTATATCATCTCCAAAGGATGCAGCCTTCAGCTGAACACACATATAAAAATTACTATTTCTTTCATGATGTGTATTCATCAGAGACAAATTCAAATGCACTCTCTCATTTTATTGGGTTTTTAAATCTGAAGTATTCTCAGAGGCACAACTTCAAACCAAATTTTTGGTGAGGTTTTGTGGCAGTCCTAATTCGAAGCTTAGCAGGAGCTCAAACTGCCTCCTCAACCCATACCGATGATGTTGAACTCAAGATATTGACTGAGCTGCAGCACATTTAATTTTAAAATTTACCCTTAGTCTCCAGTTAACCACACAGGTCTCAAACAAACCCCGTTCACAAGCAGTGGCCTTTATGCCTGGCAGTTAAATGCCTGGTGACTAAATGTCACCTCTTTGAATGCAAAAGCTATTTCATTGTCCAGAACTGTCCCTGGAACACTGAGCAGCATAATGATTCCTGATAAAATAGGCACCTGGGATGTCCGATACTGCAGTGAATTTTCATAGACATGCTCTGTCACTATGTCACTATGTCACAGAATGCCTTTTTTGTGGTCTCCAATGGCATGCATTTATTGGATCCAAAAATCTCCTTTCTCTGGGGCTTCAATTCCAGGCCAAGTAATTTGTAAGACTCCCACAAATCTTTCTGTATCTTACATTTTGAGGAAGAGTTTCTCATTTTCCTGCAGCAGGCTTTGTTTATTTTCAACAAAAATAACCCAGATGAAAGCTAAATCAGCTGGGCAGGCAAAGACTCCTTTTCAAAAATGAAGCATTTTGGTGGTTTATCTCTAGCATAGAAATTAGGTTATTTAAGGATGACCTAGTAAGTGACACAAATGAATCTTAGTTATCAATGGCATTCCCTAAATGTTCAAAACTACTGAGTCAGGTCCCCTAAAATCTGAAGACTGGGTAAATATTGTACAGTTTTAAAATATGCATGTTTATTTTCTCTTTGATCTTGAACTCATTTGTTATTTTCAAACCTTTCTTTGCAAAAACATGGAGAACCATCACATTTTTTCAGAGAAGCTAAGATCTCCATACAATCTTTTTACTTCAGCAGTTATACAGTTTCCCATGACCATGTCCAGTCAGGTTTTGAGTAATGACATTTTTCAATCTTGTACTGAAGATCACCAGTCATTGTGATACGACAAAATTTCAAGAATTGCCAAAGCTAGTATTTTAGAGTGCCTTGCAAAAGAGTTCATACAGCACTGTGCATCTCTCTTGAACCTCTTCTGTACAATCTATTGTGTAAGGATTGGCCAGAAAAGGATATAGCCTTTAACTCACACAGCAAAAGTTATTCTCTTCAGTGAGATCTCAACACTTGGCATGTGATAATCCATCAGCCACATGGATTTCTACTGTCAATTCTTGCTGAATTCATATTACCACAGTGGATAAGTGCTTAACCTTGTTTTAGAATATCTTCACAATGTGATGCAAATGCATTCTTCAGCTATCCACATTGTTTAATCAGGGAACAGCTGGATAGCAAGTTGCCACCCCTTGCTGTGGGAGGACTCCAGATGTGGAGGGACCTCAGGGGTGAAGTTCTTTACAGAAGTTGGATACAGAATTATCTGTAGTTCATGTGTCCTTTATTGTCCTACCTGGCATTTTAGTGATAGCATTTTCATATTTAATTACATCCCAGGTCGACATAGACCTTTCTCAGAGGGATGCTCACATTGCCTACTACAGGGGTAGGGGAGACTTGTGAAGATTGTGTGAACACAATGTGCATGCCAGCAGCTAATGGAAGCAGCTCTCTGATCTTTGAAGTAAACACAGAATGTGTGCCACTTCCCAGGCCCTCAGTGGTACTCAGGCACTGCAGTCATCCTGGACAGACCTAAATCTCATAACAGGAGAAGGAGTTTCTGAGCAGCTCAAAGACTACACAGAAACTGTGGTACTGTACAGCATTTACCTGAGACAGCCCACTGTAAGTGCTCAGATGGCTGGACCAAGTTTTTCTTGATGGAAAAGTTGAACTCTAGACCACCTGCCAAATTTTATTTTTGTTGTTTCAGTCCCTCTTTCCTTTAAAAAAATCACAGGCACTCAGTAAGGCACAGGGTTAAAGCCTCACTGAGTCAAGAGAGGGTCAAGTGATTGAAGTGGGAGCTTTTTGTGCTCTCTCCCTTCAGCAGCTTGACAGTGGAGGGCAACAGAGAGTATTGCAGGAAATCAAGTTATAATTTGCATGAGAAAATGGGATAAAGTTACTGTCAGAAACCCTGTCAGGAACTAAGGGCGGGGTTCTTTTTTTTTTTGGAATCTCAGCTAAAGTTTTAACAATGCATTTGCCTAAAGATTTTTTTTTAAATGTTACTTTTTGAAAAATACTATTTGTTTAATCTGGAGTAAAAAAACCTAATTCTCACAGAATGCCTTTCCATGTTTTTATGAGCTCTCTATTACCATTATTTGTTCATGTAATACGGATTGATTTAGTTCCTGATAGACAAGGATGTCAATTTTGATACATATTATGCCTCCAATTATAAAAGGAATGCTTTAAGCAAATACTGTATCTGAACACATTAGAAATTTGTACATTTTTGGTTATATATATTTCTGTTTCTTAGGACTTATTACCTATCATTTGATATCATTCATAGGCCTGAAAAAGTGTTCATTCTTGGATAAAAGTCAGCATATAGTGTGATGATATAACTTACAAGAATACCATGATTGTATTACTGAAAATATATATGTGTTGTAAAATCCTGCTTAGACTGACAAATAATTGATTTGAATAAACATGAAGTTTATATCCCAGTTTTGGTTTGATGTGACTACAGCTGGAGTAGGTGTACACACATGCACCCTCACTGGAATGAAATGTGTGAATGTGTCTTGTTATTTTTCCTTTTGAAAAGAAGATAAGAGTGTTTCCTCTCTGTTGATGCATAGTTGCAGCCCTTACTTTATAAGACTACACTAGCCAGCACATGAGATGACAGATTTCAAAAGCTAATACGTTTCCTTGGTGCACAGTAATTGAATTTGGTGCCATCAGCTGGAGTTGAGTCTCACTTCACCTTACAGTAAATTAATAATGCTGATGTTCTTTCATTTTTAACAAACACATATTGATGTATTTCACACGTGTGTCACAACCCCTTTGCCACATGTTGCTCTATAAGACAAACTTTTTGCATGTGTGTTTCAGTGTCAAATTTGAAGTCCTTCTATCTCCCTTTCCCTGTCCAAACTTCTCTCAGTTTTTGAAACATTTTTCTCTAACTTTCAGGCACTATTAACAGAAAATAAAGCAGAGTGAGAAAGATATTAATTGATATAGTAATTTCCATTTGTTTTATATGTGATGGTGTTATTAGCAGCAAATATTTTATTATGGCAAATTCTCTGAAAGCCTTTTAATCAAATTCAAAGTTCCTGGCAAATAGAGTAGTCAAAGTAGAAACATTTGCATATTAAGCAAAGTTTTCACAGTCCTTTTTTTCTCCACTGCTCTGATCCCTTGTTCAACTGTTTCCCCACCACTCAAGCCTTGCCACTTTGCCTGTTTCTTTCTGATCTCTTTTGTTGATCCTTCCTTCAAATCTCTACACTACTTTTTACAGTAAAATAAAATTATTATTTAGAATGTCTAGATTGTAAACTTTCAGCAATATAGATATTTATTTTCAGTAAGCCCTGATTTATCAGCTATATAAAAGAAATGCATAGTTGCTCTGTCTGGAACAAGACAGATCACAACCAAGTCATTTCCCACCAAATTTTCCAACTATGCAATTTGCTGTTTCATGATCAATAGATGGTGCAATGCAAGAAGTGATTTCATACCTCTCTGGGTCCTGTAATAAAATACTTTCATTACACAAGAATTATAAGTATTATCCTCAAACTAGCTATAGAGCTTCATGTGTTATCTTGGGAAACATACATATTCCTATTGAATTGGCTGATATTTTAACAGAGCTTTTTTTTTACAGTTTGACCTGAGAAAGTTATCTGTCTTCAGTGCTCCTAAGAACCTAGTATTTTAAGGGGGAAAGTGTAATATTTCATTTGATCTGGGCATTTCAATTATTGCTTCCTTTGCTGAAATCAAGAGCAAGGCAGAAGTTATGCAGGAATAAGAAATTAAATTATATTTAGAAATGTAGCTTGAACTGAGGCAATGATTTCAATGCCTATTGATTAAGCTAATTTCTTGTTTAAATATTCCAACAATCTGACAAGGCAGATTGAGAGGCAATGAGAGTCATTTTGAACTTAAAGTCCAACACTACAAAGTAAGCTGATATTTACATCTTTGCTGGTTTACATATATTTTCCTTTGGACACTGTTGCTTTATGGGTCTAACACTCTAAACTGAAGGATGAAAATATAAAATACTGAAATAATGATTAAGCATTTACTGATTAAGCAATACACTGCTAAGAAAGTAATTGCCTAATAATATAATTAAATAATATACTATAATTAAATAATAATAATAAATAAATAATATAAATAAATAATATCACTATTACAGATTTTAGCTACATAATTTTTGATAATTATTGCGTACAACTTCACAGCTAGCATCTCTCAAGTACTATGCAAGACACACAACTATTGTTGAATTAGATCTCTATCACCCCCTTTCTTCCCACCACCACTTAGTACATGGCTGCAAGCCCATCGTTATCATACCCCACACCAAGTCTTTCAGACACAGACATGATGGAAAGCTCTGTGGTTTTTCTAGGAGAGCTCCTCAAGCACCCCAGGAGATGGGCCAAGATCTCTGATTACAAGTCAGCTTCACAGTGTGTAGATATCTTTGCTCCTGACATCAGAAGATTCACCTCCTCCTGAGTTCCTTACCTGATATCACTCCTAATTCCAACATATTCTATTTCCAGAACCACCTTTCCTCCACTCTTGTGTCTCCTTTCTTTTGACCAAACTCTTCCTTATGAGCCACAGGTGGACCAGATTTTGCCTGAAGGCATATCTGGCTCCTCTTCACCTCTGAGTGTAGTGGACCTCTCTTGTATTTGTAAGCCCCTAGATAGTGTAGGATCCTTCCTCTTGGCACTAGAAGTCAACAGCTTCCATCCTTTCACTTCTCCAGAGGTTGCAGTTACCTTAGGACTAGGTGTGGACACTGTGCACCCTTTTATCTCCTCTTGTCTCATCCTTACCTGACAGCATCAGGCACCCTTAAGTTTCTCAGAGGTTTCACAGCCATTATCAGTGATCCTGGATCTGGTCCCCAGGAAGCCCAGAGGCTCTCTAAGCAGAACTGCCACGTCTGCAGCTGCCTCTGCTAGCTGTGCTCATGAGAGTCCCCACAGCTGGAGTCACTAAAACCCTGCAGCATAGCTAAAGGAACACAGAGTCCCAAAGGCTCAGAGAAAACCAAGCCCCATGCAGCTCTGTAGAAGTGAAATATCAGTTGGATAACTGCAAATATCTGGAAAAGCCTATGCAGTCTCTGTATAGGTAAGCTCTGAATTTGGAGGGAAAACATTTGCTGTCATGTTTTTCGATGCCTGTTTTCCTAGGGCAACCACACAGCAAAGCTGAATTTAAACTCTGAATATATACCAAATATACTGAATTAAAAGTCTGTTTCTTATGGCCATATGTTTGCAATCCTATGATACTGGTAGCAGAAGTAGGGCACAAAAGCCTTTGTCCAAAGCCTGATCTATTTACTCTGTTGACCTGATGCTTCAGGTTATACACACTGACATTACGGACAGCCAGAAATTTTGGCGTCTCTCTGACACACTATCCCAAAGACCTTTCTTTGTGGCCTTATATTTTGTTGCATTCCTTGATGGCAAAGTTTTAGTTTGATATTTTGATACTACATGCGCAGACCTGGAGCTCAACTCATTATCTCGGGTTGTATAATGGAAGGTTTTGCAGACACCAAATTAAACTGTGATCACTGAAAGATAAAAGAAAGCAGTCATGAGATCAGGCACAGATCTACAAAAATCTTGTCTGTAAGACTGAGTGGCTTCAAACATCAATGCCTTTAAGCTTTGTGATGTTTTTGATTCCCAGAGATTGCATGTACGCTGCAATGTGGAGCACCCCATAGGCTTGCAGCCCTAATGATGTTAATCTGCCTTGCTACAGTGCAGGATGTCCTCATGGTCTGCAAAGGTTTTAGGCTACATGGAAATCCTGGGTATAGACTGCTTAAAGTGTCTCTTAGATCTTACTTGCCCTGTGGGCAGGATAAAGTGTCTTTCTATCTGCCCTATTCTTGGGATAGATGTGACACACAATACTGAAACTGCAGGTATAGTGCAGATGAAATATTTTAAGTCAAGAAGTCCAGCAGCAGACTTTTCTTACATGTTTTTTTGCAGTTCATTCATTGGGATATTTGCACAGATGGGAGAAATTTAAACAATACAGTCTGAAGAATGTAAATATGCTCAGGGCAAACACAAACCTGTGGAGACCTATAAAGGGAAATCACTACATTCTCAGCCTCCATTTTATTCATGTTTTGTTTACTATACAAACATGGAGAGACAGAGGTGATGAGGCATTTGCTCAGGAATTATTCAGCACCATCTGGCATCTTGAGGTAATTAGTCTGCACTGTATCTCCTTTGGAAACCATAGCAACACTGCAATAACTTAATTGTGTTCTCTGATGATGGCATAATAAATAATAAGTGTCACTGCTATATTATACTAATTAATGCATTTTCAACTGCCCAGCTGCTGTATACAGACGTACTGACTATTATGGGTTTCTCAGTAAGAAGTGTTTGCAAAACAGAAAAAGAGAAGGATTCAAAAAGAGCATAATTTTTCATGACCTCACTCCTAGATAAATTCAAGGAGGAAATGGTACATAATTTAATTGATTAAGAATTTCAGGAATCAGTCAGTCAGTCAACATGGTGTATGGGAAGTAAATCAGTTTTGTCAAACAAATCTAATTGCATTTCTTAAGAGCCTAAGCTTTGATGGTTAAAAATAACTAAGCAGATGTTATCCACACAGCTCTACAAGGTATCTGATGTACTGAAGCATGACAAAATATGACTAGAAATCAGTATTGCACAGTATCAATAAGGTCGATATTAAAATGATCAAGAAAGGGCTAACAAATGGGCAAGGGAGCCTGAGAAGGTTTGTGTGGAAGCCAAACCTCAAAATCACAGTTCAGCTTTGCAAAATGTAGTGTTTTGCATCTAGAAACAATGAATACAACCTATTCAGCCAATACATAAATCAGAAAATAGTGAATCTGAAAAATATCTGAGTAACAAAAGATTCAGAAATTCATTAGATTTTTGGGGAAATAATACAGGTTAGTGGATCCAGTAGCAATAAACCTGGTGATAGAATATGATTTACAAAGTTCAGGTGCATGCTTATATGCATTGCACGCTTGTTTCCAGTTCAGGAAAGAGTGGAAGAAATCATAGAAAATACCCAAACAGACGAATGTGGTCATGCTGCAGCCCTGGCCATGGCTGCATGGCCTAGACAGTGTTTCTTTGTCAGACCAGCGCTGGTCAGTCATACAACCACAGCAGCACAGTGCAAACATGCCCTGCTGAAAGCCAAGGGTTATTTGCTCCCTGTGTCACCTCTTCCTCGACTGCTTCCAGAACCTGTGCTTGTACTTCAGCATAAGGCTGCCCTACAGACTGAGCACAGGCCACTCAAAAGTAGCCCAGGAATCACTAACCAGGCCCAGTGTCATGTTATTTTAGACACGACAATTTTGTGTCCAGCTTAATCCAGGCACCATCAAATATGAGGAACTGAAGCCAAACACATATTAATGTACTAAAATCAAGTTGGATACTTTTCAGGAACACCCAAATTACTGGGCTTAGTCCAGAAAATGGTAGTAGTATAATGATCTAAGATATAAAGAAGATGTGACAAGAAATAATCACATGGCCCAAATTGGTGAGCACTGAGCTAGGATTTTAAAAAAATATACAGTCACCTCATTCCCAGACTGTGTTTACCACCTTTACATTGTCACACTATGAAAAAACAGCAGGATGATCTTCCAGTCCTGGAGCAGTAAAAAATTTGGAAAGACTGTGTTTTCATTAAGACTCAATTTAACAAGTCAGACACATCTTAAGATCAGATATTAGTCAGTAAAAACCAAATTCCTTAATAAAAGAAATCTCTAGGGGGCAAAAGTGGAATGTTACTTACTGAGAGTTAACTGAGTGCCATTGTCATGCATTCAGAATGTCAACACAGATGTGTCTCCTTAGTGACAACCATATTAATTTCATTTCAAAGAGATAGGACAAGGAATAATAGGTACAATTCGAAAAATGGGAAATTTAGATATAAGGAAGAAATTCTGTATTGTGAAGAGGATGAGGCACTGGAACAGGTTGCCCAGGGAGGCTGAGGACATCCCAACCCTGGCCATGTTCAAGGACAGGTTGGATAAGCCCTTAAGCAGCCTGGCCCAGTGGGAGGTGTCTCTGTCCATGGCAGCAGATGGGGTTGGGACTGAATGTTCTTTAAGGTCCAGTCCAACACTAGCAAACAATGAATTCTATGATTATGCAAACCACCTGCAGAAAATAGCCTGTTGTTCTCTTATCCTCCCAGGCCTGTTGGTTATGTTAGCTTTGACCTACCTTCTTTTCCTGACACAGGTATGAGTTGTTGATTTTTAGCTCCTTAAGAAGGAATGTACATAGTGAAACCCAATGCAAGTAAATACACTTGTGTTCAAAGTGGTAACTGAAATATTTTATAATCTTATTATTACAATACTCAGCCCCATCCTAGTTTATGCCAAAACTGTACCTTGATCCCTCACAACAGACCTATCTTGTTTTATGGCAGTATAAATGGTGAGTTATGAGTAGTTATAGAACAAAGGTACTGAAGATAATATTGCATATAGTAAAAGCAAAGCAAAACAAAACAAACCCAAAACTAAACTAAAAAAGAGTGTTCAAAAGTATAATTACAGTCTAAAATATATTGATACACTAGGAAAAAAAGTTACCAAGCCTATATGGGGGACTTTCAGAAAAAGCAAATAATCACAAGACAATTGTGAATTATGTTTCTGTTCATCATGACTCATATTTGACTCATGGTGAGTGAAATCAATTTCAGTCACAGGCATAAGCACAAATACCTTTTCTGTATGAAGCTAAGAGTTGTTTTGACTGCTTATTATCTCTGCCTCAGACAACCATTCCCAATTATCTAGGAAAAACAAAATCCCACAAGATCAAATTCTGCTGAACTCAGCCCCATTCCAGCTCACAGAAGGAAACACGGGAGTGATTGTGCAGTTTCTTCCCTTTCTCTGGCAGCCATCCCTTCCTTTAGAGACAGGTCATAACATCTGCTGGGGCTGAGGCTCCTCTGGCTGCCCTCTCCCGTGCCGTGCAGTGTCCATGGCCCGCCACACGAGGGGCCGCATCCCAGGGAATGTGCACCCAGGAGCTGCATCCCAGGGAATGCACACCCAGGGAATGCATCCTAGGCAATGCACACCCAGGGAATGCATCCCAGGGAATGCACACCCAGGGAATGCATCCCAGGGAATACACACCCAGGAGCTGCATCCCAGGGAATACACACCCAGGAGCTGCATCCCAGGGAATGTGCACCCAGGAGCTGCATCCCAGGGAATACACACCCAGGAGCTGCATCCCAGGGAATGCACACCCAGGGAATGCATCCTAGGCAATGCACACCCAGGAGCTGCATCCCAGGGAATGCACACCCAGGGAATGCATCCCAGGGAATATACACCCAGGAGCTGCATCCCAGGGAATACACACCCAGGGAATGCACACTCAAGAGCTGCATCCCAGGGAATACACACCCAGGGAATGCATCCCAGGGAATGTGCACCCAGGAGCTGCATCCCAGGGAATGTGCACCCAGGAGCTGCATCCCAGGGAATGCACACCCAGGGAATGCATCCCAGGGAATGCACACCCAGGAGCTGCATCCCAGGGAATGCACACCCAGGAGCTGCATCCCAGGGAATGCACACCCAGGAGCTGCATCCCAGGGAATACACACCCAGGAGCCACTCCAGCTTCACACCTGCCGCCAGTCCTCTGCTCGCAGGACACACAGCAGCACCATGGCAAGAACTCTCGGGCAAGATCCACTTCTCGCTTG
This sequence comes from Poecile atricapillus, assembly GCF_030490865.1. Taxonomy (NCBI): domain Eukaryota; kingdom Metazoa; phylum Chordata; class Aves; order Passeriformes; family Paridae; genus Poecile; species Poecile atricapillus. The sequence continues at coordinate 52,476,330 of NC_081252.1, forward strand.
CAAGATGGCAGGCTTAGACAAATTCTGTAGCTTTACAGCTACTCCTGTGAAAAGCAGGTGATTGTGCAATATTTCATGCAATCAAGCCAATATAAATTTGTTCATTTACTTCTGTGCTTTCAAATACTGAAAAAGCTAAAGGACTGCTATTGCCTTCAGTTGAGCCAGTTTCAATTCAGAGCTAAAAGGACATGCTATAGGCCCGTGTAAATGAAGCACAATTCAATACTGTATGTAATTTTTTTTCCTGATTCTATTATATGAGCATACTTCATTGTTCATTTTCAGATATACTGGGAGTTAAGCACAAAAATAACAGTAACTGTGTCTATGTAATGCATGGAGTGGGAGGAAAAGGGGGACTTTGAAACAATTTCAGAATTAATAATGATGTGCTATTCTGGGCCCTGCTATTTTATACTAACTTCACAGAAAACATTGAAATTGTTTAAATGTTTTCTGTTAGATGAACAATGTAACTGACTGCACAAAGTATCTTATGTTCCTTCCAGAAAAAGAGAAGGTGATTGATCCATTTTCCCTCCTTTCCCCTTCTTCCCCAAGTCTCTCCTTTTCTTCCTCCATCCCCACTTTTCTGCAACTTGCATTTTCATGTGACCACCACTCTTACCGTCACATCCCCAGTGGCACTAAGCTTACAGGCAGCAATCTAGCAAACACCACCACGGCCAGCTGGGGCTTCGTCCTTACAAGACATTTATGGATATGTGCCAGAGAGTTAAAGTTCCAGATGAAACCCAGCCTGAACAGTCAATGGATCGCACCCCTACTAATAAGTCTGAGATACTTCAGCAGCTTGACTTGACAGTCATCATCAATCTCAATGCAGAAAGCAGTTCAGATCATTTACTGCTTAGACAGGTTGAGATCTTTCTCCATGATTCTAGTTAACCCACAGAATCACTTAGGTAAACCTAGCTTTATCTCTAAAAATAGATGGATGGATGCTGGTTTTCCCGCCTCAGATGTTGTACCATCAAAAAGGAAAAATATTCTGGGCTGATTAAGGTAGTGGTGCTCTAACAAATGCAACATCTCATCTGGATCTGCAAGGAAAGAGTGCAGGACCAGGAATTTTCATGGCTTTCACTGTAAGGACTCTCCTCACTTCATGAGCCAGCCTTGGCTCTCCAGCTCCCTCCAAGAACCTGCTACCCTTGCTGTCATCCTCCTGCCTCCCACAAGTTAACCTCAGCTACCATGAGTTGATGCCATTTAGCAATACCTGGCATTCTCTAAGGCGGCACTACCTTCCTGAAAGACTTTAGCCTGACACCCCAGGCAGTCTGCAGAGGTCTGCCTGAGGACAGAGCTGTCACTCACCTGCTCCCATGCTCCCAGGTCTCAGTCCTGCATTCTGCTTCCTGAGGTCCTGCCACAGCCTCCCTAGGAGCAGAGCATCTCTCACAGCGTTCTTGGGCAGCAGCATGGCCTTGCCCCACGCTCCTGTGGAGGAGCTGCTCTGGGCTGTGCAATCTGCTGCATTACCTCGATGCAGTGCAATGGGAAAATTCTGCAAGACCACATTTCAGGGCTTCTTTCTAATCTTTGTTTTTCCTAGGCTAAAATCACAAGAAATGTCCACAGCCCCATTAGGCAAAGTATTTCAGAAAACACTGACAACCTATATGATATGACTGTTGTAATAATGAGGTCTTTCATCGAGGAAGTCTACAAATAATTACTTCTAATTAAGTAGCTCATAGATGCAGTAAACCACTCAGTGCTTGAGTCCTGCATTACAGACTGTAATAATTTTTCTGTTAGTGTAACAGCATTTACCTGTTAGTGTAAATGCTGAGCAAGAAAGTGTAATCAATGAAAACATTATTGAAGATAATGTGTCTATGCTAGGAAACAAATGGATTTATTTTTTTTTCTTGGTTTTGTTTTCCTTATTTTCTCTTGCAGTATTAGGCAGTGGCTGTCTTTGGCCAATGACTCATTCTGACTGCAGCAGTATTTGAAAAACAGAAGTGAAGTAATAAGTACAATAGGAAGAATAAGGAAAAGAAGAAGAAAGATGGGCTATATACAAAAAGTCATTGGTTTTCTCTATTAAGAAAACTTGCAAGGAAATTTTTTCTAGAAAGTTCTGAGCCAAAGATAATAGACACAGAAAGATTATTTTAGAGAGCTTTACAATTGTCATTACACCTACCACATATAATTCAGCCTTTCAGATTTATAAAGTTGGCATGTTATGCCTTATTCTGGGACCAGATACCCCTGAACTCTTTAGGGGGTATCTGATGGCAAAATGCATGTAACAAATATGGTTGTGATTACACATGGAACAATAATAAAAGAAACTATAAATATTAGCATAGAAATCATAGTAACTCAAACACTGAATATTCATATAAAATGGACAAAGTTCTTATAGGACCCAAGTGCTCACACACTGATAAAGAAGGGGAACCAGAGCACACAAAGGATTCTGGCAACATTACAGGCAAGAAAACAATGCATGGAAAAGCAGTAGCTGGGTCATTATTTATTTGATAAATGCTGAGCAATAAGACAATCTGGCTTAAAAATTTAGGAGTTAAAATGCAGTTAAAGTTTTTGCAGTGGACTTGTGAATTCTTGTGTTTTCAAATTTTATTTGGTTGTTTGGGTTTTTTTTTTCCAGGAAGAGAATTTTTATCTTATTAATAATACCAGAAAGGTGTATATGGAATAAAGCCAGGAAGGAAATCCTTGTTGCCATTCTTCAAATATGTGTTAAGATGCCATATAAAGCTGTGAGAGAGAGAAACTTTTGCAGCAGCTTAGATATTTAGAATTCAAGTAAGAATCCAGTTTTAATATGCTTGGGATGTGAGACAATAAGAGCAGGCTTTCACTGCTACATCCATAGTGAGTAAAATGGAAAAAAATGTAAGTTAGACTATATACTACTTAGAGAAAACTCATAAGTACAAAAGGCAATAACAGCAAATGTAAGAAGCTATTTTTAAATGCATCAAAAATATTAAGGATCATTCAAAATAATTTAAACTCACGAGTTGGTTAAGAAGAAACACGTAAAAATCCACTGTTTGCCCAGAAAGAAAAACAAACAAACAAAAAGGTGGTAATGCAACCATAGCAGTATTTCCTGAAAAAAAAAAAAAATCTATTTTTTATGAGGTTTTAAATTTTCATGATAAAAACAATTATAAATATAGGAATTTGAGTAGATGCCTACTAAGAAACCAGAACTTTAAAAAGGAAGAGAGGCAAAACAGAAAAAAAATATAAACAAAAAAAAATAAAATAAAAGGATAGAACAAGCTTGCAAACAGAAGTTTCAGACTTTATGACAATATTCCTCCAACATTATATCTGCATATTTTGTACCTTCACAACATTGCAGTAGCCATGACCATAGGAGATACTGAACATACCACATTATTTTTTTCAGTACTGTGAATTGAGAGAAACATAGCTGCTCATCTGAAGCAGAAACTAAACACCTTGATAGCATGCAAGTGCCTGCTTGCTCAGACCTGTAAGTACAAGCATGATGTTGGTCGTTATGGGTAGTCCCTCCAACTCTAAGAAAACAAGTCATATTTTTATCTGCCTTTGTAGAAAAAAGTCTGCAAATTGCCATTGATGTAGAAGAAAAAAACATTTATATGGCAGGTGGAAGAAATGATAAATCGTACCACAGTTCTCAGGCATGAGACTGCAAGAAACATTGCACCTTTCTTCCCTTCCCTTTCCTTAAGTATATAGTTTAACAGCTGTAGTCATATACAAACACCAACTTGGAGACAGGTTTTTCAGTTTCAAATATATTCACACATCTCTGAATCTATCAGTCATCTGCAATACCTGGGCATAGCTCAAGGTGGAACACAGGATATGAGACTGAGATCTGTCTCATAGAATATGAAGCTTTACATGAGACTACAATTCTCACTGCTGAAGGAGACACAGAGGAAAGTGTAGCAGACAAATGAATAAAAACTTATCCATATCTGCAGTTACAAAAATAAGGTGCTTAACAGAAGAACTAATGAAGACAGAATCCACCAGGATTCTGAGCAGCAAGTCACCCATGGCACAGCCTTGTTTTAACAGTAAGATGAACCCCTGCTTCTGGCAAGCAAACCCCATTGCCACAAGGTTTGTGAATCATTTCTAAAGCAAAGCTCTCTGACAATGTTAATATGATAGTCAATGTTCCATGGGCAGAGCTGGCCGACTGCGTAATGGAAACTGATGTACAGAGGCCACCTTGGTTTTAGAAGCAAGACCTTTGTGGGCTGAAAAGGTTGCAATGCTTGTAAAATTTTTTTACTATATGTCCTTCGATATTTATTCAGCTCCATGAGTCCACAAGTGACTGAGTATCTCTTCTGGGTTTAATTCATATTCTGTGTATTGAAACAGCCAATTTAAAGTTAAAAATGTGTCTCTAAGTGACAAGTTCTAAATCCCATCCTCAGGCAAACTACAATTTGTAATTCTTGTTTACCACTTTCACATTTTAAGCCAGTCACATTTAATTAAAACTGCAGAAGCAGGCTATTTGTTGTAAATCCTAGTATGGCAAATACATCAACACTGCTGTAAAAAATAAATAACTCAATGCTACTTTTACTTAACCAAGTTTTCAAACACAGCATGCATGATTACTTTACCTTAATCTTTGAAGTCCTCCAGAGATTAAAAGTATGTTTTAGGATTCTTGCAATCAGGAAAAAGTAATAGTGGAGTGACACACATGAGACAATGATTCATTCCTTCTTCAGTCAAGTTTACAGCATAATAATGCAGTAGATTTTGAACATGCAAGTTCAAAAATGAATGCATTTCAGATGCACTGAGAATAGGGCCTCCATTATCTTTATTGTATAATAGAAGGTAGATTATCTCTAGTGTATAAGAGCGAAAGACACTCTTTAAAATGAGTCCAGGTATTTACAACAGAAATTTATAACTCACTCTTCTTTATACTAGAGCATTATTACACCTCCCAAGTGTTTCTACACCAAAAGAGTGGCTACTTCCTTGCAAAGTGAAATTGATTTAGTACTTCATAAAAGAGAAAAAAAAATCAAATTTTTTTTGAAATTGGTTTTTTAAAGCCTTAGAAAGGGATGCATCAAGTCAAGGGACCAAAAGCCATTCTAACCTAATATTTAGGCTCAAGCAGTGACCAGTAACAGAAGCATAGGGATGACCCACTTAACTTTTCAAATTCTCCCAAAATCTAAAAAAAAAAAAAATTATTTAGAGTTTAAGACTTTATTTCACAGCATTCCTAACTGCTGTGACTAAATACATCTAGTTTTAAACTACATCTATGATTTTTTTTCTGAAAATAATTCATTTATAGTAAATATAATAAATATCTCCTATTAATTATGTTATCCAAAACCACAAAATGTTTTAGAATACAATTAATGTAAATCTAGCTGTGCTAGTCTCCTACTACATTAATTGTATTCATATTTGGAAAAAAACTATTAAAGACTAGATTATATGGGGTGTATGTGGAATAATTCTGCCTGTCAATCCAAAGTGCTCTGTATCATTAACTCACCCTTAAAAGAATTCACAGAAATTTCAGATTTCTATTTATGAGACTTTTAACATAATGCAGATACCTGCTTCTCATATATATCATAGGATTTCTGTATATGTCCAACTTAAATCTATTTCTACCATACTTCCAGCTAAAAATTCAATACAAAATTGACACTTGACAATAAGGTAATACCATAAATCGTCCAACAGGACAGCAAACAATCTTAGGCTGGTTCGAGGAAAGTGACAAAAGCAAATGTTTTGGGCTGGGATTTTTTTTAATTTTGTGGGTTTGGAGGTTTTTTTTTAGGTTTTTTTGGGGGGTTTTTTATAAGTCAAAGTAGAGTTCTAAGTCCTTTGAATTCATCAAAATGGGCACATTTAGCCTCTACTGAAAATAAGAGGAGGATGTAAGAAACAGCAGCTGCCTGGAGATGACAGCATTAAAACATGTTTTGCTTCTCCCAGCTGAGTGTTTTTCCTAAAGCTGTTGATCTAGCCACAATAAAAATGAAAGCACAGTAACAATGATTTGAAGAAAAGAAAGTTTTGTACAAGGGTCATTTGGTCATGTCCACATAGAACTGGTGATTGCTACACCATTCCTTGGTATATAATTTTAGGTTTGAAAAGTGGTTAAACAGAGATGTAGTTACAAAAAATATATGTATTGTGACCTCAAACAGAATACAATTTTGACTTGATTTTAAATGTGTGATATCTGTAGTGTCTGATCCACTTTCATTCTTGTAGTGAGACCTTACTGCCTGAAATCATTACATATGTTCCCTCTACTGAAGTGAAAATAAACAAGGTTCACCACAAGGAAGTGATGCTTGCCTGTTGAACTACACGAAATGTGCAAGAAACTGTTCACAGAAAGAAAAGGAGGATCTTCCACGCAGAAGCTCAAAGTGAAAGGCAATCCTCCATCTCAAATGCTTATTTAATCTTGTTCTCCTTATTTAATCTTAATCTCCTTGTTCTCCATTTGAAGGATGTTCTGGAGATGACTATTGAGCTCAAAATTAATTGGGAGAATGATAATTTTTTCAAGCCCTTGATGTAAAGCTTCTGCTTGCCACCAAATTAATGACAATCTTTTATGGTAATAATCAAATGAAACAAGGACGACTCAAAGTCCAAAATTTAGACTAAAGATTACTTCTCACAGTAATGACTCACCAGTTCACTAACCAATGCTTCCCCCAGTGAGCACTGTAGAGAGGGAGCTACAGAATTTTCTCCAGGTGGAGGAAGAAATTCTCCTAGTCAGGACTTTCTGGTCCAACTTATCCAACTTATTGTCCCTACTGCTACTTTTCCTCTAGTCATTGAACTGCAAAAATGTGTTTTCTAGAGGTTAATATAAGTCCTTAAGTTTAAAGTGGAACACATTGCAAAACTGCAATAACACCCTCTTGCAGCTAATATATACATTTAATCTCTTTTTTATATCAGGTAGTCCATGAAAGATTAATAGCATTTTGAGACTGGATTTGTTTTCTTTACTAACAGCTTTATTGCTCATTTTTCACTTAAGCACTGTATTCAGCCTCCTATTAGATGCTCAAGGGAAGTGAAATGCCATATTAAAGATCAACTCATTCGGACACAATAATCTATGAAGGCACTAGAACTGGCCATAGGCTGCATATATATTGCATTTTGGTAGGGTCACACAATTTTCTGCCAGGTCCCCAGGCTCAGTGATGCTCTTCCACCCACCCCAGCTGCATCTCCATTGAAGATGCCTCAGGTGTGTCTATACCACACATTTGCAAGGAGACACACAGGCTTTGCATACCCTTGTTTACCTTGTCCTTCATGCATTTTTGACATGACAGTCACCCCAGGACACAGACACCTGCTGAACTAGGGCTGAGGTCCTACCTGAATAAAATGAAAGCCTATCCTTGGGCTTTCAGTTGCCTCAGGTACTGTTTCTAACATTGCTTTTAAGTCTTGATTGTTCTGCTCATAGATGTGCCAAGAAATGTCCTCCATGAGAGCTCCCTATTTCTTCTAAAAATGCACACACACAAGGAAAAAGAAAGTGCTTTATAGCAAATAGCATGAACAACATAGAAATGGGCAAGAAATGCCTTAGGACAAAGCAAGTTTTTTAAGATATCATCCAGCACTTGCACTTTGTAAAAGTTCATCAATATGTCTCTTATGAAACCTGAAAACGACAATGATTTGTTGCCATTCTTCTAAAGATCATGCAAAGAATAAAGGTCTACCAGCCCTAATTGAGTAAGCTCAATTCTCCTTCAGGTTTAAAAGCCACAGTAGGCTACCAGAGTAGGTGGTATGAAAGTACTGCTTCTTATTTTTATGGACAGTCATTTGAACTTTAATGTTAACTGGAGAATAAGAGAATACCTTACTAAACATATCAGAGGACAGATGCCTGTTAGACCTTTAAACTTACATCTGTTGTTGCAATCAATAATTATTCATCAGTTCATCAGTTCTGTTCTGTTAAAAAAGTATTAAACTGATGTTTTAACTAAACTACCAACTTCACTAGATCTCTTTTCAGTTCCAGTTTTCACCTGACATTCATTTTACAGGGCATGTCTCAGCATGACAAGTCAGGTACATTTCCTGCACTGAATTACCTGTCTCACTGAAAGCTGCTGCTCTCCCCCTCCTTTTATAAAAAAATTAAAAGGTCACCACCATAAAATATCAACTTTGCTTCAGGCCAAATAAGCATCATGTGTGTTTCAGTATTACCGTCTTCTTAGAGCACTTTGCTGACTACCTCACTTCAGTGCCTTCCTGCCTTTCTCAGCTGGGGTAATCCAATATCACCTCCTATTGGACCTCAAGGCTGATTTTGATATTATCACTTGCCCTTCTTTACTGTCTACAAACATGCTGGAAGAAAACTGTACAAGTCTAACTATTGAACAGAGGATACAAGCTGTAAAAGAGCATCAGCAAATGGAAACAATACTTTAAAAAAACAAACAAAACAGTTGGATATTCTGCAAGAATGTGTTTTTTGTCTTGAAGTGAAAAGAACAGCAGGTTTCTCTCATATTCTTTTCAGTTGCTTATCTTAATATCTTTAACTAGTAGGAGATGACCTTAATTAAAGACAAGGAATTAAAGGCATTCTCCATATGATTTCATCCCCTGTTACAACATCATTTTGGTGGTTTCATGAGCAGTGAATCTTCTCAGTCTTGCCGTGTTGTCGTGGTTTTGAACCAGTAATTAACAAAAAGGGGGAAAAAAGAATTATTTATTTCTTGCTGTGAGATATGGATTAAAATAAGAGCAAACCAGGCATAAAACTTAAAAGGAATAAAGAAGAGTTTATTGACAAACTACAAGAATAAGAACACCAGAATAAACTTTTAGAAAAACTTTTTCATTTCTCACTGCTCACTATTCTTTTGTTCACATGACAACAGAGACAAAAACTGTATAATTTTGATGGTTTAAACAGTTCTAATTCTTTCTATAGTCTTTTCCTCAGTTTCTGTAGAGAAACAGAAGTTCCTTTCTGTTAATTTATGGAGTTTCTCACAAGAAAGCTATTTTGTTATAGTTTTCTGTCTCCTTGATATCAGCTGCTCAGAGCTGCTGCTATCAAAGCTCACTTCTCTCATTCCACATCACTCTGAAATGTGTTATGGGTCATAAGTTTGGGGATAGCATTTTTAAGGATAAGTTAGTCAAAGGCAAACAGTATTTTTTATCTGTTTCTATGCGCTTCACTAGAAAACAGTTTTCTCATTGCTTCTCAAGGCTCTAAATCTCCCAGCACTTCACTATACCACAATTACTCTGCTTTTTACTCAAATTCACACTTTGAACACTATTCTTCCCCATACTCTATTATGAATTAAAGGAGTTCCTTTCAGGACTTCATTGTCCATCTCCATAGTTTTAACAGAAAGATATTTCAGCTTAATTAAAGCATCTTCTTAATTCTCTACCTTTCTTGAAGTCTCTTCTCCTTCTTGCCACTAGTAGTTTATAAAGTCTCTTTTCATGTTGATCACTCTCCTTTTCTCTCTCTGGATGAAAAGATTAATCCGCAAGTCTCATCTAGATAAGAAAGAGTTAAAATCTTGCCCAAGCTTTTGTAGATGGTTCGGTGATCTCTGCTGAACAGGACCTAAAGCTGTTTGCGATGAAAAGTTCCTCATAGCTGCTTTAGAGCGTGGTCTCCGTCTCTGCTTGCAGCAGGCTCAGAGCTCCTCTCCTTCTTCACTCGGCAGTTTTCTAGTGAATGTAGTTACAGCAAAACTCTGCAGCTGAGCCAGAGATCGGGCCGAGCCCGGCCCAGCCCGACCTGGCTCAGGGCAAGCCTCATCTCCCGGCCGGGAGACGAGAGACGCGGCGGGCCTGGCCCGGCCCCTGCCTGGCCGCATGGCCTGGGTAAGGAACCGGAGGCCAGCCGGAGCTCCGCCACCCTTCACAGTCAGGAAACAAAGAACCACCACAGACTTCTGGTTGTACACTTTAAGGTAGGGTTCACAAATTGATTCTACTTTTCAATGGCTAAAACTGCTGTCAATTCTCAGCAATGACCGATAATTGGTCAGGAGAAAAGACTCCCAGGAGTCCCCAGCAACTTTAACTTTCTTAAAGGTAAACTAACCCCATGACACGTGTATACAGATCCTTATCTTTCTTCTCTTTCCTTATCCCTGTGGCTTTTCCCAACCAGCATCAACTCTGCCATTTTATGATAAACATTCTTTCTTTTCTTACACTCTCACATTAGCAGATTTCACCTCAGGCTAACAAGAGAGAAACTGCCCAATAGAAAAGACTAATCAAGGGTGAAATGGGTGGGGGAAAGAGAGGAGAATCAAGACTAAGACTACAAAAATTATTAGTTAAAGTAAGGCACATTAAGGAGAAAATTTTCAGATTGAGAAAAATAAGAAAAAAAATTAAAGAGGGGTGAAAAAGCAAATAACCTAAAAAAAGAAAACTCAACACCAAAGTTAAAACAGACTTACATCTCCAAAAGCTCATACACATATGCTAACATGACTCTTCCAGGAACAGCATGGGAGTTGTGTGAGAAAAATATTTTACCATATAAAGATTTTAGGATGACAGCAGGTCAGTGGCAAAACCACAATGATAATTTGCTCAGAGGGTGGCAAGTCCTAGAAAAACAAGTGAGATAATCCCTTCTTATTTAGAGAAACAAAGCTTATGATTTACTGTGTGAAATATAGAACCAATGGGTCAAAGCTCAGCATTAAATCTTCTATCTATAAGTACTACGCCAACAAATGGAAAAGCAGACCTGAGGAGAGAAGATAATGAATTATTCATAAGCATTTTTAAAAAGTAAGTATAGGAATGAATGTGCAAGCAGCTTTTTTGTGTGTGGCAAAGTCTATTTAACAACCTGGTGTAACTGAAACCCTGTTGCTTGCTTCTCCATGTCCCCAGGGCATGTGCAGAGACTGGAGACCAGCTCTTAGGAACAGACATGCTGCACCATGGAAGAGTAAATGCAAGTATGAGATTGCTGGGAAGGATCCTTGAAACACCCACGTTTCTCTTCCCCACAGCCAGTAAGTATCCTGGCAGTGGTATTACTGAAATCTTTAAAAGGCGGGATTTTGGAACTTCTGCATATATATGTTTACACACACCAGGAGCATACATATATTTACATATATTGTAAACTATTGCCATTACCAAACAAAACCATGGAGCATGGAGTTACCCAAGTAGTGGAGATCTTGACAAATATGAAATTGGTGGAAGGTCTGTACAAAGTGGTACTTACAGTAACAGAGATGGAAGAGAAAGATTAGTAGGAGCTAGGTGTGTCCAGGTAAGTATGCAACTTCAGGTACCTAAGTTTAGGGACATTTTCTCCCTTGAAACAATACCCTCTTTTTTGTTTCCGTGTTTCTACCTAGCACATACCTAATATGTCTTTCTTTAATGCATCTTTCAGAAATGGCCAGGCTATGTACACTGGGCAAAGAATGCAAATGACTCCCACCTAGAAATGACACAGAAAACATGGCAACTGGAACCACAGATATTATAAAAAGAAAACATGCTCTGCAGGTGCATGGGCTTTCACTATGAAACACAGTATTTTTACTGGAATGTCTTCTCTTCCATGTGAGCACGCCCTGCTAAGAGTTAGTGCCATGCTGTGTTACATATAGCCACAGTATAAAGGACAGACAAGATCAATATCTGCTGTGCAAATTATGCATATTCTTGGTTAGACTTTAATCTGTTCCATTTAAATTCATGACTCATTTCTTATGTGTAGTTGAGATTTAAGGAACTACATTTAAGTTAAAGACTGTGAAATTACAATATTTTGACAGATCAAAATGGTTAGTGTTCAAAGTTTTCTACTTCAATAGTACCATGGATTTTTAATATGCTAAAATTAGTTACCAAGTATTATTAGAAATTAATCAGTGATTTTAATGAACTGGTCTTCTCTCCATTAAACAAAAAGAGAGAAATTTGAACAGAAATCTACATCAAATAGGCAACTCTCTAAAATTCTTACTGTATGTTTCATTTTCAATCAACTCAAAACTTTCAGCCTGATGGCCTGGATTGAACCCTCCCCAGTAGATCTTACAGCTACACCTACACTTCCATAGCACTATGTCCCTCTCTTCCTCATTCTGCCTCAGAGCTGGCCAGCATTTGGCAATCCCACCCCAAATATGAACTATCTGAGGTGTTTATTCCTATGATAGTATGTATATAGGCAGATCTGCCCTATAAGTTCTCTTCTGTAATGCTGTCTCCAAGCCAGAATCATGGTCCTGGTACAGATATTATGCTAGATGACAGACACACATAGTTATGGCACATAATTATGGCTTAGTGTCTAAAAACCCACAGACAGTCCACCCCAAGTAGGATAGCAGATATTGGTTTCTGAGACAGTATATTTCTATGACAGACAGAAGTGGGGGTGATAGAGACAGGTCAGCTAACTATCTCTTTGTGAGTAAGCTGAGCCTTCTGAAAGACTAGGCTCTGGGGACCCTAACTGTGCCTTGGCAGAAAAAGGAGTGCAACCTCCTGGCTGCATGCTTCCATGTGGATCCCAAGAGGCTTGTGAAAAAAGATTTCAGTGATAACTGACATGATCAGTAAACACCAGTCCAGCAAGTATATTCACCATCTAAGAAAAACCCCAGCCATTAGCTTGCACCTGCATCCGGTGACAGTAGATGGATGGGTTACATGGCAGCTGTGAAGTGCTGATTGTTTTTTTTCCTCACCTATACAGCTTTGCAAAAGACGTCCAGATATGCAATACAAAGATATTGTCTCTAGTTTTGACCCCACTCTCTATGGGGTCAAAACAATGCTTAAAGATGTTGGAAAATTGATAAACCTATAATGCCGGAGTTGCAAAGTCAGGAGATACTGACGCTGGTCCAGCAGAGAAGGGAGCTGACTCAGCAGGCCTGGCACCAGTAACAGAGAGATTAGATTAATCTAGAGCCAGAAGTGGGAAATAGTTCTTTCTCAGCAGCCACCCTGAAACAGGAGTTTCTGGTTTATGAGCCCTGAGGGAAAGCTGGATCGACAGCAGCTGCAAGAGCTATTTGTCAGGAGCATTCAGTCTAATCCTGAACCTTCTCTTACTTTTTGCCATCTACAGTGAAAGCTAAATGACATAAATTCTGGGCAAAACCAGCTGTCTCGAGGGAAGGTGGGCTGGAGTGACCTCTGGCAAATCCCTCACCTCTCAGGTTCCAAGAAAGATCCTAAATTAGATTGGAAACTACTCTAGGTCAGGTGAGTGAGCAGGATTCAGATGGGCATCCAGCAGTAGCTGGGATTTGGCATGCTAACATTCTCAAGGTATATTCCTAAACATTCCTGGGAGGTGCTGGGGTTAACAGGAGATGTATGTTCCCACTGATGAGTATCATACATGGGAAAAGGAGGCACCTTTGTATATTTTTCTGTCCTGCAGAAAATAAGGCTTTTCTTAGATATGTTTTCATCAAGGCAGCACCAGCTTGGATGGCAGGCTTTGCGCCCCCTCAGAGGCCACTGCATCCCACCCACTATGAACACCTTTCCATGAACACCCAATACACCCGGGCTTGACCAGCTCAAAGAACAGCACCAGACAGTTAGAGCTGCCTCATATGGCAACTATTGGTCAAAATTATGTTCTAGGTAGGACTTCAGACAAGTCAGCACTTAAAGCATGGAAAAGACATGGATAAATTAATTTAAAGATTTTTCAAAAATATTTACTCATGCAGTATGTGACAGGACATAACACCTCCTAATAGTATAGGGCAAAAGGTTTTTTGCTTCCACAGACAGTCTATGTATGGATATTGAAAAGAGCAAAGGCAGACAGTCTTAGGAAACAAAGAGAACTCCCAGCACTGCATAAAAGTCTGCATAGTAGATCAGAGAAGTGAGATTAATAGGATGTAATGGGATCTCCAAAGGGATGCTTGCATCTAAGGATACCTATAGCACTGTCTTCACTGAATATAGTGATATCTTTCAGATCTCTCTCTTGTACCTCCAGTGGCTGCCTGGAGACATCACTTATAGCTGTTTTTCTCATGCCTTCAAATAACCCACACAAAGTTTCTCTCAGACAGGCAGAGAAACCCTTGTCATCGTGACCACAGAGGCTGGTATGAAAAGTACCTCAAGTTAAAATTGTACTATAGAACATTACTTCATAGTCTTTACTTACCACTTCTGCAACAATTTAATCGAGGTTACATAAGCTACATAAAGCTCTTCACTGTAAGAAGATAAGCCTTAACAGAATTTTGTAATAAAGCATAATAGCATATACTGACGGGTGGGGAAAAAAAGCAAAAACATTTAGTTTCCATAGCAATAGGAAAACTGTGACTAGTTTTCAAGATCTTTGCTTTCCTTCTTTTATTTTTATTGCTGGTTGTAAAATATCTGAAGGAAGAACAGCTAAAGTGCCTCTACTCTAGGAGGAGATACAAGAATCCATCATTCAAATTACATCATCCATCAAGGATTAGTTTTCAGGAGTCTGGATTAGTGTTGCTTGAAAAATTACTTTAAGCAGTCCACAGGTGAGAATGGACATACAGAGCAAGAAGAGCAAGGCAAATGGCAATCTTCCTCCAACCAGCAGTGCTGAAGAAATAACAATAGATTGCCAGCTAAATATCATTTTATTGTTACAGATCAATTGCACAGACCCTCCTCCAGCCAACGTTAAAAAAAAAATCCACCTTGAAATTTATCTGAGACTCTTTCAGCTAAGCCTGTTCTGTGTTTTCTGAAAGTGCCATGGGACCTTTCACCCCCTGTGTACTGGTATGCAAGGAAGATTGATCAGAGGCCAGGCAGCCCAGGAAAGGGGAAGAGGTACAGCTGCAGAAGAGCATCCCCCACAGTCTCCACCAAGCAGGGAAGCCTCGCTCTTATTCTCCCATTAGGATTCCAGGATTAGTGCAGCTGCTGTATGAAATTGGTTAAGTTCCTGAGACTTCTGTTGCTGCCTGACCTTTCTGAGAACTCTTTTTGGGACAGCCAGCCTTATGTCACTGGAAAAGGTTCATGGAGTCCCAGGTCATTTCTAGATAGTCCAAATCAACTTTCAGGATGTTCTTACGAATATGCAACCTCCCAGAAGAACAGAGGTAGTACAAGACAAGACCAGCTATGTGTCCTCTCATTGTTGCTACTATTGTTACGGCTTTAAACTGCTGGTGGATTTTGTGATGGAACTGGCTTCCATCTCTCATCACACTATCAAACAGTGAAGGGTCAAAAGCACTCACTCTTACAGCAATTCACTACTTAGTTGTCTACTTTTATGTACACTTAGAACACTTTATCTCCTTAGTCTGACATGGCAAAAACTCAAATGGCTGGTAGAGAGCAAGATGGCTGTTCAGTCTCAAGCCGGCAAACAAGTAGCATTTTCCCAGCTGTGAGTACTTTGTGGGAGAGAAACAGGTGTTCTGGGATAAAACTCCCCTTTAAAAAGGGAGAAAAGCTGAGATGCTACAGTGGAATAGATTGCAAATTGTATTTGTTTGACTAAAGGGTGGTAGAGATTATTTGCCTTTACACACCTTTACACTTGGTGTGTAAAAAAGGTGACTTTTACTTAAGGCTTGGCCATGGCAATTTGTGTGATTCAACTCTGAAATATTTGTGTAAGACATTTGGAAGAATTTGTGTATTGCTCAGACATTAGAATTTTCTTTTTCATTTAAACTAAACGGATAGTCACTTTTTGATATCAGATACTGATGAATTTTAGGTCCATTATGCTACATCACTATTTTCTAAACCCAAGCTTGTCCAGGTCATCAATACGAGCTTTTCCTTGTCTCCTTGTGAATTGTCTGTCTTTGTCTACTTTCTCCCATTTCATTTAAGCATTTTACATTGTTTTTTTGGCTGTTTTAAAATTGCACATAATTACTTACAATCTAAGACCTGGCAGAACACTCAATCACTTACTAATGTATGAGTGTTACAGGTTTACTAGAGGGTAATGTAAAATCCAAAAATGTCACCTGGCTAATTGTTTAACAATACTCATGCATTCATTATGCTACATCCTGCCACGGATGCTGATAAATGGAACAGAAATGAATAGGTGTAGGCAACTTGCAGAGAAAAAACTTCAACCCCCTTGTTGAAATCTTTCTGTCCTCATAGTTTTCCCTATGAGCACAGTGTGAACTGGAAAGCTGGATATACACAGCAGTAGACAAAGCTGGTAATATCACTTATCATCAGTCTCCTGACATTTCCATTGAAAGACCCTATTTTGGTTGTCTCTGCCTAACTATTTGGGCTAAAATGTTCTATGCCAGGTTGTCTGCCTCAGGCTGAGTTTTACTGGAAGCATTGCAGGGAAAAAATACTCTGCTGTGTCAGAAAGCAGAGATGGAGGAGGGGAATGCATTGCTTTTTCCACACTCCCAGAACAGTTTAATTTACTAAACTGGAATCTGCTTACCACTGTTTTTCTAGGCCCTTGCAAGGTTCTGCCACTGATCAAGTGGCTGGATCTGTCTTACCATAGAAAAAAATACACCTGGATCTTGAAAATTGCAGTGGAACAGATGTGTTTGAGTAAAACAGGTTTCAGATCTCCATTTTTGTTTCAGTGAGACTATTCCCAGATAGAAAAAGAGGCTAGCTCTAACCATTTAGAGAGAAATTGGTACCTCACAGTGGAGAAGGAGGACACAGTATTGGGATGAGACAGAAAGGATATGCACTTGTGGGAGGAAAGGAGAAGGGGAGAAGGAGAAGGCAAAGGGGAAGTGAGTAACACAGCCTTGGACTTCACCAGACAGTACTCTCTATTTCAGACCCTTATGGAGACAGAGATCACCAGTTCCCAACCCTTTCACTTCTAGCAGAAACTTATATTGGCCTCATCATATGGCTACTCTGTGAACAGAATAGCAAGTTATCTCACCCAGTGATGGAGATTTGTGTACTGGAACTGAAATACTCAATACTGTTGATTGACCCTGCCATGTTAATATAGTCAGTATGATTCCTCTACAGCAACATTGGCTTCTTCAGTTCTTGGAGTGATTAGATCTAAAAAATATGCAGGTAAAAAGCATAAAGAAAAATTGCAAATTTAGTTTTATAAAACTGGAATAAAGACTGATTCTGTATTTCTCATCACATGCCACATGGGACTGACTGATCAATTTAATTTCTCATGGCAGTTACCTGCCAAATTTTGCTTACATGTTTGGAGCAGAGACAGGACCAATTCTACACCAATGGTCTAGAATGGGAAGAAGGGCTGAGGGGAAGAGCCTGGACATTTCTCAGTTTGCCTGACTCTTGCTCCCTCTCAAAGGTATGGGGAGAATTGATTTTGCATCTATTATTTAAAAACAAAACAGTTGGTAACATTACTGTTAGATACATGTATATATATAAGTTACTATTTGTCTTAATTTCAAACCTTCATTTTATGCTCTTTCAATAAAGAAGAAATTTATTTGGACATACTTTTTTATTTCTACTTCCATACTCGATCAGTGCAGCAGGCAGTGAATGCTAGAGTCCTCTCTCCTCCCTTCCTTTCTTCCTTCCTCCCTCACATGGAGGATGTATTTACAAATCCTGTTTTACAGGAGACTTCCAGACTCTAAACAACCATAAGCAATGCAATGAATCACAAGCACAGACATAATGCTGCATACACAGCAAGCGACTGAAATCACTCAAAAAAATAACTGAAAAAATAAACATGTTCTGTGGTGGTGTTGGAAGTGATGGAGAGGCAGGAAATGCTCATTTCTGAACCTGTTCACTTTGAGTTATTTGAGGCATTGCAAGGAAAACAGCTAGCGATTCTACCTTCCATGTGGTGTTTTTCATCAAATGAAGGAAGCTAGCCAGAGACTAACCACTTCATCAGATGTCAGGCTCAATGTGCTCTCCCCCAGCTCTCAAGGAAATGTGCTCTGCAGTCACATTGGTTAGGGGGAGGGGGGAAAAAAAAGGCTCATTTTTAGCGATATCCACTTGAATCACTCAGATTTCCGGCAATTCAGAGGCCAGCAGCCAACCCTCAGGCCGAGCGTAGCAGGTGGGGGCTTGGTGTGTCTCAGAGGTGACACAGTACTGGGCAGCAGGAAGGAGCAGATGGCTGCCCCAAGGCCCAGCACGAGGGGAGATCCTCAGGAAAACGAGCAGCCACTGCTTTAGTACCAGGGACAAGGACTGGGGGAGGGGGAAGAGCACTCTCGGAGCACGGACCAGCCAGCCAGCTCCTGTTCAAATACCTGCTGCTCCCTTTCATTAGAAAGATAATCAGACTCAAAGTCAAAAGCAGTTGTGTTGGATGTTTTTATTTCATAACCCACCCCAAATTATAGATTTCACGATCGCCTGAAGAGATGAAATTTAACAACTCAGAAAGCAATGTCCATGCAGGCAGTATCTTTGCATCAGAGAATCCTTGGGACCAGCTCCATCCATTTCTGCAGCTCCTCCCAGGCAGCCAGATCTGCCCTACTGAAATGCAATGTCATTTGCTCAGTGCAGCCTGTGAGGTGACTCAGGTCTAGTGTGCTCATCAAAAACAACAATACAAATACATTAATAGCACACAGATTTCAGGCATATCAACAATTACGTGGAGTACAGTACAAGCCTTGACAGAAATTATGCTCCTACCCATTAAATAGATTGAGAGCTAAAAATCAGTTAATGGTAAAATGGAAAAATATAAAAGAATACCACAGATAAAACCCATCTCTGCTGTGGGCATATTTCTCTCTAGTGCGAGATCATTTCCAGAAGCTGCAGGAGGAAATAATTGTGAGTCTGCCAGACAATCTGTGACACAAAAGCCTGGAGTGGAATGATAACCAGAGAAAAGCACTTCATTCCCTTTACGTGATATATTTGTTTTCCCATCAGAGACCACAGAGCCATGATAAGCTGGTGTTAGAGTTCTGCAGCTCTTTCCTTATGATGGATAGTTAAGGAGCAGAATATGGCTATATTAAAACTTCTGGTGGTGAAGTTTAGGCATCCCTGTCCAGGAAGGGCTCTTTTTCACTACACAGGGAGCATCTCTTGGGTGTGAGACAGCAAATGGCATACACAGGTCTTGCAGTACGCTAGTGTAGGAAGGTGAGCAATTCTGGTAACTAAGAAAGGGCTTCATGGAGCTCATTGCTATTCTGGGACTGCAGCTGTTTTGTAGTTTTATAGGAACATTTCTTCCTTTAATGCAATTTCCAGAAGATTCCCTGCAAACAGCTAATTTCCTTGAGCCACGAGTGAGAGAGACAGTTCTGACCTAAAAACAGTATCTGACCTAAAAGCATCTCAGAAAAGAATGGGGAAGTGAATTGGGAAAGGTATTTTTTTTGCAGAAAATGGTTTAATCTCTCTTTCTTTCTTTCTTTCTTTCTTTCTTTCTTCTTTCTTTCTTTCTTTCTTTCTTTCTTTCTTTCTTTCTTTCTTTCTTTCTTTCTTTCTTTCTTTCTTTCTTTCTTTCTTTCTTTCTTTCTTTCTTTCTTTCTTTCTTTCTTTCTTTCTTTCTTTCTTTCTTTCTTTCTTTCTTTCTTTCTTTCTTTCTTTTCTTTCTTTTCTTTCTTTCTTTCTTTCTTTCTTTCTTTCTTTCTTTCTTTCTTTCTTTCTTTCTTTCTTTCTTTCTTTCTTTCTTTCTTTCTTTCTTTCTTTCTTTCTTTCTTTCTTTCTTTCTTTCTTTCTTTCTTTCTTTCTTTCTTTCTTTTCTTTATTTTCTTTATTTTCTTTCTTTCTTTCTTTCCATGCTGTGTATGGGTGTCTTCCAGACACTGAAAACACACAGAAAAAGACAGTCCTCTCTGAAGCAACAAACAGCAGAAGGTGTCACCCTGAAGTGTTACTGCACGCTTAGCAGAAACAGAGAGGTGGTTTATCATGGAATACAGCACATAAAGCTCTCATTTGAATGAAAGTGACAAATATGGTTAGCAGCCCAAATGAACCCACTGAAATTTGAGCAGAATTTAATTAATGACTAAAATCAATAATGAAACTACCTATGTTAATCTTTCAAAAACAGTCATTAATTTTTTCCTAAGCTCAATCAGTAGAGGGATAAACTGGCAAAGTCAAAACATTATTTTCTCCATGGAGTTCCTTACCACAGAGATTTTCAAGCTACTAGCTAGTGAGATATTAATTCCCTTTTCTTTTAGCTAAGCTTAAGGGGATACAGGAGAGGGAAAGAGACAGAAATTAATAAGTGTGTATCATTGTAAGTAAACTGAGAAATTTTTATTTCCCCTCCCCCCCAAAAAATAAGTTAAACACATGCACTTTTTTTTTTTCTAGTGCTATTGCATCTAATTCTATCTTGTGGTTATCAAGGGAATACACTCAACTGCAAATAACAGAAAAGTCATTCACTTGAGGCTGGAAATAGAAAATATTGTGAAGCTTCTTTGAATGTAGTCCACTCTCTGAAATAGCAAAACTTTTTTCTATGTGAGTAATCTTTGTCAATATTGAATTAAATTAATCCATATTAATATGGGCTGATACCATAAACTCACTTTGAAAGTCAGTGACCAGATTTTTTTGGTGCAGCTGCTGAAAATTAATATCATAATGACTAACAGCATTTTTTTCCTTTTCCTTCTCCTTTCTTAGTACATATATTAAAGAAAATTTTAGAGATAAAATAAAAGCTCCTTCAACATTTTCCCCATCTCAAAAATAGTGCATACCACAAAATGGTTCTGTTTAGCACTTTTGCAAACACTTAAGTAGCATTACAATGTAATATCCTCCTTTCCATGGTCTGGTATAAAGCTTTTACTAATTACATCACAGCACTCTTTTATTTTGTCCATCAAGGAGTTCACAACCTCAGTGCTCAAGGATGTTGGGTTTGCACAATTCCTAGTGTGCCTTTCGCCCTGAGCTGTGCTAGGAGGTTTGTGCCAAATGCTGAAGCTCAGTTCTTTAATATACATTCTGAGAAGTTTTGCTCTTCAAAGTATTTTGGGGAAAAACACACCAAAATTTATGACTAGCCTCTCAAAAGACAGTCATAACTGAAGCTGAAGAGTTTAGTCTTTCTCTAAGCTACCTCACGTGCATGTTTCTGAACACCAACAGAGCAAAAGCCACCACTTTAAACAAGCATGGCTAGAAATTGCAGAAGCCAATTTGTTGAGAAGCAAACTGTTTACAGCAATGCAGTTGTTCGATCTGCTGCAGACTAACAGAATATTTGACAGAGGTCACAGCATACAGTAAATGCAGACCTGTAGACCTGACTCTTCAGAAAGTCTTGGAATTGTTTACATCTTGTAGTATTTTCTGATTCCTTCTGTTGATCTTGTAAACATAGGAAAATGAAAAAGCATGATGATTTAAAGTAGTCAGTTTTCTGTCATTGATTAATCTATTTAGACATCTAAAGGAATTTTCACTCTGAAGATGCAAAAATTCCCAGACCCTGGTCATTTTGTAGACCCTGAAAACAGAGGCTGCCTCCATGTGATTAGAGGTATGGAAATAAACTGAGACAAAAGTGGAAATGTTACTTATAAGTTAAACAGTAGTCATGATATAGCAATGTTTAAAGGTCTAAAGTCATTGTTTGACAGTCTGGAATAACCTTTAGTCTAAAATCAGATAATTAACCTGGAAATAAAAATTATATCAATCTCGAATGGTTCATATTATTGCACATTACCTTATCTAAATTCCTTCACAATGACGATCATTGACTGGTACAATTTCTTTGCACTTGGCAAATAAATTCTCTGATGAATTTTCTGAAAATAAATTTTCCTCTGGGAAAAACTAGCTGTAGCTCTCTGCTGCCAAACACAAATGAAGAATTGCTATCCTCATATCCTCAACAGCTAAAATAGACAAAGGGTCTAATTGAAGGAAAGCATGCCACCTCTTCTGCTCAGGTGTTCCTGAGCCAAGTTGTATGAAGGGCCACACTTCACATCTGGGTCAGGTCATTGGTGCTACTTTACCCTGTCATTTGTCTGGATCAAACCCTCTCCCTACACTCAAAGCAATAACAGTGCTTTGTTAATCATAAATCATAAATTCTCCTCCCAGAGAAATAATGGGAGGAGAAACATAAGAGAATCCTAAATCTTTACTTTAATGTTACTTTTTGATATACAAAGTAAAACAAGGTGAGGTTTTAACAGCAGCTACTATGAAAATGTACACATATATTTACATGAAATGGTGCAGCAATTCTCCAAGAAGGAAAAAATTATATCTGAATAATGAAATTAAGGTTAGTATGGTGATGATGTTTCTATAATACAATAACATTTAACACAACCTTTGCAGTTGTACAAGGTTTGCCAGATTCTACTCCTCCTTCCCCCTGTTAAGGGAAGCTTTGTTTCATATTTGATCTTTTCTCTGGAAATCAAGTCTGAAGTTCACAGGTCTGAAGTTCACAATCTCTGTGAGTAAAACAACTACATGAAACCAAACAATATTAGGCTTAATATTGCACGATGACTGTGAATGGGGATAAAAGAGGTAGCTGGAATACCAGTAACAGAAGACTGACCACAGACTCATTTTAATCTGCCTTTCTGCAGAGTGGAGTACAGTCCCTGTATCATATTGGCTGGGAGTTGTCAGATGAGAAAAGCACTAAGGGGCATTATTGTCTCTCTCATCATTCTGTCTTTAATGATCACACATTCAAACCAGTAATCTGTGGTGGTGCATGATGTGAGATGGCACAGAATTGCTTCAAGTAATGTGGGTAATATCTGACATAGAGGGAATAGCTTAGATCAGTGTTTAAAATTTAATTTCCTAGACATTTCAAATTATTCTTCACTTAACACTAATTTAATATTTAGATATAAGTCTCTTCAGGGAAGGGGAGATGGAGGAAGTGTGACTGTGCTGCCAAGGACTGTATGGTTAGAATGAAATAGCTAATCTAGAAAGCTGAAGCCATACAATAGAGAGAATTTGTAGCAACTGTTATTACTGGCTCAAGTGTAAAAATTACATAGATTATTCTACTGTTTTGAAATATGATTGTTGAATTGAATGTCATAAACCTTATTGCTGGCTCAGAAGATAGAGTGGTATCATTCTGCACCCAAGCTACATAATCCTAAATTTCTTAGTTACTGAGGTAGGTCCTGCTCCTAGAACATCATGTCTCTGCTCTTATTAGAGCCTGTAGCAAATCCAGGAAGCAAACTGCAGAGAAAAAGCTCTTCCAAAAAAAAACAAAGCAAAATTGGGGCACAAACCCAAAAATTCTTCCAACCTTTCTAATTATTGTTATATATAACGGAGATTTATTATCCCCCCAAGAACCAGTTGAAGCAGATTGCTGTCTTCCAGATGTAAAGAACTACTTAAATGAACCAGCAGTATTAAATTGTCCTGAAGGTTTAAAAAAAATATTAATCTGTAACCATGTTGCTGCAGGTGGGATACTGAAGAGAAAAGGCTGAAAGGAAGAGGAAGTAAAACAGCTTGCACCAGTTTTTCCTGTTCCCTGTTCAGGATTTATCAGAGAAACAGACTGCAGTGAGATGAGTGATGGGTGGGAGATTGTACATCTGTAGTAGTCCCTTCATCTGAAATATGGATACAAAGGCTTAAATATGATTTTCTCTGTGGATAGTTCCACCTGTGCTGGTTTAACCCAAGAGAACCGATTATCTCCACAGCAGAGATGTCCAGGGTTGCATGTGATACACAGACCCTGGAGGAAGTTTGGACGCCAAAGCCAAATTCCACCACTCTCTCTCTGGAAACAAAATAAGCCCAAAAGAATGAAGAAGTCTCAACACTTCTATAATCAAGCCACAGGAATCTGCTGCTGTGACATTCAGTGAAATGTTTCTCTTCTATTCTCAGGGGAGCCTGTGCAATGTACAAAGTCTGCTTCTGCTTTCTGCCTGTTCTGCTGGGCATCAACAATCCCACCAGAACACCTTCTGTATCGTACATGCTCACCATGTAGCTGTGAAAGCAGTGCTTTGTAGCAAGACCCTCCCTAATGCAAGAAAGTAAAAAAAAAGTAAATTTAAAAGTCACCACAAAATAAACCCACACATTTTAAAGGGCAGTATTTAAATGTAACAGCAATTCTTTGTCATATTGTCAAGAGTCTTTTCTGTATTTTTAGAAGCTAGGCAGCCAAAAATAGAAGAATAAGTCTAATATTACTCTGCTCTCTTGACATATAAGCCATTACAAAACCAGTTTAATCAGACTTCTTAAACTTATCTAAAATACTTTTTCTTTTCTTGTTTTATACTGCCATTCACCATATTTAACTATAAATTGGAATGTCTTGATAGTGCAATGTACAATAGAATTCAGATTATATCCTATTCCCTTTTGAAATTCATGAAAGTGAAATAATCATTTGCTAGACACCCTACACAGCAGGAGTCCAAAAAATTTTTTTTTAAAAAAGAAAGAGGAGGAGACAATCTCAGGTATAATTCTGACAATCTCTATTCATAAATGTTTATGTCAGTTGCTCTATGGTTTTGAATTGCTAAAATAAGTTCAAGAATGGATAAACCAGGGGCAGGAGGGGTGAAGGAGGTCAGAAGAAGAAGCAAATGTTTCAGACTGGATCTGTTGAGTGTAATTAATTTGGTCAGTTAATTTGACACAGCCAGATTCCCAGTGGTCCCTGTATATTGCTTTTCTAAGGTCATTTAGTAGCTGGTTTAAAAGAAAAAGTTTAAATTATAAAGGAATTTTATTTCTATGGCTATTACCATTATGTCTGAGAGACAACCATGTGCTGCTCTAATATCTTAGCTTCTTGAGTCATAAAAGAGCAAGGCAGGCAAAGCCAGGAGATAAGGCAAAATCATTACTTGATTCAGGTTGATCTTGAATTTCTAGACTAAGGCTTACCTTGTTCACTTAGGACTGCCTTTTTTTTTTTTTTATTTTCCATTCCTGTATAGAGTGTAACTATGTTTCAAGAAAGCAGAAACTTAAGAACAAGAAAATACTTTTTCAGAGCAAAGAAAAGTTCCCACATAAAATACAAGAAATGAGAAAAAAAATTATGCAACAGTATATAAATTTCAAATTTGTCCTTCAAAGGAAGCAGAATCAATAGCCTAAGCAAAACAACTGGCTCATTTGACCAGCTTTTTCTCTGTGTTCTAGAAGAAGGAGTAAAAAAAAACTCAAAAATGTTTTCTTAAGAAAGGAAGATAGAAGTTCTCATTATGTTGGAACATGTGGCCTGGAGTGACAACAGAAGAAACCAACATATCTTTTACCATTAAGTGAGAAGTAAATATCTTTACTACCTTCTAATTTACAAAAAACAGATTATCTGGATGAATCATTATTCCCACTAGCAGAAATAATTTGAGAAGTTTTCCACAAGGTGTTAGTTAAACTTAACCATCACACAAAAGTAGATGAAAACAGAAAATGCAGATAAATATAAATTTGGCAAGGTTAGAAAATGCAAGATCAACATCATGTTAAAAGTGTTTAACACAAGGGAAATATTCAGAATTGCTCAGGGAGGAAAAGACAAAGAAAGGTAACTGAAGCAATTCATTTCTGTAAAAATTACGCATTCATCAAGATGTTGTTCTGGTAGGGAAAGATTAACCAAGTAGAGAAAAGCCTAAGAATATTTCAGTTCCTCTATAAAAAGTATGGTTTGACCTACATGGATCCTGTGCAGTCTTGCATTCTTATGTTCTTAAAGCAGCTTTGTTAAAGTGTCACTTAACTTGAAACTCAGATTTTTTCCAGCCAGGTCCTACACTGTTCACTAGCATGCCTCACAGCCAGGAGTTGCTAGACTAAATTAAATACAACATTAGGAAAGCATCAGGACTTCAATGGTTACTTTTTTTGCTTTCTAGTCCCTGTCTCACTCTGTGGAAACAACACAGACAAGAAAAGTAATTAGGATGAAAGTAATTCCATTGCCAAATAAACTTAATGGTGTCATAAAATCAAAGTATGCAAGGAAGATTCAGGTCAAGTAGAATTCTAATGATGTAAACCCCAGGAGTAGAATTCAAGGTCTACTCATGAACACAAAAGGGAAAACTATCACTGTATTAAAGCATCCATCATTCTCTTCCTCTTCTCCACAGAAATGAGAATTTCCAGAGAATAGCATATAAATACAGCACCACAGATGTACTACAGCAATTCCTACAAAATATATCTCTGATAACTTTACTTGAAGCTGTATTTCTTGTCTTTTATCTCTAATAATTCACATATTTGGGACATGGGCACACAAAATCATCTGCAATAATTTCCTTGTTATCATGATAAAATATGGGCCTGTTTTTCCCATATGTCCTCCATACATGTGCACACGCCTACACACAAAAAGGATGTGTGTATTTTATACCATGCTTTGAGGATTCAGGCTTTGCCCTTCCTCTCTTAAGGAGGAAGCTCTTGAGAAGAATGATGTGACTTTGTAAGTGGGTTTGGGGAGGCCTGGCAGGGAAGAGACTGCTGGGGTGTATGTGCAGTGGTGGAATCTATTCCCTGGGTGGAAACTTAGCTGCCCCTGCAGGTGCACCAAGCAAAGGATTGTGGAGAAACTCTGATGGTATGCTATTAAAACAACAGTAATCTCTGTGATTGCTAAAACTGACCCATGCACATATACTATTTTTCCAGTTATGTTATTTTCAAGTGGATTTTCAATTAGATACTGGATACCCCTATATAGTTAAATCTGTGGCAGAATTATCAAGCACTTTCCTGATATGCATGCTCTCCCATATATTTCAGAATAATCAGGTGCATTCACATTGCAATGCTATCAAAAAACTCTTTTTGACAGGGATTCTTTCACCCAATTCGCCTTGCTGTTCCAGAGACAGGATTTGTGTCAGGTCAAACAATCCTCACATTTTTTTTGACGAGAGGACGATGACAGATTAAGAACACACTGAGAATGAGCACTGAGAATGAGAGATGTTTCTATAGGGAGAGAAAAGGCCAGCTTTCTTCTTGGAAGGCAAGTGCTTAGGAAAACTACTGGGGTTTTTGTCAGCAGGCTAACTCTTGATCCCAGCACACAGCTGGCAGCGGTGTTTGCTTGGCTGGCTGTGGCTGCAGAGGCAGCGCAGTCACAGCACTGCAGTGGAGCAAAGGAGCTCCCAGCATGGCAGCATTGCTCTTCAGCCACTCCACTCTCTGCTGCAGAATACAGGACTGCAAAAGAAAAAAAAACCAGAATATCACATCAGGTGAAGGGCACTGCTCACTTCAGTTGTGTAATAAAAGTTCTTCACTGCAAGCATTTTATGCCCACTGTAATCAAGACACTCAAGAGAGCAGTGACACCTGCACTTTAACCATATAAATAGTGGCTTTGAACCAATACACTATGTATTTCATGGTGAAATAAGAACTGAAGTGGGTATTCTGTAAAATACTTGGACTGTTTTAAAATAACGTCCAATGCATTGAGTCTCAGGACTGCAGCCCTGAGACAGAGCACAAGGTAGCAGTAACTTGTGCCATAAGTCACTCCATGGTAATCCAGCAAGCACTTTAAAATCAGCCAAACTTTCTTCACCCAAAAAAATAGAGTTTTATTTGGTATTTTGCCAGACTGTTCATCAAATTGTATTGATTTTTATCAGTTCATAACCATATCTCAGTTTGAAGTTTACTTCACTCTTGACATAACACCTAGATTAAAAATGTTTAAAACCTAATGAAAGTGTTCCAAGGCCTGTAAAAAGGTCCAGATAAGCTGTGTTTATTTGCTGGCTGACAAATACTCTTAATATCTGAGACAGAATGTCTACAGTAGCTTTTTAAAGTATAAAACCTTTTTTAATTGATTCATTTCAGAAGTCTTGTCAAGTAGAAACACATATGGGGGTTCTTGTAAACTCAGTGCTAAGAAGAAAAATACAGGAACTAAAGCAATAATATTTGGCATTCTGGAAAAGCAAAGACTTTCAAAGACTGACAAATATCAAAATTAATTTAAAAATATCATAGCACATGCTCCTAGAGCATCCAACATTTATCTTCTCAAACAGGATTAATTGAATAATTCATAAGTGCTGCAGATGGGGAATGAATGAGTTTCCTATACTAATCTTTGTGAAAGTGATTACCAGCATTGCATAGGGTTCCCAGTACTCCCTTTAACTCTATGGAGTTAAATGGATGTTTTACTTCAGTTTCATAAGTAACCACTCAAAAGGGCTTTTTTCCTTCTGTGCCATCATTATGAATCAAACATACATTGTTGACAGCTATTTTTTTTTTTTCTTTCAGTCTTGCATTTGGTATTATTTTCAAAAATAGTGTCTCATTACAATTGGGTATTTGTCTTCCATGGAAGCATAAGATTTTCATGCATAGGACTGAAACTAAATTCTCATTTTACAGAAAAAAGAGCATGCTGAAGCAGTTGTTTGCATTAGAGTAAACTCAGAACTGCTTCTTTTAGTCTCAGCTGTGTGCACAAAGGCAGGGACTTCAACTGATAATATCAATTTTATTACCTGTCAAATGTAGTTTATAGCAGGTGCTTTTTTGGAGACAGCATCCCCAGCCCCAGAATGATTTAATCTCAAAGCCAAGTAAAGATAATGTTCTTGTGTAATCATCAAGAATCCAATTAGTGCATGTGTCTGCTTGGCTTTATCTCTACTCTTCAGGCATTATTGTGGGGATCCAGCTTTCACAGACTTTCTCAGCCTTGTGCAAGCAAACATTTCTTGGAGCAGAGGAGCTTTGCACTGGCCAACACACTTGTACCATGCAGTGCTTTTGCACAACTCTTCTGCTCTCCTTCAGATGGGTCCTGCTTCTATCTTTGCCTCCCATGAGTGGCCTGTGATCATACCTATTGAAGGATCCCCGAGCTATTCACCAGTCTTCACAGAGGTAATTGTGAATGCCGTTTATTTCTATCTTTAGCACACCTTTTATAGGGTTCTACAGGGTCTGCAGGCAGAGCAAGCTACTATTGGCTAACACACACAGTTTACATTTTTTCTCCTACACACAAGGATATTGTTTTACTTTACTCTCTCTTCTGCATGAAGGTTTCAAGGACTTTAGCCCTTAATATTACAACTTATTTCAAAGGCTGGTTTGTGCATACAGGCCTTTACTAATATATAAAATATAGCAACACATACCCAAATATGTTTGACACCCTCTGTGGCCTTTGTTAGCAAAGGCTCCAATTTTCTTTCCAGGTGGAAGAAGGCAGTTCCCATTGGGAAGAGGAAGGCAGTAAGAGTGAGAGTTCTGGAACTGAAACTGCTGTCCACTCACACAAGGACTGAGAACAGGGTAGAACACCTGCAGGAACCTGAACAGGTTTCTGTTCCTCTTTTTTCCTACCCTATGACAGAAAGGAATCGGTTTCTTTTCATAGCCACATTTCCTTTAGGAACCTAAGGCAAAGGTCATGTGCTGAATGCTGAGTCACTGCTTTGATTTATGCAGCCGTTGCAGTTTGAGTTTTATCCCTGCATGTTGAGTAATCATGTGAAATTGCCAACCATTAGAGTTAATTTATCTCCACAATTAAAATAATTCTCCATAAATATACAGGAAACGCTTAGAACAACTGTAAAATAACACATAATGTTATGGATTTTTATTTTTAAAACTTGTTTTACTTAGTTTTCTATATTTGATCATTTACAAGACAAGAATGAAAAGTAAGCAATACTATACATTTTTTTCTAAACTAAGAATTTTGTAATTGTGTTCAAAAGCTTTTGTCAGCTACACTTAACTGGTAAAGAGGAAATTGTGGAAATAACTGCAGGAAACAAGAAGCACTATCTGGAGCTAAATTAGTGTTTGCCTTCTAGCTCGCTGAAGGAAACAATTAATAAAACAGGGATCCTCTCAATTGGACACGTGCTGCTCTTCCACAATGGAGGATGAAGCACCTTTATTTTTCTCCCTTTCATGCTCAGAAAAGCATCTGGTTTAGCATGGGGTTTTTCCTCTGTTTTTATTGTATTTTGTTTTGGCAAACCATACTTTCCCCTTAAATCAGCTCCGCATAGGGTTCCATTTGGGTTCAAGACCACTCAGTTCTCTGGGTCCTAAGCACACTGCAGCTGTGTGCGGTACTGCTGAGATATAAATAGATCACCATCTCAGCAGGTTTTAAAGCTACAAATAAGCTTATTAAAATTGAGACATTGCACAAACTGCATTCACTTCTATTAATGATCATCCTTCCATTCAGGAACACTGAATTCATTTATTCCATAGCACTGCACAGAAAGGTGACAGTCAAAGTGGTGTCTCTGGATCTAAGTTTACATATTCTGAGTAGGAACAGCTACTTTTCAGCAGGCTATTGTTTGAGAATTAAAAGAATGTATAAAGCAGGGGGGTTTGGGCTTAGAGGAAGCTTATCTTTATATCTTCACATACATCAAATTCAGCTTGGTAAGAGAGATAGAATGTACAACAGGTATTGCTGATGCTGGTGGAGGTTTAGAAACTAGATGAATTAGTTCAATTCCCACCATGGTAAATACTTGTGTTTCAAAACCTGAATAATCATCTGCTTTAATTTCCAAACATCTGATGTAATAGCGATTTCACTTGGTAGTCTATCTTTTATGATCCTTTTCTCTCAGATAAACATTAATCTTCTGGTGTCTAAATAGATACTAGTATCTCTAAAAGTCTAGAAGAGAAATGGAAATTGAAGACTTAGAGAAAACTTTCTTTTAATTTGTCCTTCAATTTCCCTTTTCTGGGATAATAGAGCTTTCTGTCTTCTTTGAAATCTTACCAACCTTTCACTACATTTGCATTTTATAACAGATTTATTTATATTTAGCATTTTTCTTTGGCTAGCAGAAGAGGTTATGATGCTGGATTAGTGCTTTATTCATAGTAGGATTTCAGATGAGTCATGGATATATCTCTGCAGCAGCTGTTGCAGACCTTGTAATGCCATTATGCCCTGACTCTGAGATGTTGCACTGAGGTACTATGGCTACCCTCATTGGGATTTCTACAACACAGAAGCCCTTCAATGTAGATGATGGGAGACTATCAAAGAAATTCTGATGTAGAGCATATCCTGCAGGCATAATGCACACAACGTGCACTTTACAAGTTTTGTGACCTTTTCAGGTCTTATATGGAAAAACACTGCAGAAGATGAGGAACATGTACTTGCAGAAGTTTGTTGCTGTGACCTGTCAAAAAAAAATCACTTCCTACATCATGGTAATAAAAACAACAAACCAAAATAAAACGTTTCCTAACTCAGTAAAAGAAAAACTGTAACTCGAAAACCCAAAACTCCCAACTAACCAGTGAAAGAAACAGAAAAAAACCCCCACAAACCCAACAACAAAAAATAACCAAACAAAATGTTTCCTTGCTCATAGTAAGAAAAAAAAAATCCATGAAATAAAAAAGTAAAATAGATGTATCTTTGCTGATGATTTTTACAAGTCCTATTTCCTTGCTCATGGTAAAATGCCTCTGCAGACTCACTAAAGACCATAAAGGTCTATAAGAACTTTTAGAGGTCCTGCTGAAAAAGCATGCAATTGTACTACAGAAGGAAATAGATCTTATTTGATAGAAGAAATACGGTCAGGAATTTAGCTGAATGTCTGCAGAGGATTAGAATCTTATATATTCCCAACCATTATAAAATTCTGAATTCCGGGGAAGAGTTATCATAAGCATAGGCCCAGATAATGCTTGACATTTTAAGCTTCAATGCCAAGAACTCTGCTAAGCTTCCACCCTTGAGTGATGCCATCTGCACAGGAATATTAATCCCATATTTACCTCTAAGGTGTCTTATTTTAAAATTGTCACACTCAGCTAAATTCAGATTTAGAGCAGATAACCTGCTACACCTGGGGATAGGTACAGCCACTTGTCCTAAGGACTCAGTAAATAACATCTGTGATCACTTTTTTCTGTCAAGTCATCCAGTCAGGTACTAGGGATTGCATTGGACTAATGGAAGAGATATACCTGGCTTCTTGCATACATTTCTAACATAACACTTGCTAGACAATGCTCATTTAATTTTATTTCATTCTACTACCTTTATTTGAGTATATCTGGAGTTAACCTGGTTTATGAAGATATAAATAAAGTAATAGAGGATATGCATATAGAGATTTAATAGTAACAAGTTATATTTCTGAAAATCAGAAATATAATGGTGCAAAATTGCTGTGGTGTGATGACACACAAATAAAAAGGGATAGAAGAATGAGCTAAATAATTTTTCATTGCTGATTACCCAAAAAATGATAGATTTCTTTTTGATGTGTCAAACATTTCAAAAATAAAGCACAATTCTCACAGCCTAATACAAGGGAAGGGGATCTGTCATGTTACATATTCACTTGTTCTGCATCAGAACCTCCCTCAAAGCTTTTCAGAGACTCCTATCATGCTGCATGTTTTCATTTTGCAATGAACCCAGCACAAGGACATTATCTTGTTTAAAGGTGTTGCAAGTGTTGGCTAAGTACACTCTTAAACAAAACTATTTCATAAATACACATGGTCAGAATATTTCATAAGGGTGCTGCAAGGTTTTGAGTATATGAACAATGAGCTCATTCCCCAGATTTTTCTGTGTTTATCACCTACATTAAAGGGAATATGTGCTGTAAATGTTTACAAACATATCAACACAGATCAAAAGAATCTTGTTCTATAATGGTAAATATTACCTCTGGGGAACTAGGTATAGGCTAGATTTAGTGTGTGTGAACAATTAGATACTGTTCACCTGAAAGCTGCATGTTTTAGGTCCTCACATCGGCTGTTCCAAAGTTCCTGAAACAAGATACGACAGAATCTTTTTTTTTTTTTTTGAGTGTATAGCAGCTGCCTTTCAATCTAGGTAGTTCTATATCTCTCTTCATTGTAATATTGCCGATCTAAATGAATGCTGAAGCCAGACTTTATTGGAAAGTGAAATACCATGTCATGAGCACCTAACATAGACTAGGCATAATAATATTCTTCATTTAAGAGTGCCATTCTTTTAAAGATTATATGAGAATGCCTTTCTGCTCTTCATCTTTTTTTAATTGTGCCATATTACCTTATTCTAGAGAAGACAGGAAGAAAATGGGTAGTGCAATTGGTCACATTATTGAGGAATAATACTGATGTATAGCACATGTTATTTGGAACTATGTTTTTTAGGCAGAAGCAGGTTTTTAGTTCATTCTACCAATTAGACAGTTACATGATTGGTTTAAAATTACTGAAAAAAAAAAATCTGGGCAGCATCCTTGCACACCTAAGGTTAATAGCAAAAAAGACTGTCAAGTTTACCATGTCTAGGATTTCATTCTGAGGTTTTCTTTTTACTGAAGGATGTAGAATATATCAAAAGAAAGTCTTCACAAAAGCGTATGAAAACAAAACTTCTTTGGGAAGTTGGGAAAAGTGGTTTGTGACCAAAGTCTAAACTGAGCAGGGCTTCACATGTGCATTAAAGCCTGAAATGTTCAAGAGGCAGCCAGGATACTGTGACTTTCAACTCCGGACAAACTGACTCTTTAACCCTTACAGTAAAACTTCCTAGATTTTTAAAGGCAGTCTAGAGCCAAAGATTAAAAAAATAATAATAATCATGCATAATCATAATTTTTAATTTTTCATTAAAATTATTAGATTTCAATCTAAACCATCTGTCATCTTTAATGTCAAAAATACTCTTTTAAAGGTAGACTAATATTCACCTGGAACGGCTTGATGAAGTGTGCCATAAGCATCATGAATATTCTGACACTCCTGAGTTTCAAATCTTACCTGTCATAAGAGTTGGACATTTGGTTACTACCCATAGTCCAAGAGCTGAAGCTCTTAAACAAAGACTAGGAAAAATACCCACCCCAATGTCAAATACCAGACATTTGCCCATGAATGTGTAGAAAGCATGAGTGTCTTAAATGTCCTAAAAGAGGTGTACTTGGGTAGCTTAAGACACTTTATCCATTATTTCAATTCCTCTCTCTTCCTTTGCCTTGTACAATGTTCCACTACTCCTGTCTTCCCTATCTACAACTGTTTCCTGACTCCAGTCCTCAGCTCTGCAATCACACCTCATCCTCCTTGGCATGCAATTGTCTCCAAAACTGACACTGAAAAACACAGGAAGTTCAATTTTTTCAGTTGTTCAATGCTAATCTAGTATGTTCCCTCCTGATCTGGGAAAGACACTGTGAAAAGTTAGTACAGAGGGGAAACCTGCTCTGTCCTTCAAGTCCCAGAAAACGGTGTAACCTTCAGAGATTTGGCTGTCAAACACTCTCTGCACTGAGAATCTGCAAGCTCAGATGTTTGGAGTCATGACTCGCCCAATTTCAAGTTGACTTTATCCTCAGCCTCTTTTGAGCAATGTTATAAAACATTCCTCTAACAATTAGGCAGATCAGCTGCACATCTGCAAAGGTTTTGCAGCTTCTCAACTAAACAATCAGTATTTAACATAGGAGTCCCTCACCACACCATTTTCTCTCTCACAAAAGGCTGGCTGTTCATATTGGAATGCAGGGAAATCAGGAAGAGACAAGGCACAGAGATCAGTTTCCAACCTCAAATCTGCTACACTGCAGGAGGCCACTACAGGCAGTGCCCATTGTAATGTCCTGCTTCTACAGAGAGTGACACCTGCTCACTCTCCTCAAAACATATTGCTTTGTTTAACAGATTTTCTATGAGTGGATTTCAGATTGATAATGAATTTTTGGTTTATGATTTCCTTCTCTTTACTCATATTTGAATATGTCTGTTACCATAGCTCTTAGCTATCTCTAGCTAGATACTAGGATAGATACTTAAATCTCTTATCAGTGCTTTCTGTAACTGACTGCCTGTAAAACTGAAAGCACTTATTTTGATAGAGGTTCTCCTTGTTCTCCCAAAAACATGTATCTAATTGGATATGAGTATTTTAACAGTGGGGTTTTTTAAAGTATCCCTGCTGTTTTCAATTTAAACTCCAGCAGCTTTCCTTGCCATACAGTTATTCCATACGCAGTGTCATAACATCTTTAAAACTGGAAGCGTTAAAGCCAGCATAAAATGGAGGAAAACAGCAGCGAATTCTAGTATTTTTATCAATGTAAAATTATATAACTTTAATTTGCACTGATTTCTTAAAGTGAAAGTAATCACTGAACAGCAGAATTAAATGGTCATACTGTGTAATTAAGACCTGTGTGTGAAACCAGTCATTGCCCTTTTAGCATTTTCTTATACGATTTGCCCACACAGAGGAAACCAATGTAGTATAAACATCTGTATTTTGTTTCTCTTCTGTGGTTTTAATCTAGTATTTGCATAAGCATGTGATCAGCCACAAAGAGGCCATCTGGCTGGCCACACTCTCCCTGATCCATTTTCTTTATGTGCTTGCTCCTGTGCCATCTTCCTTGTGGATAAATCCGCTCACCACAACACTACCCAAACTGTCAGCATGACTGCTTCAGTTTCCGTCTGCTGAGCACTGAGTACTTGTGTGTTCACCACAGCTTCACAAACTTCAAGGAATGCCTGCAGAATGCTACAATAGCCTTGAACCCACTGTGAAGGCGAAGTAGTCTGGCAAGAGTTCAAATCTTTGCATGGTTGGTTTTGGGTTTTTTGCAGGTTTGAAGAATTTCCTCTTATTTTCTACAGCTGTGACTGTCAAAAGAGTCACATACAGACCTTGACTTTCATGTTCCCCTTTAACTGTCTGCTTTTGTATGACTGCTCTTCCTGTTAACGCAGTTTACCAGTTATAGCATGACAAGGTCCTGTGGGTCCAGCAGAGAGGTACTGGCAGTAAGATATTGTCTCTACTGTGGACCTATATTTACTACTTAAGACCCAAGATGATCATTTCAGCCCAGCCTTTCATGGTCTTGAACACCTGCAGAGAGACCTTGACAAACTGGGCAATCACCCACCATTCTGAAGTATTGACTGGGCTGTATTACCAGCCAAGTGAAGAAGATCAGCATGGAAAGTGCCAGACTCTGCAACTGGAATGGGGCAACCCTGGATGTACAGACAGACTGGGGAATGAGATGCTGGAAAGCAGTGCCACGGTAAGAGACCTGGGGGTCTTGGTCAACCGAAAGCTGAACGTGAGTCATTGTGTCCTGGCAGCCAGGAGGGCCAAGCGTGTCCTGGGGGGCACCAGGCCCAGCATGGCCAGCCGGGCAAGGAAGGGGATTGTCCTGCTCTGCTCTGACCTGGGGCAGCCTCACCTTGAATATTGTGTGCAGCTTTGGGTGCCACAGTGTAAGAAGGATCTAAAGCTGTTAGAGAGTGTCCAAAGGAGGGCAACAAAGACAGTGAAGGGCCTTGATCATAAGCCACATGAGGGGCAGCTGAGGTCACTTAGTCTGTTCAGCCTGGGGAAGACTGATGGGAGACCTCATCGTAGTTACAGCTTCCTTTTGAAGGGGAGAGGAAGGGCAGATACTGATCTCTTCCCTGTGGTTTCAAGTGACAGGACCCAAGGGATTGGTCTGAAGTTGTGTGAGACGAGATTTAGGTTGAATATTAAGAAAAGATTTTTTCAGTCGGGCACTGGAATGGGCTTCCCTGAAAAGTGGTCACAGCACCAAGCCTGACAGAGGTCATAAACCATTTGGACAATACTCTCAGGCACATGGTATGACTTTTGGCAGGGGGAGGGCCAGAAACTGGACTCAATGATCCTTTTGGGTCCCTTCCAACTCAGTTTATTCTCTGATTCTAAGATTCTGTGACTTCCTCTGAAAAGCTAAGCACTGTTCTTAGTATTACAGAGGTCAGGACCTCACGGTAAAAGGGCTGGCATTATTCATGTTAATATCAAAAGAGAATAGCAAGGCACCTTAAGGATATTGTTGTTCCAAACCCCCTGCTATGGGCAAGGAATCTTCCACTAAACCAGGTTGCTCAGAGCCTAATCCAGCATGGTTTTGACTGCCTCCAGGGTTGAGGAGTCCACAACCTCCCAAGGCAACCTATTCCAGTGCCTTACCACCGACACAGAAAAGAATTTCTTCCTCATATCTAATCTAAACCTACCCTCTTCATTAAGGCCATTTTCCCTTGTCCTATCACTACATGCCTTTGGCATGTAAAAACAAAACAAAACAAAACAAAAATCTGTTCAAAAGATGAATAAATGCTTCCAAAGTTGAGAATTTGGAAGTCATGTGTGACAACTCCTAAAGAAATATACGGCATAATGAAGACAGCAGAGGTCCCCAAAGATGTCTTTCTATACACCCTCTCTCTCTGTCTACATCCATCCCTCATTCTTGCATATTGAGTTCTAGCAAAGCTTATTTTGGGAAAAGATAAAGAGTAACCTCCCTCCACGTGTAAAGAAGAAGATATGAAAGAAAAGGATAATGAGGTAGATTTAAAGAAGTACTGATACACTCACTTTACTGACCAAAAGGAATGTTCCTGATGGCACATTGAATAGTAGCTATACTGCCTTTTCAAGGCCGAGCTACAAAACAAAGAATCGACCATAACTGTATTGCATCATTGTGGACATCTGTAGGCTGACTGCTTCCAACTACCACAATTCCTTTGAGCATGTGAGATCATAACTTTTCAGGAACTTGTATGTCTGATGTGGGCCATATGATGCTGCCACACAATGTTACAGGGTGCACACCAGAGAAGATGTTCTTGCAGACTTCCATTGCAAGCAACCATGAGTTTGGTTTTATGATATGGAATTATATATCCATAAGTATTTTTTTTCCTTCAGTGCCCCAAATGTGAATCTGAAAGAGTATAAAGAAAACTTGAGTAAAAGATCTTTAGGCTCAGGTATGGAGTTTGATCTACAAAGAACAGGATATACAGATGTAGCATCTATTTGTTACACTCTGGATCTACTTTGTTTCTGTTTGTCTGGGGTTTTCTTGCTTTTTTATGATTTTTTTATGTACTCAGGCACTGCTACAGCAGCTGAGGGAGAAACTAACTGGAATGCCTTCACAGGTTTCCATAAATCAGCCTAGAGATTGAATTATTTAATGCGCTTTGTGGCATGTTCTATAAGTCTAAATATCCACTTCTGGGGGTTGAGATTTCTCTTATTAACATGTCTTGCCTCAGGGAAGGAGGAGTTTTGTATTTCATAATCATAAAGGATATGCTCAATATAAATTTACACTGGCTTGTACGAAACAAGCTCATTCTATAATAAAAAATTTCACAGATGTAACATGTGGGCAAACAGAAGATTTGCTGTTTTCTGTTAAACCACCAAAATAATTGTCAGGAATTTCACTAGAAATATTTGAAATATCAGCAAAGAAAGTCAAATATTTTTTAAAAACTTGCTTTGGAGATATATTTATCTGAGAAGATTAAAAACCTAACACAAGAAATTCTAAAATTTAGAAATAACGATCTAGCATGCAATTTTGTAAATAAAACTTATTACCATTTTAATGGTTTCAGGAAGAATTTTAAAGCACTTAATCTGATCTGCTTATAGAATAGTTAGCAGAAGCTTATGCTTAGACATGCGCAATGGTTTTATTAACTAGTACGCAATTCAGAGGGACAAAGAAAGCAACCAAAAAAAAAAAAAATGCTATTGTCCCATTGAGCATACAACTAGTTGTCTTCAGCAATACCATACACAGCCTTCTAGTAAATTACAGATTCATTTGAGCTAAATGGTTACTTCCCCATACCTTTTTGAATTTTAGATGTAGTTATAAATAAAATTTCATTAGACATTTCCTATGCTATGGGAGTACCTTGTATATTCAATTACAAAAGTAATGGTTCAAAATTATGAGAGTTTGAGATTAATTGCACAGTCACCAGTTTCTGCACTATCCTCTGAGGCAGAAAAAGACACATACCAGAAATCCTTCCCGCGAGCTCTGGAAAAGCAAATGTTAAAGTATTAATTTTCTCTTCCACTATTATATGAAACCTGGCCACTTGCTTTCTGTCAATATCGCAAATCAATATTGAATCACAAAGGGAAATTGCACCCTGAAAATGCATATGAAATATTAATTCACATTAATTAATAGCATTACTGGGAAAATCTAGATGAAAATTTTATATATGTCAAGTTTCTTAAAACTTCAAACCTGCAGATCTTATTTATCCTGCTTTATATATGCAGACGTTTTTTATAGAACATTTCTTACTCTGGTAGGCTCCTACAGTACATAATTAGTATACCAGAAAGAATGGAAACTTCTTTATTTTCTAATAAAGTGTTATGCAAGAGCAGATCTGAGTTGGGATAAGTAGTCTATACCCCTGAAAGCCATTGGGAATGAAATGATGATATAAGACTGGATCATCATAGCTCAGTCAAATCATCAAACTTTGGAATAGTGGAGGTGATATTTTTGACATATGTATAAACGTGTATCCTTTCACAATTTTCTTTTACTAGGTCTACATTTCAGCTGTCATTGCAAGACATTTTATGTCTGAAATAAGTTATTCTTCTCAATGAATATGCAATTTTTCTGCATATATTTTAAAAATGAGGTTTCTGTCATCTTTTGTTCTAAAAGGTAGTGTGTGCTAATAAATTTCTATCTGTTCTACCAGGCCTTCCACATATTTCAAAATATACATTGAAATTGAAAAGAAAACTCAATTAAGAGTGTCATCTAATCTTTAAAGCAGAATATAGGCATATTGTTTAATTTATAGCTGTGTTGGAAAGCAGACTGGCTTGCTTCTGTTTTGCAGTCCTGTCATGTACATTCCAAACAAGTGATGATCCAAAGCTAAATATTGTATTCCTTAAATATAGAGCACATTTTCAAGTGCATATACTAAGCATACTCTCAGCTTAAAAAGCTGCAGAAGCCTTTTCCAACCTGTTTGTATCAAAACAAGAAGAGTGGCATGTGGAGGTGGAAACTTCTTGAGTAACACAGGTTCCATTTATATAGAAGAGGTGAAAGGATGGAGCTCATACAGTTGTCTTCCTAAGGAAAGAAATAAATACAAGGGCCAGCTGATTCTGCTGGCAGATCTTGTGGGGGAAATGTAGAAGAAATAGACACTACTGTGCTTCTCCTGGAGTAATGTTGTAAGTGGATGGAAATTGTTAAGAAATATAGTGGCTGAGTTTCATTCATTTGGACAACATCTGGATGAACTGCCTGTTGTGTAACTAAATGGTTAAATGTCTATCTTACCATTGAGACTTTGTAGAATAAAAACTGGCAAAATGGAAAATTTCTTAACTGGTGGCAAAGTTTAAAAAACCTTACTCATTCTTTCAAATATTATTCATACTATAACTTAAAAAAAGGCTTTAAAAAAAAAGGACTATTAAGCTTTCGTAGTAACTCAGAGTACACAAAAATATAGCAAGAATAAAGCTAGTAATTTTGTTGCTGTGCTGTTTTGTGAGTTGGATAGTGGCCTTATTTGTAAAATAACTATTCACAATTTTAAATAACACTTGGCAGCATTGATATAGTATCTTATATTCTCAAGAAGCTACACTTCCAGCTGCCCAAAGGTATCAGTAATAACCACAACTTGCCAGGGATATTACAGCCAAAAACCCCAGTTTAGACATAAAATAGCATCCAAATGTGGATTTGAGTGACAATCCTATTTGTCACCAGCACTACAGTAATCTGAGGGGAAATGCATGTTGACTGCCATGTATATTGATTTATAGTGAATTTCACAGTTTCGTTGCAGCCTTTTAACAATAGCATAGCTTCTAGAAGTTGCAAACCACCATTCCCACCCTCCTCAAGATCCACTTTTGTAAAAGAGCCCTATTTATGCTGGGAGGTTTATACATATATATATATATATATATTCACATATATATATACACATATATATAGAGAGAGAGAGTCTCCTAAATGACTGCTTCAGTGAGGCTTCAATGGAATCTCATAGAAAACTAGAAGCTGTTTCTTGTTGAAAGGAATTTGTACCAGCCAAGACTGCCACAGCTGACTGACCCACAGTGAGTATTTCTTAAAACTGGATGAGCAATGCACGTTGTTTCCAGGCATTTTGTTTTATCAGAAAAATGCATGAAGAGACATCTTTCTACAATCCTCGTTTCTGGTTCAGGGAAAAAAAACCCCACTACAACAACAAAACTTAAAACCCACAAAAACAGAAACAACCCACACGGATTGCTACATAGGATGATGCAGCAGAGCATTCCCTTTTGAAAGAAACTCAAGCAGGTTTTCTGGCCTGAGACTTGAAAGGTGTCCAGAGTATTTATTTCCTAATGCAGTCTTCTCTGAAGCAAAGTGTTCTTCTTCCTTGATATCTGAGCTCAGCATTTAGGGAAATAGGGGAATTTAGGGTTTGCTTTCCTCCATGAATGAAGCACTGCTTCATCGAATCAAAAAATCATTAATGCTGGAAAACACCCCTAAGACCATTGAGTCCAACCATTAACATAACACTGCCAGGTCCATCACTTAACCCTAAGCCCCAACAACACCTACATGTTTTGCTTGATCCATTACAGAGATTAAATTTGTACAATTTTATCAAAGATTCACTCTGTTGCTGTCAAGAAAGATTATATATAATATTTTATTTTCTTATAGCGGGTGTGTATGCTCTATAGTGAAAACAGCAGCAATCTTACATCTGCAATTTGTGCTATGGACTTCCTGAAGGACACAATGGCGGCCTTTATTGGACACATCAGCCTCAAATCCTCTCAAGATTCATGAGACAATAGTAGCTTTATTCCATTTCATAACTTCCATCATCCTCTGGGCAGTCACTATGCCTTTATGCCTGACTGAAACAGACGCAAGACATAATCATGCCAAGTAGACCTCCAAATGCCATCACCTTTCCTATTTTCTTCTGCATCCTGCTTTTACTGTGGCTGTTTTTCAACGAGGCATAGGGACAGCATGCGGTCGGAGCACTGCTCAGCCTGTTGCAGTCACCCTCACAGTGTTGAGTGTCACACTCACAGCCTTGAAGCGAAAGTGCTGCAGCTGCTTCCGCCCGAGGCATCTGCGGCTGGGACCTCCTTTCCAGCAGCCCACACGGGAGCAGCGCTCGGATTCACACTGACTCACGGCTCTCGAACTGCGGCATCCTGACAGAGATTAAAAATAAAAAGCCGGGCGAGAGTTTGAAGGCTGCCTGTCAAACAGAGCGTGGCACCAACACTCTCCTCGCCTGAATGAGGGCTATGGAACACCGTTTCAAATTCCCTCTCCGGATGAACGCCTCCCGGCCCGCACAGCTCTCCTCGTTCCTTTGACACCTCGCTCAGCAGCGGACGAGACCGAGGGAGGGAGGGAGGGAGCCAGCTCTGCACATAATCACGGCTGAGCAGCTCTGCCGGCTCGCCGCCGGGCCTGCTGTCCCCTGCCCCTGGTCCCTCTGGCAAGGCCACCAGGCTGCACACACCTGGCGGGGCTCCGCTCACCCCGCCTGGCCCCCGGCCCTCCCCGCCCCGGCCCCGGGTCCCGCCCGCCGCGGCTGCCGGAGCCACCGGGCGACCTTGCCCGGGGCTTCCCCCGCCCGCCCCCAGAGCCGGGCAGCGGCCCAGGGCTCGGCGCGTTCCATTCCCTCGCGTCACGGGGTGGGGGGCGCATCGGAAGCCCTTCCCTCGCCCCAGTGGCAGGGCACAGACCGCCGTAGTGCCGGTGCCCGGTTAGGCGCAGTGACCCGACAAGCCCGCCCGGGGGTTCGGGGAGATGGGGCGGTACGCCTCGGGACAGGGAGGCGCGGAGTGGGGGAGGCGGAGTTGGTAGGTTCCAGAGGGGGCCGGCGAGTGCGGAGCGCGGGCGCCGCGGCTGTCAGTGAGCAGCGGCGCCGCCAGCGGAGGGAGGCGCAGCCGGGGAGAGCCGCCTCGGGCTGCCGGAGGAGCCGCCTCGGGCTGCCGGAGGAGCCGCCGTCGGGACCCGCCGCCGGGACCCGCCGCCCTCGCCCCGGGCCTCGCGGCGGCGCAGGGCGCGCTCCGGCGCGGGGCAGGTGCAGGGCGCGCCGTTGGAGGGAGGCGGCCGCGCCACCGCCCCGGCGATGCCGGCGGTGCAGAAAACGGTGTCCGAGATCCGCTCCCGCGCTGAGGGTAAGAGCCGCCCGCCTCTCGGCGCCGGCAGGGAGGGGACGGGGAAGCCCGGCCGGCGTTCCGGCGCGGAGCCGCGGCGGGGTCTGCGCCGCCTGGCCGGGAGGGGGCGGTGGGAGCCGGTGTCGCGCCGCCGCCGCGCTCCTCACCCCCTCACCCCCTCACCCCCGTCTCCTGTCGTGCCGTACGCCCCCGGGGGTCTGCGGCGGCACCCACCCCAATACGGCCTCGTATTTATGGCTGTCGATGTCCCGTGAGCCCCGGGCAGCATTTCGCCCCTC
The DNA here is from genome assembly GCF_030490865.1 of Poecile atricapillus. Taxonomy (NCBI): domain Eukaryota; kingdom Metazoa; phylum Chordata; class Aves; order Passeriformes; family Paridae; genus Poecile; species Poecile atricapillus. The sequence continues at coordinate 52,519,740 of NC_081252.1, forward strand.
AGCGGTGGCGGCGGTGGTTTCGTTTTCCCCGCGGTGTGTGGCCGCTCGGCCCGCCGGCCCCAAGTGGCAGCGGGGGCTCATGGCCTGGGGTCCTCGGCCTGGGAATAAGCCGGAATCCCTCTTTTGTGTGTAACATGTACGTGTGCGCTGATCATCAGAAATAAGCGTTTCTGATACAGGACTTGTGCTAGGAGGCTTCGGACAGTGCTGGGGTCTTGTGCCTAAGTGGATTTGCTTAACCTCAGGTAACGTGTCAGCAGCTGCCTTGTGAAAAGAATCGCTGCAGTGGAATTACATTACTATAAGGTTTATTGCATGCAAAAGTAAAATTTGAAATCGTAGACCCCAAATCAGCGGTATGTTGGGACAGCCTGTGATTTTTGGTTGCTGTAGGTAACATAACAATGTCCCTGTAATGCCATAAGAAGTAATGAGGCAGGTATGCAGGATTTATCCCCTTGTCTGAAAGTTTCTTTGCTTAAACCATACATCCGGTTGATTTTTTTATTTTTTGTTTTGGCTTTGTTTTGCTTTACTTGGTATGGGGAGGCAGAAACTTCCTCCCTGTATCTTTCTTCCTTCTTCCAAACAAATAATATTTTATTTAATCTTTGTGCAAGGAAAAGCACAAATAAACATAGATTAGAAGGTGGGCCATTAGATTGATGCTCTTTTCCAGTTTCACCATGTTATATGCCTTCCTCCACCAAAAGTAGGTTTGTAGGAGGTCTGGCTCTGCCTCTGCCTAGGAAATCTTAGTGGTGAAGAAATAGAAGGATGCGTCTTTCTAAGAAGAAAGGGAAAAAGTGCATCCTTTCAGGAACACTTCTGAAATGTGTTTACAACCATGGCAGCAGCAGTCCTATATACTCACAGTGATTAGTAGATGCATATAATGAGACTAGCTAAATGTCCAATTTTTCAGTGCTTAATTTCATTTCTTTTCCACTTACCCTTGTTCCAGACAATTGGTTTTCACTGCAAGCTGAGCATTGCATAAATAAATTGGGAAAATTGATGCTCTCTTTAAAATTATCTACTTACAGAACTCATAATGGTTATTAACTAAATAAATGTGGTGTTTCCAAAAGGTAACTGGCTATCTAAGATTTACAATTGTAGTAAAAGGGGAAAAAAAAAATAAGTCTGGTTTATTTTTCAAGGTTGAATAACTGTGAAGCAGTTAAACATTGGATTTAAGAAGCTTACCAAAACCATTTTCTTTAGGACAGGCAATAGGTATAAAACATCTTTTAAGAAACTTAACTTTTGCAAAATGACACGATAGTTTTTTCATTACACCAGTCGAGGTGACTCATACTGTACTTCATATATAGTACTACTCAAAAAAATTTGAAATCTATTTCTTAGTCTTACATTAATTTATTTGATCTGTATTTAGACTTTGTTTAGATATAATTCACAGTGAAATCAACATCAATCAGTCTCTTTTTTCTTTCTGAGATGAGTGCTTCCAGGTCCAGTTAGTCCATACATTTAGGCTACATAGTTGGCATTTCTAAACAGCTCTTTGTAAATGCTGCTGTTTTCTAAAGGAGAGAACTCCAGCACTCTGACATGTGGGTCAGTGTTTAACAGGGACATAAAGGAACTGTCAAACCGTAGTTCTGGCAATCACCCAAGTCTCTTAGATAAGCACTTTGTGAAGTGATGATAAGGCTGCTTTCAGAGAGCTCCACCAAAGTCTTACGCCCAGTGCAGAGTTGTTACTGGCAGGGTCCCCCTGTGTTCTTGGGACACTAGTAACACTGTAATCACAAACAACAGCTTCTATGACTTCTGTCATGGTGTGGACCATTCCTTAGCCTAAGACTAGTGGAGGTCAGACAGACAATATTATTTTGCTTATTCTGGAATTCTTGTATTGAATCTTTGGGTTTAAAATCTCATTTTTCTCTCCCGTCACTGCAGCAACTAATTTCTGCTTCAGAGAGCTTTTCTATGGATCATGATCTACCTTACCAGGCTGGACTGTCTTGGACACCATTTCAGAAAGAACTAAATTCTCTCTCACATGAAGAGATAGTAATAGTGTTATTAGAAAAAAAAATCAACTGATGTGTTCAGATGAAACAAACCAAGTCAGAACTGTCAGAATGATGTGCACATGTATCATTCCCAAGAAGTGGTCAACAGTTGCTCAGAAGACTTGACACTACAGTCTGTAAATTATTGCAAAATAAAAATTGTAGGTGTTTTAGTGTCTGTAAGCCAACATGTTATCTGCATAGAGAAAAGAATTTCAGCAAAAAGGAACTACTGATTTTATGCCATTTTTCCAAACATCTGCAAGTTCTTCATGGCTGATGAAGGATAACCGGGCATGCTTATAACCATGTTTTAATAGATTTTTGTATCCATTATCCTGTTACAAGGAACAGGTGGTGTTTACCATTCTGAAGTGGTATGTCTATCAATAAAGTCTTGCTCAAGGCACAGAAGATCTGGCTGTCTTAAATTTAGGAAATTGGTGTCATGTATTCTGCAATTGCAAGACACATGGGGAATCTTTGGGTAATGTGGCCTACATAAAGCTTTATTAAATACAGTAACTAACTGTGGTTATTTTAGCTAAATATAGCTTCACAGTTAATATAGGCATCTATTAAATAATACAAAATTGAAACATTCAAATAATTCAATTTCTTTTGAGAGGTTCTGGGAGAGTGAAATTGTTCTTCACAGGTGTTATTAGGGTTCTCTGAAAATTGAAGCATTAATCCTTTTCCTCTATGTGTTGGTGGAGTTCAGTGAAGTATAGGTCATTGAAAAAGGGTAGAGAGTTGAGGTGCCATGATGCTGCCTACCAAAACTAGAAGGTAATAACTAGTTCTTGTTGGTGGAGGTAAATACCTGTACAAAATCTACGTGAAGCTGAACTTGGGTAAGATGAAATGACTTTCACATGAAGAAGGAATGTATTTTGAAACTCTCTAGTGGTCATCAGATTGTCTTCAGCAGACTATCGTTTTTTCTAGTGCCTAATATATCCTTAGGTATTTCTGCTTAAGGTCTTTAGGACTATATAGCATTTTACCAGATTTAGTGGTCATTATAGTCACTAGTGTTTGGGGTTTATTTCTGCCAAGTGTGTTTTCATCGCAGTGTTTCACAACAGGGGAAATACTCTGTTTAGTTCTAGACAGTCTTGGCCATCTTAGTGCTACCACCAGGTTCAAATGGATCATTTAAATTCCCTTCTGTGTTCTGACTCCTCTGAAGGACAGACTGATGGGTCAGGTTCCCAGTGCCTATTCTGACCCACAGGAGCCACAGAAGGTCTGCTGTGGCTTTGCAACAAATAATTTTGAAGACATTTCTTTTTTCATAGTGATTCCATCTTTGGACTATGCCACATGCTTCAGAAACATGAGCTAGCAAACAGACTGTTCTGGCTTTGGCTGGGATAGACTTAATTTTCTTCCTAGCAGCTGATACAATGCTGTGTTTGGATTTAGGATGAGAGTAATGTTGATAACATGCTGATGTTTCAGTTGTTTCTGATCAGCACTTACACTAAATCAAGAACTTGTCAGCATCTTGTACTGCCCTGTTAGGGAGGAGGCTGTGAGTTCACAAAAATTAGGGAGGGGACACAGCCAGGGTAGCTGCCTCCCAGCTGACCAAAGGGATATCCCAGACCTTTTGATATTATGCTGAACAACAAAACCGGGGGAGAGTTGGCAGTGGGCTGGCAGGCTGCTACTCAGGGACTGGATGGACATCGGCCAGTGGTTGATGAGAAATTGTGCATTACTTGTTTTGTATATTCTTCTATAATTATTTTCCCTACTTTTTCTGTCTTATTAAGCCATTTTTATCTCAGCCCATGTGTTTTACCCTTTTTCTCTGCCCCAGTACTTGGGGTAGGCAAGTGAGTGACTGTGTGGTGTTTAGCAGCCTGCCAGGTTAGACCATAGCACTTAGTTGTATAAGAGGTTCTTGGCTACAGCATCAGCTTTCAAAGGTTTTGAAAGCTCTACTTAGAGAATGAAAAAGGTATTTTTAATGATTAAGAGGAGTGTATTAAAATCCTTTTGGCAATTTGGTTGAGGATTTTCGTTCTTGCCCTTTATTTCCATATTGCAGTACATGTGTATGTAACATTGTCCCATTCTTGTAATGCAAATGAGACTGTTTTAAGGAATGAAAGCTGAAAGTCTTGAACTACCCTATATAAATGAAAAATTAGTTGTATGGAATTTATTGTTGTTGTTTTACAAATGTAGAAACTTTTTAATCAAGGCTGGTTTAGGAAGAGTCCCTGCAAATACTGCATTTTTGAAGAGAGATGCTCCTTCCAGATTTATTGTTGGAATGAAAATATGGTCTTCAATGGGTGCTCTTGCTGAAAGAAGCTCTAATTACTTTGGGGGCTGTGTTTGTTTGTTTCATTGGTTACTTATTTATTTGCAATTTTTTTCTATTGAAGATTTGTTTTTATTTCCTGGGTTAGGTTGACACATGAGCCTGTGGTTCCTTGAGGAGTATTTTGTTGGCACCTGTTAAGGTGGGCCAGTCTGTTATACTGGCTGCCCTTCCTCTGAAAAGACTTCTTTAGCTAAACACTGATGTTTGAATGTGTGTGTCTACTACAGTGTGCCTTTCATCAGGTGAGGAAAGAAACAAAGAAATTGCAGTGGGTGAATGTACTAGTAGGGATTTCCTGTATCATAATAGAGTCTGTGAATTATGAATGGCAAATGGGATGAAATTAAAAGTTTCTGCTGAGCCTTTTCTCAGTATGTGGAGACTTGACCTTGCAAAGTAGTGTCCAAAATGTATTTTGAATAGGTAAGAGGCAATATACTGGCCAGTGGACTGGAGAATGGTTTGGATTTTGCCTAACACATGCAGGCATTTACAAAACATACTAGAAATAAGCATTAAGTTTTCACGTACAGCCCTTGTACATGAATCACCTTAGAGTGATTGATTTATACTATACCTGTTGGTACTTTACAAGCTCCAGCCTGAAGACTGCTTAGGCCTGCTGTCAGCAATGTAGTGGCTGACTGGTTGACAAAACATTAGTGAAAAGCCTTGGGAGAGAAGAACACCCTTTTACAGATGAAAATTGGGAGGCATGCTGGCACAAGATTCCTCACAGTCCATAGAAGAGTATACAGAAAGCTCAACTGTCACTGACTAGTGGAGGCAGATGCTGAGAATGTCAGTGAGTCTAATAAAACTATTTCAAGTTAAGCACACACAAAATGAAGAATATACTGATGCCACTTCTCTGGGAATAATCCAGCTAGTGTCACAAAGAAATTTTGGAGCAAGTGAAGGAATGGTATCTCATTAACCAATGAGGCCAACCAACTAAAATTAACTTAATGACCTTGGCTTCCAATGATCACATCCTTCGAGCTCAAGATTGGTCTATCACAATGAGCACAAAATCAAGCCAAGGTGGCAGAAGGACTGGATGAAGCAAGGCATTTGACACTGTCACACACAGTATCCTTGTCTCTAGAGACATGGATTTTATGTATGGACCACCCAGTGGATAAAGAAATGGCTGAATGGTTGCATTCCAAGAACTGCAGTCAACGGCTCAGTGGGAAGCAGTGACAAGTGACATTCCTCAGGGGTCAGTGTGGGAGTTGACTGTTTTTCCCATCTTTGTCGGTGATTTGGACAGTGGGATTGAGTGACCTCCTCAGCGAGTTTGCTAACAATGCCAAGCTGTGTAATGTGGTTGCCTTGCTGGAGGGAAGGGATGTCATCCAGAGGCACCTTGACAATCTTTAGAGATGAGTCTGTGTGCACCTCATGAAGTTCAACAAGGCCAAGTGCAAGGTCCTGTACCTGGGTCAGGGCAATCCCAAGCACAAATACAGGTTGGGTTGAGAATGAACTGACAGCAGCCCTGAGGAGAAGAACTTGGGAGTGTTGGTGGACAATAAACTCCACAGGATTTGACAGCGTGCATTTGGAGCCCTGACAGCCAACTTGGGCTGCATCAAAAGTGGCTTGACCAACAGGTCAAGGGAGCTGCTTCTGCCCATCTTCTCTGCTCTTTTGAGACCCCACCTGGAATACTGAACCCAGTTCTGGGGCCCCCAGCATAAGAAAGACATGGACCTGTTGGAACAAGTCCAGAGGAGGGCCACTAAGTTCATCAGAGGGCTGGAACACATGTGTGAAGATGGACTGAGAAAGTTCAGCCTGAAGAAGAGAAGCTCAGAGGAGACCTTCTAGCAACCTTCCAGTGTCTAAAGGAGGCCTTCGAGAAAGTTATAGAGGAACTTTTCATGAGGGCATGTAGTGATAGGATAAGGGGGAATGACCTTAAGCTGAAGGAGGATAGGTTTAGATTAGGTATTAGGGAGAAAACCTTTATTAATAGGATTGTAAAGCGCTGAACAGGTTGCCTGGAGAGATTTCAGACTCCCTGTCCCTGGAAGTGTTCAAGACCAGGCTGAATGGTGTTCTCAGTAACCTGACTGACTGGAAAGTTCCCTGCCCATGGCAGGAGTTTTGGAACTACATGATCTCCAAAGTTCCTTCCAACCCAAACCATTCTGCGATTCTGTGAATTAGCAAGGAGTCTCTGACAAAACTCACATGTAAAAAGGGGACCCTACAAGAGATCAAAGCAGCAATAGATGGCTATAGAGAGATGGGTTTAGGCAGCAAAGTCACAGCCTACCTGGGGTTTAACCTGGTGAGTGGCTTGTAGATGCCATTCTTATTCTCCTTCAGATGTAACAGCAGGAAGACTATGGGAAAGACGGTGCCTCTCAGCTGCATGCTGCAGGGAACCTGGGAACAAAAGACAGAACACTATGCAGTAAGCAGTGTCTTCTCCCCTTCAGTCTCTACCGATAAGCTCAGCCTTCAGGAACCACAGTTGGATAGTCTGAAACAAAAAAGACTTTGCTTGGTGGAGAAGGATCAGTTTAGGGAACAGTTAAACAAACTGGCAATACAAGAGTACATGGGATCTAATAAGATGCAGTCAGGAGTGCAGAAGGAGCTGTCAGATCTCACTGTTAGGCCACTCTCAGTGATCTTTGCAAGGTAATGGGTGTAGTAGGGGGAGTTTGTAAGGGGGAATGTAGATTCTCACTGAGCCTCTTGACTGTATAAAAAAGACTTTTTTGGTTTTTCAGGGGTCATTACTTGTGAGAGATGCAAATACATTGAGTTCACATTCACAATAAATGTTCTTTCTATCTCATTAAGTGCCTTGAATCTTGTGTAAGTAAATCTATTCATATGGAAAATTATGCTGTGTTTTTACAGGCTATGAGAAGACAGAGGATGTTTCAGAGAAAACTTCCCTAGCTGATCAAGAGGAAGTGAGGACTATATTCATCAATCAGCCTCAGCTAACCAAATTCTGCAATAATCATGTCAGGTATTAACAAAAACACTAGAACACTGCATGCTGAATAGCAAAACTGGAAAGGTTTCATTTATTCTACTTCTGTCATTTCCACTGGCCAGTAATGACAGTCTTAGACACTGGATAGAGGAATGAAGTGAAATGAGGAGACAAGTAAGCCGTTTTAGTTACAAAGCTGACCTTCTGAATTTTTAAGAGTGGAGTGGCGAAGGTGCAGCTGCTTTACAGCTGTACCATCAGTGTGTCCCTAGAGAATGGATTTGTTCTTCAGGTTTCAGTTCAGTTCATCTTTGAACCTATTCCTGGTAGCTGAATGCTGATGCAGATGTACTGCACTTGAGCACAGCATTGTTTGTGCTTTGGAAACACTTGGCTTTTTCAGTCAGCCAATTACAAAGATGCTGTGGTTGCCTATGAGACTAGTTTTCAGGTTCAGGCTTTAGGGACTTTGCTGATGGTTTATGCTGTGATTTTTTGTTTGCTTTTGATGAATTTCAAGTCATACAGTAAATACTTGTAAGTAATGTGTGTTTAGATCTGATAACATCCTCACATCTGTTGTTGAAATTCAAAGGAAATGCATGGCAAAGATACCTCAGTCCTAAGTAGGTGTGAAGGTACCTTTGATGATATGCAGAAATTTTGTAGACATTGAGAATAATGTAGTGAGATTTTCCATGACCTTGAGATTATATGCTATTTCTTGGTGTATACAGCTTGTCCTTCTGTCTTTTACTTGGTTACAGAGTAGAGGTCTTTTGCACGATACATTCATTCCCCCTTATATGGACTTTATGCAAGATCAAAGTAAATATGACTGACTTAAGAAGAAGTTAAAATATCCTTACAAGTCTTTTGCTTAAAAGTTTTTGGCATGATTTTTTTCACATATATTGTTTTAGAGCCTTAGATGGTGGTGGTCTGTTCTTAAGCAGATGTGAAAGGCTGTCAGAGAGCTGGGAGCTCAAACATTTTGTGATGATGGCTTAGCAGAGATTGTTTTGCTAGGATAAATTTTATTCTCTTCTTCCAGCTTAGCAAAAGCACACTTAATATCCAGTATTTATCAGTTTAAAATCAAAAAGCAAACTGTTTTGTTTGAAAGCTTGTATAACTGAGAGGGAAGGAGTACATTTGAAGAATTTTTTATACTGTAATAATAGCATGCGTTTTTGTCTCTTTCTTTCAGCACTGCAAAGTACAACATAATCACATTCCTGCCAAGGTTCCTTTATTCCCAGTTCAGAAGAGCTGCTAATGCATTTTTTCTTTTTATTGCATTGCTTCAGGTAAGATCATCAATAAGATTCTAATGTTTTAAACTTGCTAAGAGACCATTTATTGTCGCCCTGAAAATTAAGCCTTCTGATAATATTTTCACAGTTTTAGTTACTTTCCCATGAATGTACTATAAACATAAGTTTTTTTTATCACATTCCTTCTAAGAAACGTCTTTTGATGGACGTTTCTCATGACCAGTGTGCTTGGGAAGGTGGTAACTTAATTATCCAATCCCTGGTCATTGTTGAGAATCCATAAATACTGGAGTCAGAAAATACAGGCACGGTTTTTGTTCTGTTCTGTTTAGTGTACAAACACTAAAACCTCTGGAAATAGTGCCATTAAACCGTCTACTACTTAAAATACAAATGTTCTTTTATTGTATCAGCTGCTTTTGAATTGAAGACTATAAAGCTTTCTTGGAAATCATTGACACTATGTCTGAAAAGTGAATTCACTTGTCTTTATTTGTACAGAAAGTACTGTTTCTTGTATTAACAATGTTTTCAACCATCAATGCAAAATATTTTTTTTCTCCTTTTTTTTAATAGCAAATACCAGATGTATCACCAACAGGCCGCTACACAACATTGGTTCCTCTCTTATTTATTTTAGCTGTAGCTGCGGTGAAGGAGATAATAGAGGATATTGTAAGTATTTAATAGCAATATTTTTTAAATAGCTATCATATTTTTCATTTGTAATATTACAAAAATGTTTCCCAGTTGTCAAATCCAGGTCCAAGCATTTGATGCACCTCTTTATTTCTACTACCACATGCATAAAATCCTTAGTTTCACTGTTGTGACTTTTCATGGTTTTTTTAGACAGCATGGGGAATAGGCCTTTTCAGTTTTTTTCCTGTTGCTCCACTCCAGTGCAATTTACTGTAAGCATTTCATAAGTCCTAGCATTTTCTTGGTGCTAAGTGTGATCTGCTGACTTTGATGGCCAGGAGCAGACATAGAATTGGTCCTTGTTAGACCACCTATGCCAGGCTTTCCTAGGCTCTTCCCACTGTCTGTGGTAGTGGTTGTTTTGCTTTCTTCTTGCATTGAAAGAAAACTTTAAGAGGGCTGGAACATTGTCAACACAGAGGAGTTCACTCTCATTTATTTTATTTTGAGGGAAAGAAAGGAATTACAGTCTGTTTCACTTCATACAAAAGATGGTGGCAATTTATGAGTACTTTATTGCTCTCTCTTCACTAAAAGCATACGATAGAAACCTGTCTCTCTAACTTGCTTAAAACAATTCAGTCCTTTAATTGATGTCCTTTGTATCTAAGGAATTAATTGCTCTTAATTATTTACAAATCACTATAGATGTTAAGAATTTCTTTATCTGCTTTAATTTTAGTTCTTCAGGTATGTTATGCAGAGTACAAGACATTAGATATGTGATGATACAGCAGAGTGTCTTGTCCACTAGAGTAGTCCTGTTTGTGGGCTCTTCTGTTTGAGTTTTGGAAAAGGTTGCAGGTAGTGTAGTCTTCCCTTGGACACAAATAGTCAGCTGCTTGAGAACATCAGATTTATTGTGTTTGAGTAGAATTACAATGTATATGCAGAAACATGATCAAGAGGAAGAGTGTTGAGCTGCAAAGGAGGTTTGAAATGGAGCGTGATTGGTCACATGCTGCCTTTATTGATACAGTCAACTCAGTTTTCTCCTCAGTTACCTCTGTGAATGGATGGTAGGCAAGATACAGATTCCCTAGGTTGTATGAAGCTCCTGGGTCACAAGGAAGACAAAATGCTGTTTCCATTAAATATTTTTCTTCTATTTGGCATTTCTTGCTTTTGCTACCTTGCAGTCAGCTTCTCCTTAAATGCCTTTGATGCTTTCTCTCTACATAAACAAAACCCCTTTTGAAAAAAAGCCATACAATCAATTCATGTTCTTTTAGGTATTTTTAACCATTCTGCTGTTAATGCTTATAGACTTACACCATCTGTCAGTGTCTAGGCAAATATAAAACTGAGGCTTCTGCTACTGTACAAAGTGTTCTTTTTTAAATTATGTCATGCAGTCGCTTTTGTTATTTATTTCTACCACTTGCTCTTTGTAGCTTGAAGTGTACAGTTTGGTGTTGCAGGGGAGAAGGACAGTAATCAGATACAGTGGGTTTTACATATACCAGCTAAAGTTCCCATTACCAAATGCTACTGAGATACCTAAAACCAATAGTTCTGTTTTTGTTGAGAAAACTGACCACTTTCTGCATAGTAAAATATTCAAAGTGCATTCCTTTAACCATTAATTTCCATTATGTCTCAGTTTTTTTACACAGTGAAATATCTGGGATCTCCACAAATGGTAATCTTCATCTAATATTAAAGCTTTTGGATGGGAACGTTTTATATTGATATCAATAACTACACCTTATATACTTATAAAATATATATAAAATACACTTTTAGCTCAAGAACCAAATGTTTCTTTTTCTGGAATGAAATACCAAGAAGAGAAAGACATTAGCAGAAGATATTATTCATGAACAGCATGTGCTTTCCATATGTGCTTCAAAGGTGCTAGCAAAGATTTGTGGCATGCAGTGTTAGATCGTCAGCTGTTTCCAATGATTTTCACCTGTCATTCCTCAGAAAGCACTGGACATGTACCTTTTCAAAATGGAGGAGGCTCACCCTGTGGGCAAATAGACACCTGCTTTGGTCAAATTGTGCTTTCCCTTTGATCAAAGGTTATTTATCCTTACAATCATCCATCTTTTTGAAAGGAGATTCTGCTGGTAATCTGTGAAAATCCAGTAAAAGATAGTATTTCAATTTTGCAAAGTTATAAGGTGGCATTTTAAGAGCTCCTAGCTCAGAGTCAAATCAACATTTTATTGGCAATAAATCACTCAAGTATCTTGACCTATTTTTCTTTCATTTTACAAAATTGGTTCTGATTTTTTTTTGTATCACAAAGGCGTGAATTCTGAATATCTGTTTTGAAAGTGTACCTAAACCAGTTAAATCTATTTAAATTAATTTTCTAAAACATGTTCCTGCTCAGGAAAAACTGAGTTCATGAGTTCTAAATAGTGTGTTTAAACTAATACTCTTCTAAACTTTTTGTATCCGAGTTTGGTCATACCTTGAAAATGTTGGTTGTTAATAGCTGTATCAAAAGATTATTGTCAAAAGATGTCTCATAGCTATATTAATATTATATATTAGTATATATAAACTGAGGGGCATCATTGCCTGTTTGGGGGGGTGCTGTTGATTTTTTGTTTGTTTGTCTGTTTGTTACTGTTGTTGAAGTCTGCAGGCAGCTTTGTAGAAGTGGAGTCATTATGTTTACACAGTCATTGCCTGACTTCAGATGTCTGTATGAGACACTTAGATGAAAAATTGTTCCATGATCTTTGCTGTGGTAGAATCATCTCGCAGTTCCAGGAGAGGGCAAAGTTGTGGTGTTGAAATGCACCAGTTCCTTATGTAAGGAACTCGTCCAGATAGAGACTGCCCCCATGAAAGGATCTTTTACTACAATACAATTAGCCTGGATCTGGATGTGACTTTCCTGATGTTCATAACTACGCGAATAATTAATAGTCCTGTATGAATGTTTAAATGTTTATTGACTAGATGAGTGGGAAGGGAAAATAGATTGGTTTTTTTATTAGAAATATGAAAGTTTTATCTTACCAACAGAAACCTTTAACCACTCTATGTTTTTAATTTAGAAAAGGCATAAAGCTGATAATGCAGTGAACAAGAAACAAACTCAAGGTAGGAAATTTCTTCAACCTTTTTTCAGGGGGGGTTGAATTTTTGCACATCGTAGTAATACAGTTTGAACTGCTGACGCAACTGAGTGGGAAATTGCATGTGCAGATTACTTCAAAATGTGTAATGTTAACAATTGAAATAATAATTTGCAGTGATGTTAGCCCTACAAAATAGAATATGTTCTAGTTTAAGATTATGAGGTTCCTAAGACACTTGAGCATTTATTCATTTAGCAGAGGTGATGCTGTCTCTGTTAGAAGATCGTAATCGCCTCTACATTTAATGGGCCTACTTTATAATTAAAACTTTGCATTTCTGAGTACAAATACAATTTTTTTCAGCCAGCAATAAGCAGGAAGCATCAAAAAATAGAACTGTCTTTCTATGCTGCTTCAAAACTGTGGATAAAGACTAATGGAGTTCTTTTTGGTTGGATTTGTTGAAGGTTTTTTATTAAATCAATATTACTATTTGATTAGAAATGATGAGCTACTTAGCCAGTGTACCCTAACCAAAGCATTAGCATGTGTTTTTTTTAATAGATTTTGATAAAGAAAAGTGATATAAAGCTGGGATTAATATAGCTCAGAAAGTGAGGAAGATATTAGTATATCCTAAACATTCTTGTCAGGTAGGATGTCAAAATTTAGGTTCCTGCTTTGCTGCTCTTCAGCTTTTCATGTTATTTGTTCTGAGGTAGACCTCTCTGGATGGAAATAGTCCTGTTTTTATAAACAGGAGGAGGAATGAGTGTCGTGTGAATTTGTTTGCAGAAAATGTGAAAAATACCCCAAAGAGAAAAATCTTACATGGAATCCTTTTAAATACATAATAAAAATAACCATATATTTTTTAGGGACAAATGTAGTCATCAGTTAAACAACAATTGTGTAACACTGCTAAATACTGGAAACACACATTTTAAACCCTACTGAAATTGTATGTAAACCTTTACTGTAAAGTTTATGGGGGCTGTGAAGGCAAGATAGCTTAGCAAACTATTGAGCATGTAGAAACTACTGAGCTCAATAGCTGGTATGGAGAGATTAGGATGGGGAGACAAAACTATTGACTGAAATCATAGAAATAGAAATTTCCAGAGGACAGGCCTGGAGAAACAGATAACCTCTTAGCAATACCTAAAAACCAAAGGAAACTCAATATCCACATCCAAAATTCGTTCATCAACCATTCATAGCTTTTGAGATTACAGTTTTTGTGGCAGTGATATGTTAAAATGCCTTTTCAACTTTTCCTTTTGTCTAGCATGTAGAAAGTTTTAATAAAAGGCTTCTTTTACTCTCATTTCTGACTCGTCTTCTTGGTTACCTCTCATCAGGGTCTTCGGTAACTGTTCCTATGATTCCTCAATGTTCCATGAATGCAGAAGAGATAAAGTTAAATGTGTGATGGGGATAAATAAAATATTGCTAGCACTGAGAAACAAATTTCTTAAGCTAATGCAGGATTCACATATGTGCAGCATTGATCCTAGCATCCTGACAAAGCAATTTTTAAATGTATTGTCAAATACAATCTATTGTCAAAGCAATAATTAAAAAGTTAATCAGTATGGTACTCTTACTTTGTTTTCATGTATTCAGCAGTTCTGTGACCCTGAAAAGCAGTGGTGTGCATAGTACGTTGTATATGTAGCTCCACCTTTGGTTGCCTTTTAAACACACAAAGTTGTTGGTGAGATGACATGTGCATATGTAGATTCTGTATATGGGTCCGTGTTAAACTTACTGTTAATGACAATCTGTCTCAGCCTTACTAATTAACTTAGTAAGTTTAGAAAGTAATTAACTTTCTAAAAGTTTACTATAAAAACCTTTTGCAAAGGATTTGGATGTATTAGGCTGCTTTGGGGATGATTTTTGTTGCCTCAGGCTGCATACATGCATGATATAGCAGGACACCATCAGACATACAGGATGAAATCTGCATTTCTGTAGTGTGGTGAGGTAGCCTTCTGTAGGGCAGATGGAAAATGCTTCTGAAAATTAGTTGTTAGAGACAGGTGAAGTGGCAGATACAAATGTGAAAGTCAAGCTGCAGAAGGCTTTATGATGCAAGTTCTCTAACCATTATATGAAAGGTACATAGCAACACCACTTCTTTTTTTGTTCTCATAAGAAATGGATTTAACTGAATGTTAGTGTGTGTTAATTGTCCTTAAAAGCTTACCAGATCAAGCTAGGGTTAGAGTACTCTTGAGATTTCAAGTGGCTCAGCATGTTTTCAGGAGTCTGATTCATCTGTTTATAAGCTGATTTTAACCATTTAAACCAGCCAGAAACAAATCCAGAAAGAAAAAAATGATAGCGTCCTTCCATGGAGTGGATTAAACTGGCTCATCAAAGGGTCCCACAAACCTTGGAGGCAGCACACATAAAGCAGTGAGGGCACACACCTTGGCATGGGATGATGGCAGGACAGAACCTTCACCCTGCAGCCAGAAGCCTCTTTTATGAAACCCCGGGCTAGGTCTGGTGATATACTTGTATTTCAGACCTGCAGAACTCCAGTGGCACTTATTATACTGTAACTATTTGTGAAACTTAGTTGTCTGGATTACTGCAAGGTATATTTGTAGTTCTGCTCAGTTCTTTCGCCTGGTTGGTGCCATAGCCCCACGAATCCGTATTGCTGTATTATAGGCTGTGTTGCTAACACAAGGGGATGGAAATAGGTAGTTGGCAGCACAATTATCAAATGCATTGGGTTCCTTAGGACACGATTGCAACCAGTCAGCACACTGAATCTGTAGTTTTACCAGTGGAGGGAAAC
Organism: Poecile atricapillus; assembly: GCF_030490865.1. Taxonomy (NCBI): domain Eukaryota; kingdom Metazoa; phylum Chordata; class Aves; order Passeriformes; family Paridae; genus Poecile; species Poecile atricapillus. The sequence goes on from NC_081252.1 coordinate 52,534,935, forward strand.
AGTTTGTCAAAATAGATTTTATATAATGATCGGCTGGTTGGTGAGGCAGTCATTAAAATACCTTGTTTACTGTCAGAAAGTGAGACTGCCCCATCTACCATTGCCCTGAGCATATCCACACTAATAAATCTGGGGAAAGGAAGGGGAAGATTGACTAAGCAGAAGGAATTACTAAGCAGGTTAAGTTATGATGGCAGATATCATTGAGACACACAAGAAGAGGAGTCAGTGTGGACAGAACCTCCAGGAAGACTTTAATGTAAAGGCCATATGTAGTCCGAGATTTTTGATCCACTTATTTGAAGTCAGCACTCTCTTGTGTAAGAACTTGGTCCGGATTGGGAACTTAAGCTTCCTGACGATTTGAAAGCTGGAAAACCCAATGAAAGGGAACAGTCTCTTAAAGTTATCTGATTGTTGATACAGATAATATGTTTCTTTTTTTTGCACATCCATCTTCAGTAACTGGGGCTAAAAAACGTTACCTTTATTATTCTCTGAAAATACAATCTTGGCAATTAACTGGCAACAAGGCATGTTTTTTGTATCATAATGGTAACACTTAAAACTAGAATAGTAGAATGTGGCTACAACATTCATTGTGACTACCAGGGAGAAATTATACTAAAAACTACTCTAAATAGCATGGGGTATTTTCAGTATATTTGTGGAGGAGGTGACTGTAGTGATCCTAAAGTTCTCTGATACAACAATAACAACAGAACAGATAAACTGTAGTCAGTCTCCTGGCAGTTTTAATGAATATTGAATATATTCCTCTTCCCCGCCCCCCCCCCAATAATTTCTAAACTTTTTAACTTTGGAAGTTTTTATTACTGATTTATTTTGGAAAACACATCATAAAAATCTATATCAGATTTATTTCATTCTCAAGGCCTGTAAAATGTTCTAATTGACTTTGTAATAAGATTCAATGGTACAAAAACTGTTAAAAGAATATGTACTATATATTTGAAATTCTTGATTTGAATTGATAGAAACAAGGCATGCTCTAAAATATTAGGTAAATGAGATTTGTTTGTATGGCTTTTCATAAGGACTCTAGCACATACTTGTAAACTGCAGTTAGATTGTACAACTGGAAAAATCTTTATTTTTTTTCCTTTTTTTTTTAGTACTACGAAATGGTGCATGGGAGATTGTCCACTGGGAAAAGGTGTGTGTCTTCATTGGTCACTTTTAGAGCATAATGCATATTTAATATTTGTTTTATTTCTGCATGTAATTGTTAATGATAAAAAATAACTGGTATTATGGGAAATGTATAATCTCTTTTATTGTTTTTTCTTTGTTGATATTTGTCTTCCAAAATGTACTTTGAAGTCAAGTCAGTTTTGATAGCATGAGTCAAGACTGGTAAACTTCAGTGGGTTTAAACTGAATAATATGATGTCTGTGGCAAAATTACTTGCTTCCTTAGTATGATGTGGTTTGCCAAGGCAGAAACTTCTTTATGGAAACTAGTTACTTTGGTATTTGTTGAACTTCATCAGCTTAAATCATGAGAACTTTAAAGACTTTCATACAGTGGTTATGAAGGGACTCTTAAAGGTACCTTTCAAGAGCTAAATGTTTCGCTACCATCTAGTCACTTAGCTTTAGTGGTTTCCATACCTGAAAACTTGAAGAAAATTTGACCCACTGTAGTTTGGAAGTAAGGTTCAGATGAAATTGGCATGTACCTTTGAAGAAGCAAGTGTATGGTGAGATGCAACAAAACTGTCGTTTTAGGTGAGATTAATTTCTTCTTTAACTCAACTTCAGTCTTTCAGTATAGAATTTTACAAAACCATCAAAATTAAAGAACTGCATAGAGAAGACTATTAAAGATTAGGCTTATTTGGCTAATTAAGTTTATTAAAGATTAGATTTCCAAAGAATTCTAATAACTTTTGACAGAACTCCAGTTGTACAATCTAATTTCTCTAAGTGTGTGAGTTTCTAACACTCTTGCTAGCAAATTCGGCAGGTAAATATTTAATGTACTTAAAATAAGGGTATAGTACATTTTGTTTGAGACCATTAACCAATTCCCAGTTTTCTTTCAGGTAGATGTTGGAGATATAGTTATAATAAAAGGCAAAGAGTATATACCTGCTGACACTGTACTGCTCTCATCAAGGTAGAGATGCCCACTGATGCTTATAGTGTAGAGGCTGGTTTCTCTACCCTGCATTTATTTATTTATTTATTTGTGATTGCTCCAAGGAAATAAAGAATAAACAAAAGTGCTTCTGCTCTGAAGTGGTCTTGTGTTCATTTAGTCATTTATCATTAAAGGTAATGGGATTTTTTTAAACTGTGACAACTACAGTTTTGAAATTACACTGGCATTCAATTTACCTCTAAGAAAAATGTAGTATGTTAATTTTGTTGTTGGGTATAATACAAAAAAAGGCTGGTCCTCTGTCTAAAAATTTGACCTCAACTGCCATATTTAACCATGTTGGCTTTTGGATATGTACCCAACAAATTTCATCCCATAAGTAAATCAAAATGGATATTTTACAGGGAACAGAAATGGTTTTTAAATTATATAGTCACCAGTTTGATAATTGAATCAGGGAAAAAAGTGAACATGAGATGTGAATCATCAAATTAGCACTATCTGAACACTCACTTTATTATCTAATATATATGTTATGAATAATTTCATCAGTTAAAAGCAAGAATTAATTTTTAGCATGTCATGCTGTGACCCTTTTTACATGGACAATCAGAGGTTGTTTATCATCATTTCCTTGGACAGTTTTATTTAAGAAATCCACATCTTAAGTGGGAGATGCACATTTTTCAACATCTATTTGATCAGGTCAACAGATAACATATTCTAAGAATCCTTTTTTAATGAATATTATCTGAATGTGACTGTATTGTAATTTTTTTTTTTTCTGGCACAAGCAGAAGTGTAATGTATATGACTATGATTTAAGTATTAACCCTCTATGACCCCACTGAAGTTAATTAATCTACTCATGCCTATAATTAATAAAGTTAGGATCCTATGTGTTTCTGTTGACAGACTGTGATATAGACTAGTACATTGCTTCTCTGTCTTCCATTATATCTCAAAATTAAGCATAGCTGTTTCTAGAACACTTATCATAAATTATTATCAAGTGTAAAGTAGTTCCCAGAAAATACTGTGTCAACCCACAGTCTGTCTTCAGTGCTAATATTAGTCATAACTTGGCTTGTGTTGAGTGTCCTCTGTAAACCTTTTCCTTCTGTACTTTGAGAAGCATTTATAAATTCTCCACCAAGATCCTTGCAGGCAATACATCGTGCAGCAAGGACACTTTTTCTATTGCCCTGATAATAGCTTCTCTCATGCTAACCATAGTGTCTTGCAGGTGGAAGAGATTACATCCTCTCAGAGTAGCTTCTTCATAAGCTTCCTCAGTAGTCCCCTAAATTTGAGTCTATTCCTAGGTGTCTTCACAGTTTTGCCCTTTCAAATTTGGAGGACACTTGCATCACAGTTGTGGTTTACACACAGGAAAATACCAACTGCCTGAAAAGCATACTTTGCAATCTTTGTACCCCTGAAGGAAACTTGTATCACGAGTTGACAATGAAAATAATAGTTAGCTGCTACTGGACTTGGTCAGGACTGTTTCCACTTTGTTTAACCTCTCTTTAGTGCCCTTATCAGAATACACTGTGTGACCAACTGTGACCATTACTCACATTGAATTTTCCTGTCAGCTTTTCTTCTAGGATCCAGTTTGCAATGGGGACACTTTGAATCACAATTGCTTTTCTAGGCCCAGTTCAGGCATTTCTTCCAGCTAAAACTTCTTCCCTAGTTATATCACTAGGATCCTGTTCCAGCCCTGCTTCCAGGAGAGACCACTGTACTACTACATGACCTCTAATTCTGCCTGCATACTGGCATATGCTCTCCTCCATTTCTCATCTCCATGTGGCCATGTTTCTTCAGGAAGACTCTCATCAATTTTGCTTTCAGATCTTTAATAATGCCTAGTTACATTTTAGGTTCCAAAAGCAATGTGAATCCGTGGGCCAAACTAATAATACTGGGTTCTTTTTACCAGCAATAGCAGTTTCTGGAGAACAAAAGGATCTTAATTATTTTAGGAAACTATAATCTCTTACAGTGAAGGACACAAACCTCTGAGATCTAATTCTGTATGGTTCTTGATAGTTCAGTGAATGCTGAAATTTACAAAACTGGAAAAAAATACTAAGTAATTTTCAGCTTTCTACATAGAAAAGGTACTTGTTACCGGACTCTTCAGAGAAGTTGGTGGAGAATTAATTGTTGCAGCTTTTGTTCTTTCAATTGATGTATGGAGTGGCTAGAAACTTGGTCAGTTGAGAAATAAGTGTAACACTGTTTTATGTTTACATACAATGTCAGTATGTTCAGCAGCTTAAAGTTTGTGCCTAACAGTAAAATAAACCACTTGAGTAAAAATGAAACTGTTCTACCTCTTTTCTTTCTGACCTGATTAAAATAGATTTTGAAAAAACTGTCATCAGACATTTTAATTAACATGTATTGTTTGAATAATAATTTCAAACTCTGTCTTTTTGTCTTTGTTCATTTGTTTTGTTTGTTTTTGGTTTTTTTTTCCCCTGTCACTTATTTTTCTGTTCTAATCATTTTAAACTGGGATGTGTAGGTGGCAGTAGGGGAAGTAGTGAAAGTGACCAATGGGGAACATCTCCCAGCTGATCTCATCAGTCTGTCATCAAGGTTAGAATAAAGTAGTTGCACAGGATATGTGTATGTGGGTCCTCATAAACCAAATACGAATAACACTGCCATGTTGATAATCTTTGCTTTGCAATTCACCTTTCTCCAACAAAACCTACATATTTATAAAATTAGAAAGGGTTCTTTTATCAACTACAAATCATTAAAGTGAAAATACACAACACTTCAAGAAGTTAAAATTGTTCCCTCCTTTTGGTTTTTACACTACCATCATGAAATTTTATCAAACAAGTTGTCATTGAATAAACACAGTTAAACACAAGGTTACATATGCGTTTAAGAGGAATATACATGTTTCTACCAATTCGCTATTTTCAGCAAAGAGTATAGTTTAACATTGGTGGGACTGGTAGAGGACCCTCTGCACAAACTTGGATGTTGCACAATCTCTGCTGCATGTGGTGGCAAAAGCAGCATTGTTCTTGTGTATTGTGACAAAATGCATGTTTCTTAGACATGTCAGCTTTATGCTATTGTCTGCACTCTTACCACACTTTGTTTTTTTCCCTAACAAATCAATGGGCCTGCCTTGATCTAACTGTAACTTACTTTGGAGGTCACTGTCATCTGCTACAGTTACTGCAATTAAGCATGTGTCTCACTTGAAATGTCTTTGCTGCCTTAGTTTGTTTTAAAAGTGCTTTACAAAAGTATTGTTTGGTTTTTATTGTTAACTAATTAAAATGTTAGAATTGTGAAAACGTCTTACACAGGTGGTTCCATCTAAACGGGCTAAATAGAAGTTATTTATACTTTTAGAGAAGTTTGCCAAGAATGAAACAGTAGGCTGAATGTACCTTTTGATAATTTTTCACATTTTAATGCTTGTACTTTACAAAATTGTATTAAAATAACCTACTTAATATTATCCTGCAAACAGTCTGAAATTAAGTCGCCTTAGCCACTGTTACATTAATAAAGGAAATTTTAAAAATAATTGATGCTCGAATTTCATGGTAAAAGGAAGGAAAGCACTAGAAGCATTAAAATGGTGTAAAGAGTAAACCTTTATTCTTTTAAGTGTTAAAGGGTCTTTATGACTTATTTTATCCTTTTCAGAATCAAAAGTTCTTTCTGTCTTAGATTTAAATAGTAGGTGTTCTGTCCTCATGCCCAGAAAATGGGAGCTGACTGGAGTAATTTAGAAATTTCTTGGTGTCTGTCAAATAGATGATGCATTCAAGTAGTAATATTCTGCATGAACTTAGAACTTTTAATTTATAAAAAAGCTTTTGAAATGGCAGAAGAAGGATATATTTCAAAAACCGTATTATGTTATCCGTAATTTAGACTCCTTTTGTAAGAAAACGTTTTGCAGGGAAACTTTTGTATCTTAAACTCCTGCTGCCTGCTCTTGTAAGCACAACAAATGCACTACGCTGTGCCGGTATCATAATCTCCTGTGTAAAGATAGAACACTTTAGCCGTGTAGAGTGCTTTTATCAATGTTTTGTTTAAGAAAATAGGCTTTGGCAAACTTCTCTGAAAATGTTAGTTTTTATAACTGTTTATTTTTATTACTATTAGTTTTTATAGATTTTGCTGTAAATTATTCTGGTTTTTGAAGATTTCATATGACAAACCTGTTTGCATAAATAAGTATTACAAGATTACAAGAAGTTTATGGATTTTGCCATTATAATTTTGAATTCAGGAGTTTTTTTCTCTTAATAGTGAACCACAGGCCATGTGCTACATCGAAACATCTAACTTAGATGGTGAGACAAACTTAAAAATTCGACAGGTAGGAATTTCATTTTTGAGAATATTGCTAATATTATTTTTATCTGTTAATACTTATAAAAACATTTTATTACACTAATGGATGTTTTAGAAGACTCTGAAACTTCAGTGGTTTGAATAAAAAGCTGTGGATTATTGGCATCATAAAAGTGAAGGAATGAATGGTTACTCCTAAGTCATTCTTTGTGCTTTGTTTTAGGGTTTTTCTTTGGGAAAATAGGTAGAAGCATAAGTAGTTTGGGTGCTGGCTTTGTTTTTAGAGAGCAGATGATGAGGCAGAAGCTCTGCAGGAAGCAGCTGATGGGGCCAGTATTGTCCTTCAGGGACATGTAGTAAATAGCAAATTTTGACTGAGTGTGCTGTCACTATACAGGGACATTCTTTGTGATGGGTTATGACCCTGTCTTGGTAGTGGTATTTTCAGATGCCAAGGTGACTTTTTCATTGTAGCACCCCGTTGCAACAGTAAAGCATAGCTGGTCCATTTTGCTGCCATAGGGATGATTGTTTTCTGGTCTTGCTATTAGATTTATCATACGTAGATTTGTTATTGGGTAGTGTTTTTTAATGTCATGATAAATTAATTTTGTTTACAGGGCTTGCCACTAACGTCAGACATCAGGGACACAGACAGCTTGATGCAACTCTCCGGCAGAATTGAGTGTGAGAGCCCAAATCGACATCTCTATGACTTTGTTGGAAACATCAGACTGGAAGGGCACGGGTATGTGAATACAAGGAAGAAGATATTGGGAGATTCAGTCTAACAGTAGACAGCTAATGTATTCTTAAACTACTGAAGTAAAAATATGAATAGTAATTTTTTTTAATGTATTCTCTGCTAGACTATTCTTTTGAAAAACTAGAAGCATAAGACCTTACTTCTAATGTCTACAACTTGAGTTGTTTTACTAGTTGTCCTTCAGAAAGTGTTAGGTATTAATAATAGAAGAAACTGCAAATCAAATTCTGACAGGTCTGAAATATGTACCTAGTAACTCACTTATTAAGCATGTCATCTGTTACAGAAGCTGAATAGAAATAATTTCTTGCCTTTTGTTTTTTTAAATTGTTCTTTTCTTCCATTTGTCTAAGTGTGGGATGAAACAGACTCCATTGCTGTATATCTCAAATTCTTCTAATTTGGTAGCTGAAAAACGTTTAATGCCTTAGTTTATTGAAAGTATGTTCTTTAAAAATAGAAAATGTTCACTTACAATACACATACTTGTACAACTGCTTAAAAAATCTTAAAATACTGAAAAGCCTACCAAATACCGATATTCAGAGTCCTCTGTGGATTCACAGAAGATTTATTGCTAGACCTAGAATTTCTGAATCCTTCATTCCCAAAGATTTACAGTATTTCTTATTTATTTGGTAGGTATTTATTTCTCCATATCCAGTATTATTCATGTTTGTGGTTTTAGACTGATATATATAGTACTAACTAATTACTAAATATCTTTTATTTTTCCCCTTAATATTCCATTTTTTGTTTACTGATTTCTTGCAGATGCATTCTGGGATTTTTCAGTCGCAAGAGTGTGGATCTATTATAATTCCACTGTTCTTGTCATTAAGAAGACAAAAACATTTACCTGTAATTCTTCTCTGAAGGTAATAGTTATAGCAGATCCACACATTCATTCTTCCTCCCTGGCTAGAAGGAAAAACATACTTTCCTTTTTAATCTAATAATTTAATTTTAAAAATATGATTAAAAAATAAATATTGAATATGCTGATGGCTATTATGCCTCAAGAATGTGTAGGAGGATGCCATCTGCTGGTCAAGAAATTTTTCATTTGAGAAATTCTGTTTTGGAATATTTTGCCTATAGTTTCTGTATAGTAGGATAGTTTCAAAAGTGTGGCTCTAATATAATATTTACCTTCAGTGTAAAAGAATTGCAGGTAAGTAACTCTTTTTGAATCTTGGCCTTACTTCAACCTGAAAAATTATGAGTTATGTTCTTTTTCTGCCCGTAATAGAGGGAGTGCAAATTCATCTAATTCATATTTATTTGTCCAGGTTTTTAGACCTTCCGACCACATTATCTAGGTCCAGCAGCTGTGGTTTACACTTTATCCATTACCATATTAACACACTTGCAAAAGCAATAGAGGAAACTGAAAGTGTTTCTCTGTCTTCTTTCACTTAATTGGAGTTCCATAAATGTTGTATCTTGTTGACCTTCTCAGTCTTTTCTTTTTCCCTTCATGGGAGAGGAATTTTGCCTTTTGGCTAAATCTGTGAACTAAAAGAGGCAAAAGCTTTGCTATCCTCAGCCTTTGATTGAGCTAACTCTAATCACCCAAGTGTGCAGCTCTTTATTGTGCTTATGAGTATACAGCAGATTTGTTTTAGTCCATGAAGACAAATAGCTAGAGAAAGGAGAAAAGTTCTTTAGCCTGGTGTATATGAACCTGTGACTTGACAGTAGCTTGGTGAATGGTAGGGGATTCTGCAAAACAAGGTCAGATTCTGGTTATCCAGGCTTAAATAATATGTTTACCTGAAGACATTCCTAAAATTTTGGATAAGAGTGCAGTATACTTGTTAACAAAAATATTTTGTTGTGTCAGTTTTCACATGTGTCTCAGAAATTACTAGCTCTTAATACACCTTCTGCCAGGAGAGTATTCTAAAAGCATTTTTCCCCACTGAGAACATCCCTTACCAAATGCAACCCAAGCATGATGGTGACAGTCAGTAGTTATGTAAAATGCAAGAGAAATGAGATGTGTTGGATCAGTTTTAAGAAGGCTGAAACTGGGAAATGAGACACTTGAGATCTCAGTCAAGTCATTGCACCATCACTTAATTAGAGCGGAGTGTGATCACAATATTGAGTATTTGTCACATGACACCTGGCAGATCTGGGCTTTCCATACCCTGACAATAGTCTTTGTGCTACCCATGATGTAACTAAATATCATGGCTTTTTCAGATGCTTTATATTTTATATATCAGAGATACAACTACTGTTCTTAGTCAGTTAATTTGTGATCTTAATAATTACTGTTTTCAAACAAGTAGAGGGAGTAGTTTTAGGTAAAAATTCCAAACACTAGAGCACTTTTAACCAGTGTGAACTGCCAGCTCGTATTTACAGAAAGAAAAGTACCAAAACAGATCATGTTTGTCCATGGAGAAGAGTAATAATTCTCTCAAAATTTTGATTTTTAAGAAAAACTTGACCTACATTACATGTGTTAAGACAGCTGTCTGAATTTAAGACAATTAAATGTTTCCCATGTCTTTGAAGGGTATGTTGCTCCTTTACTACACACAGTTTTAAAAGAGTAACAGAACAAAATATACCTGGTTTTGCAGTTTAAAGTAGGCACATGAAATATTATTGTGAATATTAAATAACTGTGTTCATAAAAGATGGTTATTTCGCTAGAAGAGTGGACTAGGTTGAGAGTTAAAAAATTACTTCATTTGAAAATTGCTTTGAAAATCAATTTTGTAAGAGATCATTTAGGAAATAATTGATAATTGGTAATCATAAATCACAGGAGAATTAGATATTTTTTCTTTCAGTATTTGGTTAGTAGTACCATATTGAAATTAGTTCATAATAAAAATTAAGTGGTAAGTAATATTTTTGAAAACTTAGATTTTTGACCTGTTTTTTTATCTGTTAAGTTTTCTCTGTCCAAACTCCCAAAAAGTTAAATGTGAGAATTAGGTTCCTTACCTATTAACAATAATCATGTAAATCTTGAGAAATTAGTTTTAACAACTGCTGATTATGTTTATTCATGGACATTGACTGTTTAGTACTAAAATGTAAAACTTCTTAATTCTAGTACTGTTCCACTGGGATCTGATCAGATTCTTCTACGAGGAGCTCAGTTGAGAAATACTCAGTGGGTTCATGGGATAGTTGTCTATACTGGACATGACACAAAACTCATGCAGGTTTGTCACTTGGATTTTGTCTGACCTGTCTGTTTTATTACCTGAATTTACCATCCTGTGGTACAGAAACACAACTTGATTCAATATAGTACTAACATGTCAGTAGTAGAGCATCTTTTATATGAATTAAAAGCAAGAAAAATAAAGCAATTTCTTTCTATTTTAGTCGCTTAGTCCCCAAAGGAGTTTTTCCAGTAATAAACATATTCATTGATTCTTGTAACTTGTGCTATGAAAACTCTTTATTAGGAAGTTCTGTTATCAGTTTGTCTTTTTTTTTTATTTTTCACTGCCCCTAAAACTGTCCTCTTGTGGGGCTTTCTTTCAAGGACAAATGTAATCATTCTTGTCAGAAAACAAAATGAGGAGGGAAGAGACTGAAATTACTTTGCCTAATGTGTTTTGAAATATCAGAATTGAGATGCACCTGTTGAGAAAAAGGAGTTTCAGATCGGTCATTCATGCTTTATTTATTGCTTTTCTAATTTGATAAATAGTTACTTGAAAAAGTGTGTCTGTACTAGAAGCTGTTTTCTATTGCACTTACAAGGTGTATGCACATTCATTTTTAAGAATTAGAAATTCTCTTAACTATTAGTGTTACCAGTGTTCTGTGTGATTGTTTAAACTTCTTGTGACGCAATTTTAAAGCTCCAATTCATAGATTTATAAGCTGCTGGTTTTTGTTTTTTTTAAGTAAAAGAGTTAGGGCATTTATGATGATGATGTATATGGAAGAATATTTAGAAAAGGATACAGTGACATGCAGTTTGAAAAGATGAGGTAATCTTGTTACCTCATCTAATATTTAATAGCCACTGTTGTTTTTTGTCTTTTGCAGAATTCAACAAGTCCACCTCTTAAAATGTCTAATGTGGAACGAATTACGAATATTCAGATTTTGATTTTGTTCTGCATCCTTATTGCCATGTCTTTGATCTGCTCCATTGGTTCAGCTATATGGAACCGAAGGCATACTGGAAGAGACTGGTATCTTGATCTAAATTGTAAGATCTAAAACACTATATTAATATTTTAGTACTCACTTGCCTTTCATATTTGGAAAGGAGGATGATTACCTTCCCTTGCAGGGTGTATTTTTTTGTCAATCTCTCTTCTTTGTTGACTGAAGTCACTGGGCTAGGTATATCACAGCAAGTATAAAATTTGCCTCACTGTGCCATCTGACCTCTTGCTAATTCAGGAAGGGCAAGATGATCTGTTTGTCTCTACTTCTTTCAGGTATTCCCTGTCTGCAGCTCAGCAAGGTCTGCATTCCACTGGCATAAACAGTCAGCTTCCTAGACATCAGAATGAAGCCTCTTTGAGCTGTTACCAGTAGATTACACTTAAAGCTGCAGTGACATTTTTGAATTTTTAAACTTGTTTGTCTTAGGAAGTGATGCTGTGGCTTTATAATTTTTATTGTATAGGGCTTTAACTAAGTAATATCAGAACTTAATAGACTTCTCCTAAAGAAGGTAAAAGAGGCAGGAGAGGTCTCATCTAGCATATTACACTGGGCAGTTGCATGTAAGGTGTATGCAGGGCAGTGTGATGTTACACAGGCCTTCACAGCAGCATGTAACATCCTGACAGTCTGACCCTCTGTGTGGAAACAAGATTTAAAAGAAGTTTTCATGAATATACTTTGCAGTCAATTATTCATGTTTTCAGAATTTCTTAGGGGCTTTTTTACTTAGGCAGAACCAGAACCTAAGCAAGGCTCCTGAGTACAAGACTTCTGAATGTAGTTAGCAAAGAGGAGTTTTTTGGGGTTTTGGTAAGTTCTAAAAGAAAAATCTTGAAGTTCTGATTTGAAGACACTCCTGAAGTTTCTGTGTCTGCATTTATGATGAATTTTGCTTCCCTTCTTTTTGATGCTGAGAAAGAAACATATTTTTTTTATTAAGAAACTTAACTTTCATGTTTTCCTAGTGAGGTAAGAAAAAGTGAAGCAGTTCATAGAATATTGACAATTTTCACTAATATCAAAGAAGGACATCAGATGTGCTTCATCTGTGCATTTTCTTTTTTTTTCATTTCTGGGAAATATAAAAGTTTTAGGAATGTGGTGGCTATTATATAGTTACCACAGTAGTTAAGCAGTTCATAAATTGTTGTTATTCCTGAAAAATTGATATTTTGGTTTGTGTGTTCTCAACCAATTATCCATGTCAGTTTGTTTTCTGATATATGTCCCATGATTAAATGAAATTGTTTTGGGTTTTATAAGGCATGTCCTTTGGCTGTATTCAGCATATGGTTGTTCTGATACAAGATGCTTTTAATATGTAAGAAGCATTTTATTCCCCTTTTCCCTTAGTTATTTAATTTTTTAGCTCCCTGGTCTTTTAGACAAGTACTTCATTTGATGCTGGAATTGATGAAAGTCTCCAAAACTTTCTTTCCTGGATCTTAGAGTGTTACCAATCCACATTGGACAGACAGTGGAAACATATCTGAGGCTGTTTTTAGACATCTAGGCAGGCTCTATCTTTTACCCTTTTGCTGTACTGCACAGCAGACTTCCCCATTCTCATCTTCTCTGAGGTGCTACTGCTAGAGTTATCTTTAAAAGAAAAACTTAAAACTTTAAAGGAAAAAGTAGTATAAAACTTCCTGTTTTACATATTAATATTCAAATTTCCAGTTGTTTAGAACTTTCATTAAACCCTCTGATTTCATATCTTCCTTTCATGGGGTGTGAGGTTACCGCTTTCATACCATTTTGCTCTGTTGAGGGAGAGTATATTGTGTGAAGTGGCTGGAGAAAAAAAATTCATTCCACTATATATTTCCCCTTTCAAAATATAAAACTGTAATATTTTGAGTTGAGAACCTGGTTGCTTATATATTCCAGATTTTGATCTTAAAATGTAGCAAAAGAGGGAATGGCTGGTAAATTTGCTCTTCAGAAATTAGAGATGATTACAAAGATCGCTGAATTTGAACTCCGCTATTATAATAGAGATCCTTAACTCTGAGGAAGATCTTATCTATAGACAAGTGTTACTGTAATTAATTCCAAAGATTATTCTTAGAACATTTTAAAAATCAGCTGTTAATTCAATATTTTGAATACACTACATATATATATTTCTAACTACAGTGTCAAATATTTATTTGATTACTTTGTTTTTTGGCAGATGGTGGAGCAAGCAACTTTGGATTGAATTTCTTGACTTTTATCATTCTCTTCAATAATCTTATTCCGATCAGCTTGTTGGTTACACTTGAAGTCGTTAAATTTATCCAGGCATATTTCATAAATTGGGTAAATATTATTTTTATAATATGCATTGATTTCTAAAATCAAGTGTTTCACAAGTAAGTGAAATGATGGATTACTTGTCTATGTATACATTTTTTTCAGACTTTTTCTAAGTGCTGTTTATTTATTATTAGTGGAATCTGAGGAGGTAATAATAAATTATTTCATTTAGTGCTCTTACAGCTGCATCAGATTGACTTTTGGAGCATGTTTGTTGTGATCCACTAATTATAGAGGAGCAAAGTGAGCCTTCTGTGGATTGCTACTTCAGGTTTGAATATTCCCCAAAACATGATTAAAAGCAAATAAGTTTAAGTGTTGATTCCCAAGAAGTGATATATTTAGTTTAACAGTAAATGAAAGAGACAGAAGGAATTAGAAAAAGGAGGTGAGGGGACAGGAAGAGTGAGAGAGACAGATTAAGTAGAGATATATCACCCCACCCCTCTGTGGGTGCCAACAATGTGTTGTTGGTCCTCTCCATCTGCTCTTCTTGGTGGTGAGGGTCCCTCTCCAAAAGGCATAGAATTCAAAGGATTAATATTTAATTAACCAGCCTGGTTCAGTCCACATGGAAACATCTAGGGCAAGTTTGACATTGTCTCTGGCAAGACTCTGGGTCAGTTGCATCATTTTGCATCATGTGCAGTGCTCTGAGGCAAGGCCTCAAGAATGAGTCTGATGAGCACCTTGGGCCTCTTTGATGATTGTGACACCCCCTCAGCTGCCCCTCACATGAATGTCCTGTGGATTTGGCTTTCCTGGGCTTTCCTGAGCCAGTCTGTGTGACAGAGGGTGGGTGTTCACTACCTTTGACCAGAGGTTGCTCCACACACCCAAGGCCCTCCTCTTCCTCCTCCACCCTTGGTGGGGGGGGCAGTCTATGCAAACCTGGCAGCACAGATTGAGAGCTATGGCCTCCCCCAGCCCAAAGCTGGTGGGGGATGATTTTTGGGACAGTTTCTGGGCTCGGCCCTGCTGTGGATGCTCTCCCAGCCTTATCTGTTTCTTCCCAGACCTGAGATGATTGAACAAAAGTGTCACTTTATCTTACCTCAAGTTCTCTTAGGCAGCTTAACTCATAGTGCAAGGTTTCATTCAGGCGGCCCATTCAAGGTGGGCTTTGGTGGTGCAGCTTTTCACATCAATGTTTAAACCATGAACTATAACACTTCAGTCTCTGTTTTTCTGCTTTTACTTTCTTGTTATTGTTATTCAGGTATCAGTTTCATTCAGAATGATCAGAAGAATGTATTTTGCAGTGCTGGGGAGTTTTGTTCAGTTTCTTATTTTCTTTGCAGACTTCGGCATTTTGCTTTGGTATTTTGCTTATTATTTTGTTTCCCAAGCACCACCCTAGTTCAATGGAGGGGAGTTTATTGTACAAAAGCAGTGTCTGCTAGTATTATCACTTGTGAAATATATAAAGATCATTTTGGCATCCTTTAGGGTTTTTTTTCGTAATGAATTAGTGGGGAAAGATAAGGGTTTAGTCTGTTTGAGGTGGGAGTGAGATATTTTCCTTAAAGCCACATAAACATGTCTTCCATTTTTCTGAATGTAAATTTATCGTAGCATTCTGAACACTTTATTCTGATTCCTTGATCAAATGAAATAGATTTGTATGTGTGTGATATGTCATGGAGATATAGATAAGAATGCAAGTGAAATAGGAGGTGAAGCAAATGCTTTATTTTAAAAGTTAAATACTTTTTTAAGCAGTCAGCTGGTTTTGATTTCTTTATTATTTAAGCAGGCTGTAAAAGAAACTGTTAACAAACTGGAGAATGCAATGAAATTCTTCCTTAACTGTCTGTATTTTTAAATAAATATTCAACAAATACCCATCTCAAATGTGTAGATTGCCACTGTTTATAAAAGAAACCAGAAAGGCAGTTTTAACTTCTCTTCCTGACCCAGTTTCTCCTTATGAGGTATTAGTTGACTTTAATTTATTTTAATCTGGGACTCTGGACATTTATCTTAAGTAATATTTCTCCCTGTGTGTAGATTACATTTGCATGGAGAAGTTGGTCGTCTGCAATCTGTTGCATTACATTACCATGTTTGACAACGTTTTAATCTTTTACTGTATTTAAAAACAAACTCTGATGTTTATTTAACAAGTAGGAGTAAAAGAACACCATGTGAATTGTATCTTCCGTTTATTGTGTACTCTCAAATTTATCTTCATGTTTTTATCTCAAGATATATTTATCTTGCTATTTAGAAATGACTGGTTGTGCATACAGTAAAAGTAGGTAAGACTGACTTGTCCTTAAGAGTCACAGTGTGTAGTATTTCTGCTTGTTTCTAAAATCATTTTAAATGTGTGGGACAACAGTTTTTCAATAATATTGATCACTAGAAATAATCTGAGCAAAATCACCCATGAGAAAATCTTATTTCTTCTGGGGACTCTTGGAAGTGATCTGTTAGTGTCTGTGGCTTCCCATGTTGAAAGAATCTTAGGTAGATCTATTAATTTTTGGTCTTTTCTTCTACACTTAAATTTTCTATTTATGTGCTAGATTTTTTGTAAGAAGTTTTGAAAGACAGATTTTTAAATATATGCACTATTTTTTTATCTCTAGGACATAGACATGCACTATGAACCTACGGACACTGCTGCGATGGCTCGTACTTCCAATCTCAATGAAGAACTTGGACAGGTAGATAAAATAATTACCGGTTCTAAATCTGTATTGAAACTATTCTTGTCAGGATTTATTTAAAAATATATATTTTTGCCTTAGTATTGGCTTATTTCTATTATTTTTGTCATATTTTTTTAAATACTTTGCAGTAGGAGATTATTAAAACCAGAATTACATGAACAATCTCTGTATCAATGTGCATGTAATCACAGAAGACTAAAGTGTATCAATAAAGTTACAAAATCAAAACAATTTTGAGTATTAAGGCTGTCTATGGTACAAAATTTAGTCTCAGTATATACACTTACGATAATGTGTGTCTTCAGTATATCTTTTTTTTTCATGTACTCTGCATTCCTCAGAAAAGACAGTGAGTATCTTAGGGTTGAATCATACTTCTATACATGTCTGTTTTCTTGCCACTAAAGACTGGAAGCTGTGAATGGAGTGGGGGTTGATGGCTGAATTAAACCCTGGAAATTTGGGCTTAATTCTTCTTTGTACTTTGGAGTTCTCTTTTAATACTGTAAAATCAGTTCAACTTTTCACAAGACATCACTTGTTATATGTTGTTCATGATTAGGAAGGATGACTTAGTACAAGTGTGCCTGGGGCACAGGGTGTGCTTCTAGAAGAAGTACACATGGTAATTGTTCTTTCAGTCAATTGTATTTGCAGTCTGGCTTTAGAGACATGCTAAGCTTTCTGGTACACTGATGGTGAGCAGCTCTTGCTGTGGAAAATAAATTACATGCTCATTTAATTGAATTGTATTATGAACGCAAGTATACATGTTCTTGCATTTCTTAACCTAGAAGTTTTCATAACGAATTCTTTACTTTATTGCATGGGAACATAAAGGAAAGTCTAGATTTTCAAAACCAATAAATTATAACTTGGTTTTAGCCATATAGCAAAGCAGTCCTAGGGACTAATATTTAAGAAATGTGCCTTTTGGAAAAACTTTGAAGGTTATGTTCTATGACTGGTCTACATAGAGGAATACAGGGTCTTTGCCTGCTGAGTTTTCTGCATGTATGTGCAGAAAATTTTATTCTTTTCCTGGCTTTGAAGAGGGGAGTACAAGCTCCTCTAGTGGGGGAGTCTTTGTTGAATCTTAGCTTTCTTTCTGTTTCATTTTACACTGTTTTTTTCTATCTCTGCAGCTATCTTGTTATTCACTTTCCCAGACACATTCTTTCCTTTTGACTTCAGTAGTTTTTGTCTTAATTTCTTAGGATTCTCATCAAATTCTCCTTCACCATCAAGAGCTAGTCAAGGCTTCTTGGAATCTCCGCTTTCATTTTTTCAACAGATCCTTAATTTGAGCAGATTTTTGTAGGGAGACAAAAGGAATCTATGAAAAAGAGCAGGTTTCTTCTTTGAAGTACATGAAGGTTGCACATAATAAAGAGATTCCCCCAAGAGATCTTCAGGTTTTAAGAAAGGCAAAACTTTGGTGTTGGGAGAAAGTTTGAATATTTTTAGCTGCAATTCCCATTTTCCCATTGTGCCCCCACAAAAGAAAAAAAATATATAGAATTTGGAGCATAAAGAAAACACAGAAAGGTTTCTTCTAACTGCTGATTTGATTAAGGCATAATTCCTCAGAAACATTCTTACTAATGCATGGCTTTTTTAGTTTCAGGTATAATGTAGTTAGCTCCTAATTAAGAATCTTTGTATTTTTATTTTTTTTTAATTAAAAATAAAGTTAATGAATTGAAGTTTACCTGTGACTCATAGAACTCTTGGTTCATCACAGATGACCTCATTTCTTCATATGTTAACATTTTTCTTAAGATTAGGTTTAAACAAAACTTAAAAATATCACAGGTTTATGTACTTCAGCTTTGAATTTTAAAATGCTTTACCTAGTAGTTTCTGGAACAGAAGGGTTTATAATGCTAGGGAAATAGGCGATCTAGTGTAGGAAAGAATGTATTTCTCCTTTTCCTGTAATTTGGCATTTCTGAACTGTTGCACTTTTACTAACATTTTGGCTGTAAGAAGATATTTCCATGTCAAAAAGATCTGTTTAGAAATGCATGTAGATACTTCTCTTGCCATATTGCATCTGTCCAAAGTTTAATGTTTTACTGGCAAAGTCATTGGTCTGTCACTAGTTTCTTGTGCTTCAGCAAAATATAGAGTGAGGAATGGTTGTGTACACCACCATGCACTGAAGAAAGCTTAAGTGTCCTGACAACTCAGTTGATTGATTTCTTTGGAAATGGGTATGAAGGCTGTGCACCTGCCATGTTTATGTATTGTTTTTGTTATTGGCTTTTTCTCCATAAACTGTGAAAATTGCAGAACAGGTAAAAATATTTCATATGCTGATAGTCATGAATCTTACTAGATATGTCATTAACTGCTGAATGTTGATGTATAATGGATTTTATCATTCATTTAGGTCAAGTACATATTTTCGGACAAAACGGGTACCCTGACATGCAATGTCATGCAATTTAAGAAGTGTACAGTAGCAGGAATTGCATATGGGTATGTATTTAATATACTTCTTCATTTGTGTGCCTCTGCCTGTCCATATGTACCCATGCATTAATAATGTAGTTAAACTTACACCTGAAAATATCAACAAATTGGTCGGCTTTTTGTGACTATAAAATGTTACTTAGAAGAGACAGGATCACTTCTGTCACGATATCTCTTTTTCCAAAGGGGAACAGAATTAAAGTTGAGATACCACAGGCTTTCTGCTGTGAGGCAACTTCAATATGCATGTTTTTGCCATCGTTTACCCTGTTTAATGTTATTAGAAACAAAAGCCTGAGATAGACTTGCAAAAATGTGGTTTGTTATAGTTGATGAAAAATCAATAGAAAGACCATATATTTGCAATTTTCATTATTATCTAGGCACTAGCAAAATAGTTGCAAAATGGGGTTTTTTTTTGTGATTTTGTTTTATTAACTAACTACTTTTTTTAACACATGATCCAATTTTTTAGCATTTGTGATTCTTTCTCCCCTCCCTGTTCTATTTTTCGCTTGCTTCTTGTGCAGCCATTGCCCTGAGCCTGAGGATTGTAGTGTTCCTTCAGATGATTGGTAAGCTCTAAAAATCATTTAGCTTCTGCTGTTTCTTGAAGATTGAGGTTTAAAAATACTGAGCAATATATTTAAAGTTGGAGCTAAATGTGAGATAGTTTATTGTTCAGAAGTTATTTCAGCATTGAATTCAGACTGACCATCTTACACAAAATCATGCCATCCAAATTCTGTGGCATTAGGTTGCGTACTCTGGAATATAATCTCTAATAGGGTCCCTGAGAAATAGTCCTGACAGTCCTGGTACAATTCAAAATTACTTATTGGAGAGAAAGTTTTATCTTTTTTTTACATATCTAGTACTATGATAATTTTAATCACACTTTTCTATTATTAGTCAGTAATATGTTAGTAATAATCAAAAATATGCTTAGAAAGAAAATCTGTATTTCAGTGTGAAAAATATGTAATGTTGTTGCGATTTTACTTCCTACAGATAGTTTTAGAAGATTAGCACTACATAGTTCTTAACTGGAAGTGAGATAAGAGCACCCAAATACACTTGGGGCTAACATTAATATCTTAACTGGGACTTCAGGAAAGAAAAGTCCTGGCTTCCTTTCTGCTGTCATCTACATGAAGCCTTGTGCTTCTTCATCATACTTTCTTAAACTAAGTATTTGCAATACCATTCAAAGTAAGTTCAGATACAGCAGGGAAAAAAATGTCATTTACAGTCTCTAAATTATCACTATTTTACTTGTTGAAAGTGACAACAAGACAATGTCACACAAAATTGGAATGTGTTGTCATCTTTTGTTGAAAACATTTGAAGGAAAAAAAATCTTTGCTAAATTAGAATTAATAATTATTTGTTTAGATAGAAAAAAAAAAAAAAAACTGAAAAATTCCTGCTGCAACACATAAAATGTACTACACATGCACACCCCAAAGTCTTACCTGACCTAAATATATTCATTTGATGTAGAATGAAATTCTAAAGATGTTAAGAATGCTGAACTTATATGCATATACAATATATATATGCATATATATACATATACTATATATATATATACATACAAGTAATTTAATTAAAATTAGATGTGCTTACATGAAATTAAGCATGCTTGCTTATAAGCCATTAATGAAAAAGACTGGTTTTGAGTAACTCACATAAATATCTTTATGAGCACATCTGAGACGGATAAACTGATACCTGAACTGTAGTATAAAAAAAAAAACAACCCAAACCTTTTATAGGCAAAGAATAGATTAGAAACACTTATAAAATATGATACTGAAAGTTTCCTGGTGTCTAAATCTATTGCAATTAATAAAATCTGTTTGTGGCATTAACATTTCTAGCCCTAACATGACTAATATATCTTTTTTTGGTTGTTATTAGAAAGAATTGTTTTCTACTTTGTTACATCTTACACCTGAAAATATTTTTCTATATTTTAGCACAGAGAATCTGGAAAATTTATATCAGAAAGCTTTAAGCAAACAAAGCTTAAAGCTTAGACTCTAAAAAAATATAATGTGTCTGAAGGTGTTACTATTTGACACTTTGAGATCTATTTGCTTTGCATTTAAAAAATAAGTCTTGGTGAAGAAGAATGCTTCAAATTTTTCACTTAATTATAGTTAGAAAAGTAGTCCTCGCATGGCTGTACAGAGGAGGTTTTGCATTTTATATTCCTCCATGGTAGTTACTGCAGGACTAAAACAGCTCACCTTTTGTTTTTCATTTAAACTGTCTTTGATGTAAGATGGCTTATTCTTCAATTTAAATCACCAAATGTATTTATTCTTTTGTCAGATTATGTAATTTAAAGGAAGACTCAAAGTAAATGAAAAAAACAAAAAATTCCTTCAGCTGGATTCACTTTTCAGCACTGTTTTGTTTCACTCAAATTCAGTCATCTAGACTGTCTTAATACTTAGCTGTAGTATAAAGACTGTAGCTGTAGTCACCTGCAGTATCAGATCTTCCTAGAAGTATCTATATTTTTGAGTTCTCACATTCAGCCAGAATATTTGTGCAATTTGGGAGATGTTAGTGTATGACTTTATTTCTCTAGAACCATCTCCCCCTTGCATCGCTGTTGTTGTGTCTTCTTTATCTTTCAATATCATATGTTCCTTTTTGATCATAAGTAATAGAAAGTAAACCCTCTGCATGCAGCCTTCTCTGATGTCTGAACTTGTTTGTTTACCTCTTTCAGATACCCAAACTTGCTTTTCTGCAAACATTTAGAAACTTATCCCAAAACTGCTAATTTTTTGATGAAATGTGGACTTTTCTGGCATATATTCTTTTGTGTCCCTTTTATAATCTCATTCTAGAGATCAGAAGACATGAAGCCTCCGTCTTATATTGTGGATATATTTTTACTTCATCTTTCATTAGCTGAATTCAACAGAGAGGCTTTGCTGGATTTAAGTGTATTTATATAAATCAAGGTTTCTTTAAATTAAATAAATTTTGAAAATGTGAAACAAACGTCTTTTCAATTCTTTTTCTCACAGTACATGATTGCAGCCTTTATTGTAGCCTGTAGCCCAAAACTGGTGTTTGTATGATTTGTATATAAACTGTTAAAATCATGCTAAGAATGATCTCTTTTACTCAATTATTTCCAGGCAAGGCCCACAAAATGGAGAAGAAAAAACATTTAGTGACGTATCATTACTAGAGAATCTTCAAAACAACCATGTAAGTTTTATAGAAATAATTATAATTGTTGTGTAAGATGAAACCATTGCTTCCAGTAATTCAAAATATTATGTCCTTTGAGGGAAAACAAATAAATTGTGTGGTTTTACAAAATCAGCATGACCTCATGAATGCTTTTTTAATTGTTGCTAATACATGTTCATTGGATCCAAATTTTTTTTCTCCCCTCCTTTTTCATTTTGATGCTATGGTTCAGATGTTAGAGTTTGAAGTAGTCTTGTGTTCTTTCTCTGGGTGCTTTACTGGTACCCCTGCTGTTCAGATGATGTCATGACATCCATTAAAACTTTCAGGATAAGCCAAGTTAACATATATCCTGACATGACTTACCTGGGCTTGGACAAGAGTCAGGAGTTAAACATCTGCTTTGGGTTTATGTACATGCTTCCATGAGGTTAGATCTTCAGATAGTGAGGAAATGAAAGAGGTGCTTTGGAGGCTTATATTTGCTTCAGAGCAAATACATTTCTCAGGAAATTAAGACATTATTTATGATCTGATTAAGAAGCAGAATCATCATTACCACTTTCTGCTTTTTGTTTGTACATGAGATTTTTTTACCTAGTCATAACCAGCACCCACTTTAAACAATGTAACTGTTTGCTCTCTTTTTAAGTAAATTGCTCTTTTCTTTTCTTAAGTTTTGTCCTTCCAGGAGGCTACTTCCAGTTTATCTGACAGACAGTGAAGCATCTTTTTTCTTACAAACAGAGTAGTCTTTAATGATAGACAGCTGAGAGCAATTCTCAAGTGTATCTAAGGCAAAGGGGACTCTTATACTTACCTGCACAGGTCATTTCTATTTACAGTGCTAGTAACAAGAAGACTGGCATAGTTGGAAAGAGGCATCAACTATTACTGCTGTTATTGAAGTGTCCTTGGTGTGCAATTGTTGAATCTTCAAACTTTTCTGGTAGATTTGTAGTACTAAGTATATATAATATGAGCGTGCAAGCTATAAAAATGTGTATACATCTTAAAAATTCAAGTACACATTCAAAGAGGGGTTTCACCACTGTATTTTAGATGTATTCTGAAATGCTTTGGAGAACAATTTGTAATTCAGCTTTCTGAATACATATTAGAGGATCTGGGGGCCCTAAGTGGAGGAGAATAAGAACCTGCTCCCATTAATATCTCTGCGCTACAGAATTAAATTAGGTTTTCAGAGGTTATTGTGTTTTATAGAGAAATTGTAATGTTAGTCTACTACAAATCTGAAATACCATCAATATACTATAAGAAATGCTTAGTTGAGGTGGCAGCTGCTTTTAGCTCACAAGGAATGCTGGGGTTTCTTTTAAACAACCATTCAGGAGTCAGTTCATTCATTTTGCAAGTGACAGCTGTAGTAATAAGGTTCTTACCTGTATTTGTCAAGTACAATCAACTATTCTACTTACATGTTTCTTTTCCCCTCTTTTGGCTAAATAATTTTAAATTGTTTCCACTTTTTACACTTTCCATATTTATCTAAATGTCTTCTTTAAAAGCAGTCTGATCTTGCAACACTGTCTATGTGATTTTTGTTTCCTACAGCTTTCTAAATGTTCTCAAAAAGTGTTGTCAAATACAGTACTAGACAAAAGTAAAAGAGATTATTTTTTAGTAAAAAAGATAGAACATCCAAAGAGACTTCTGTGAATAGAGTAAAAGTCTTTCAATACATCCTTCGTACTTACCTTCCCCAAAAGAATATTATTTGAACTATTCTATATTTCTGGTTATCTAATTTTGATTGTTATGATAGCAAATGCCACTAAATTCTATTTTTATAACCAGGATGTAAGTATAGCTGAAAAAAGTTATCCTGCATGCTGAAATTAGTGTACAGATAGTTTTTAAAGAGGTACCTTTAATTAAATTTTTGTCGGCTATCATTTGTCTATATCTATTATTACATTTTGGTTGTTTATTGCTTAAATGATTAATCACACTCTGACCTCTTTTTTTTCTTAGCCAACTGCACCTATAATATGTGAGTTCTTGACAATGATGGCAGTGTGTCATACAGCAGTTCCAGAAAGAGAAGGTGATAAAATTATATATCAAGCAGCATCTCCAGGTGAGACTCAAAAAACTCAGTGAACACATTCTATCAACTTCACAAGCAAATTTTATTCAGTTTATTGCTTTTGAAGAATCTTCCAAAATTAAAAAAAAACGCACAAACTTATCCCTCAAAAAAATAACTGGTATCACCTAAAATCAGTTTTGTAAAAAAGGATTTAGAATTTTTAAGTTTTTTTTTAGAAAATGCATTTGAATGTCCCATGGACTATGTAAGGGCAAAGAATCAGCAACCACACAGCACTGCTTAGGTGTTGTCAGATTGCTGTGGAATTCTAAAGTTCTCAGAAGTAAATAAAAGTCAAATCAGGAGACAAATTGATGCCCTTGCTTATTCTATAAGTGTATTCTGTACTTGGTAACCATGATACTGATTTAAAACAGAGACTGTGTAATCAAAACAGAAATGTCTGTAATAGGATAGAAGTTGTGATAAATTCTGTTAAGGATTGAGAAATGGTCTGTTTCAAGCCAATTGTGGTGCATAGACAATTTTTTAATTCAGAAAATGATGAAACAAGGCAGAATGATTAAAATATGCTCAGCTCTGCTGAGCTAATGTGTTACAATTTATGATGCGAAAAATTACCTGAAGTGCAGAGGTTCTTCCTTTGCTCCCCACCTTCTAGGCAGCTACTTCTCTGAATCCTGTCCTTCAACAGCTGAAAGACAAGGGCAGAGATAGTAAATAAAATTGACTAGGTCATGGCAGTGTTTTACTGGGCATTGCAAGTAAACTCCATTCTGACATCCTGAGCCACTTGGAGAGAACTGATGACTTTTGGAGATGTGATTGCTGGTTTCCTGAATGTAGATGTTGAAGTTTTCTGTTATTTACAGGAATGACTTATCACTCTTCCAAACCAGAATTTAAACAAAAAGCATTATACATTGTCCCGTGACCCACTGAGAAAGGTGCTAACCTAGGTGCTTTGAAGAGGGTGCTCTCATTACTGAGCTGAGAGGTGTGTTCCTTTCAGGGCTTATTTTCTCAGAACTCTAAACTCATTTCATCCATTTTCACAGGAGAAACAAAGAGTTCCAGTACCACATTTAATCTTAAAATCCATAAAGGATAAAGAAAGTGAAAAGTAGAAAAGCCTGGACTGTGTTGATTAAATCATGATTAACAGTTTTCTGGTACATTTGTAAAATAATTATTTAACTTGCTGCAGATGAAGGAGCATTGGTCAGAGCAGCCAGGAATCTTCGTTTTGTATTCACTGGAAGGACGCCTGACTCAGTTATCATTGAGTCTGTAAGTACATTGGAGTAACATTAGAATTAACTGTATTTGCTTCTGCTTAAGTTTAAATAATCTGAATAACTGCATTATGATACATTTGTATCAACATGTTGCTTGGTTGATTTTGGTTCTTTTGCTTGAGTTTTTTTTTTAATTCTTACCCTTCTGTTTTGTTTTTTGTTTTTCTTCAGCTGGGACAAGAAGAGAGATATGAATTGCTAAATGTCCTGGAATTTACAAGGTAAATTTGTACTTGGTGTCTTTTTGTGAAAATAATTGGACACTTCTCTCAGGGATAAAAATGCTCACACTTTTTATATTTTTACAGGCAAAGTATGCAGGTTGTGTAGCTTGTATCTGTGTAATACATAAATACACTATAGACAAAGCAGAGTACATGATTAAGATTACACTTCCTGGTTTACTATAAAACATTTTTGGAGGCTTTTTTTTCTTGTCTACATTGTGACTAATTGTGACTTCCCTTTGCTCAAAGATTAAAAAAAACTTTGATCTCAAAACTCTAAAAATATCTGCAAAAAAAATATAGGAAAGTACTCAAACTTCTAAATGTATTTCTAAAAGCCCTGGCACCATATGATTTATTAAAAAGTAAATGTATTTATCATGACTGATAAAATGAATTTTGCATTTGACCCTAAATACGCTTGTATAATTATGGCTTGTTTAAATACTCTAAACTGAGACTCATTATCTTCTGAGAAGCATCACTACAGTGTTGACCAGTTGGTTTACTTGGGATATAAGTTTATCACATTTTTGCTTTCAGTAAAAATTTTGTTTTAAAATTCTTGAAGTTATAAATGTACCCATAAGAAGTATGGATGCAGTTTGAATTCTTATGTAGTGCTGTTTATATTGTATCTGTGTATGCTGTCTGTGTTCTAAATGTTTGTGTAGGTCTATTGCTTACTTTGGCACAGGATAAGGAAGAGATTTGCATGTAGAGGAAGTTTCTTTTTTTCTTAAAATGATTACTCATAATTGTGCCTGTGGAAAGTGATCGTTGTTTTACTTCCTGTTGTAGTATAGTTCCCTTGAGCTTAGCTAAAAACAAAACAAAAAAGAAAACTAAAACAATCTAATGCATGAGAGACAGACTGAAGATGTCTAAGTTGTGTGAAATCAGAGTAGTTGCCTATAGCTATAGTAATAGCAATAATATGAAACAATGAAAGATGCAACAGAAAGTAATTTTTATAGTTTTGAATGTCTTTTGATGTCTGTTTGCAATTAATGTTCGTTTTATATATTGTAGAGGACATACATGAATTTTTTAGATTTATGTCATGGTTTTATTTTTCTTTTAGGCATTGCTTGCATTTTTTTCTTGTAATTTAAGAAGTACGTAGCGCGAAGTGAATTGCTATTTATTTGACTTCTGTAAAATTAATACTGTGTTTCAGGAGTAGCAGTGAAGGATTTCTACTTTGTTTCTGGTTTTGATCTTTGTCTTGATTTCATAGATTTTTTTTAAAGCTTCTGCTTAGGTCTAAAATTTTAATTTAAACAGTGATACTTTATAGAGGTGGGAGAATTGCTTTTAAATGTCAGCCTTTGGAGGTACAGGTTTTTCAGTGGATACTGATCCCACAATTTTATTAAGTATTCAGTTTTTATAGATGTTTTTGTTCTTATATTCTGCAATATTTAGCTGTGCTTGGAATTGACTTGTTGAAAGCACTAGAGGTCACCCGTGTTCCACAGCAAGAGAAATTTTGGCTCCAAAACAACACTATTTGTATGGGTAGGAGCATGTACTTTTGGAGAAAGTTGTTTTGAATAAACCGTTGAGAGTTTGCAGGTGTTCCAAGTTTTTCCCAGAAAAAATGCAAATTAATTCCTTGCCACTTTCCAGTACAGGCTAGATTAAGACTCTTCTGCAATTAGAGTGCAACAGTGTCAACACTTGATAGGACAGTCTTCTGGAGAAGCATTTTACAGAAGCAAAACTTGTAGGAATACTTGGTAGACTTGTCACTTCTGGTATTCTCTTCTTTCAGTGATTACACTTGTGCCTGTGAAAAGAGAAGTAAACTTATACAACATAGTAATAATATTTTGTTCATAGCAAGGAAGTATAACTGTCAGTCTAACTGGCAGGTGAGCATACTGAAGCATACTGAAGGTACTATAATTTGCTTAAAATTAGCAAATTGTGTCTTAATAACTTGATGAGTTTATGTAGCCTCCAGTAGATAGTCTGCTCAGATACCACAACTGCTGTGGTACCTTTAGTTCTAGGAAGTGAAGGGTTGTTCAGATTCTCTGTTGTTCAGGCCTCCCTGTATGTTAGGGAAGGAATTGTGCAGTGTTGTGCATGTACTTGTATTCTGGTGCTGTAACATACAGAAAAACTGTAGCTGTCTCTTGGCAGCCCAAACCAGCTCCTAGTATATGTGTCTGCAGGGCAGGGGAAAGCAAGGCTCTGTGTCAAAGACCTAGAAGCGTGGAAAATCTTAAGTTTGGGTTCATCCCTGTGCTAGCTACATCCACTCTTTTCACCTGTGCCAGTTGTGAAACTGACTAAGATGCTGAATGTGTGATTCCTTGTGTCATTAAGGATAAGCAATGTCCACTATCAGTGCACAAACTGCACATCAGTCCTTGCATTGACATGTCATTTCTGGCAGTGCTACTGAATGAAGGTTTGATTTGTATCTGCTTGTTTTCCTAGAGGAAAGAATTGCATTTTTAGTGACAGAATTAATTTCACTGCCACGTATTGAGTACATATGTAATTATGATATCTCAATATCTGGAGTATGTACTATCTATTGATTTAATGACTGATTTCCCTGGGGCATACCTCCACAGCCTAGCAGAAATCATCTGTGATAGTTAGTTTAAAGCTTCTTGTCTGAATTCCTGTATTTTTGATTTACCAATGTAAATGCTAGTGTATTTACCTGTAATTCATACTTTGTTTAGTCTCTCCTGTGTGATTGATTTAATGAGTAATCCACATTGTCTCAGCTGTTGTACTGAGCAGACAGAAGGCATCCTAGAACATTTGAGGCCCTACCTCCTCTCAATCAGAGAGCTCCAGAATACACTGGTTTTGTGAATGAAGACCTGATAATTCTAAAAGTAAAAAAAAATGAGTGGCTGACAGAGGAGGTACCAAAACTTCTGTAGCAGTGTTTTCTGTGGTTGTTTAATCTTAAATGAGATTGTAGAGTAACTGGACCTATCAATTGCATCTCCATGGGAATTACCAGCTATTCTGCCTCTTTGTAGCAGCCCAAGGGGTTACCCAGCCTTCAGGTACACAGAGATCACAGCAGTGGGTTTGCAGAATTCCATTGCACACAAGGACATGAGGCACTTTTTCCTGCTTTTTGTTTTGGTTTGTTTTGGGTTTTTTTTACAGATTATTAAAAATTACTGTTAGCAAAGGAGTGTATACAAACAAACCTTGAGGATTATTTGCTTGGGACTGGCTCTTAGAGAGGCTCTATGTTGAGTACAAGCAAGTCATTTGTGTGTGGCACAGACATAAGGGAATGCAGGACAGCACCACATTCAGCAGTCAGGAGATGCTGCTAATTTCTGTATTTCACTTGGGACAGGCAGTAGATGATGGTGTGTTCTTTTCTCACAGACCAATTTTTATTTTGCCAAATTTTTGTCAATTCCTAATTTTTTTTCATATTTTCTCCCTTTTCTTGGCAAAAAAAGTTCTAGTTACAATTTCTTGTTTTGTGCGTATTGATGGTATCTCAAGATGTGTCCAATTTCTAGGCTTGCAGGCATTTTCTCTGTCACTATTTCAGCAAAAATCTTCTATTCAGTATTTTTCCTGTTGTAACCAGGTCATTATGGCTGCTTATACCACTTCTGTGGAGAACAAGCAGAACAAGACAGTGGTCTCACACTGTCAGTTATTTGTAGTAGTGCAATTTAGTGGCATACTGTAGTTCACCAGGAAAAGGAAATAAAACTGTCACTGCCATAAAAAGCCTCATAAAAAGTTAGAACTCCTTGACAGTAACTCTTGGTCATTAGCTTTATTGAAGTTTTACTAAGAAAGTTATGTCAGTCAAGCGTCAATATCTGTCTGTATAACTAAAGTTTCAGAATGCTACAGGAAAATATTGGTTATTCTTTGATACATCTTCAGTAGAATAATATGCAGCTCCATGCAGGACTTCAAGGTTGCAATCTCCTGGTATTGCAAGACAAGTATAGAAGTGCTGAGTTTTTACTGTCAAGAGCAAATATATCTAATTATTGCTTATACACCCCCTAACCTACTGTAATTCCTCCTCTATTTCTGAATTGAACATTCAGGTAAGTGTAATGAATTCAAGTAGCAGTAGGCTAGATAGTCTTGACTGGAATCAGTGTGGATCTGAGACTTGCTTTTAGTTCAGGCTGTGCTGTCTAAGTAGATTCCCAGCTGGACACTATCTAAAGCCTTTTGGAATTCTACTTATCTGAGGTTTAGAGATGAAATGGAAAAGAAGTTGCAGTAGTTAATGGTTTTGTATGTGCTTTTTGTTCAATATTCTTGGTAACAGTGTAATTTAATACTGTTGTTCAGAAATTTTTGAACGTACACTTGAATATTTGAAGCAAAGTGCACTTTCAGGTAGAATTAGAAAATGTTTTCCTGAAGATACTCTTCAGCCCATTGCTTCACCTCTGATTATAAATTTCTTTCCTTCACCTATGTCCACATTCCAATTACAGGATGTTTTCCATGGCAGTCTGAACTTCAGGGACCATTCATACAATAATGCTCTTTGATGACGTATAAATGGGATCCAGTTCCAACAGGAACCAAAATTTTAAAGGACCATTTATTTCCATCTCTATTTCACTGTGAACTGTTGTATGAGAAATATTTTGTTCCCTGAACAGTTTCTGTAGATTTATTTATAAAGTTGAAATTTGAAAGACTTATAATATAAATACACATCTTGACAGGACATGATCTTGGACCTAAAGAATGCTTGTTGGCAAACCTCAATGGAAAGAAGACAGAAAGCACACCATGACAGTCTTCTCCATGCTTTCCTCCAATTTCTACCTTAGTTATGATGGCAAAAAATAAAAATAACTTGGATTTTATTAACAACCGAGAGCCAGAGAGTAGTTAAAATTACTCCAGCCCCTTTCCAGTTCTTAGCATACTGAAAACTTTGGATAATAAATGAAATTCTGGGATAACAGTAATAGGATTGCAGCACACTACACAGTGTATGAGTGACTGGCTGGGAAGGAAGAAAAACTGGAGCAGTCCATAATACACTACCTCTTTATGATGCTGATGATAAGTACTTTGTGCTTTAAGGTGCTTTTTTGTCATCAGTAGAGAGTATTTAGATGAAGGTGAAAATTCTTAAAATCATTTTGATGTGGAAAAGGCTTACAGAAGTATTCACAGAAAAACAGCATTCATTTTAATTGTTAGACAGGAAAACTGTTTTCAATCCCAGTCAGCTGAGAACATAATTCAGAATAGATAGCACTAACTTTTTATCCTGTGTGTAATATAAGATATATAATGATATTATTAGTTCAAATATTGGTAAATGCTTGGTAAATAAAACCTTATACAGAGAATTTATTTCTCTTTCAGCTCTAGGAAGAGAATGTCAGTGATAGTTCGCACACCATCAGGGAAGTTAAGACTCTACTGCAAAGGAGCTGTGAGTTCTATTCTGTTTTCACTGTAACAAAGAATACATGCTACCAGTACAAATACGAAAGCAAAAGATTGTAATAACTGTAGTCAAAACATTTAAAATGTGGGGGAAGGAATGGTGATGTGCTTCTTGCAATTTACATTGTTTTGCTATGTAGCTGTTCAATGTGATTAACTAGTTAGTGTCTTTTCTTTTACTAACTGCCTATGAAGGTATGACAGATCTGTTCAAACTTTCTTTTATACTGGGCTAATACCTTTATGCTTCCTTCTGTACTCCAAGAAAATGGATGAACATGTATTAATTACTTACTGGAGCAGCTGAGCATGGATTACTAGATAGAGATAGTAATCCAGCATAACTGACTAGATGGGAATTTTAACCAACCATTGATATTACGCAGAAGTAAATTCTCCTAAAAGCAGGACCTGTGGAAAGATATCCTTATCATAATGCATATGGGAATGGCAGAGTTGCTCATTAGTTCTCAGTCTGTATGTCAAGTCAAGTTGGAGGGGGAGGGAAATGAAGTCCAGTTCCAGAATGTTTTAAGAAAATGAAGTTTGTTTAACACAAGTGTCTATTTTATCATCTCAAGTGAAAGACAAAAACTGTTGTTAATATTCTGTTTATTAAGCTGGCTACAAAAAGCAGTTATGAAGCACTAATTTTATTTTGTGAGTGTAATATTAAAAGAGGAAGACAACAGTTTGGCACTTTTCAAAATAAAGGAAAATAACATCAAAAATGTAGAAGGAAAAAAAGCTGCATTATAGCAGAATTCTTAAATTTAGAAAATCTGAGGATTACAATGTCCTTTTTTAACTTCTGAAATAAGATTGTCTATTAATTTTTGATGCTTAAATAGCACAGTTCTAATTTTCTGCCATTTTCCTACATGATTTGTATTGTTTACCAAAGAAAGAAATCATTTTTCTATTAAAGTTGTTCTGAGCTATATTTGTTTTGTAGGATACTGTAATTTATGACCGTCTTGCTGAAAGTTCAAAATACAAAGAAATCACCTTAAAACATCTAGAGCAGTTTGCTACAGAAGGTGGGTGATATTATTGAACATAAAAATAAATATGAAATTCAGTAACCGCTCAACTTTCTAGTTTTTCAATTTTGTCTTGCTGTAGTGTTTTACTCATGTTAAGTTTGAAAATTACATTTTAGCAATGTCTCCTTAAGTCTTCCTCTTCCTAAGAAATTTCAGTAATTACTTCATGCTTAAAAAAAGCATGAAAAACAACCCACACACCCACAGAGTACACAGTAGAATCTTTTAACCAAAACATATTTTTCCAGAGAGCAAACACATAGGACATTGTTTCTGTGAAGATCTCATTTCCCATGGTCGCTTTCGTGTCCCATACCCAGTGAATTCTGTAGGGATGGCACACAGGAAGAAGTAGCCAAAGTAAAGATGGTTGGAAATTATTAGCATAGTGCTTTTAAGGTAGCTTTTAGCTGTATTGTTTCTGTCACCAGTCCCAGTAAGGGAGATTGCCAGCGTCCATACGGTTTGCTTTGGTGTCTGCAGTTTTAATAATCACTTCAACAAAACAGTTGCCAAAAGTGGGGGACCTCTCTCTGAGAGTTTGTGAAGTAGAAATAGTAAGCAAAATTTAAAAGACTGTGAAATTAAGATGACTGATACAAGTAGCCAGTTAGTTATTTAATTATAGTGAATTTCATGGTACAGATGTGATGAGAAAAGCAGACTGTAGAAAGGTTTCTGCACAGTTCCTAGTGTTCGATGTCATACCCCTTTAGTATTTCAGGAAAGGATTATAGTGTACTGTGCAGTATCATAGTGTTACAATTTATCAGTGAGTTGGTAGAGAGGAGTTGGAAGCAGAATTAAGAGTTATGGGAATCTGAACTGCAGAGCTTTTGCCTCATTTTTCTAATACACTGCTACTAGAACATTAAAGTTATCTTTAATGTGTCTTAGGAAATAAACTTACACTGGAAAGCAAATTAAAAAACAATGTGTTTTTGTTAACTGATCTCTGGCCAGATATTCTTGTTACCATGAAATGTCATTTTTTTGTCATTCGTATGACCTCTAGTTTTTGTCTTTTGGTTTATCATGTAATTTAGAATTTCAACTAGTGTATTAAGCAGCTTCAGTCTCATGGTTCTATCATTGACAGCAGAAGCAAGTCACAGATCTGTTTCTTTTGTTAGTTTTTCATATCAAGATCTCTGCAGGAAACATTTGGTTAGTCTTAAAGAATCTTAAAGTAATAAAGTTAGAATAAATTATACAATACAGTTGAAAGCAGAACTGTACCCAAACAAATTTGATTGATGGTACAGCCCAAAGCCTTAAACGCACAGTGGGGTTCTAGAAAGGCTTAACCAGAATTAGTCAAGAAAAGGTTACTTAGGTGTAAATTGGGTTATGTTTGGGTCATAAGGTATATATTTGGTTACAGAATTAGAGACAAAAATTACAGACAAAATTAGATCACAATCTGCTGTCCTGTGTGAATTGGTGTGAAAATTTCAATCCAGTTCTTAATTACCATTCTCATTAAATCAGTAGTGCAACTCCATAGCAGTTAGATTGCAGTAAATAAATCAACATAAAGGATGAAAACTTCCACCTGTCTTTAGAACCACCGTACATATGACGGGATTAAAAAGTTTGTTCAGATATTTTTCATATCCTTCTTTTCAACAGATTAAAAGATTTACTGTTCAGAAGAGTGAATTTCTAACCTTTTAAAAAGCATAAAATTTAATATTTTTTAAAAAATCACATATCTCTGGATTAGATTAAAAAATTGGTATTTATTTTTACTTCAAATTTAAATTGCAGCCAGCTATGTTGCAGAGTTTCTCATGAGTATCCTTTCATGTGGCAGGACAGTATGTCCTTGGCATTTGCTGCCTGCTCTTGGTGTGTTGTTCAAAAATGAAGTGGTTAGCATGGCTGGCATTTATATGTAAGCATTTATTAAGTTTTAGTGTTAATGCCTGCTTCAATAAATAGAAAAATCCTCTGTAATTTTCCTGTGTTGTTTCAGTCTGTTAAGAGCCAGGCTTAATGATATTTTGTTTTCCACATTTTATTTGGAAGATTCTTTTAAGTCACAATGAAAAGAAGCAAATAAAAAACTAAAAAAAATTAATTAGGCAGTGATTTAAAAAGAGAAAGCAAATACCTTGAAAAAACTATTTGCTGACATTCCATACACTTGGATTTCTTTTCTTCATTTTGTCATCTGTGGAAAATATGTTGAAAGCATTGTGGAAATAGTATCACTGTGAGTGGATAGTAGATTCCTTTCCTCCCCTTCACCTATGTTCATTGCTTTGGACCTTGTTAGTGTGTTCCTATTATGCAGAGAAAAAGAATCAGTTGAGTTGTTAGCCTTGAGTTTGTTCTTGTTAGTCTAGATGGTGAGACACTGTGTTCCAAATGCTGTTTAGTCATCAAAATACCCTCTTACACATGGTTTTTATCCTGAAGATACTAAATTACTCTAAGGCACATGTATTATTTCATGCCCAACCTCTTATAATTTCAAAATTGCTGCTGGTGCTGAGCTGTATGCTCCAGAAACCTGTGAACAAATAAAGGTTACGTTTAACTATCCCTGGCTGTGGTGCTGTTCATCTCCTAGAGCAGAGTGGGAAAGTGACCAAAGGGTAACTACATTAATCCTGCCCACCCCGCTTCTACTGGCGTGCAAACTGCGGGTAGTGTATAAAGAGTTATGTCAGCTTCATTCTCTAGAAATCTGGTAATATGTGAATGAGCTGTTAGAAAATTCACACCTAGCTACTTAAATTGAGTGTAAAACGTGTGTTGTCAAAAAATAGATATTTCTCAAAATCACACGGTCTCAAATTCTTGCTGTAACGCTTAATTCAGATTTCTGCTGAAGGAAAAAACCTGTTAAAAATGTCAACCAACTTAAAGATTGGTAAGAAAAATTGCCAAATGGTACATAATGATTTTAAGAATTTGGAAGGCTGAAACAATCTGTGAAAAGGGAAAGTTAAATGAGGGGATTCAAAGTTGGCTTCTAGATAATAAATTTCAAGCTAGAATTTCATAAGAATATTGAGGAGGGGTGAAGAGGGCAGTTGTAATATTATGCTGATATATGTTAACTTTACTTCTTTCCAGCATAGCAACATTTAATTTTATAAATATTTTTCTCAGAAGTACAATTCAATTTTACAGTTTTAATGTTTCACTGTACATATTTGTTCAGCAAGTGTTGGGATTTCTTCCTGTCTTTTTTGCAGTTTAAACTAAGTCAAATCTTACATAAAACTTTATTATTTTTTTCCAGTGAAATACATCACCTGTATTACATTCAGCTATGAAACTGTTACTCTGTTGAATAAGCTTCTATTTTTAGTTCATTTTTGCTTTATGTGTATTTAAAAAGTTCTTCAAGATGTGCAGCAGTAATTTGAAATCAAGCATAAGCATACATAAAATACAGAATAATTTCAACTTTCAAAAGGTACTCATTGCAGGCATATCAGGGAAGGGGCTAACAAATACTAAATCACTATCTGCTTTCTCTCTAGGCTTAAGAACTCTGTGTTTTGCTGTGGCTGAGATTTCAGAAAGTGATTATCAAGAATGGTTAGATGTCTATCACCGTGCTTCTACAGCTATACAAAACAGAGTACTCAAACTTGAGGAGAGCTATGAACTAATTGAAAAAGTACGTGCAGCTTGATGTAGCTTTCTGTGGTTTGGGTTGGTTGGGGGAGGATGGGGTAGGCAGAGGGATGAGCAGAAGAATGGGTTCTTAGTTATTGTCCTTATTGTCTGTACCATGAAAAGTGAATCACTATTGGAAATAATGCTTAGAAAGAAAAGAAAAATCTAGCAGTATGCTGACTGTTGTGTCATGTAGTCCTTGCAGTTTAAATAATCAAAATGAAGGAACAATTAATCAAATAAAGTTTTTGCTGCAAGTAGCTGCCTTGCTGGAAACTGCTGATTACGGGTTGAACTACTGGAAAGCCTTTTTTCAGAGTTCTTCTAGAGTATAAAAACCTGTAATAACAGATAAACAACATCTGTTTCATTATATAATGATCTTGGAACAATGGATCAAGATTGGAAGGGACTTCAGGCGGTCATCTAGACACAAATCCCTGCTCAAAGCAGGGCTAGTTTTGCTTGCCCAACACTTTGATGAAGTTTTGAGTATCCACAAGGAAGGAGTTTTCCCAGCTGCAGCAGGTAATTTTTTTTTTTGCTGCTCAACTTAGTCTTCTTTCCTTCTTCTGAATTAATTTTTTTATTGCTGCAGAATATGACTGATGCCTCCTTGCTCTTTCACTGTGCAGCATGCATTTTGGAGGATTGCTGCTCTGCAAGCTTCAGTTAGCAGAAGGAATCTCTCTTAGTCTTGTTAAACTCATCCTACTCTTCAGGTGCTCTTAATATATGAAAGCTCTGGACCCTAAGCTATTTTTGTGTCCCTGTGTTGGACTTGCTCCACTTTGTTAGCCTCTGTTTTACTGAAGACCTGTAAAGCGAGCTTGTACCCAGATACAGCGTCACAAGAGCAGAGCCTTAATTTTCTGGCAACACTGCTTCTGGAGTAGCTAAACATGAGGTTCACACTTCACTGCCTCAACAATAAAAAGGTCCCATGACTATTAAATTTATAAGGAAAGGGAGTGCAGGAGACCAATAGTATTTGAAGTTTTGATACTTAAATTTTGGGGGGGGTTATTTTTACGTTACTCAGAAAGTATAAGAGATGGATTGATGAGAATGCTTTAAATTCAGAGCATCACTAATCTGTGGTGTTTAATCTATGAAAAAGAAGGGTGAGGGAATATAGCTTCAATCACTAGTGAACATTGATGAGGAGTTTATCTGGATGTGACAAAAGAGTCTTGAAACAATGTTACTTTTTCATGCCCTGCTACCTTTACAAATTTGTGTATAAATTGCACAAGTACTTCCTTAGGATGTAGTATGCTGGCCATGCTGCTACCAGGATTGCACACTGTTAGATGTGTAATGGTGTCTGTAATTTAGCACATTTTAAAGATATAGAAATAGGAAATATAAAAATGTCTGTCTTCACAAAAACTGTGTGGATTTGCTCCATAGGAAGCTAAAAATCAAAGCTAAAATACTAAGATAAATTGACAGGTGTTTTGGATTTTTTTTATAAAGTGAGGAGAAATCATTAAAAGAAAGGTGTGGTATTAGCACTCCTGAAGCCTTCAAATCGGAAAGGTACTCCTCAGGAAATGGTAGCTGTTGCTGAACAAACTACTGAGCTACTGAGTGAAAAATTGATTGAAGTTTGAATGGTCACACTGTATAGTCTTGTCAAGCCACACAGATATCTAAGCTCGTGGAATAAAGTGGAAGTTGTTTATTTGTTAATACCAAATCCAATTAATGAGTTTAGAGAGCATTAATCTTGTGAATATAGAGAGTTAAATAAAATAAATGGAACATTGAAATTTAATTTGAACCAAAAAAACCTATATGTGTAAAATATTTTATGTTCACAGAATCTTCAGCTGCTTGGAGCAACAGCAATTGAAGATAAACTACAAGACAAAGTGCCTGAAACCATAGAGACACTCATGAAAGCAGACATAAAAATTTGGATACTTACAGGGGACAAACAAGAGACTGCCATTAATATTGGTATTATATTTGCATTTATTTGATGTCTTTGTGACAGGATTAAAAATAATAGCAGTTGATGGAGTAAAATTTCTTCCAGAATGGAAAGTTCTTTTGTAAAAAACAATAATTTTATATGTCACTCTAGAATTTGTCAGTGATAATCAGTGATAGGGGGAAGATAGGGAATGGTGGATTCTGCCTCTGTTAATATAACAAGAGCAAGAAAAAGTTATGTTTGAGAGGAGGCAAAAAAATAGGAAATTGTACTTTTCATAGCATATGAAATGAATTAAAAAGAATTCATTGGCTTTTGACAGTGAGAGGGAATAATATTAAGAGAATGTAAGTATTATTAGTTTCCCTTTTTTTTTCCTTCTTTCCAAGAAAGGTGAACTAAAGTACTATAACCTTTTAACAAAGGTTTATTTTTATTCTTTCCTTTTGTTATGACGAATGGTAAAAAAAGACTAATTTCAACAATGATAAATCTGTCTCTTTAAATAGTTATACATGAAAGCTGCTTTTAACATTTAATGTTCTTTGCATGTGACCATATCAGTATTTACTGCTGTAGTGTAGATACATGTCCAAAATGAAGCCTTACTTTAGTCATATAAATCCTTTTTATTGGATGTTGTTATTTCCAATCTTAAAGAACTCTCCATATGCACATGATACAGTTGATCTAAGGTTATTTTCCTTAGTACTTTCAAAATTGAGGGAATACATCTAATACAAATATTTCCACTTTACTTTTCACTAAGCAGCCTATATCATTAGCACATGCATCCTGTTTAATGCATCAAAGAATAAAAGAAATTAATGAAGAGGTGTATATATGCAAGTTGCATTCTGAAAAATTGCAAGGTTCAGGGAGATCTGTTTTTTGTTTTCTGTAACTCTATTTAAAGCACTTCTGAATAAGGCAGAACAGTTGCAAGTTGCAGCAAGGGAAATTCTAACTGTTCTGACTTAGTACCTGTATGTACTTTTATAAAATGCAGTAGAATTTTTTTTTTTTTTATCATTTATTTCAGGTAGGGAAATCTTTTTAAAAACAGAATCTTTTCTAACAGGTCATTCTTGTAAACTTTTGAGAAAGAACATGGGACTAATTGTTATAAATGAAGGCTCTCTTGACGTAAGTAAAATCTTCAAAGTTCTCAGTTAAATTTCATTAAATAATGAAACATTATTTTACTGCTTAAAATATCCAGACATCATAGTGAAGATGGTGTAAAAAATAAGTTAGAGTGTCTATTTATCTAGACAGAAAGTTTTGCCAAAACCATGGTTTGAGGGGATATTGTTTATGTTTGTTTTGGGGGGTTGCTTTCTTAATTTTAGTACTCCATGCTTGGAAGACTGTATGGTCTTTGTGACAGAAAGTTACTGAATAACTGGAAAACAGGCTACACCTTCTGAAATCACAATGTAGCTACTACACAAAGGAACTTCACAACTACTAATTCCGTATAGTAGATTTCATCCATGCAGGCTCAAAGCCAGGAGCTTCACATTATGCAAGCATTCCAAATGAACTGCTTCTAGTGTGATGATTCAAAAGTTCAATAAATATCTATCAAACAATATATTTTTATAGTAAATTTATATAAATATGGTTTAGGAATAAAAGGTAGTAGTTGCAATGATAACTGCACTGTACTCCCTAT
Source organism: Poecile atricapillus (assembly GCF_030490865.1). Lineage (NCBI taxonomy): Eukaryota > Metazoa > Chordata > Aves > Passeriformes > Paridae > Poecile > Poecile atricapillus. The sequence goes on from NC_081252.1 coordinate 52,574,377, forward strand.
TTCAATGTTTTGGGTAAATTAACCTTGAAAGTTCTAATAGAGGAGTGGATCAGATCTCAGGAAATGGAGAGAGGGATGGACTGCTGTGATTGCAGAATGCTGAGACAGTGCAGCTGCATAGGTGGATCAATTCTTCTTTTGTTTCTGCATACCAGTAACAGTTGGCAGGAGACTGCAGTACCTAGTTGGAGTATTGTCTTTTAGGGAATTTGCATAGAATGAAACTTTGGCTTTTGAGTAGCATAGGTCCACCTCTTGTATTAGGACTCTGTGCACTGGGGCTGCTGGACAACCCAGTTTCCTCATCATGTGAGGAACTGAGCAGCCAGGAAACCTTGAAGAAAATAATCCTAGTGTCATGACACTTGTGTATTTGGGATCTTTGAGTAGAGTTACTCTGTGGCAGCACTCTCCTCCTTGTCTCTAAAGTATAGGCTCTTGGCTATATAAAGATGTTGATAGGTTCACTGGAGTTAGGGAGGCTGGCTTTTCTTGGTCTGTGTACTCTTCTGAAAAACACTGAAACCTCGCACTGAGAACAGTGGCATTCAGTGCATGCTTCTTCCCCTTGCTGTTAAAATAATGTTATTTGTCCATTGCATACCAGTGGCTTCTCCTAAAACATAGCTTGCTCAAATCTAATCCGTTTATAGACAGGCAGAGTCCCCTGTCCCTAAGACACATAAAATAAAAGATTTAACAAAACAAACACCTCATCAATTTGGTCATTGTTGTGACTTCAGCATGCAAGGCAGAGGAAGTTAGAATAAAAAAATATATTTTTTCAGACTGTATCCCAGCTCTGTGAACTGAGCTTACAAAGAATATGCTAAAATAAAAGATCCTCTTTTATATGAACAAATACCCTTATTCATGAAATCATAAGAAAAATACCTCAACCCCAGCCACCTCCTCAGTCCCCAGTAGGCATTAGCTGGTATAGAACTTAAAAGTATTTAGGTACCTCAACTCTTTGGAACATTATTTGTTTTGGGGTTCTTGTCTCATGAACATCTGAGCTTAGCTTCACAAGCGAAGTGTGGGTTTTGTTAGTCAGTTCTTATAGTTGTGTACAAGAGCACTGGATTTTATTTCCCTTCATATTAACCTAATGGGCTGCTAAATTTCACTATAGTACTGTTAACCATAGACACATGTCATAAACAGATAGCCTTACTGTTTTACTTGTGAATTTAAACTGGAAATAGAAAATTGTTTGATTACCATTCAGTTTCAGTGAAAAATATTTAATTGAAATATGAAAAACATTTCATAAAGGATATTTTTATGCTACTTTTAATCTGAGGCATATGATTTCAGCTTAGGGAGTATGCCCACAAAGGCATTTTAAATATGACAATTTTACAATTGGAGTTTCATTTTGTCTTGGGATATGAGTTTTTTTCTTTTAATATGTAGTATTCTTGGAGCTACCTGATGGCATGTCTGCTTTTGATAAAATTTAAGGTCAATTTAAACAAAAGAATTCACCACTAAACAATATCCCCAAGTGCCGCATCCACAAGCGTTTTGAGTTCTGTGGGTAGTGACTCCACCACTTCCATGGGCAGCCTGCTCCAATGTCTGAGCACCCTTTCTGTAAAGAAATTTTTCTTATGTCCAATCTAAACCTCCCTAGGCAAAACTTGAGGCTATGTACTCTTGTCCTGTCACTGGTTTCATGGAAGAGACTGACCCCCATCTCACTACAACCTCCTTTCATGCAGCTGTAGAGGGCAGTAAGGTCCTCCCTGAGCCTCCTCTTCCCTAGGCTACACAATCCCAGCTCCCTCTTCTGCTCCAGACCCTTCCCCAGCTCCATTGCCATTCTCTGGACATGTGCTGGCACCTCAATGTCTTTCTTGTACTGAGAAGCCCAGAACTGAGCACAGGACTTGAGGTGTGGCCTCCCCAGTGCTGAGTACAGGGGACATTCACTGCCTTGATCCCGCTGGCTACACCATTGCTGACACAGGCCAAGATGCCATTGGCCTTTTTGGCCACCTGTGCACACCCTGGCTCATGTTCAGCTGGCTGTCAAACAGCACCTATAGGTGCTGGTTTTACAGTTCTTACCTAGTAAACAGTACACTCTTCCAAGCCACAATAAGCTAGTTTCTCCAGGAGAATAACTTGAGATACAGCCTCAAAGGCTTTTCTGAAGTGCAGGTAGACTACATCCACAGCCTTTCCCTCTACTATTCATGTTACCTTGTTGTAGAAGAAGATCAGTTTGATCAACCAGGATCTGCCTTCCCTAAACCCATGCTGGCTGGGCCTGATCCCCTGGTTGACCAATACATGCCTTGTGATAACACTCAAGATGATCTGTTCCATGACCTCCCCTGGTTGACAGCCCTCTAATTCTCCCAGATCTTCCTTCTGACCCCTTTTTGTAGATGGGCATCACATTGGCAAACCTCCAGACCTGTGGGACCTCTAAGGTTAACCAGGTCTGATGAAAAATATTGGATGTGGAAGAGTGTGGTGAGCTCTTCCACCAGCTCCCTCAGCACCCTCAGGTGGATCCCACTGGGGTCTATACACTTGCATATCTAAGTGGCAGAGATCATTTACTCCTGGATTATGGGGATTTTATTACATAAAAGAAACAGTAGGTGGGAGGAATATGACTTCTCATGTGTTGTTTAAACTTTGTTAGAAATTAAGTAGTCCACAGAAATGAGAAAAAATGATACTTCCTTTATGTTGTAATATTTCTTAATTAAAGATGGTCTGGAAAATAGTTACAGAAACTGTAGTCATTTTAAGGATTTTTTAACGCATAATTTTAAGCAGTGGAACTTCATTTCTGTCACAGTTTCTAGTGGGTGAGAGCCAGGAAACAAGTGCAGAATTCCCTAACAGCCTAATTTAATTTTAGATAAACAAACCAATGAACCTTTAGAAGGCCAGTAGAAGCAAAATAGTAAAAAATCATTAACAACAATGCTTGGGACTGGGAGGAGTAAGTTGAGTTGAAAATGCAAAGCAGTATTTTTCATTTCAGAGGGTTTTGAGATTTTTAATTTGTTCAGCGTTTTATTTTTATGTGGTTACACCAAATTTTATGTATGCCTGACGTCACTGAAGTAGCACAATTATTTGGTTGGTAAACTTGTTAAAAAATATGGGAACATGTTGTTATAGGATGTCACTAGCTTCCAAAGTCAGTATTTTACAAGCAAAAGAGGGTTTTTTCATCTTTCTCCTCTAAAATACTTTTTACTTCTGGGCTGTGAAGCAGGAAACAGAAGTATGTTGTATCTCTGTAAAGGTTTTTCAAAAAGAAAGAAGGGCAACAAGCAATATTTTTTGTCCTTCAAGACACTCCATGGTAGAGCTGCACTGTACCTAACTAGGTGTCAGTGACCTTCCCAAAGCAGGCTGCTGCATAAATAAATACATATGAATGTATTGTCTACTGAAGTCAATATGAAATTCTCAGCACTAGATCACAAAATAGTGACTTGTGTAGGAGTGATTTAAACTATCATTAGCAATTGAAAAATACAAAATACGTTCCTTTGTATAACATGTACTTGATGTTACAATTGTTAAATTATGTTAAAATATTAATTTAATGTCATAGAATTATCAGTTATAATGCCTGTACTTACATCAAGAATTGTCTGTGTTTCCTTTTCTCTAAACATTTAGGAACATTTTGCATAATAGCAAATTCTAGTATCTCTATATATGTGAATCATCTTTTTTATTATTATATTAGTTTTCTGTATACCTGTGTCTTTTGGGAAATATTTATGCAGCTATTGTTGCTGTTCAAAGAGCATTAAAAGTTCCACCATAACTTACACATTTTTTTTTGGCAGACTGCAAGCGCAATCCTACAGATCATTTCTACCAGGTTTCTAATAGTGCAACTATTGCAAATATTCTTTTCCTTTTATAATATTTGATAGCAGAACCAAAAGGCAACTTCCTCAAAAACCAAAGTTTCTGATCACACTGAAAAATTTGGATTTAAGAATATTAAGAATTAAAAACAATGAACACCATTTTTTTGTGCAACAGGGAACAAGAGAGACACTTAGCCATCACTGCAGTACTCTTGGTGATGCTTTAAGGAAGGAAAATGATTTTGCCCTCATCATTGATGGTAAATCTCTGAAGTATGCTTTGACATTTGGAGTAAGACAGTATTTCCTGGATTTGGCTTTGTCATGTAAAGCTGTTATTTGTTGCAGGTAAGGTTTATGTTATTCTCTCTTCATGCTATTTTTATTGATTTATAAAAATTAAGAAACTAAAGTTATGAAATACAGTCATTCAGGTGAAATATCACTGTAGAGCACTCTGCAACACAGCGTACCTGTTGAAGTCAGTCAGATTGTATATTTCCAGAAACATAATTTTTAATCCACTGAGAGTAGTCTCAATAAGGTTGAGACACTAATCTTGACCTTGAATTGATATTACAGTTAACTGCAGGTTTTAGCATAACTAGAGTTGTCTGTAGATCTTTGTCCACAGGCTGCTGTTCTGTAAGATGTGGATTACATTGTATAAGAAGTGCATAAAAATGTTAAAGGTACTACTTGGGGTGCTTTTTATAACCTGAAGCTGAAACACCTTTTTTGATCATTATTATGCCCAAATATTATAGGGTTCTTTTATACAATGAATCCGTTCATCCTTTTCTGTAAATATCAACTATTACAGCTGTAAACTTCCATTGTTCCATTAAAATAAATGAGATTCATCTAAAAAATCTGTTTAAAATGGAACTATTTTTCTGCTTTGCAAAAGGACACAGAAAAGGAAGTAATATTACAGTATCCAAATAATGACCGGGCTTCTAGTCTTTCCATCCCTTCTTAAAAGCAATGCCATGCTACCAAGGGATTTTTTAATTAGCGTTTTCATTGTGCTTGTAGCCATGTTTCAGCCTGAAACAGTTTGAATTTCAAACTAAGGTTTTACTGTCTTTTAAACTGAGAAGTTACTCTGATGAACAGTTGATACAGTGTATAAACACTTTCCTAATGGCAGTAGCCTTTCTGACAGACATGTTGGAGTATTGTGCTTGTTCTACTAGGTCTGAGTTTGCTCAGTACAGTAACAAGCAGGATGCATGTAGAACTGGTCCTTTGAAGCTGTGTTTCTTTTTCTTCTCTTTCCTTGATTACAAAATACGTTTTATGCTGTTTGAAGAGATAATTTTTCTGTTTCTGTTGAGCTGTGGAACCATTGAGGGGTATTCTGTACATAAAGCTGTCTTTTAGTGTTTTCATTCTTGTAAAGAAACAAAAAAGTGCAAAATGAAAGTTTCTGTTCTAGTAGTATTCTCTCTGCCATTTCTTCATTTTACACTTCCATAATATACCTAGGTCAGTAGGTTTCAATGCATATCAAGATATATGTCTGACATACTTTGTGGTTACTTAAAATTTGGCTGCAGGTTTAAAACAAATTCTTGCTTGTAACACTCACTGTTTTAATGTGAATATTTTTAGTATCCCATATTTCCAAAAAGTCAGTATTCAGCCAAAATATTTATTTCTGTTAAGTGTTTTGTCTTTAGCAACAAAAACTTCATTTCCTTGTTTATAAGATTGAAAATAAAAGTTTAAAATTGCAGTTTTTAATGAAGGTAAATAACTTTAAAAAATTTAAAGATAGATAGATAGATAGATAGATAGATAGATAGATAGATAGATAGATAGATAGATAGATAGATAGATAGATAGAATCCAGACTAAACAAAAATGTAAGCTCTTTCTTTATCCATATAAAGGCAGTAAACATTTTAGGCTCTCCTTCCTTCTCAAAGTACATCACTTTCTTTTAAGTTTGCAGGCTGTATTGACTTGTGCAGAAGCATTTATTACCAATGGATTCCTCCTAAGACTAGCTGTAGCACAGATGATGCTGACAAATATTCAGTAGACATTTCTCTTAAAAAAAAAATCTGTATATGTTATTAATTCCAAACAGATGTTTGGCATAAAGACTTTAGCAAACTGAATTCCAACTCCATGTTGGTTTCAGAGAAATACATGCAAGAGGAATGTTAAATGGGTTATTCTGGAGTTAAAATGTACAGCTAAGAGTGAGCAGAATAAATGAAAAATATCTTCTACTGATTTCACCATGAACTTGAGGCAATGACAGTGCCATCTTCCAGCTGACCCTATAAAATGATCTAAAAAGGAATTAAGGCACTCTTCCTGGAAAGTTAGAAAGATGAAAAATAAGTACTCAGGAATCTTCTGTAGAAGCTGGCTGTAGCAAGTCTTGGTACAATTCTCTACAGCAGAGTTCAAATAAAACATGTACCAAAAGATCACAGAAAGATTTTTTCATATAGGTGGACCACAGAATTTTTTCAGAAGGGCTGTTGCCCAGAAACTTTCATCCCAGGTTTTCCACTCATCCCACACAGCTTTTTCAGAACTCAAATAGTTGTGCATGTGTTGTGCTGGCCACCAAATAATGTGATTACATAGCCACCTTCAATTTGAAAGCTGTATTATTTATCATTCCTTTATTTATTTTAAATACATTTTAAATCAGTTCTCTCTAACACACTTGGTAAGGTGACTTCCTCAGTATAGAATCCTCTTTCAGCTTTTAAATAGTCCAAAGTTCAGAAATGTTGTTTTTTATGAATGTGCTTTTAGCAGATACCCTTGAAGGGCAATAGCAAGACCAGAACACTAACCAGGATGTTAGTTGGTCTGGCTTTATTACCTTTTCACAGAATATTAAGTATGTTCCAAAAGTGCATTAATTTGAAAGTCTTGATTTAAACCTGACTCTTTCTTTATCCCTTAGGGTATCACCGCTTCAAAAATCTGAAGTTGTAGAAATGGTTAAAAAACAAGTTAAGGTAGTAACTCTAGCGATTGGCGATGGAGCAAATGATGTTAGTATGATACAAACAGCACATGTTGGTGTTGGTATCAGTGGGAATGAAGGTCTGCAGGCTGCTAATTCTTCAGACTACTCAATTGCTCAGGTAAATCATTACACTGCAAAATACTACAATAAAATATTTTAAAATAGTGTTAATATTCATGTATGTATATTTTAATTGTATGTTTGTTCATTTTTCATGTGTTTTGCAGTTCAAGTATTTGAAGAACTTGCTGTTGGTTCATGGAGCCTGGAATTATAACAGAGTAGCTAAATGCATCTTGTATTGTTTCTACAAAAATATAGTCCTTTATATTATCGAGGTAATTTTACAGTACATGAAATGCTACTTCTTGAAAGTAAATTCTTAATTTTGAGCTTTTGGTTATTATATATGATTTTAAAGAAGTATTTTAACTGTAATAAAGGCCTACTAGTACTGAATCTTAAAATTTTCAATAAACTGACTAATTTATATTTTTTTTACTTTAAAAAATCCAATTATTTTAAAAATGCATAGTAAATATTAGTACCAAATGTGTTGTTAGCTTATTAAAATGCTGTACATGTAACATCATTGCAGTAATTAAGGAATCCAGTTACAAGTTTGTCTTGAATTTACCCAGAGATGTGTGTGCTTCAGTTCTTTGCGCTGGCGTCAGGGACTGCCGCGTTCGCAACCTGAAGCCCTCTCAAAGGTCTCTGTTGCACTGCAGGCCGGTTGCTGCTCAGAGCAGTGCCCAGGGATTTTACAGACGAGTTTAGTTCCATTCTTGGGAACCTTTCACGTGCTGAATGGGGTGACTGTGCATCCTCAGGCTCCTGTTAAAGAACAGGGATACTTTCCTGAAAGTAGCTGACCTAGATTTTTCACCTGGGATTGTAAGGAGTAAAATCTTTTGAAAAATACAGTGGTATGAGAGGATTGTCTTGTAATAAATGTACATTTATTGGCAGGTATCGTCAGAGCAGAATGTATAATTACGGTTTTTACTATCTTCATGACCATACAGCAACCATAAAATTTTGAACATATTTTTAAAGCTCCTCTTTCCCAGTCTTCCTTTTCTTCCGACAACTGCTGCATCTTTTATAATCAATATATATAGTAACTACATTTATAATTGATTCAAACTTTATATTCACAATGAAACTTTGGGTTAAAAATGTGGAAAAAAATTTTAATTTTGGAAAATCTTGACCACAAAATAAATTTTACAGATAGTCTTATGTAATTTAACATTAATGAGGTTAACAGGTACTTTTTAAATTTTCATAGGTTTTTAAAAATGTATTTTCAAATTAGTATCTTAAACTTGAAAACTTAAGTATTCAGTTTTACTGGAAGAAAATGCCTTATTTCTGTTAAACCTGCTGTAAACATTAGATTAATATTTCCAATTTTGATACTTATCTATGTGACCTAACTCATAGTATTTGAAAATACTTTTATCTTGTTTTTATGCACAAAAGTTGTAGCCAAAATAGTGCATTTTTCTTACCATATTTTTACATTTTCTAAATTTCCTCTTTTTTCTCTCCTTACTGTGTTACTATTGCAAATAGATTTCTATCTAAGTAGCAGCAAGTTTGTAGCCTGTTCAGGAAAATATAAAATAGGAAGCTATAGAAAAAGCAAGTTCACTAAAGATCCTTTTTTGCTTAGAAGTGGCAGACTTTAGATCCTGTATTTCAAAGGCTGGATATCTACTTACATGATCAGACTTCCAGAAGTACTGATTAGCAGTATCTCTAGAAGTATTTGAAAAAAACAATATTGATTTATACTTCGCTTATAGAAAGCATACCGAGTTTGGCTTCAGAACATATTAACGTATTTTTCTTAGATTTCTGTTGTTTTCACCTGCAAACATATTGTATATTTATAACTTAAATCAGATAAAAGTATCCCACTATTTGTATTTTATGAGAAAGAAAGAAACTACAGAGATGGTAGTCTAAAATTCAAAAGGCTTTGATTTCATGAACAGGTAGTCTCTTCCTCCTGAGTAGATGGAAGGGCAAAGAGATCATTTTGATACAGGTTGTTATGACCCTTTATGTACAATGCACACAAGCATTTTGCCATATACACCTTCTCTGGAGGACAAAATGAATTCTACTTGAATTCCTGTATACCAAACGTTTGTCAGCTCAGAAGACTTTTCAGAGATGTTAATAGCTCATGTCAATACTGTGAGTGAATGGGCAGAAATTCATCATTGAATGTCTCCAGAAAGGACAACTGCTGGTCTTGAGTCTCTCTTTTCAGTTTTTTTGTACAGATCAGGCGTGGGAGCAGAGAGCTCAATGAGTATTTGTAAGCTGCTGCTTAATATGCAGAAATGCTACATCAGGAAAACTTCTGTGAGGCTTTTGTGGCCACACCTCCTCTGTCTTGGAGTTTAGAAAATAGTACTGTGAAAAGCATGTCTGCAAGTTACTTTAAACAAGTTTCTTCTTATTCTGACAGTAACTAAAAATACGTACCTTTACTTAATAGATGTGTATCCTATTTTTAAATGTCTGCTCAGTACTACTCAAGAAAGTAATGGAAAATATTCAATTTAATCTAAAATAAAGCCTTCATCCTAGGCATTCAAGGGCTGGTATGAAATTGATGTCCGTTGGTTTCTTAGTTCAGAAAATGGTAAAAGTCTATACTTTTTATATTCTTATACTCTGGCACAGTGATCAGTGCTTATTATTTAAATTCCTATTCATAAGAAACAAGAAATGGTCTGTAATAATGTTTTTCTACTCTGTGTCTTGATGCCATAGCTGTTTAAATATGGGCCTCATTTTTGTATAGGACTGGTCACAATGACTTGAGAGGTTGTATTCTGATGTACCAGTCTAAATTTCAAGTGAACACTCTGAATCTCTAATAGACCGCTAATGTGCTTTATTAAGCTTGTACACAGCATCACACTCACATAGGATAAGCCTATGCAAAGTCTCATACTTATTTGGAGGGGCTGAAGCATCAAATTAAAGAGTAAAAGTCAAAAACAAAGTCAAAGACTAGCAGAAGAAACAGATGTGTGGAGTTGAGATTTGAAGTTCTGTCACAGATTTTTAAACATGGCTGTTTGTAGCAATTTAAGTGATACTGTGAAAATAATTAATTTATTAAGTAATTAGAGCTGTAATGACTTTTTTAATTCCAGGAACTTTGGATGACGTAATTTTTCCCCTCCCCCAAGCTCTTTTCTTCCACTACTGAGTTATCCATATTCTGCCGTTCATGTCCATAACTGGAATTTTGTTCCTGATTTCCTTTGCTGAACATATCAGATGAATAGCCGTGATTATACTGAGACCCGTATAATGCATAACCCCAGACATGAGCAGGGTTCCTGCATGTACTCACACTGGGTCTGAGCTGCACACTTCAGCTGCTGGGGTTCACTATGCCATGGCTTCCTTGAGGTGTGCAAAAGGCACCAAGTTCAGTTTGAAACACACACAGCAGAAGGTGGTGGTGCTCATGCCCACATTTTTGCATTACGTGGCTGGAAAACTTAAAAATACAAGGATCTGTGTTGAAGTCTATCTCATTTTAGACAGGCTGAGAAGCTAAACCTTTCCTTTTCAATGGAAAATTTTGTAGCTGTTGAATTACAGAATGATCTGAATTTTCACTGCCTGTTCACATATATAGTCTAAAATACTTTTTAAGAATACCAATAACCTATCCTTCTGTAAAGGGGATCTGGATTAGTAATTTGAGTTGTTAGAGTAGGGCCTATACCCTAAGAGAGTCTTAGTCTGCTCCTAAATTAGTATCATGTACAGCATCCTAAGAATTTATTTGCAGGTACAGCTACCTTCATTGTCCATCATAACTAGGATGAAACGCGCTTGTGTCTGAATAAATTACCCACTGCAGAGCAAGGATTTCTTGTCATTCTCACTATTAATAATGTAGTAAGCTCCATATTACTTTTTTCATATAGAGTTGAGTGTAATTTTCTAGGCCCCAAGATTCAGAAGTTAAGGCAAATAGATGGGTTCTTTTCTTCCCAGTTTGAGGGAAGGGCTGTATTTGTCCTTTGTCTTTTCTTTTTCCACCTTTTAGATCTTTTAATTTCGAGCCATTGTTATTTGAGCCAGTTGTTCTGAAGGAGCAAATTCAAATAATATGTTGTAAACAATATAAAATTAATGTTTCTGCTTATTAGATACTAACGATGTTTTGTCTCTTAAAGTTATATATCTAGTATTCCACTAAACAGTAGTGTTTCTACTAGAAACCCCTGCTTTTAGCCGCATTGAAAGATTGCTTCTTCATGGACTATTTTGATAGATTCCATAAGAAGTTCAGAACTTAGAGATGCTACCAAATTTCATCTCTTTTTAGTTTGCATCTAGACCTCTGACCAAGATGTATTTCAGTCCCTTATTACACTAAAATGAACTAAAATGCCTGTAACATGCATGCTTTCTTTAGAAGAAACTAAATGCTAATCTTTTAGGAAGTTAATAATACACCCTAAAGGATTTCTTGACAATTTTATAGTAAAACAATTTTCAGTTTAAATACCTTGAAAATTCTAACTTAAATTCAGTATAAAATAAGCTGAAAGCTTTACATTTCATTGTAAAATGAAATTTTATCCTAAATACTTTCATTGCTTTTTAATAGTCACTCCAAAACATATCCAAATGTTGCTTAACATCATTTACCTCTAAGAGCAGTGGATTTGATTCAGTGTATGTATTAGGCCTTTCATTTAAAATTAGTGTTTTATAACACTTTGGCTGCTAGTTAAATCACAGTAGAAAGTTAATGTCTTTTCCATATACTCCTTGGTTATGAAGGGTCAAGTCTATGTGTAATTATGGTCTTTTATTTTCTTCCTAGAGAGTGATACTTTTCTTAACTCTGTCTTAAATTGCCAGCAATGAGATGTTCACATATTTATGACCAGCAACTGAGTCACATATGCTCTACCACCATAACCCTTTCAAATCAATATTTCTAAACTTTACTCCAGTATTTGATACAAACAAGGTAAAAAAAGTATCAATTGTACTGATGTTGAGTGCATAATTAATTATTCTGTAATGTACAATTGATTACGTAGTCATCTTGCACCCTTACACTCAGCTACTGAGAAACTGCTGCCAACAAATGTCTGCTAAATCCATCACAATTAAATCATAATTTATATTTTAAAAGTCAAAAATCAAAATCAAAAGGGCTGATACAAATCTGATTCAGCTGAAATAAAGTAATTCCATTGTCTTTTCAGTGTATAGTCTGAAAGGTTAGAAAATTGTGCTTGTTGCACTTAAATCTACCGAAGTAAACAAATTTAGCATTATAAGATATTGGAAAATTTAGGGTATTCTCTCTTTCTGAATTGCAGCCTTGAACAGTCATGACTTTGTATCCAATCTTGTTTTAATAAGTGGCCACTAAAAAAAAATTTCTTCTTATCTGTTGAACAAATAGCAATTTTGGCTGGATTTTACCTCCCATTTTAAGTGTTAATAGTTGCCAAATTCAGGAGGTTTTCCATCTCAGTCACAAACATGTTCAGGCATTGCACCACATGATTAAAAAAAAAAACCTGAGTTTGTTCATAGAATCCAGTCACCTGGAGGGCAGCCTGGGTGGTAAACATACATGTTGATTGTAGCAATTCATGCTCCTTTAATGAAGTGCAGTGGAATGTGAACTGTAAGAAAGCAGCATCTAAAAATTCATTTGAAAAACATGAGTCTTAAATGAAGTAGAATGTTCACATGATTTTGACTGGCCTTAGCTAAGAGCCTATGTTTGTCCTAGAAAATATAGCTTCAGTGCAACTTGTTAATAAAGATTAATCAGATGTACGGCTTCTCCACTTCCTTATTGAACTAATACAAGGATGAGGAAACAGGAGAAAGTAGATATGCTGCATGCTATGCTGAAAAACGTTAGAAAATATGTTATCAAACCTTTCAAATTAAATTTGTTTTCTTTTAACCTTTTAGCAAAAAAATTATCAAAATAGTGCAATTAAAGAGATGTCCACTTCCCTCTCTAAAAGTAACGTGTAGCTGAGTTAGTGCTTCTTAAGTAGTTCTGCTTTAGTGGTCTGGTAAGGCCTAGTCCTTTTGTGAGTAAGGATTATTGGTAGTTTTAAGTTCCAAACAGCAGCTTAATCTATGAATTTCTGCTAGTCAAGTTTGCTAACCATGGGAAGATGATGACTACTAATCTGTAGGTTCCCACTCCACCAGCCCATATTTGTCAGAATTTTTATTTCATTAAGATTAAGTGAGCTTAAATCACCAAAGGACCTGTCATTTCTTCTGAAAATAGTTACCTCCTTTGAATGTTTTCCTATTTATATGGAATTGCTCATGTATCTGACTAGATTGCCCACTATCTATCTGTTCTTGATTGAAAGTTGGGTGTATCATTAATTTTTTCATTTGGGTTTAAACCAAAGCATTTTCAACTGTGTCGTAAATGTGTTGTAGGGGTATGCCTTTTTGAGAAGCTGAGGAAAAATCTGTTTATTATATCTTGCAAGATATTTGAGTAATACACAGTTCTAATCTTTTGCAGGTCTGGTTTGCATTTGTCAATGGCTTTTCTGGACAAATTCTTTTTGAAAGATGGTGTATAGGTCTTTACAATGTGGTAAGACAAGTTGTGTGCCTTTAGTTGTTATATTTAACTGTGAATGTTTCTTGAGTAAGCAATGTTTAAGCAAGTCCTCACCTCTAAAGTTTTGCAATTTGTTCTTTTTAAACCATCTACTAGATGTTTACAGCAATGCCTCCTCTAACTCTTGGAATATTTGAGAGATCCTGCCGAAAAGAAAACATGCTGAAATACCCTGAGTTATACAAGACTTCCCAAAATGCACTGGACTTCAACACTAAGGTAGATCTTCGTAAAAATCAAACATAATAAAACAAAAATTCATAGGAATTCAGTGTAGTTACACTTTTTGTTCTATGCTGCTCATAATTAAAAATGGAGGGGATTTTTTATTACTAGCTTCCAGGTGTACACTTGCCAGTGGATGGTACTAATGATACATCTATATATTAATTTCTACTAAGTATATAAATGGCCAACAAGGATTTCAATTTTTTCAGTCTTTTTTTTTTTTTCCTGCTGGTAATAAAGCTGTCTTCTGTAGGCAGAAGTGATTAGATCTCACTGTCGCTGAGCTGTATGTATTTGTACTGTTATATGGAAATGGATTACTGAAGCCTGTGGAGAAGTGTTGCAGAGGACAATAAGAACTGTCACTAGATTTGTAGAGGGAGGGACGTGGTACTATTCTTTGTCAATTTGGAGTTGTGATTTTATGGTTTAATTTTGAGTTTGGGGAGGAAATACTTGGAGTCAAGGATGTGTCAGTGTGGATCAAAAGGAATCTGAGGCTACTTTTGGTGGGAAATGGGTGATATTCATCTTAGAGAGACTAGCATAAGTAGTAGTAAAATAATGTAGGACTCTTTAATACATAAAATATACAAAATTTCTACAGCATTGCCCATAAATAATCTCTTAAAAAATCTAAATTAAACTTGTGCCTGAATCTGAGATTTCATGAATATTTGACTTTTGTAAGAGTTCCTTCTGATTTTATTTTGTGTAAATGTGACATTTCAAGTAATGTCATTTTATGTTAAACTTGGGGACATTTCAGTATAACCTTGAATTAACAATGCCTACCTGTGATGGTCTACAGTAGATGTGCAGAACTGATACAGCACACTTAGCTCTTATATCTGTGCCACTTGTGCTGTATAACTGGAGTTACCCCAATATACATATATAATTATTTGTCTAAACTTTGTTCACTGAAGCAGATGAGATTTTTCTCCTTCTTCCTCATTTCATCCCTTCACCTAAAAAAGCCAACCTGATAGTTGTAAGGACACTAGGTAACACAGTCTCGTGTCCCTCTGAATGTTTTACAAATATGAGGCTTTTCATGATCCCATAAATACACACTTTTGTGTTGTGATAGTTTTAATAAATAGCATGAGTTATAACAGCTGTTTTTTTCTGTTTTAAAATAAGCTTTTAATTTTTATTTTTTTTTATTACACAGATCTATTGTTGACTTAATTGGAAATTCTGTGGCTGTAAATGTCTACAAATTCACCAGCTACAAAATTCCCACCTATATAAGTTGAATAGTTGGTGTTAAAGATTTGGAAACATTACTGCCTTGAATATTGATGCAGATATTTGTTATGGTAAAAGGGATCAAAGGTTATGAGGTCATGACAGAGGTTAAAGGATTAGCATGGGACAAAAAGAACTGGTCAGGAAAATGGAAAAGTAGAACTAATTTTTCTTGCACCCACCTGTGCTTTCTGTCAAATAAAAACTTCTGGTAATGACATAGCAAGAAGGAGAGACAAAGGTTAATGAGTAGCACAAGTTTAAATGTGCAAAGTATTGGAGTGTAAATTGGACCATGCAACCTAGTGTAGCTGTATAATTGAACAAAAGACTTCGAGACATTGTGGAAAATGTGAGACAGGCAACTTAATTTCAATTGTTTGAACACCTTAACACTCAAGATACACATCAGCCAGTTACAATAAAAGCCATAACAGTCAAAAGTATTGTTAGTGAAAAAAACATAATTGCCATACTGAAGGGAATGGGCTACATATTTTTTATTAACTCTTTTTATGTCAATATGCAATATATTTTGGAAAGCATTAATAGAGTATTTATTCTTAATACAATTCTTTGGAGAAGGCATCTTTTACAAATGAAAATAAGTTTGAAAGTAAAACTTCAATTGTTTAGAAAATACATTAAAGGAATTATAATATGATCAAACTGTGCTCCTCAAGAATGGAGTATGTAAGAAGAAATTTAAGGAAGAAATGGATAGTTGTCCTTTTTAAATTCCTTTGTGTGTGGTAATATATAGGTTAGGCATATGTGTAACTCAGGTTTTAATTTTTCTACCATCTAAATTTATTCTAATACTAAATGCAAATTATAAAATCTAGAGTCCTTTTTAATTCCCTACTTAGAATGTAGCAATTGTTCCAGCTGTCTGATTTAGTTTAATTTTTCTGATGATATTCCCTTATGCTTATATTTTAATTTCCCTTCTGAATTGAAATTAAAAGGAGGAGATAATACACACTTTTTTCAAAGCATAAAAATAAACAAATGACCCATGAAGAGCTAAGAGGCAGAAAGTGCCTGTCAGTTATATTGCTTCACAGTGGTGGCCTAACAAAAACACATTTTGTGAATCTAACACACAGATAAAAAGAAAGGTCAGGGTTCACAGAGCTAGTTTATTGCAAATGGTTCTCATGGATTTTCTGTTTTCCCTTTCTTAGGTTTTCTGGGTTCATTGTTTAAATGGCCTCTTCCACTCATTCATTCTGTTTTGGTTTCCACTAAAAGCCCTCCAGCATGGTAAGTATTACAAAAAATAAAAATATAAATGTTGAAAAGTACAAAATTTCCAAATATTATCTTTTTTCTAAGGGAAGATTTATAAATACTAACAGTTCAGTGTGATTAAATTTCAAGATACCATTCCTAGAACTAAACCAGATGCCATATACATAAAATGTTTCATTTAGGATCTGTTTAAAAGTAGGAATAATATTATGTACATATACATTTTACTATCTCAGTAGTGTTTATGTAAACTGAAACAAGATGGAGAAAAAGAGATTGCTATTTAATTATGCTAATTTTTATAAAATACACTACCACAGTAAATACCTACAAGATCCTAAAACGCTACTATCCCTTGTATTGTCTCCTACATTTTGTCAACATTTGTGTTTATGGTGTATACATTCTGTCCTCTTACTTAAGGCCATACTAACCTGCTAGTTTATATATCTATGAGTAGGATTGGGGCAGAGGAGCAGTGACGTCTTGGACTGCTTAGTCCTGTCCATCTTCTGGTTCAACTGTTGTGTATGCATTTGAGCTGCAGAAGGAAGTGGGGTGGTTGAGAGGAAGGTGGTGTTAATTAAAGGAAACTTGAAAGCATTGCTTCCATTTTATGGGAATTTTTGGGGCTGGAAGAGCTATCATAAAGGTGGGGTTTTGTTTTGTTTCCATTTTTGGGGGAGAAAAATAACAAGTGTGTACCTTGCAGCTTTTCTGAAAATCAGTTTCTTCTCAGTTTTGGTGATGCAGCCAAGCAGTCTGCCCTGACATAGGGGACAGAAATGTTCTCATGGACATTTTGAAACTACTGAGACTAGCGAGTGAGACAGTCACAGCTGCTTGTGTGCCAAAAGGTCAAAGGAAAAACATTCAGTGATGCCTAATGGGTAAAGGGAGGTATGTGGTAGCCTATTTTCTCTGAAGGCCACTCACATCACACTGAATGTGAGTTCAGTTGCAACAGATTGCATTGGAGAGATTTAGACAGCCTAGGAGGAATGAGATTCCCAAAATATCAGTGCATACTCTAAAACCATAATCTCAGATTCAAACTTAAATCCCGGTTCAGAGCTGTAGCCAATCCATGTGAGAGATGTATGCATTACACCATGGATAAGTGTTTAATGAGTATGGTGATTCAGAGTAGAGTTCATGTGTGAATGGCAGAGATACCTGTACAAGCACTTGTGAGAGCTCAGCCTTCTCAGCCTGCAAAGCCTGGGCTATAACTGTCTTGCTGACAAGTGGCCTCTATGAGTCTGAACAAATTGCCTGCTGCCTTCCCCTTCATTGCTAGGGATAGGTTGGGGAGCAGAATTGGGACCTGGGGGAATTGTGTACATCGTGAGGTGATATAATCAGTACCTGGGTCTCGTGGTGCTCAGAGTTTTGTATGAAGGAGATATGAGTGCAAAATAAGATAGGCTATTAATTAAGTCACTGGTGTCTGTGTGTGTAAAGAGGAAAGGGAAATAATGCTATTATTTTCCTAAGGAGTACCAGAGACAGGAACTTCTGAGAATAGGTCCCTGCTTCCTCCTTCTCTTAGCAAAGAAGAGGTGCAGGTAGATCCTGAAATATGAAAGGTACAGCTCAGCTTTGTGCATTAGAGTGCTGAGTCCCAGAAGTCTGGCTGGTGGAAGTAGACTTAGCTGCCTGCCTATTCCTGTCTTATTCTCAATATGCTCTTAACTGGTAGGTATAGATTGTAAAGCAGTGCAATGCATATATTAGCAAGTATTTATTAGAATGCTGGAAACCAAATTGTGAAGATGATTCAAATCTCTTGGAGCCCTTCTCTTGGTCAAATTCACCTGTTTAGTCTTGGTCTTGCTTGTCCACCTGTTTCTTATCTGTAAGTAGAAAATTTCAAACTGCATATGTCATAATAGGGTCTATCAAGAAATATGTGATCAGAGAATAAGTATGGATTTGTAAGAATTGTTTGTCAGAATTGGCTCCATGGGACCTTGCCATTGTACAGTATACAAAATCTACACTCCATGTACTCTCATGTGGATACAAAAAGTGACACATAAATCTTCACAGAAGCTTCCTCGGATGCAACTTTGTCAGCATAAATGGCAGAAGCCAATATGTACTCATAAATTCACCAGGTGTTCCCTCTGTTGTAAAATCTTTAAAATAAGCTATGATCTTAGCTTTTTTTTTTCAGGCTTCAGCTCCTGTAGTCCTTCTTGGTGTGATAGTCTGTCCAGGGAGAAAGTTAAATAGGGGAAGTGTCAGAAATGCAACCAATATCACTAGAGCTAAGGATGCAGCCATTGTGAGCTCCTCATCATGGAATGGGAGGCAGCTAGGTTAAGGAAAACTTCTATTCTAATATTTTTGTGTGAAGCTGTCCCCTGCTGTCTCTTTCAGAATATCAGTAAATAGTTCATTTTTTTCCTGTGTTAACCTGTCTTCACAAGTCCTAAAAAACTTTTACAGAGGAGCATTCTTCATCTGCAACCAAAATGGATTTAGTTTCAAGCATATATAAAGATGATATGAAGGCTGGAAAAACATTCAACACAAGTACGAAAATATACTTAATTAGCAGTGTTTAATATACCATATGCCAGCTGAGGTAGTAGAAAATAAGCACTTCCAACTACAGGCCATTTATATCAGCATTTAGCACCATTTTTGCCACCTTCTTTTGTCCAGCCTAGTCAGAGGAGCGATAAATCCGTCCCTCAATGCCCTCCACCGAAAAAAAAACTTTATTATTCTCTTTCCCCCAATACAGCTTTTTTAAAAATCCGTCTTTATTATTCTTTTCTTTTTTAATTGTCTTTTATGTTATTCCTTACTTGCTACTTACACAGAATTTTGATTACTCTGTATAATGCAATAAAAAGCAATATCCCAGTGCTTAGAACCTCTACAGCAGTGTTATAGTTTATTTGGTTTAGTTACTGTATATTAACAACCTGGAATGCTAAAAGCATTTCAAACTGAACATGTGAAAATGTAGCCACCTCAGTACTTTTAACTGAGAATGAGGAATTTCCTCATAATAATTCAGTTGTCGGTTATCCCATGTCTAAAAAGAAATTTGACAGAACTGGGATCAGAAAAGCCTCCGCTGTAAAAATAGTCATGAACTTCTGATAAATAATAGAAAATTCACTGCTTTAGAATCCTAAACTTAGGAAACACATGTGTTTTTTATGAAAATACAATTTTTTATGGAAATGCATCTCTTGAGAGCTCTGACTCTGCATAACTCATGTGTGTGTGTTTCCTTATGTGCCAAATGGATTTAATGTGCCAATGTACTTATACAAATCCACATATTTGAGTTGGGTAAATTTTGAAAATTTTATGAATGGCAAGCATCTCAAGAATTTAAACTGAGTATATTTTGCATTTTTACTAAAGTTGAATTCAGAAATATGGGTAAGAGCAAAGATAAGTTTCCATACCAAAAATAACAGAACTTGTGAAAATCTGACTCTAAGCTTTCTGCTTACTTATATGTTATAATCAATATATACTATAACCATTATACTTCACATCTTTCCAAAAATAAGATTCCGTATCTCTGATATTAAAAGAAACTGTAATTGCACTGCTACTGAATACAAAGTTGGTCTTATTTGTATGTGGTGTCACAAAAAGTTTCTGTTTCCTGCACAATCCTTGAAGTCACCGAAAGTTTTAGAGCACTAAGCATGATACAAGGCATAGATCTCTAGTGTTCAGTGCAGTTCAAGATTAAATCTATTTTTCCCTGTAGAAAGTGCTGCCATCTCTTATGTATCAAAATTAACATTGTATGTAGTGCTGTTATGGATGTTTAAATGTTATTTTTATCCTATTTCCTTTTCCAGGTACTGTATTCGGTAATGGCAAAACTTCCGATTACCTGCTCCTGGGTAACACTGTATACACTGTGAGTCTATATTGGCATTAAGTATTTTAAATATATGGTGCTATTATTACTAGTAATTCTCTTCATAGAAGACTTAAGTCAGTGCAGTGCCTTAAGAAGTGTCTAAACAGTAAGAAATGTCTTTTGAATGACTCTTTGAGAAGTTTTGAAGTGCACTATACTCTAATTCCGATTTTTAAACAAATTTTTAAACAAAGCAGTTTGATAAAGATGCTGCAGATACATTTGTCCTTTACTGTAAACTGTCTGGTTTTTTTAATAATGGGAATTATAATTCCCTAATTAGCATGCTTATTAATTTAGCTTAAGTTCTTGCATCGGAGAAATCTCGGGTTATTGATTATAGAAGTAGTTTGTGGACTTCTGAAGATACAATTCTGTTCTCTCTCTTAATTTATTATAAGGCCTTAAAAGAGGCATTGAGCCATATTGAACAAAGGTTGTGGGATGGCTTTTCAGAGGCAATCAAACCACCAGAAGTACACCTGATCCATACCTAACTGCAAACTTCTGTTGCTCTTATAGATGCTGGTCATTACTGGCTTTTTTTTCCTTTTAATCATTCATTTCCTAGAATAAATTAGTAAAGCTAAAGATGTGCTTTCCACTTACTAGATATGAATGTCACTCAATAGCAGGTCCTCTAAGATCTCTCTTAGAAGCAAAATTAGATTTATCCTTACTGTCCTCTGTTCTTCAATGTTAAAAGTTTAATTAATTTTTCAAGTTGCTCACTGTTGGCAGGTACAAAAAAGAAATTAATTCTTCCATTAAAGTAAGGAGGCTGTAATATGAATTCACATCAAAATCACTTCTTTGGGGAATAAGGAAACATCATAACTGAAATAAAAGAAAAATACTCTAGACACATGCTAAAACAGAGGTCACAATGCTGCTTGTATGTCACATTCTGCAACTGGTTTTCAACTAGAAGAGCTGAAACTTAACTATCTTGAGAGGTTAATTTCTTGCTACTAACCTGCAAGAATTTCCAAAAAAGACTATTTTCCTTTACTTCAGGTTAAAAGTCTAGAGAAATATAGAAGTTTCAATTAATGTTTTCCTGCTCTTGCACGGGAATTCAAGGAAATCTGGAATTATACATACATACATGAATTTTGAGAGATTTTCAAAATGAGGGTGGAGAGATTTATTTTAAAATCTGTTCATGTAAAGTAAGTGAGCAGTTTTCAGTCATATCAAAAGTCTGAGGCTAAGGTAATTCTCATTCCTCATACTCTTTTCAATGTGCCTTTTAGAAATCTGCAGTCATCAGTTCTGCAAAAGTCAATAAGAAATAAGAAAGGAATTCAGAAGTTGATATTGTTTAGTTTCTTTGGATCCACAAATAAAGTCAGAAATATGCAATGATTCATAATATGTCCTGGAATTATTTCTATAAACCTAAATTTCAAATAGGAATAGAGTGCTGTGAAAATATCTGTATGACCATTTCTGAGAGGTTTTTTTTAAAAAAAAGCTCAGTCTTTATACAGAATACCAGTTTGAGTTCTTGCTTCCTGGGTAGAATTTAGTGCACTACTAAATTCTAGTGAGTCTGGTGGAAGCAGAGGAGGGACCAATAAACCTCATGTTCTTAAGGGAGTGGCTGTGTGTAGCTGGTGATTTTTGTTAGGGGTATCAGATATGATGCCATCACAGGTCAGTAAAGGCTCTATACTCACACTGTGTATCTGCTTTTACAGAGATCTGCAGTGTTTGTTTTGTGTATATGTTTTGTCTGTGTAGAGGGACTGCTTGATCTCATCCTGAAGGATGTTTACGTTTCTTATGACTGACCTAAGTAGCAAAGAAGTGTACCAAATGAGTTTGTTTGGGTTATTTTTCCATAATTCTTTTTTTTTCACACATCCAAATACAGAACCCAAACAGGCAAATTACAATGCTCATACAATGCTCATAATTGTCCTCAATTTTCTTCTGATTAATTTCACACACGTTTTAGATAATGAAATTCCTGTGATTTTTTTTTTTTTTTTTTTTTTTTTGTCTTTAATAGCTCAGTTGAAATAGGAGATTTCAGGATTTCAGAATTGAACGTATAAGCTTATATGTGGAAGCTTTCTGGCAGTATTTGTATCCTTCTATGCACCAGACATAGTGCAAAATTTGTCATACATGCTTATCTAGTTGCTTCAGCTTCTAATTGAAGTACATTTCTTCTGAATTTCTGAGGCTGCTTGAAGTTCAATGCTTCAAGCCAACTTGTCCAACAAATTAGAATTTAAACTATAGCTTTTGGAGCTTGGTGTTTGTGGCTTCTTTTTTCAGCCTCAGATTCTTCAGATTACATATAAAGCAAATTTTGTGACACACATTCACGATTGAGTTACAAAATGTAGTAACTATTTCTTTGGTAAACAGAAACCTTGCTTGAGTGAATTTCAAAGTAAAGAGTTAAACAATTTTTCTGGATCAGCTAGTCCTTGCTGTGGGATTATAAGCTTTCTCCTACTGCTCCTCTCTAAGCTAAAATGGAGCATGTCCTACAAATGTGATGTTTTCAGAGACTGCTTCATAAAAAATGCAAAGATAAGGAAAGAGTAAAGATCAGAGGGAATAATGAAAATGACATAACAGGCTTACTCAGCATGCTATTTGTATGTAGAACATAAGTCTTATATTACCAACATTTAACTTTTGGGCTTTTCAGGATTTGGTGCAGATGACTCATTTACTCATGAAGTGAACAAAAGATTTGGGTTTTTTTAAGCTAAGACTAATGTAAGCTTGAAAAATTGCAAGCTTTCAGTCCAGCATCTACGTCTTCTAAATCTGTCTTGGTGTAGAAGGTTGCAGTCATCCTGTTTGTAACTAGAAGGTCTTCAGTCTCAACTGAAGAGGACTTCACTTTTCACAAACCTTTCCTTGTGATCAAAATACTGTCAATAAAAATGCTAACACCTTAATAAAAGCCAGATTTACAGAGTTCTAAGAAGCAAGGATAAGATTTCTAACAAAAAGCAGAGTTTTCCAAATCAAATGAGTGGCCATTATTAATGGAAGCTAGTAATTCTTAATATTCTATTATTAGCTCATTACTGGGTTGTATCCTTAAATCTTCTAGTGGCAATTTACTTTTTCTCGTTTTATCCTGAAAGTTTAACCAAACTAATAATTTCTGTATGTTAAGATTTCCATGTTAAGAATCCTCTCTCTGTCTTTCTCTCCTTAAGTTTGTGGTTCTGACTGTGTGTTTGAAGGCTGGATTAGAGACCTCATATTGGACTTTGGTAAGCAAATGTCTTTACCATATTCTGAAATGTTCTTTGAAATATGATGGATGAATAATTGTATTGTTTTCTTCTTATTTGTTGTATTGCACCCTTTAACAGTTTGTCAGTAGCAAACTGTGGCTATTGTGTGGAAGGACAGAATATCCACATACAAAAAATAATGATCAATATTGAAAATTAGGACAAATGTAGTACTTAAACTAGAAAAATCAAATTGCTCTGGACTTACTGTAACTGAATTTAAATTGGCTTAAAATGCAGTAATATTGCTGCTGATAGTATCATTTTTCTTTGAGAAATAGCTAACTCAAGTAGTAGAGTTAAATTAATACAAGACATGGAAATTTAATTCAGCATATCAAAATAGCATTGTAAATACTAGGTAGCAAAGATGTTATTTTATGCTATAATGCATCTGTACTAATTGTTCTTTTTTGTTTGTTTGTTTTAACAGTTCAGCCATATAGCAATCTGGGGAAGCATTGCACTTTGGGTAGTGTTCTTTGGAATCTACTCTTCTTTGTGGCCAGTCATTCCTATGGCACCTGATATGTCAGGAGAGGTAAAAATATATTTTAACTAACATCCAAATGTGTGAAAAAAAAAATATTGTTTCAGTCTGTAGTGCAGACTAATCTTTATTGGATCCTTCTGCTAACTAGAGGTGCATATGTCATTCCATCTTTTATACCTTCAATATGGTAGCCCTGTTCATTTAAAATATAATCATTTTTTACTCTTGTGAAAATGGAGCTCAGTGAACAAGCTGTGAGTATCTGGTCTAATCAGAAAGAACAGACAGGTAAGCTGCTTTGCAGTTCCTAGGTGAGCTTTAATTTTCTAAGGAAAAGTCTTACCAAATGCAGTACTCAGAATTACAGTGCTTATTTTTCTGGAGCATTTTTTTTATAATGAAGTAACCAGTAGTAGTCTGGCTAAGGCTGTTTTTAATCTTGAATTTTATGAATTTGCCAAGTACTTGAAACTGTAAAATGCCTCAAAAAATTTGAGCATTGTGTGAACTGCTTGTCATGCACACTTCCTTCTCTATTAATGTGCTGCTGGGAATGGATTGTTGTAATGTGTCTGTAACCTTTTGACAGTAATTAGTGGCTTCTCATTCATTTGTAATCGCATTTGTGTAAACTTGCTCTGAATATTTCAGATTGGATTGAATCCATAAAAGATGCTTATTTGCTGCCTTATCTGATTTAATTGTAACTGCAGTCCCAAATTCTCAATTCCATTCAGTTCCTGAAAGTATTAATTCTGAGACACTAATGTCTGCTTCTGGGCATGACCGGTACCTCCTGTGCTGAGAAGTTTGGTGGGCATTCTCAGTGGGAATCAGAAACTGAGAATACCTTCTTATGTCAGAAAGATATTCTTCTAATGGTTCTCAAAGCATATCAACTTTACACTCAGTAGAAGACTGAGTCCCTTTAACTGCACCACCACTGTGATATAATTCAGCAATTTAAAAATTCATGCAGGATGTGGGAAATGTAGGTTCATATCTCTCCCTCACTTAAATGTAATAAAGACCAAAATGTAATAAAATCCAAATCATAAATCATATTTAAACAGTTACAAAAAACTAGTCTGTAGGCATTTCTGTAACTACTACATTTAATGGAAGGCACAAGGTGTCACCTGAAGTACTTGGACACCTAAGAAAAAGAATTTGAAATTATACAATTTCTAGCTGGTTTTCTATCATGTCTTTCCTATATATATATATGTAGATTTTGTACATGACCACATTGCCTCCACTACTCAAAAATAATTCTGTACATTATTGTAAACTAAAGTAATTGAACCTATCAGTATTTTTCTTCATATACACTGTATTTTACAGAAGAAACAGACTGTTATTGGAATTTGGTATTTTTAAAGATTTGTAAAAACTTTATGGTTTTTAAGACAGCAGAACTTTCATGGTGATACCCACCGTGGAAACAAAATGGTGTGTTATACCTGATATGACATTAGGGTGGCTACTCCACTATTGAAATAACAATGTTTTAGTTAGCACATTTTCAGATCCTGAAGTTCCTGTGAAAACACCTGGTTTTGAGGGAATGTAATTTCTGTGATCTAGAAACTGTTCTTCACTAAAGAGATCTAGCTGTCAACAAAAATAATACTCTTGGGGTTTGAATTCAATATTGTGCTAAAGTAGTCTGACTTATGAACCTAAGATCATTTATTGGTTGCAATAAACTTTATGTGTACTTGAAATGGGTAGTCTTATTTTGTTAGTGTGTTTGCTTATGCGTGTAGGTGTGTACAGTAGTTTTGATGCGTGTATGTGCATGAAGTTGTTTGAAGGGGGAGTGTTGTTGACTGAGGTTGGTTTTGTATTCTTTCTAAGAATATATTTCAATGTCTGTGATGTCAGAATAAATTCTCTAAAAGTATCATAGGCCATTAAATCTTATGTTCAAAACTCTGGTCTAGCTTTTTGCACTGCACTCTGTGTGGCTAAAAGTCTTGTTAATGTCTCCTGCAGTTCAGACTGGAAGCAGGATTTTTGAATGTTTTCCTGGAAGCCCCTCTATTGAGTGAGTGGTCTCTGGCAGGGCAGAATTCAATGAGTTTCTCTAGGAAGTCAGGCCTTCCATAAGTATTGAAACTATAAGATTCATGGATTTACCTGTGCAAAAGATTTTGATGTGACAGAAACAAATCCATATAAGCAACTCTGCTTGTACGTGCAAATAGTGCTTGTCTGATTTCTTCAAATATGTGAGTCAGACTTGAAAAATTCATCCACCTTTACTCGGCAAAAGTTAGTGTGTCAAAAACTGACATCTGCTTCTTAGCTTTTTGTCCATTTTAGCTGGTATGATCTGAGAAATTATGCTGAAGGGAACTTTCACATATTTTTTTCCCCAAATGTGTTCATTAAAAATACCCCCTTTTTAGTAAACTTCAGATTTATAAGGATATATTGATGTAGGTTATATAACTATAGTCCTTAGAAAGTTTAAAGGTATTCTCTTTCTTCTTCTTAGAGCTGGTAACAATTCTGTCTTACCAAGTTCATGGTCTTTCCAGTCTTCTTGTCATGATACTCATCCAACAATTAAGTCCCAGCTAGATGATGTCTTCTAGAAACATGTTTTTCATGTCTTCTTTGGGATAGAAAAGAACTTAATGAAACATTCTAATAAGGATTCAGTCTTTCTTCCTATCAATATATCATGAAAATAGTAAGATTCTTCCTGCTTATTCCTGGTTCTCTTCCAAGAAAATAAAATTCTAGTGCTCTTGAAGGGGAGAGAAAAAGCATATGGAGGTGATGGAAAACTCATTGGATGCAGAGGAAGGTTTTAATCTAAATATTTTGAAACTCATTTTTTGTATCCATTCCTATAAAACATTCAACTCTGCTAAGTGTATTTCAATGGAGAACACTGCAATATAATGACTCGAGAAAAAATTGAGTTATGAAAGAAGAAAAGTCAGTTCATGCTGCTAATACTGTGTTTGAGCACTAAAGCTAGTGGCCCAAAGTTAAAGCATAAGAGTTGTTGGTTTGTGTTCATCTTTTACTATCCAAGCATCATCCAATCACTTACTGAACAAAGAAGAAAATATGTCACATATTTTTGCAAGTTCTTCTGACTTTCTATGCTGTTTCCATGATTTAGTGTATTGTTCCAGTTACACAGAAGATAATTAAAGTTGGCTTTTAAATGTAGGTTTCTGTATCACAGAAGGAAAGACTGCAGAATTCTGTGCTCTAAAGGAGAATATAGTGAAATGAAAAATTATGACAGTTACAGCATTTTTTCTCTATTGTCTAGGCCTCTAGACCCGTTTACTTGATATGTTCCTAATGGTATAAAGAAGTGTATTTTTCTGTCTCTCTTTTGCTCTGCATTTTCCCAGAACAAAAACACACAGGGCCCTCCTTGATCCAAAATGTCCAGTTGATCCTAGAATGATGAGACAATTCTGGCATCAAGACCTTTATTTTCTGTTTTTTCAAGACTGCAAACGGCCAACTCATCCACCTATACAGTAATATTTTTCACTGTGTGGGAACTACATGGCTCTCCATGGTACAGTAATGCTAAGTCCTGTAAGTAGTGTTAACTTTTTGCCAGATAGGTAGCATACCAGAAGAGTTGAAATTTGACTTTTGACTCACATAAGTAAGGTATCCTGGCACAAGTGTTCTCCTTGATATGAAGTGTTATGAATAACTCCTAGTTCTGTAGCTGATTATCTGTTAGAGATTGATAGTAGAAGTCTGAGTTATAGTAGCTGAAACATGTTTCCATATTAAAATTCTGAAACCAGTTACATCTTGTCAGCCTTAAAACAGTTCCTATTCCAGTTGTCAGGTTTTTTTCTTAAAGAAATAAGGCTCCAAGTGAAGAAAACTTCATTCATTTTCCCTGATTGATGATGTTCAGATGGAAACTGTCAGTTCACCATTGTCTTTTGGCAGACACAGGCTAGAAGGAAAAATGGATAAAAACTACGAGAGAAGCAATGGGCTATACGAAGCTGAAGAAAATGGAAAAATAGGCCATAAAACTGAAGAAGAATATGTGATAAAAATCTAAGTAATTAGTTATGTAGTATAGTATCTGTAACTAGTTCAGGTACTGTAGCAAATCAACTTCATGAGTCTTTTAGTAGAAACAAGACATAAATATTTTATCATTACTTAAGTGGAACTTACTGTTTACTTTCATATTATTTTGCTTGTTTTCTACAAAGAGGATTTTGGTAGTCATAGAAAAACACTATGTGGGAAGGAATGGGGATGCAAAGCTTATGAGAAAGAAATATTGAAAACATTTCAAAAGCTTTCATTGATTTTATAACAACTTTGCAGCCTCTGTAGTATAGTCTTATTATATTGCAATTTGCATTACATCTGCAGAAATATTTATTCATGCATTTGTTAGGTTTAACACTGTATATTTTGACCCATTACATTAAAAGAGTTGCATTTAATTTCAAAAAAAGGTGTCACTACAGACTAGAAGAAAATTTTTATTGTGGACTTGAAATAATCAACTGCCTGTGTCTGTCTTTCAGCTACAACTGATATACAATTTCAACTACATTGATATAGATTAGTTTGATACTTCTGTGTATAATAGTAACAAATAGATAATTGAAATATACTTTCAAAATATTTTAAACAACTAACAGTATTTTCTGTTAAGGCAGATGATGTTTGCGTAAGTTTTTAAAAGTAAATACCAAGTCTGTTCATATTTGATAAGGTATTTGCTTTGTAGGTGTATTTTCTTTTTTCTTTGAAACTCTTCAATACACAGAAAACTGTTCTGTGATACTGAACAAAATGCATTTTTAATCTATGATTCAGGGAATTGCCAGAAGTTTCCTGCTGTCCATGTTTTGTCATATTGTGTATAATGACTGCACAAATAAATTAAGCTCTGATTAAATTGTTCTATGTTTTTATATCTGTGTAGTCCTTTTGCAA
Organism: Poecile atricapillus; assembly: GCF_030490865.1. Classification (NCBI taxonomy): domain Eukaryota; kingdom Metazoa; phylum Chordata; class Aves; order Passeriformes; family Paridae; genus Poecile; species Poecile atricapillus. The sequence goes on from NC_081252.1 coordinate 52,603,296, forward strand.
TAATTGCATTAACTAATTAATAACTTACATCACCTAAAAAGAGCAGCCTCCATTCATGTGTCAGAAGGCTGTAAAGCTGCTAGAACCTTCCATTCTTCCATTCTTCCATTCTTGGCTTCCATCCCTGCAGTTAATAGGTCTACTTTTCCTTTAAGTCATCTTTAAAAAAAAAACAGACTGATTTTTAAATTATGAAAATTGATACATTTCTGAAATGGTATGGTTATCTTTTTCTTGAAAAAGTCTGGTTGTGGTCTGAGTTGCAAACCTGTAATTGAGGGGTGAAAACCAAATCAATCTGTTGCATATTTCACACTAGTAAAGCTCCTTGTTACTGTTATGGGCTCTGAATTGTTAGGTCTCTTTTTTTACAGCTATATGAGATAGCTTAGAATAATACTTGAGTAAGAAGTATGACACTGATACTAAAGCAAAAGTTCAGTATCCACAGAACTTTTTAATTTATTGTGGTACTGTAGACAATGCACTGTAAAGTTCTCCAGAGCACCATCTGTTTCTGCTCTGTCTGACCCAGGGGATTTATAAAACTACTGACGGAAATTGGAGTTAAGGTACAAGCATGTATTTTACAGAATTTTAGATCATTTGATTGAGGTTTGCAGAAGTCTTGTGAAAAGCAGTAATATTTCTTGTGGGAAGATTTAGCTGCACTGTGTAGAAAAAGTGTATTAGAATATACTATATTGGCAGCATTGGTTTCTTAAATATTGCTTCTCTCTGTATTATGACAAGTACCCTGCTTATATAGAATCGTGCTTATTAAATTATTAGACATGCATCCTTTAATGCTTTTACTGCATTGGGGATTTTTACACAAATTCATCAAATAATTTGAAAATGTAGCTGTCCATATACTTTTGTCTCTAAATGAACAGATCTTCTCTAGTAAGATGTTTCTCTAAAGTTTGATCCAAAAGAGGGAATTGGTTTTAGTCTAATGTAGAGCAAAGCCTACAAAGCAAAGTATTTAGGATAGAATACAGTCATAGAACAGTTGAATGGGTCTCCGAAGATCATCTGGTCCAATGCTACCAACACCACACCAAGTTGCCCTGGGCTGTGTCCTGACAGCTTTTGATTACCAAGGATGGATATTACAACATTTCTGAGCAACCTGTATCCCTGTTCAGTCACCCTCAGAGTAAAAAAAGTTTTCCTGATGTTCAGATTCAAGTTTTAGTTTGTGCTCCCTGCCTCTTGTGCCGTGACAGAGCTTCACTGGAAATAGCCTAGCTCTGTCTTTGCACCCTCCACTCAGGAACCTATCTCCATCAATAAGATCTCCCTAAGCATTCTCTTAGTCTATAGTCCCAACTATCTCAGGTTTCTGTCTTGTATGAGAGATGCTTCAGGATATTGGACTAATTTCAATATGTCTGTGTTTCTTGTACTGGGGAGCTCAGAACTGGAGACTTCCCTAGGTGTGACCTCATCAGTGCTGAGTAGAGGGGACCTGCCTTCCCCTCTGCTGGCAATACTTTATCTAATGAAGCCAAAAGATACCATTCACTTTCTTAGTCAGAAGGGCCCATTACTGGCTCATTATCAACTTGATGTCCATTGGGACCAAGTCCTTTTCTGCCAAGCTGCTTTCCAGCTGGGTGGCCCCCAGGATACAGGATGCCTGGGGTTGTTCCTTTCCATGTGCAGGACTTTGCATTCCTCCTTGTCCAACAGCATGAGCTTCCTGACAGCCCATTTCTTCAGCCTTTTGAGGTTTCTCTGGATAGCAACACAATCCTCTACTGCATCTGCCACTTCTCCCCCCATTTTGTGTCATTATTCTTCCTGAGGGTACACTTTGCCTCTCATCCAGGTCTTTAATGAAGATGTTACATGAAACTGGACCCAGTATTGGCCCCTGGGGTATACTTTCAGTTACTGGCCTCGAGCCAGCCTGACACCGATCACCAAATGCCATTCAGCCAGTTCTCAGTGTATCTCACAGTTGTTCATCCATCAACAGCTTCTCCATGAGGATCTTACAGCTTTTGGACCTTGCTGTGTTGTCCCTCCAGCTGTTAAAGGTGCTATTAATGGATACTTGTCTCTTGCATTTTTAAAAAACAGATGAATATTATTTTAATAACTTTTTCAGAATATGGTGTAATAAATAAATTTAAATGGTTGTATATTTAGGAAAAAATGCTATGGTACTTTTCCTCAGTGTTAGCAGAGGGAGTTATAAATAATGCCCCTAAAATCTGTGAAGTAATGATTTCTCTAAATTTGTCCAAACAAGAGAATTACTGTGCCATGCTTTTAAGGGAACCTGGAAGATAACTGAGTTGTCAATCTCTATTTCTAAAAATTGCTTTGAGCTCTGTATGGTAAGCAAATACCGAAGTTTATCAATTCTCACTTCATTATCGCAAAACTTGTGGAATACAGTCATTCTTCAATGACTAATAGCAAGGGTAGATGTGCTTTTTTGTTTTTGGTGGTTTTTGTTGGGTTTTTTGTTATGGTTTGGTTTTTTGTTTTTTGGGTTTTTTTTTTTTTCTTTTTCTGTTGCATATTAATATATTATCCAGATTCTGGGTCTTCATTTCAGGGGGAATAACTACTGCGCTAAATTTTCAAGAACAGTGAAATAATTCAATAATAAAAGCTAGGCTTTGCCTTCATAGTTGAAAATATTTCTCAAGCCCATTCTCTGCATAAGGCCCTAATAGGCATTATCCTACAGTTTTAACACATTTTCATCCCCCTTCCAAGTTTTCCCAGCTTGTGTTTTAATATCTGTGAGTCTTACTATTACTTCAAAAAAAATCAGTGATTTATTGATGATTTTTTCAGGTAATCAGAATTCATCCCGTAAAACATACTCATTTTAGTCATCTGTCCTCACCTGAGAGCCTAAAGCTATGTCACTTTTCTAATACTAATGTATTTTAACTATTTAATAATTTATATTTAAAGTCTGCTTTTCATCTTTTGCTTCAGGAATCGAAAGTGATTTTTCTTTTTCCATTTAATTCCCGCTAGGTCATTTCAATTTTGACTCCTCAAACCTTCACAGTTTAATTGTACTTGGTCTAGTAGCAGATGTTTATTTGTGAGCCAGAATCTGCTATTCTCAGGTATACTTCAAAAATCCTTCTTCATATTCAGTAGTTATATTCTCATTCTCTCAAACAGGAACAGCAGAGCTGATCTTTGAACAGCTCAATTTATCTTTTCTGTTTCCTGTGGTCTTTCTTGATTAATATACCTAATAGCTGGAGATCCTAATAGAGAACTTAACTCTTTGCAATTCTGAGGAACACAGTTCTTAATTAAAAGGTGATAAAATATGTTTTTTAAACTCTATGTAGCAAAAAAAGACTAGAGGCAATACAAGAATTTACTTGTAGGAACTTCATTGCACTGGAAGTTAATGCAGATCTGTTTTAGTACTACAACAGTAAGTACTTTGGCATATATGAAGACAAACACATGCACATAACTACTACTAATGAAGTTTTTTCTGTAGCCTGAGAAGAGAAACTTTTGCTGGTTTGATGCTGTTGAGGTATTTTATAGCTTTGTAGTTTATAGGAAGGAGATATGTACCTAGATGATACTTGAAATATTTAAACTGAAAAGGATAAGCTTTTCTGCGGCAAGAATTTTACCACTGTTTTCATCTTTTTCTTCCTATTTTTAAAGGCTTTTTTACATCTGAGCTAGCTGTTTTGGCAGATCATTTCATAATGAGGCAAAAGCGAATATTCTCTGTTCATTCTGACATGTAATTTCCTAACACTACATCTTCAGCAGTTCATTAAATATGTTTTACAGCCAGGATTTCTTACCTGCCACTAAGTCATGAAAAGGAGCATTTCTCAGCATTTTTATATTTTTTGAAAAAGCAGAACCTACCTAAGAATCTAAACTTAAAAAAAACGTTGATTTATTTTAGAAAGTCTTAATATTGAACATGAGCTACACGTAGAACAAATTATTTATCTTCCCTGCAGGATTTGTTAGTCCTACAATAAACTGGGCTTCCCAGCTCTCGTTTTGGATTACTTCTGAATTCCCCTGGGAGCCACTTTTGTGGCAGATTCCATTTGGTTTCACAAGGCCTAAAGGGGGAAGACTTGGCATAGACCGCAAATCTCTCACATTAGGAACAATTTGTAAACAGCAAACAGAGGCAGCCAGAGTCCGTCCCCAGAACAGGCTGCTCCTGTTAGTGCCATTGTCTGAAAAGGATTGGTTTGCCATTTCCCAGATGACCTGCCTATGTGTAGAGAGATGTGAAAAGTTAGAGACAAAAATGTTTTCTACAGAGTGAGGGGGGAGCTTTCTTGTACAGAAAGGAAGGAAATACCTCTGTGGGATTTTATTTTTTCCCCTCTTCATCCAAAAAATACAAAGAGGGCCTCTGTCTTTAATGCGAATGTCGGCTTTAAATCTTTTAGGTTTGGATTAACTCTGTAAAAGAAAAAAAATCTGACAGGCTTTCAAATATGACGAAGAAAAAAACTTTTTTTTTTTGCCTCAATTCATGTTGTTCATTTGTAAAGCCAAAGGCTGGATGGAGTGAATAGTAGGCGCCAGTTGTTCCTTCATTCATAGTTAGCATTACAATGGTCAGAATTAACATCCTAAGACCTACATTATCACTTTTGCTGTTTCACCAGCAAACATTTAATACCGGGTGGCTAACACAAGGACAGCTTTTTGCTATGTTCTTATAAATAAAAAAATGTTGTTAATAATAGGAAGTAATAATCGTAATTAGTTCAAGTTGTATTTTTATGCTTTTTCTTGTTTTTACGGGAACTGTCTATCTAATTGCTACTTAATTATAAAATGTTTTGCAAAATGCATTTGTGATAGACATTTCCCATTAGCTCCTGTTCTAGAAAACTGGTATTTCATCAAAGATGTCAAAAGTCAGGTTTTGTTTATAAAGTGACTGCTAATACAATTTCTTCACTAATACATTTCCTCCACTTCCTAATACCAAATTTTCTGGGTTTTTTTCTCCTTTGAAAATATAAATTGTTTTGTTTTGAACCTGCCACTGCTCAGTGTTTACGCCTTTGCTGACAGCTGTTGACAGAAGTAGTTAGTAGAATCTCAGGGCAATATCTATGTCCTTTTAATATAGCCATGGGAAGGTTACCACATTTTTGAAGTCCATTCTAATGCTTTCCAAAAAATCAGTGTCATTAGAAATTTGGATACAAAAAAAGGTAAACTGAACTTTTTGCTTATATGAGAATTAGGATTTTTTCTCAGAAAATAATTCACTACTGTTTTCATATATCAACACACTGAGTATAATTCTAAAATGTTCATGCATGCATTTTGAGAAATTAGACTTCAGCTACTGCAGGCTACTTACTATTTTTCTGCTAATTAAAACTAGTAAAATTTCAGCCTATTTATTTTACATGCTAAGGTTTAACCTGTGAAAGAAATTAGTCTCCAAGAAATGAAACAAAGGATTTGAAAGGCTGTTGTTGTGTAGTGATTTTAATTTCAACCTCTCTACAATCTAATTACATTATAAAAGTATTTCTAATACTGACTACAAATCAAACTTCTAGCAACATGCTTCAGTAAGTATTTATTATGCTCTTTACATCCATTTGAGTATGAATTACAAGGGTAAAGACTTTTTTCCTTCAATGTCCATATATTGTGATATTTGTTTTGGCCATTCAATATGTTTTAGTTTTTAGTATTTCTACAGACCAAGTTAATGAACAGAAGAAATTCTTATGTATTACATGTAGTGGTGTATACAAAAAAAAAAGATACAGAGATAAAAACAATTAATGGTTTTCAAATATTTCACCATGTATTCATGTGTTAGATGTTCATTTAACAATATGTGGCATACTTTCATGATTACATGAATAGCTGTTTCCTTATATCTCATTTTTAAGCAATCTGTTTAACAGGAGGCTGTGGCAGTTTGGGAACTGTGGTACCTCGAGTTCTCTGGGCAATAACTCTGATCCAAGATATATTGCAGGATAATTGCAACAGTGTCCAGTATCCATAGGAAGGGTCAGAAACTTCGTAATGTCAGAGTACATTACGAATTGGAAACCTGTGCTCCTAATGTTCTGAGAAAGTTGGGAAAGGGTGGATTTTTGATAAATCTGATTTTAATGGAAATGCCTGTAATCATCACAGTGGTATAGAGCAGCACTGTGGAGGGGTGATTCCCCCATGCAAAGAGCTAAGCAGTGTATCTTTCTACCAGCTTCTCAACATGAAATACTGCTTACTATTTACTAGATTTATGTTGCAACTCAGGGGATTTTAGGAAGGGGTTCAAGTTCTATTTCACATTAGTCAGACTAGAATGATTCATTTAAATTTGCTTTAGATTGCCTCAACAAACTGCTTGATATTTCTATGATTTTTTTGCTAGTTCTTGTCATGACATCGCATTTTGTGCATTTTTTCTTCAGGCAGCTATGATGTTCAGCTCTGGAGTGTTCTGGATGGGACTTCTGTGTATTCCTATGACAGCTTTACTTCTTGATATACTATACAAAGTGTGAGTATGGAAATGGTGGGGTTTACAGAAGAAATTACTAACCTTTAAATGTATTTTCTAATTACTAATATAATAAAAAACAAATTAAGATCAATTCTGGTGATTTTATAAGATAAGTTATGGTGATTATATAAAATTCTTTTTTACCATCTTTGTTTTTGAAAAACATTATTATAAGAGTTAATACTATTTTAAATATTTTAATAAATATAGTGGTTTATTAATAAATATTTTTTGTTTCTAATTTGCAAGAACAGATGATAAAATATGTTCTTTAGATTTTATTTTTTTATATTTCTTCTTGTAAAGCTTAGTTTTAAGTCTGGGGAAATGGATTTATAAGTGGAATATTTATAAAAGCATTAAAACTGTCTGTTGTTCTACTTTCAAGAAGAGTAAGTCTGGCAGTATTGTGTATGTACTTACAGAGTAAAGAGAGCTACTTACAAGACACTGGTTGATGAAGTTCAGGAGCTGGAAGCAAAGTCTGAGGATCCTGGGGCAGTTGTGCATGGCAAGAGGTACAGTAAAAATCTGTGGAACATCGTCTTAAAAAAAAGGCTCAATATTTTTAGGTTCATAGATGTATCAAAGACAAAAGGTTATTTTTCAAAAGCCATACAAATGAAAGGCATATGTGAAGGACCTTCAGGTCTTCTGAGCCTGAGTATTTTCACAGGCTTACATGGAGGTTTTTACCAAAAGCTTTAACTGATGTGTTCCTTTGTAGCTGACTGTTTTCTAGTTCTTATCTATAGAACAAACCTGAGGTGCAATTTTAATTCTGTCACTTTTGCCTGTGAACAATTAATTCACAAACAAAATAAGAAGAAAATGGATTAGAACAAAATGAGTTTAAGCCTGCATCACTTTCTATTGAAATGCCGTAAACAGGGACTAAGCACAAAAAAACAAAAATTAAATTCTTTAAAAGCTGTTCAGTAGCATAGGAACAAACAAATAATGTGTCTAGGATTTTCCGAAATTGAATATAACAAGACGGCTTTGTATTTAATTCTAGTCCAGAGCAAACTAATTTGATTAACCTATATTAGGTAAGTAAAATTTTTAACTTAAGACTCCATAAAAATTCCCTTGTTATATCCTCCTTCATGGACTAGTCAGATAATTTGAAAAGGGCGAAGGTATAACAGAGCAATTGGACATTTTCTACATGTAAACTCGGCATAAAGGTGTGCACTCACTAAAATATTTCAGACTTTTTAACCCCAAGCTGAACTTGTTGCAAGCACTCACTGAATGTATGAGATGGCAAAATCCCCCTCTCCCCCCCTTTCAATTCATTAGTGCCATTTGGCTGAACTAGAGCTTTCTTTTCTTGTCTTCATTTTCATGAGTTTTGTGAAGTCTAAAAAAAAGCCAAAACTGCTGATACTTGATTTTCCTGTTCTTTCTTTTCTTTGGACTGCTGTTCTTTTAGTATCTTCATGGCAAAAAACATAGCCAAGAAGGCTTTTTTCCTACCAAGCTATGCACAGAAAGAGACCAGAAAAAACACAGCCACTTCTTTTATTATAGGTTCAATTTTCAGAAAGTACCTTTTATTCATAAAGATACTTTAGCAACCTTATTGTATCCCTCCTCCAGTTCAGTGGCAATTAGTTTACTAGGATTTACCAAACTGAGATCAAGTTACATCAGATACCGAGGTGGTAACCAGAGTTTGTAATGGGGGAGTCTCCAGCTCCAGTGAGAGCTTTCACAAGAATGTTTTGTCTCTAGCTGGGTTCTTCTTTCCTGGTAACAAGGAACAGGGGAGGTACCAAGAGGCCTAGAAGCTTATCACACCACTCATGGAACACCTAGTCTAGTGTGGTGGGCTTCAGAAGAGGACATACCTGCATGCAGTCCCCTCTCAGGCTCTGTATGCTGTCTTTGTAGCAGCAGCTTCACACTGGGAGTACTGCAGGATCCCCTAGGTGGTGGCAATTCCTACTTCAAGCTTACTTTTCTTTCATCACAGCAAGACCCAACCAGTGCTTGCAAGAGTAAGTTCTCTTGCTTTTAAGTGATGTAAATTGATCGTTACAGATGCTTTTCTCCAGTGGCAGTGGTCATTCAAGCGGACTGAGGGCAGTATCTTCCTCCTGTCTATCAGGGTATCTATCAGTGTGCTGAGCTTTGAAGCAATGTATGCTCTGTGCTCTTTTGCAAAGAGCAAAAGCTGTAGAAGAATGAGTTTCCAAAAAAAATGTAGACATTAGTACTGGATGGTGCTAAAAGGGGAACATCTTATGGGTATAGAAAAAGCCTTACCTTTATGGTTTTATACCCATCTTATGGGTATAGAAAAAATACTACCTTTTTAGTATTTCATACTTGCACTCCCAAGACTTCTCTTGTATTCCGAATTCAGCTACTTTAACTTCAGTTGTCTAGGCAGGATGCTTTTTTCCCTCATTGAAAGACACAGCATGTCTTTCAAATCCCTTCTTATATAGGTAAAATGAACTTGGTGTTTTCACCACTGGTTTTGTAATTACCTTTTTATCCCACAGTTAAATAGCTATGAGGGCTCCATGAAAGCTGTTTAGTTACCTGCCAGAATATCTTTCTTAGATCTAACTCTCCTCCAACAAGTTACTTTTAGACCAGTATTTCTGAAGGATACAAACATCCAACTTACATGCAAATCACTGGATGTTACACAACTCAGTATCCCTTAAGATTTTATTCCCTCCATTACTTTTTTAATGTATTTAAATTCAGGTGATAGAACCAAAACTTTACCTTTTATGGAGAAAGCATTCATTGTTAAAGAAATGGTCTGATGATCTTACTTGCATCTACAAAAATTTGATTCATCTTCTGTAAACATTTTTGAGTCTCTTAAAGTCTGGATTAACTAGTTGCCAGAATAAAGTAGTAAAGTGGGTAAGGAACGTCCTCTACATTTGTTTAAGATATGTACATGAGATTTTCTTATTCTAGTGTGCATACCTCTGTGGGTACCTTTTTCTGTTGTGGCAGAAGAAGGGATTTGTTCTTATTAAATGCCAAAATAACCTAAGAAGATAAAAATCACTGGTTCATTAAAAGGTAACTGGGAAAAAGTGAGAAAGATAACTCAGAAACTTTTCCACTCTGTCCATTCCCATCTTAAAAATACTACACAAAGTAAAAGTCAGCTTCCACAGATAACAGGTCAGGATTCTTCTATTGAATAGCTATTGTAATCAGTCAGTATCTGAATGTTTACTGAGAAGGGGGCCTACAAGAAAGCCAGGAGATTTTATAAGTGTTTTATAAGTGATAGGACTGAAAGAGGGTGGGTTTAGTTTAGACTTTAGGAAGAAATTCTTTACTGTGAGGGTGGTGAGGCACTGCAACAGGTCGCTCACAGAAGTTGTGGATGCCCCATTCCTGGAAGTATTCAAGGATGGATGGGACTCTGAGCAACATGATTTGGTGGAAGTGGGGCTGGAACTAGGATGATCTTTAAAGTCCATTTCAGCCCCAACCATTCTATGATTCTATGAAGCATAATAATGTGCTTTTTTATTGCTTTTTTTTCAGCTAGAATGTGTTTGTTGCACATTTTTTAGAACTGTGTTGATATCATATTGAGTGCATTTGATTATACAAGTATTGCAAGGCTTTGTCATTTTGATGTTTTCCTATTAAAGATTCTTAGGATAGGAATTTTATATATAAATTACGAATTCGCACTTTCAGCTGTTTTCTGAAAATCAGGATAAAAATTGGCATTGACATTGAAATAATTTAAAATATTGTTAACATATTTTTATTGTACTTTAGAATGTGGTTTTAAAGGACATGATAATACAGTCTTAAAATATGCCATCCATTTAAAGTACTTTTTTATTATTTATCACTGTATTTATACAGCAATGACTTGAAACAGTTTTTAAACTGTTTTCGTTGAAGGCTCAGGAAGAGCATTGCTATTGTATCTTGCTGTTTCAGTATGTGTAAGGATGTTTAATGAGCTTTTCACCAAAACTGTCCAAAAATACTTTATTTGATTCTTCTGTAAGCAACACATTAAAATTTTATCCCATATATTTGTCAGTTAAATAAGAATATATCTTGATTAAGAACAAGCAAATTTTGCACAGCAGTTTTCCAACAGAAAATAAACTTTCATGTTGGAATACTACTGAGTTGAGGGTACCTTGATAGCATAAATAATAGAGCAGTTTCAGAGTATTAACAAATTTGTGCCACAAAAAGTATGATTCTATCATAAGAGACATTGTAATTGAAATGCCACTAAGCCATTTCTACTTCAAATTGAAGTGACTTAGGTAAAAGGATACTATTTTTTATATCAACTATTGTCAGAAAGGGTTTTTTGGATAATCTGTGTATAATGCTTAAACAGAAACAACAGTATTAATGCTTACTACAAAAATATTGTACTGTGTTGAATTTTGACTAACAATAACATGAATAACCTCCCAAACTTGTGGAAACGTCTTTAGAGATATATACTTCAAATGCTTCTTCATGACATCATTGTTTTTAATTTAGTTCACTGAGAAATTATTTTTAGACCTCATAACTGGTTGGTCCGGAATACATAAAGTAGTATTTCTTTTTCTGTAGCTGTATTTAATTGCTGGTAAAGGTATACATTTCATGTTCAAAAATAGTTAATATTCTGCTTGTCTATATAGGTACACATAATGAGCACAGGCATTTAGTTACTGGTTAATTATGAAACCATGTTTTGTTGGCTTCACATACAGATACTTAAATACGCTTTTGAATGGCAACAGGGTGATTTATAATGGAGAGCCCACAGTATTTCAAGTATAGAAAAAGTGCAGAATTTAATACTTGAACAGCTGAAAGCACTTTTCTCAAGTGTATTTCCTATGTATTTTGTATTTTCTTTACCAGCAATCAGATCTGTGCAGTGGAAACTTCATTATACATCAGCTAAGGCATATGCATACTTTATGTTCTTGTAAAATTTGAAGGTAGTATTTTCACTGCTTAGCCCTTAAGAAATCTGAACATTCCACTTAGGAACACAAGCAAAGAACGATGGTACCAAGAATGCTAGAATAGGCATGATAATGTTTCTAATAAAATATTTTTTTATTAGAAAATAACATCTGTCAAATGCTTCATAGAAATTTGCTGATTTCAACTCACTTTAATAAGGATTTCACAGATGTATTGCCAAGGAGATACAGCTGATAACTGTGTCTGAGTGTACCCATGGTCTTCCACCGCTTTGTCCTCCAAACTTACATGAAGATACTGATTTATTTATCCATTCTCTGTATTCTTGCTGTTTAGATTTCAGTCCCTATTTTTTTCTTATTAATAATGTCACTTAAATATTTTACAGCTCTGAACTAAAAAAAGAAGGCTCCTTCACAGTGTAGAGGAGCAAATAGGATGGAAAAAAATTCCTAGAAAGTTAGCTTAGGAAAGCACTGAGAGTAAGATGTGTCTTAGTACTTCAGCCTCTCCATTCTTGATTCACTCAGCAGATGCCAACTACCTTCCTGGAATTGGTACTTAATTTTTTTCTTACAAGGAAGTCTCATTCCATCTTTTCATTCAAAACACATGGCCACAGAAGCAGTTTCCCTTGCCTATCACCTTACCCTGTAAATTTTCCACTTAGCATTCCTCTATGGGTGTGGAAATAGTAGGTTTATTTTCCTTTTCCAACCTAGAAAAGCCAAGCTTTCACCATATGCTTTAACCACCAGACTAAAGGGGAACAGAAAGGTGAGATAAACCATCAGTCACTCCAGCTTTAAACAGTGGTTCAGCTTCATATGTAAGTATATAGTCACTGAAGAAAGAATGAATAACTCTAATGTAACAGCTTGAATGGAAATCTAGTGAGGAAAGCAGTCTAGTTCCCTTCCTTGCACCACTTAGTCTGGTTGAGAGTCTGGGAAGGTAATTCTGTTGAGCTAATTGACAATAATATTAAAAAGTAATTAGAGTAATCAAAACTTGGTTGCATAAGGTGTGTGAAATATGTTTTTCTTACTACATCATTGCACAAGAGACAACTTTGCTAATCTAGCAAAACTGTAGCAATATCAAATCACTATATACTCAGATTAAACATAAGATACGTCTCTTTTTTAATTGAACTGATTTTTAGACTAGTTTACATAGAGAGAGGGCTGGATTTTTCAGCATTTTAAATGTTTAAATGATAGGTTGGTATTTCTTGAAACACAGGCTGTAATTCACAGTGAATATCAAATCAAGAAGACACTGAAGAGTTTGGGGTTTTTTTTAATATAGACCCTTGCACATATTTAATATGTTATTAAAACTGTTAGATTTTGCAATTTTTCTGAGCTATGGCTCATCTACCTGGTATTTCTTTAGTAATGTATGTTCCTATTATAGAGAACATTAGTGTAAGAAAGAAAGGAAATCCAATACCTTTGCTACCCCTTTTACTGTATTTTGCAGTATTTGGCCTATGCTTGAGTCTCAATTTAAAAAATGTTTAATGCTCCTGTTTTCCACTTGGGCTGAAATGGGTCCTTGGGTCACACTAAAGCACGATAAGCATACAACACAACAAACTCAGTAGGACTGGGAAGGAAGGGGGTGGGCTGAAGTGGCCAACCTTAGCAGCAGTAATAGTCTGTTGTTTGGGTAGGATCTCCAGAAAAACACCTTCTAGAGTTTCCTGGGGAATGCTCCTTTCTAGAAGACTTTTCATGGAAATAATATGTTTCTGTACGCACAGCTGATGACCCTGAACATGGCTTTCCTTCCACTCATTTCCCATCCCTTTGGGGTACTGTGTCAGTAGTGGCTGGGAACACTTTCTCTGTAAGATAAAAAAGATTAATTCAGCCTGGCACTATTCAAGCTGTGTTACATCAAGGAAGACAGTGCCTTCCCCCCTTTACATGGCATGTTTCTAAAGGAGTCACACTCAAAGGTTCACAATATTGTTCATTTATTTGTTCCATCTGCACACAGCAGTATTTCAGGCAAATATTTTACCTGTACTATGACAAATAAAATTATTACCAGGGGTCAGAACTTAATAATCTGTTGTCACACAAGCTTTTAATCATCATCTTAATAATTCATCAGGCACAATTTAAAAAGGAAAAGGAGGCTGGACACTTCTCATTTAATAATTAATTCCCATGGAGCAGACTCAAAGATGAAGGGATAGGGTGATCAGTAAGTAAATATTTTTCACTGTCTCCTTTCTCTCTAGCTTAACTGAAAGAGCCCAACTACTGAAGAATGTTTTTAAGAAGAACCATGTGAACTTGTATCGCTCTGACTCTTTGCAACAAAACTTGCTCCGTAAGTGTTCGCTGAAAAAAATTAGTATCCATTAATAACATAGCAGTAAAATTCTACCTTTCACTGCATTTGTTTATAGTAAAAGTGCAGTATCCTAAATCCATTAGTTCTTTGCCTGTGGTTAAGTTGCCCATCATACCTAAGGTACTGTGCAGAGCTCTTTCTGCTATCTTATAACGGCAAAATTCTGTAAGAGATGGCACAGGATTTTATTAACTGTTGAAAAGAGGTTTATTCCCCTCTATTTATTTTTGCTAAGTAGCTTTTATTAAAGCTTAAAAAAAAATAAAACCGATCAGAACTAATTTTGTTTCTACTTGGCTTTATATCTGCAGATGGCTATGCCTTCTCTCAAGATGAAAATGGAATTGTTTCCCAGTCTGAAGTAATAAGAGCTTACGATACCACAAAGCAAAGGCCTGAGGAATGGTGAAGGAACACAGCTGGAAAATTAGGCCTTAGTTGTAACTTTTGTGAGATAGGCTACTAGATCTTTGCTGGGAGCGGCAACCATGGTCCTGTTGTCAAACATTGAAAGATCTATGATGGTCTTCTTCCATAAAGTTTGGATTTGTGTATTCAGTAGACATAAGCACTGTGCAACTATACTGTAACACACCATCTTTAAATTTTTAACAAGTATTTGCTTAGCCTTTGTAAACAGATTGGAATTTATCTTGTATATTGCCAGCTTGCTTATTTTACAATGAAATTGAATTAATACTGGTCATATACTAGAAGGACAGTGGTCAGATTGCTAAACATACTTTACATTGACAGATCAACTAGCATCTGTGAAGGTTTTGAAGTGTTAATATATTTAAATACAGTTGATAACAAGCCTTTGATTTCAACAAGTGCTGAAAAAAACCCAGTCTCTTAATGGTGTTAATTCACCTTCTTTAAGAAAGATTTTGAGTCAAGATGCTCATAGATGTTTGTGTCAAACTAACCTTAAAACATTTGCCAAAGAAGTTCCATAAATGTTTTATGTTAGAAACAATTTGAAAGGAAACTATCTCCAGTCCTGATCTCAGAACTGCATGCTTGAGTCTCCACACTTGAGGAGAAAGTACAGTGAGTCTAATTTGAGTGGCCTTTTTGGCATTTGCTTTCAAAATTGCAAGTCTTTGCACCTTTGGCCTTATACAAGCTTTCCCCTTATTTTCATTTAGTATTGCATATGTTGAATATGGCTGCCAACTTGTATAATGGAGTACACATAATACTTTATTCAATTTTTAAGAATTGCTCTGCCTTACTTCCCTTTAGCAAACTTAATTATTTTTGTGATGCTTAGTTGTATCTGCTCATACTGTAAGTTCAAAAGAAAATTTGTTTGAACTTATTTTTTAAAATTAATCAAATTTTCAACATTTTTATACTAAGATTATTTGAAATGCATAATTGAAATACAGAGCAAAGCATGCCCTTCGCTAGTCTGTGGTATGTACTGGTTTATTTGCACTAAAGTCACTTCCTATAAAGGTGTGAAACACATTGCAGCAGTCTCTACAACTTACTGGTCATGCAAAATACTTATATACTTTCACCTTTAATTAAAATGGAGAGGAAGTGACTGCGGAAATAGATACACACCCGGTATGAGGGGAAAAAAAGAAGAGGAAGGTATTACATGAGAACATTGGGATACATTCTTTAAATTTTTACACTTGGTGTTTCTCAATTTACCATCCAAAAACCATCAGGTTTCAAACTAAGGAAAGCTACTTGAACTTTAAAATTTAGTTAATTCTTGGAACTCTTTAGTTCATATTTAATTCTGGATTTAAAAGCCACCATAATTACATTTAAAAATGCTATTTTCTATAGTAGCAGTTGGTTTTATTGTTAAGTAAATTTTTGTGCATTACATAGGAATGATCTCTTTTTTTTCTTTCAATGGAGATCAACCAGATGGAAAAGCAGAACGATATCCCCAGTGATCTATTAAATTAAGTATTTCCTCTTTGCTCTCCAAATCATAACAAGTATCCAGTCCCATCTTTTCTCTGCCCTCCTTCATTTGTCATATACTTACTGAAGGTGACTTTACCTCCTTGCCTTTCAGTTAGCTAGATGCCTAACATGTAATTAATCTCACTATCCAAGTTTCTTATTCTCCATTCTAAGAGAAACTTAAAAATACACAGAGAAAGCCCAACAAAAGGCACCATGTGCAAGTACATATTTAGGAAGGTGGGAAGGCAGTCTGCATTTCATATGCGTGTTATGCAGTGTCTTCCTCTCACTTGCCCAGAGTGATCTTTAAACAGAAGGCACAAGGACAAAGGGAATGTATCCCACTAGAAGCAGTACTGCCAGTCAGTCATGCAGACAAGAACTGCCTTCAGAAAAGCCATTGCAGGCATAGATAAATAGATGGATCAATATGGGAGGGCCAAATCACTTGACCTAAGGCACGAAAAAATTTGGGGGCATGCCCCTTTCCTAAAACGGGGATCCCTGTTTTCTGTCATCCAAGGGACAATGACCAACTTCAAAACATTTCTGAAATTAACCATGACAATGTTGCTCCTTTATAGTCTTTCAGTGAACTTAACTCATATAAAATTAATCTGTATGTACTCTCTTCATGGGCAATTTTTTTCCTGTTCTAATTGGTTGAATTGGTAATTATGCAGATATGGATTAGAATACATTGTGAAATATATACTGTGAGATAGTTATATGATCTCTTATTCTTCATATGAAATAAAATTCTGTCTTACCATTGTAATACAGTTTGAAGAAAACAACACACAGTACATGCCAAATTAACTACCTTAAAAAGGAAGAAAGTGACTATAACAGCTCTAAGATCCTAAATTTATACTAATTTAAAGGTTTGTAAGATAATCTTATCACAGCATTTCATGCTTACATCTTTTCAAAATCTGAAGCAGTACTTCACAAAGTGCATTTTTTTTACTATTTTGATGACTTTTTCTCCTGTCCCTGTACTTTTTCTGATAATTAGTGGTTGAAAGATACCACTTCTTAAAAACAGCAAAAAAGACAAATGTGGCAAAAATGGTGGGTTTTGATTACTCATACAATTCCATTTTAAAATACAAGATTATCTTAGCTATGTGTGCCCATTTTTAAATCAGACCAAGAATACAATATGCACTTTATTTTCATGTTAAGTACACAGTAATATAATCTATTTCCATTCTGTTAGTATGTCATACCTTTGTTAAAATAAGGGGATTCTGCTGATGTTTGTTTAAAGGAAAAACACAAAAGAGTTGAGGCGGAAATGCTTATAACAATGCCTCTGTTCTTACTGTTCGAAAGTTCAAAAGTGTATTAAATAGAGAGTTCACATGGACTTTTTCATCTGTTTCATGTGCACTGCAAGTTAGTATTAAAAATTGCCATCTAAAAGATGAACTTGTGCCACTAAAAAATCGGGTATCTTATATAAATACTTTTGCTTGATTATTTTTAAATATATACATACATATATATATATAAATTATTCAAAAGAGTAACTGGAAACAAATTTTAACAAACCTATTGACAATTTGTATCTGGAATTTTTTCTTGCCATTTCCTAATTTTTCACATATTTTTGCAAAGCAATTTCAACAGATTTATACTTAGTCATCATTCTATTTGTATAAAATGAGAAATAAAATATTTTGAAACACTAAGAGATAGCTGAAGATTCCTATATGTCCACCTGCATCCATAAAATTCACCTTGTTACAAAGATGAGCATTAAGTGTCTTAAGATGTGTATCATGACATTTGAACTCATCTGGAATGATGAGTAATTTGGAATATGTGTTAAATTTAAGGAGAAAAGTTCTTTCCCTTTTTTCTTGTGTATTGTGTAAAAGCAGTTGTAGTTCTGATGAATTTATCATTCTGTCTGCATGAGGCACTATTTCTAAGTGTTCTGAGGCGATGCATGGTGGTTGTTGATCCCTTGTTGTTTTTTAATGCCTTCGTTAAAAGTCTGCTCATAATATATCGAGAAGCTAGCGCTGTGTAAGCAAATGAGTTTGTCAGTTCAGCTTCCTTGGTATTGGATGTTTTCACTGGTTACAAAACTCAACAAATGAGTTTCTCCTTCCCCCTCGCTGCCCTCGCTCCCCCAGTTTCCTTGCTGTTAACCAATAGATCTTTATTAAACAAAGGAATATTTTAGCATTCCAAACCTGGTTCCTGCTTATGCAAACCACTGCTCATACAGGGTTCAACTGGACTGCTTTTGAGTGTAAGGACTGCTCATCTGAGCAATGATGTGCAAAGTTGGGCACTTTTCAGGGTTGATACTGAAATAAAAGTATTTCCAGAGTGTGATTTGTAATTGCAAAGCTGTGACCAGAACAAGTTTGGTTTTTTTTAAAGTCATATTTTATGGTGTTTCTTTAATGTAGCATAGAAGCCATAAATGCATTAATATTGTTTTTCTACTTCAACATAGTTTTTCATTACGATTTTCAGTGTTTGATATGTATGAACCGCTGCAGAAAGCGGTCAGCGTGAAATAGCAAAATTTGCATTCAAGATAAACCGAGGTTTTACAGCTCCACTAAGCCATTACTGCTGAAACTGTTGTGGAAATTATGAAGCTGCATGAATGAAGATTTTTTGACTCGGTATTTATGGTAGTTTCTCAGGTTTAGTTTTAACTGGATGTTAAATGCACTGTGTTTTCTAAATAGTTCTTTTAGTAACACATTCAGTTCTATGCAGTGTTAAATGTCATTTGGCATTTGGTGAATGTGCATGTTTTGAACTGCAAATTTTAAATGTTTTGTCTTTTAATTGTTAAAAGATGAATAAACTTTGCCATTAAATTAAGAAGCTTTGTTGACTTGATTGGTTGAAAACGCTAGGGATTCCTTTCAGAGGAAAACATATCTCATCATTCTTGGGTTTGTATTCTTTAAAATGAGACATACCAGAAATAGATATCATATAGACATCAAATGTCATAGAGTCCTTACATTTTAAATGTAAACTCAAAAAGTAGAAAATTTGTTTTAGGTTTGTTTGGGGTGTTTTTTGAGCACCTATTTTGAGATGTCTTTTTCAGTTCCCATGTGAAGTTTAAAAAAATTTAAAAAAAAAACAAAACAAAAAGCACAGGAGCCTGCAATTTCATTACTTCCAGCCAAGCCTTAACATAATCTGACCCTATTTTGAAAGAGAAGTATGCAGTGCAAGAATGATGAGTAAGAATAAGGAAATGTCATTTCTCAGACAACAGTGGTAAATATTGTATCCTTTGGCTTTGATAATAGCTGGTATTTCTTTCCTCTAACGGAGCCCACCACTGAAAAAAAATCAATATATCCAAACTTTAACTGAATTTTGGTTGTAGATGGGTGACTGATTTTTATATATACACTGGACAATGAATTTATTTTGTATCTTGTCCAAGCAGGTTCAATAATACATGCATCTTAGATGGTGTTAGTTTCACAAGATCCAGTCTGTAGTAGCAGAGCTGTTTAAGGATATTCCACCTCGTAATATTTTACCACTTCAATTATACTGGCAGTCATGAGGCCATTGAAATCATTCCGTTTATAATCCAGTTTGTAATGATCCAGGCTTCCTCTCAGATCCTTTCCCTTCTTTCTTACACCAAACATTATTTTTCAGCTAAAATAATTTCACTAACCTGATTTATACCCGAATTTGCACAAGTCATAGATGGAAAGAATAAAAAGAACAGAAAGGCATTTCCTTGTCTGCCTTTGCTAATGAAAACAGGATAGCGTGGAATTACGGCCTCGGTGTAACTGTGAGTCAAAAACTTTACGTGATATTGTGGAGCAGTGGCTCCCTCAAAAGCAGACACATTGCTCAGAGGAGTTCAAGTCCAGACAGCACATTGCAATACACAGCGAAACAGCACTGAAAATCAACTTCATCTCCTTAATGTTCCTTAGTGTCCTTATGTCAAGCTGTACCTAACTGAGCAGTAATGACAAAATACTTTTGAAATTGTCACCTTTTTTTTATTCCACTGGGATTAGTATTACAAATAATCCATGAGTTTACATAGCCACATACTGTACTGCTTACCTAGTTTCAAACAGAATCCTTCAGACATTCTTGCAAGTACTTGTAATGTTTTCCCTAGCACTAGAAAGTCTTGATGCATTTTGGAGATACATGCTTCAGAATCCCAAATTGTGGAAACACAAAACAAATGGCATGCCACTATTGCTCATTATCCACAGAAGGCTTGGGTTTCATCTAAGTCATTACCAGTTAATGGCAATCAAAGCATACAGTAATTAATTTAATGAGTGTGACTATTCTTTCATTTTGATTTTAGAACAGTGTAGTGCTAGTAAAAGGAGTATAAACTGAGTTCAGAATTCCAAAAGAAATAGTTAAATCTACTTTGTTAATATGGCAGTAAAGTACTGCCTGTAAATGTTACTTCTGATAGCAAGCAATTGCTTTCAGTTCAAGCATACATCCAGCCCTTCAAACCATTTCATTAGTCATTAAAGTGCTATCACAATATGATTTCTGTTCTGTCTGCAAGTTTTAGGAAAATTTCCTGTTCCTATAAATCATAGGAGTATCTAATGCCAAAAGGCTCTTTCCATTATGAAGGAAATTCAGCATTCTAGCCTGCACACCAAATCCATCTGGGTTGGAAACTACTGGCACAGGCAAAAGCGTTTCTATCCATGGGTTGTATTCTGGCCACCTCCTTTCCTCTCCCTTCAGCTATATAGGTCACTGCTGCTGTAACTACATGAACAATAATAGATTTTTTATTTATTTATAGTTTCTTCATTGTCTATTTGCAGATGGTGCATAATCCCTACATTTACAGGTAGCCCAGCAAAGCTATTTTAACTACACCTGATCTTTCCCACCCTAAGAACCACATCTGCAGGATTTGTTGCAGTCTGGCTACTGATCTGTGAAGCACTTAGCACTCTATAAACTTACAGACTTATGTAAGTCTGATTCAATTAAATTATTCCTGTGTGTCAAGTTCTTCAACTATGAGGAAGAAAAGAAGTGGCTCAGAGGGGTCTTCCCTGCTAGGCTGAGTTTCTTGCTACACAGCAAACTTCACAGCTCTCCTTAGGCTGAATAATCATTAAAATCTAAGGCTGCATGCAAGCGTAGCAAAAATCTGTCGCTATGTTAAAACATTAATAAGTGACTGCAGAGCCCTCTGAGACCATGGCAGTGAAGCAGCCTGGCCTGTACAGCACCAAATGCTAACGGGCAGTGACTGAGCCAAACTCACACCTTTGCTGTGTACAGTCTTCGAGGAAAACGCTCAATTTCAGCCACTCACCACCTGTGTCAGTGGCTCTGATGACTCTTTAAAAGTACAGAAATTGCCCCTTCTTACTTAAACGTGATCACGTTCCTGCTTCCGGAACAGGTCTGTGCTGCCTTGGTTTATTAGATAAAGATCTCTTCTAATTGCAAATTTACTATAATTTGCAAAAAAACACAGTTGCATTGGTTTGTTTCTGCTGTATACAGGAGTGATCAGCATGTCTTGCAGTGTGCTTCTGAACAAGACAGCTGATACCTCTTGAAATATTCAATGATTTTTCAAAAAGTTACTTGACGAACAGTCCCATTCATAGCCGTTCAAAATATGCAGTGAAGAGTCCTATGAAAGCTCATCAAAGGCAAGCAAAAATTTTCTTGCCCCCTTCCTTGAAGACTGTTTCTACAATCAAATTACAGGTCAGAATACTTAACTTTCAATTAATTTCCCGAATACTCAAAATCTAATTTTTAGTATCTTGCAAAACATATACACAGCTGTGTATCACAATTTGGGTTGTAATTAACGATTACAGCATTCAAGCTAGAGCCTATTACTTAGAACATCATTGTATATAACTTGTCTTTCTGCTTAGAAACTGCTTTTCTAGCAGTAATGTCGGCTTGATTATGATGCTAATTGTGCAGCAAAAAACTTATTAAAAGGGTTATTTTGGAATATTTTTCTCATAACTACTGATCACTAGATATTTGCTACAAAAAAAATTGTTCAACTCTTGAGAAAGAACTAATGAAGCTTTTCTAAACTACTTGTTAAATAGGTCAGCTATAATGCACTTCAACAGATCCTACACACAGGGAGTTTGAGACTGATAAAATAAGAAAGCTCAGCCTTTGATATTGTGGATTCTGACCCACAGAATGACTTTGTTTTTTCACAAAAATAAGTATACAGAGAAGCCCTTTAATGACTGCTTGGGGTTTTTTTCTTGTGTATTTTCCATTTCCTTACTGCATGTATTTGGTTCAGATGCTTTTTTTTTCTTCTTCCATTTGGTTTGTTGGTTTACTTAGGTGAAGGAATGTAGAAGGGCAAACAGAATTTATTCCTAGCGCAGGATGTTTAATCCAAAATACCCAACTAATCAGTGTCGTTTTCACCACTTTTTCATCACAGCTGCATGTAAAAGACATAAATGAATCTATTAGTTTGCTATATAGTCAGAATTTTGTATATTAAATCTGCACGACAGGTGCAGTTAAAATTGTAAATCATTTTTAAAAGCAGAATAAACTATTTTAACAGGAAAAAAAAAGTTACACCAACCAAATTCAACAAATACTACCTGTACAGAGTCATACTAATGACACAACATTTCAACCACACAGTTTATTGGTAATTTTTTAGGGTGTTGCTACTAAATAATTAGTGATGGTGTAAATACATTTTAAATTACAAACTTGTCTTCAAGTTTTATACATGGCTAATTTTACAAACAGAACTTCATAATCAGTTTGTCCAACTTACACTTGCTGAGCAAAAAGCTGACAATAAATACTTCCCTCTGAAGAATGCTTTAGTAGAACACTATTTTTAGAATTTTATGTGGAGAAGTTATCAGTGATATTGCTGAACACATTCTGCTTTCCTCATAGATAATTTGGCTGTGTGGGACTGACTGATCTTCAACTAGGCTAATTAGTACTCGTTTTATCTACCATTGTCAAAGTTTACTAATACAAATAGGCAGTGTAAGTTCAGGTAGATTATGTGTATTTTTAAAAAACCTCTGCATTTTGATATCTATTAAGATTCTTCCTCTTACTTCCATTGCTCATGGAAGTGGTAAGCAGTTGGATGTTTTCAAGGACCCTCTTTAGTATTACTCCTCTCTTACTTCTCAGGCTTATTGCTGCTTTATAGAACTAGTCTTATTATTATCAGTGGAATGCAGCTACTGTTTGTTAACTAAATTAACTGCATTAGGGTAAAATGTCATTTATAACACCTTTGTCCCAACATGGTTCTTCTACTTGTCTCTGAACACATTCTGTACAAATTAGGCAGAGCAGTCCGGTTTTAGAGCAACTATTTGAAGTGTTTTACAATTCCTTTTTAAGCGAGATCCAAGTCTGGGAAATGCAATCTCAAGTGAGACCCCTCACTTTTTGAGGGCAACTCACCCACAGGAACAGTTCTGACTTCTGCAGCCACAGAGCACATCAGTGTGACACCCAACAGCAGCAGCCCCTGTGGTTGCAAAGGCTGTGCTACTTCTGCACAACTTCTTTCAGCTCTGAGTAAAATCAGAGCAGCTCTTCCCAGCCAGGGCAGGCTCTGGCTGGAGAGGATACCCAAAGTACGGCGGAGACACCAGGAATCCTGATGGCTGGGTCAGGTGGACTGCATGGGCTGTCTGGAAGCAGCCAGATGTGTACGGTGGAGGTGAGGAGGCCACAAGGCACCCTGGCTCTGCCCGGGGGAAGGAGAACCTGCGAACTGAGCTGCCGGTCGAACTGGAACTTGTCGCTGTACTGGACTGCCTGGATGGTGTCCTGAAGCTTGTGGAGGCCAAGATCATGGGAAGAGTCTCGGTCTGATAGCTCCGTAGAGAAAATTGTATTGGCTGTGATGGTTGTTTAGGTCTTAAACATGTGCAGCAATAAACTGCTACCAGCGAGCCCACGATAATGAAGGCAATAAATATTGATCCAACAATGAGGAATGGAACGTAGATTGGTTCTGGGAGAAAAAAGAAGAAGAAAAGCCCTGCAAATTAGTACTTAACTAACAAGTCTTCTGTGTAGAAATAAACTCCAGTGTTTATGAAGCCCCACATCATTTCAGTCCCAATAACATATCAATCTGCTCAGAAGACAAAGCACCATTATCACTGAAACAAAATCAGACTTTAAACCCTGTAGGTTCCAGTAAAAATTTCTTTCTGTTGACAGTTTTAATAGCTACCAAAGGTAAAAGCTGTCTGCATCGTGTCCCGTTCTCTGGTTCTTCTTAGGTATAGCTCAAGAATCTCACTCCTCTCCCCCTCCCTCAATCCCCCAAATCGCCGGGACTGTCCAGTGTAACAGTTTGAATCTGCAGGCGAAGCCCAAATGCTGCAGATGCTGTTAAATCTCTTCCTTTCCTAAGGTGGAAGATAAGCGCAGAACGTGTGCATAGGAAAACGAGTCTTGGTATACACTGCCGGATTTCTTTTGTTTGGGAAACTGACGGCCACTCGCACGGTGGGGCTGTGCATGCAGAGCACCGGGGCCCACTCACCCCTCCGGGAGCAGTAAAGTTAGACAGACATGGCAGAATTTGCCTGCGCGAACTTAAAATGCAAGCGCGCCTTCCAGTCAGGAGGGATCCTGTTGCCGGTGCCCTCGGGAGCGCGGAGCTGCGGCCCCCGCGCACCCCGGGCTCCCGCTCTGTCCCGGCGCCACCTCCTGAGCGCACCTGGAGCCGCGCCCGCCTGCAGCCCACCCTCCGGGACGGGACAGGGACCCCGCAGCCCAGCGGGGGTGGCACGGGGCTCGGCCCGGGAAATGCTCCGCGGGCACCGCCTCCCGCCCGCCTCGGCACCCGCAGCCGGCCACTCACGGGCGGTGACTCCCGGCTCCGAGGGTTCCCGGTCGTTGGTGCAGCCGCCCTGCTCCAGGCGAGCCTCGGCGGCGGCGCAGCAGTAGCGCAGAGCGCAGGAGCCGCAGCAGATGGTGGCGACCGCCGTGTCGAAGCCCTCGGGGCACTGGAAGCCCTCGTGGTAGCCCCCCTGCCCGTCCACCCAGCCGTGGCAATACTCGCCGCCGCCGGGCTGGCCCCCGCCGCCGCCGCCCAGCAGCCCCAGCAGGAGGCAGCGCAGCAGCAGCCCCGGCAGCGCCCGCCGCCGCCCCGCCATCTCCCCGCCACCGCCGCCGCCCGCCCCGACGGGGCGCGCAGGGGGCGGCCCCGGGTGCTGTGCGGGGCCTCCTGCGCCGCGTCCGGGGGCTGGGGGGCAGCTCCCACGGCACACACACCCTCACACACCCACAGCCTCACAGACCGTCACACACCCCTCACACTCACACACACACACACACCCTCACAGACCGTCACACAACCCTCACACTCACACACACACACACCCTCACACACACCCTCACTCACACCCTCACAGACCGTCACACACCCCTCACACTCACACACACACACACCCTCATACACATCTTCACACACACCCTCGCAGACCGTAACACAGCCCCCCAACACACACACCCACGCACATCCTCACAGACCGTCACACTCACACACACACACATACTGTCACACAACCCTCACGCTCTCTCACACACACACTCACACACACACACCCATACCCTACACCCTCACACCCACAATCACACACACGGCCCCCCAGCCGCCCCCCGTCGCTCACCTGCCGCCCCCGGCCCCGCCGCCCGCTGCTCCCCGCAGCATCGCCCCGCGGCCCGCTGGCCCCGGCCCCTGCGGCTCGGCCGGTCCCGCTCTGTACCTGCCGGTTGGACGAGGCCGGGCGCGGAGGGAGGGAAGGAGAGGGCTGCGGCCAGATCAGCGTTTGCTTTCCGAGGGATTCCTCCTCTCGGCAGGCTGTGCCCGGCCTCTGCGAGACAAGGGCTGAGCGGGGGTGCGGGCATCTCCCGTCCCTCACACCCGATCGTGCCCCTGAGTCCCGGCCGACACGAAGCAGAAGGATCTCTGCACTGGCAATTTATTAAAGCAGCCCTGCGCTTCTAAGGGTTAAAAAAACAATTACAGCGTATGATTTATTACAAAGACTTTTTGCTTTTTAACCTGTTTCCCTTCCTCAATACTTTTTATTGCAAGGATATAACAGCATTTCCCCAGAAGATTTATAGCATCTTTTAATCAAACACCAGGCCCATCACCTCTATTTTCCAAAGGGAGAGAATGAGTGTGGAGCTAGGGAGCAGGAACACATCTGTTCATATAAGAATCCAATCCTTTTTCTGCTGGAAGAATAATAGCAAGTCACGGAGCAAAAACCACAAAAGGAACTGCTTATTCATTTATTCTAGAGGAAAAAGACATTTTAAATGAACTGAGCAGATCTGGACTTCTGGTTCAAGCATAGAAACATTTCTTTAAATGATGTCTCCCCTGTGTGCTATCTTAGAGGCACTCTCGCTCGAACGGTGAAAGTGCTTATGAAACTTATATTAAAGCTGTGCTGGACGAAAGAATGCATTTTTCTTGCATCTGAAACTTCCTGACATCATTTACCACTGGGGTATGAATACGTATATCAGAGTCTGACCACTTGTCCAGCGTTTTGAATGCCCATGTCACTAATTTCCTAAGTTGGCAAGTTTAGTCAAACAAAAGGAACAAAGTGTGCTGTGTACCAGCAATAAAACTGTGCACTCAGAACCATCTATCAAGACATTTAACTTCTGGCCAAATCCTAAATACAGTCCAAAAGCACTGTATTTGTTGGGGTTTTTTTTACTTTAACTAATCTATTCTATTTTTTTCCCCTCTGACCCTTTTTTTTTTCCTGTTTTGATTTCTGTATGTATAACCAGTACCACCAACAAATCAGAAAAGCAAATAAAAAATATTGCATAAATTAAAAATATTTTTCATGGCTATTTAACAGATATAGCTATAGAAATAACACAACAGGATATAAAAGAAAAACAAATAGATTTTGAAAGAGAAAATGTGATATTCTGTCCTTCTCTGCATTTTCATTTTGAAACGATGATGTGAATTAAACTTTTACCAGCTGTCCTGACTACAAGTTCCTAGTTTTTATAAGCCAATGTTAAATATTAATACAGTTTTGCATTTACTTCACTGTGGTTTTAAAGCAAACATAACCTTCATGGAATGTTTTAAAATGTATGACTTTTAAAGGCCTAATCCAACTTCCAGAAAGGTCAAAAGGAATCTCTGTGTTGACCAGGATGAGGCTTGGAGCAGGAACTCAGTAAGGTCTTCATGGTGCATTTAGCTGTCTCAGGTGCAGAGGAAAGAGAGACAACAGAGCCATCCTCTCAAGTTTGCAGGAAAGTCCAATTTGGTAGGAGTCAATGAATAAATATCTCACAGCTCATATGCTGATTTTGTTAATTCACTCATCAGCTTCCAAAAAAAAAAAAAAAAAAAAAAAAAAGTGCTCTGAAAAAAGCCCCCTGAAATATATATTTTAGATCCTAAGCTACCATAGGAACTGCGGTGATAGAGTTCTGGGTGGGGTTGCTAAGGAGTCACACAGTTCACAGACATTTGGAAGACTGACCTGGGTTTATTTCTCCTTGTTTATTCCATCTCTAGTGCTTGGATTGTTAATAAAAATGTTCGTCTTTGTGTTCCTTTAGGCAGAAGCTATTCTCTGCTCCCCTCTGGTGATGGCAGCTGTACAGGGTCTCCTGCAAATGGGCACAATTAACCTCTTTATTTGATTCCCAGATTTCTGCAACCTGCAAGAAAATTCTTTTAAGTGTTTCTTAAGTATGGGTTTTGCAAGTGTATGTGGCTGGTTTACTTTTGTGTGGCTAAATGGCATTTCAATCACACAAGCTGATACATCTCTCTCGTGCCAGCAGCAGATTTCAGGACCAATCCTGCAAACACTGCCAACCTGGAAAGCTTTGAAGATACATGAGTTTTCCTATAAACTGCTGAGGTCTTAAATGACTCCTTTGATCTTTTTCCTTTTTCTGAAATATTGACACAGCCTGCAGAATGTGATGTGACTGTAGTGGAGGTGAAAAGTACTGTTCTGACCTAGACAGAAAAAAACTTTATTCTGCCCCCTTCTCTGTAAAGGTACAGTTTGACATGCTAGCACATCATTTGCATTGATTTTTGCCATTTGCTTTAAAGTAAATCCACAAATAATTAAGAATACAGGAAAAAACTATCACGTAAATTGTTACTGAGCATCCTACAGCTGCAGTTTGAGGACACTGGACGGTTCCAAGTAGCTCACTTTTAGATTAGTTTCTGTTGGGTGATGTTCTGCAAAATACCAGTGCTGACATTGCTTATTATTTATTCCCAGACAAAAGCTTCCAGCTTCCAGGTGATGTGTCATAAACTTAATTACACCACATCAATTTTGAATGAGAAACATTGCATTTAAAAGCTTGTATAGTTCTGACTGTTGTTGTTTATAAAGCTCAGTATTAAAATTAATGAAGGTGTGATCAGTCATATAATAGGGAGAGAAGATACTTAATTGTATTTTAAGGTGTTATTATTTACCAGGCTTTTTACTGTCTCCACAGCAAACCTACGGGGAGAACACATTATAGTACTCCTCATTTGCTTCTGTGCAAGATCAAACAATTTTTCTTAAATGACTTCTGAAATCATTGCCTCTCTGCACACAGTAATTACCTCACTACTGCCAAACAGATCAATTTTAAAAACAGATATTAAAATCTTCGTAATCATATTCGTATTTCATAATAATAATAATTTTTCTATGTTCCATTTTCTGGACTTGGACTTTTTTCCTTGGTTTTTTCCCCCCCTGATTTCACTATTATACTTTTGGCATTCTTTCAGACTGTAAAGCAGGCCAGTGACCCATGAAGCTCTAGTATGAGAGTAAATCCTAATATCATTTCAAGCAGGTACTAGCAATGTAAGTAAAGTCCTGGAACTTTGACTTAGCTACTAGAGTCCAAGCAGACTAAATCTCCCAGATGTTCCTAAATAATGTCAGAGTTCTGTCTTGACTAGGGCAATGAAAAATAGGCTCAGCCTCTATCTTTCTTGATGGTCATATCTTGCAGGATCTGTCATTTCACCCCAACTCTTCATTGAATTTTTTCTTGGATTTCAAAGAGTTAAAAAGGCCAAATTGAGGTGCCAGCTTCTAAAAACAGCCTGGTGTAGCAGATTTCCCTTTAAAAATAAAACCAAAAGAATTTTCCACCTAAATTGCAAGCCCTTGAGCTGCGTGATTTGCTTCATTATGCATATAAAGACTGTTGAATAAAATCCTTTATGCTGTTCTCTAAGATGATAGCCTTATTCTTGGCTGGTTTTGAGATGCCCTTCCTGCAGCTGCCTTGCTGGGAGAGCCACCTGCCAGGCCACAAGCATCCCTGTCACCTGCCAGGCCACACACGTGTCCCAGAATGGAAGGGATGGCAGGAGTGCTGGGAGATGCCCCAGAATTATCCCCACATCCCAAGGAGGCTCCAGCTGCATCTCTGCTCCTCTGGCTGCAGAGCCTCAACCTGTTGCCTACATCAGCAAATTAAAACAGACCCATGAAGCCCATAAAGTGTATTTTGGTTGACTGAATCAAGGGGAAGTGGTGCTTTTCTTCTTTCTTTTTTCTTGCTTCTTTTTCAATATTCTTTTGTGTTTTGGGTTGGAGGCTGCAGCTCTGATAGCCAACCTTTTATGATTTATTCTTGGGATTTGACCAGCACTGCATGGTTTTCCACCCCAGTCAGAAATATCACCATATTTTCTGAAGTCTCTCAGGAATATTTGAGGGGTAGGGTTACACAAGCCAGCTTTTGAAGGCAGCGCCACTTACTCTTGTCCACAGGTAACCATTGAGAAATTTGGTTACAGCTTATGGGGAAAAACATAGAAGTCAGGTTATCTCAGCCTCATGACTGTCAGAGTAAGTGTGATTAATCATAAGTGCATTAGGGCTCACTCAAGAAGCAGAAGGTTTGATTACTGGTATCTTGATCCATGTGTACACATGTCACCGTAATGGTTCCTTATCTGAAGTCATAGCCCCGCTTGCTAGAGGAGTTGGGATCAGACCTCAGGAGTCATTATTCTCCTCCTAAGACAGCAACAGCAGAAGATTTTTTTTAGCCAGCAATGCAGCCATCCCTATTTGAGGAACATATTATCCCAGCCATCCCCATCTAGCCTTTAGAAGACCACTCTTGCCTTACTTTTGAGTTCTACGGAGACCATGTTGTGAAAGATTATTTGGTTTTGGTTACATTCAGT
Source organism: Poecile atricapillus (assembly GCF_030490865.1). Lineage (NCBI taxonomy): Eukaryota > Metazoa > Chordata > Aves > Passeriformes > Paridae > Poecile > Poecile atricapillus. The sequence goes on from NC_081252.1 coordinate 52,633,349, forward strand.
AACTCACGTGTGCTGAATGTATCTCCTGTGTACAACCACAGCACAGAGCTGTTAGAAATAGAAAAGCAGGGACAGATGCCTAGATATCTAGAACAGAGAGGAATTTCTGATCTTACATAATGTGCAATTACCCTTTCTTCACTCCAGCTGTGGCTAAAAATAGCCTGTTTTATGGCTACCAAGCAAGCTTTTCTGAAGAAGTGTTTAATTTACTTTTAAACCAGAAGTTCCTGTGCTTTGGAATTCTGAAACTGATTTTCCAAGCAACAGTTCTTGATTCTAAAACAAAGCTCAGTATGTAATTACACCAACCACTTGTAGAGCAAGAACTAATAAAACCCGATATAAAAAGTATAAAATAAAGTGAAAAATTATTGGTTTTTTGTATTTCTAGCAGCTGTTTTCAAAGCATTTAACACGAGGAAGTGTTTTGATAGCCAAAATAAGATTGAAAAATGGCCACCTTTTGACCAATGTTTCACCTGAAAACTGTTAATCAATTGTGATTTGGCACAGAGCTCCTTCTCCGTAACTTGCTGAGAAAAAAAATGAGTTATTGCAGGTAAATAGCTATGCTCCCTAATAATCTTAACTGCTGCAGTCATTTTTAAACAGTACCAAGCTTACCAGCTAGAGGTGGAAAGCTCAGTGTACTACTGCCAGGCAATTCCCTAATGCCCCAAACACTCATATTAATGAATAGTGCAACAGAAAGGTCAGAGGAGAGAGACAGCATCAAACCTGCTTTGCTCTGTAGCAGAGTGTGCATTTCTTTTTCCTTGAAAAAAAAATGGTGAAAGGATGTGAGAGAACATGACATTTGAGTGTAAAAAAGTGTAGAAATAAAATGTGTTTACCAGGCAATGAAGACAACTGGGTTTTTTGGGGTTTTTTTACTCACACCAGGAAAAAAAAAAAAAGAATATTCAAAATTAAAAATTTAATACATAACAATGTCTTTTTCTTTTTTTCCAAAGTAAATAGTGCTGCATATGAGAGCACTGTTTCAATCCTTAACTGAGTGCCTAATAAACATATGCCTAAGTTTAAAAATTTGCATTTTCCTTTTTTTGTGATTACAAAACTAAAGCTTGAGAATAACTGAAAAATAATGCACAAAGAAATCTCCAAATAGACACATTATGGAGTACCTTTAGCCTTATGTAGGATACATCCTTTAAAGAACTAAGGGAGAGCTTTTTCTGTAGGATATATTAATATCTAGCACTAGTAATTTGTTTATTACACATTAAAGTTGTACAAAAATAACTCATAGGCAATGGAGCATCTGGATTTAAAAGAGCAATTCCTTTGTAGCACTAAATCTGGTAAACTAAACTGGTCCCTTACACTTGAATCAGCAACCAGAGATAATTTTATTCAATATTTTAATAGTGCAAACAGGAATTAAAAAGTGCTTATATTACAGCTGCTACAAATTTATTGTGGGCATTAAATATCAGCTCTCCAATGCTAAAAACAGAGCCAAATTCTGTATCTTTAAACATGGGAGCATATCCCTCAGCTCCTGTGGCTCAGGTCCTCAATACTGTCTCCCTCAGGCTACATTCATTCACCCAGCTGAGGACCACCCATCCAGGTTTGCTTTGGTATCATTGCATGTTTATAACAGATAGTCATGAGGTTTTTCATTAATTGAATTTATGCTGTCTGAGGAATGGCCTCTTAACACTTCCTACAAACAGCAGATTTCCCAAAGAACTTAAAATATTTCAGGTCTGAAGGAATTAGCATTTGGTGACATAAATTAGTTCTATATTTATGATAATCTAATTGGTGAATGACAGATTAGGTGAGATTAAAGACTGAGACCCACATTTTTTGTTCTGCCTGCAGGTGGGTAGGATTTAAGGAAGAGCTTTACCTCCACTCCCACAGCCTAGGGCAAGTCAGGGACTGGGTCACCTTGGCACCAGTTTGAGCAGCTGCAGAGCTGTGCTCAAGTGCTTGTTGCTCCTGATATGCTGCATTTCCAGATCCTGAGCAAGATGGGTCCTGCCCCCTCACCTAATCCAGCCTCGTTTCTGTGGCCATCCAGAACTGCTTCAGGGGAGGTGAAAAGCCCTGCAGCAGTGCCACCTCCTCATGCAGTGAGCAGGCTGTTGGGCAGGCACAGGCTGTCTGGCTGAGCAAGACGTGCACTGAGGAAAGATTTGGGGATCCTGTGTTGAGGTGTGCTGTCCTAAATTTTATCCAAATAAGATTTCTGTGCCAGAAAGAGGTCTTATCTAGTGAGATCAGTATATAGTAATTTAAACTTTGGATCAGTAATAACTGGGGACTGGCTTTAACTCCAAGTCTAGAGCAGGCACACTAATACTCTTAAAAATATTTTGCAGGTAATTTTTTGATGGCAGCTGAACACTGAGCAGATGTCTTCATTGGGCTGTCCTTTTCTCTGGAGTAATACTGTGGACTGAAAGTCCTGTTAAGTGTATAAAGAGAAGTCTGAATGTGCTTCTCTAAATGGCATTACCCAGCATTTGCAGGCACAGCTTCTCATTTACCTTTGTGTTGCTGTGATGGCTTAACCCCGGCTGCAGTTCAGCCTCTTGCAGCCACTCCCTCACACTGTTCTCAGCCCAGTGTTGTAGTTTAGGGCATAGCGATGCGGAAGAATTCAGGATGTAATGAGAAGCTACTAGACCCCCTCTCTGTTAGGATAGTAAAACCTTCTGCAATTAGCCAATAGCACTTAGGTGTGACGTATGTAGATGGGAGTAACACAATGACCCTAGGTTATAAATTTTCAAATTCCCCTGCAATAAACGCCATTGCTTCGCCATCCATCATATTGATGTCTTGTGGGTAGATTGGCCAGGGTGGCCCGGGAGAGAGGCCACGGGGCTGGCTCCTGGACTAGGGTGTTTGCCTTGCTTGGAAAACCCGCAGCCCAAACCCAAAACACAGCCCAATTTTGGCTACTCTGAAGAAATTAACTCCACCCCAGCCAAAACAGCATGGTTACCCACTCGCCTGATTCACTCAGGTCTTGTCACAGTTCTCCAAACTTGACTTCCCTGTTTGAGGACAAAAGATCCCATGAGACAGCCAAACAAGTTGGTGACTTACAAACTAGCTGCTGTAGCAAACTAAAAAAGACTAAAGCTATAAAGCTATGAGGAGATTCCTAAAATGTTTTGGTGAACACATTAGTTATTTTGGAGAGCAGTAATGTTGACTTAAAATATTTAGCTTTTGAATTTGACTTAAAGTATTAGCCCAGACTGAATGTAGTCATGTGTTTGGGGAATTAATAACTTTGCTTCTAAGTATTACTTATTATTCTTATATACAACAGCCTGAGGAAATTTTCTTTTGCTTATCTACATTTCAGTCTCTTTGCTTAGATTTCTTCTGGGATCTGACCTATAAAAACAACTGGATTTATGATACTCTAAAGTTTACAGCAAACACTTAACAAATACTCCTATTTCAGATATGAAATTTATAGTGTTTAAATATAGTCTTCGACGTTATCATTTTCGGTGTTTACTGAGTGAAGTAGTTTTCCAGCAAACGTCAAGAAAAAAGCCAATGTGTAAATATACCACAGAAAGTAACTGCACACTGCCATCTACAGAGCAGGCTGGGGATACGGCAGGAGGGCTTTATCGCCGGGAGACATGAGAGAGGGTATTCATAACCAAAAAATGTCATTGCTTTCCCTCTTCTGGCAGCAGTTTCTGTTAGTGCAGAGCATGTGCTGCAAAAGAGGCATTGTGATACAGACTGTGCACGGCTGTTGTGTGAGGAATGAGAAATGGCACAGTGTGGAGAGCAATTATTTCTCTGAATTATGTTATTTATAATATCAAGGCTGCGTTCGGAAGAGTCAAGCAAAACCATGTAAGAGGGCAGGAGGAGTGCATGTCCCATTCCCGGCGGGAGAGCTCCAGTGGGGATGCCAGGTTGCAGACATCAGTGCAGCCCAGTTTGTGCAGTGTGTTGCAAGAGCACCATGTCAGATCCCAGCTCTGGTGGAAGTGGGTGTTTCATCCAGCAGACCTTCCCTCCCCACTCCTCACCTCTATCTGTCTCTCTCCAGTTGTCTATCACTTCTCTGCCCTGCCAGCTCTGTTACTGTCCAGTGCTTGTGTTTCCCAAGATCTGTAAGGATCAGTGATGAGTACAGGACAGTCTTGGTCCCACCCTCCAGTTCAATTCATCCACCCAGTAAGGCTGCAAGCACCTGCTCAGGCACAGCCAGCGGTTCTCTCCACAGTCCTGGAGGAGAGAAGCAGGAGGTTGTACCAGTGTACCACACACATAGTTTATATTAGAAACACATCGGCAACATTTCTCTCTCTCATGGGCTACCTTTTGCAAGTGAAAAAAAAAAAAATCAGGGGGAAATGGGTCACTGAAGAGTCCTCCAGCTGTCCTTTTCAAGAAGCTTTTAAAGGACATTAGGTGGATAAATGAAACTGACAACCATTGCATAAGGCAAAAGCAGGCATAGAGGAAGAGCCAGGAATACTTTTGCTTTCGCTTTTACCACCCACTTCTGTGGGCCTTGCAGACCGCCAGCGGCCACAGGCTGTCCCTTGAAAATCCCCAGTGCTCAACAGAGCATGCTTTGCTCATAGCCTGCTTTTGAGCCCTTTGCTGCTGGGTGGCTATGAGCTAGAGCATCCCACTTGTGTTTATAACTTAACAACTGTTCATACATCTCCTGTAGTAATAAACCACTGGGGTTTAGGCTGATGTCAGTGGAGCAAGTGCTGGCACTAATATGTGCAAGTACACTGCCTATCACAACTGATCCAACAGCTGGGTTTGATAGCTGGCATGGCTATATAAATCTTAGACAACAATAATAGACAGTAGCCTCAGCCCTAAATTACTGTTAATCCTATTATAAAAAGCCAGTCCTAAATGAGCTGAACCATTAGCCTCCCACTCAGAAAAGTTAAGGTTTATTATACAGACTGCCTGTAGTTGCCTGTATTACCCATGTTTGGCTTCCTTCAAGGAGCTTATCTTATCCTGGATTGATGATAAATTATTACAAACTTGCTTTGGACATCTTACTTCAGACTTCTGGCTCAGGGAGCTAGAAATTTATTCACTGCCAGATTGTTGACTTCAGCATCAATTAATGATCACTTTTTATCAGCTTAGTTCAAATGTTTGGTTTCTAACTTTTGGATGCGTAGTCTAAACATTTCCAAAGTCCAGATAAACAGCTTTAAATTAAAATGTTGTGATTTTGATACTGACGTGATGCCTTCATGGCTAAGTGGGAATATTTTATTCTTCCATCAGTTTGATTAATAGACCTGTTACAAAGCCAATGCTTTAGAGCACCAAAGGAGTGAAACAAACGCCATGTGGATTAACCTAGTTAAGACCTAATCTCCCACTTCTGTGAGAAATTGTTTTAATTGTTCAGAAGCTAATGCACTCTCTAGTGAAATTTTCATGATTTTGCAATTATGAATAATTGCACTTCTCTGCAGTCACCTATTTGTCTTTTTCTTAGCCTAAACTTTTGTTCTGCAGATCACATGCTGTATGGTTAAACATCATTCTACTACACAAGCATTTCAGACTTGAAATTAAGTATCAGAAAATTATTCTGCAAGAGTCTCTGCTAAAAAATTGCAGATCTTTACCAACAATAGTTAAGATAGGATAAAAAATCATGTCTTCACATGAAACATAGGTAGTTCTGCCATCAATACCTAGTCCTCAGGCCTTCTCAGCTGAGGATGCTAGACCAAAGATTTCAAAATGGCTTGTTCCCACACCCTCCATCAAATATCCCTTAGGAAATTAAAAACACAATAGCTCCCTTAAAAACACAATACAGGAAAGCACAGTCTTTAGTGCAGTAAGAATAAAATGCTCAGGTGCACTGTTACTAATAATACAGCTCATTTTGTCCTATTGGTTCGTAATCAAAGATGCATTTGTACTTTGTAGAGTTACTTTAGTTCCTTCTTATTAACTAACCAAGCAGATTTTAACATTTTTTTCCTAAAAGACAATTCAGTTAACTTCTGGTAAATAGGAGATATGTTTGAAATTGAATGCACTTTTTATATTCTGAAGTTTATTGTAACAGTTAGGGCTTTTATTTAGTTCGAGAAGTTGAACTGAGACAGAGACACTAAAACAATTATCAATCTTGAAAATCATAAAAAAAGCACTTTATATCATTTTGGTTGGGGTTATTTGAGATTCTTAAAATCCTCATTAAGTTTATTAATGTATGTTCTGGTATGAATATATGTGTATATTTGCCAATCCTGGCAAATGATTCTTGCATTCGCCAGGAATCATAAAATGGAATTATCATATTGTCCTAGTGAATGCTGCAGATTTATACAAAGAACGCTGCCAATTATTCCCACCACTTAGGAATGAAAAGTTAGATACATTGTTGAAAGCATGAAGAGTCAATTTCTGCTTAGCTACTTGCATGGCCATGTGCACACTCAGCACAAAAGGGGATTTGTAAATATGCTGAGACTTATTTGAACCCTAATTGAGTTAAATTGAATGGAAGAATCCATGAGATCAAAGCTATGTATCCCACTGGTGAATTAATGGCACGTGAGCAGCAGGGAACTGGAGACACAAGAAACTCTATGGAAAACATGTAGGAGCCCAGGGCAGCAACTTCCTTACTGTGATAGAGCCAAGACTTCTTCAGAGCAATGGCCTCTTGTGGCCACTCTCCTTCACAAGGCAACTTAATCACACAGATCATTAATTTGTTTTATTCCATTCTCATCTCCAATAAGTTTATACAAATGTTTGACTTCTGTCCCACTGTACAGGTCAGGGACATCAGATACTATCTCTTTATGTGTGCAAAAATCATGACTATTATCTGCCTATTAAATGCCTGCCTTACCATCACTTGTCCTGATTAATTCCATGGTGAGAAGTGAGATGACTGTTAAATCCTGCCTTTATTGGAGTGCTTAGACCTCTGTGCATAGGTAAATCATAAAAGAAGGATTATTTTGTAGCCATGCTGTAAGCATGATTGCTCTGGCAATCACAGTTTTTGTATGAGTGAATGTGTCAAGAGCAGATGTGTAAATGAAGCTCTGGAGAAAAAATTAAAATTTTGTCACTCAGCAAAAAGTGCAAAGTTACAGCAAGGTAAATTTTTCCTTCTGTATTTATGTTTTGTTTTTTTTTTTTTATTGGATAGTTGAAGAGGTAAGAGACATAGATAATAGACTTATAATGAAATATAAGTTATGATACTTACCTGCATTCTTTTTTACTCATTCATATGTCAGTGTGAATATTATAGAACTCAAGAGGTTTCCTCTGAGATAACTTCAGAGTCATACTGTTCTTGGTCAGATAATCTGTCCTGAAACAGCTGATAAATTTTCATGGCTATCAGACTATTTTTCTCCTGGATAGTGACTCCTGATACTAAAATAATACCACTGGGGGTAGTTAGCAAATAGGCTTTGGTATTGATAGCTGAATACTTTCTAAATCTCATTGACTAGCTCAGCAGTATAATGAAATATCTGATGCCTATGAAGTTTTTCCTACAAAGAGCTTTTTCTATCCCACTGGGATGTCTTTAGAATAGAACGAATTCTCTAAAATCTATTTGATTTGCAAATTTTCCGTTCTTTTCTACAATTCCTCCTTTGGAAGATTCCATGTCCATTTTTTAAATTACATCACTCTCTGCCTGACATTTCCCACTGAATTCAGTTTAACACCAATAACATAATGGAAATAATCATAGTTTGTAAAAGGTGGGTATCTCTGACCACGTGTGTGACTCTGGTGGTGCACTGCTGACAGTCCTGCCTCTCTCTCTGTGTCATGGGGAGCCTGGTCAAGTGCCCACAGTGTGCTCAGGACATCAGACAACTGATGTTTGCTAACCAAACAATGACCAGTCCTGGGGGATGTGAGTCTGCTTTCCCCAGTCATACACCCTAGGGAAAGTCAATTCACCCTCTAGGAAAGAGAGTTAAGTCTCTCAAAATATCTCTGTGTATGAAACCACCCCTTCTCTCCCTTGCTCCAACAAGACACTTCCTTAGAACAGACCTTTTCTTTGTAAAGCAGCCAGAATCCTTCTCACAAGGAAGACCACAAGGCATTTCAGCGGAGACAGACTGGTTAATCAAGATTGGCTGTTTTTGGGATGAGCTTCTTGGTGCTGCATGCTCTTCTAAGGTAACTCTGAGTTTTGGGGGAAATCATGTACTACACACTCCATCATTAACAATGTTCTATGGACCAACTGTGTCATATCTATCTGGAACATACAGAGAAATTGAAGGCAACTTCTGAGTAATTCGTGTCAGTTTCAGTGTGACAGAACCAATGGGATTACAGGCAAGTATTCTGCCACCCTCCAGAGTATAATGTTCCCCATGAACTTTAGTTAAATTTATAGCTTTGCTTAGACAAATAGCTGTGAACAAGATAGCTGCTTTCTGACGAGATACAGACAGAAAAAAAATTTGTTCTCAAAAACATAATTGCTGCTATCCATCATCTGTATCTCATCCCAAAAGTGGTCTGCTGCAAGTGTTCTCCTTGGAGTAGCTGTGGGAAATACTATTTGAATCTTCCAGAACCTGATAACACAAAAAAGTATCATGACACAACTTGGCACCAGATACCATCATTTCTGGTCTGCTTGAATTTCTCGGTAGAAGAAGGAAAGATTTTTTTCTTACTTTTGTCTCTCTTCTCATTCAGCTCCAGCTCCTGAGACAGTCTTTCCACTCCAGCTGGAGCTCTCCAAGAGGAACACCCTTATTTCTGGCAGAGAAGAAGAAAGATCCTGGTCAGAGCACGGGAAGCAGGGTGCTCTAGGCATCATGCCACCACTGCTGGAGCATCATCCCTTCATGAGCAGGGCAGAAATACAGCCCTGCCAGGCAAAGGGGTGCAAGGCCTAGGACAAGGAATGCTACCACTTCATGGGATTTTGGTATCAAGAAGTTTCATGTTTGTTTGAAATCACATTGCTCCCAGAGCATCTGTGCACCCAGGGCATTTGAAACTGCGTTGCAAAGGTGCTCAGGGGAGCAGTTACTGATGGCACATGGGCTGGCCAGGGCTGTGACCACACCTCAGCAGCAATGCAGCCTCTTCTGAAAGAATTACTCAGACTTCTGTTTTCTCTCCTAAGCAAATTATTGTAAGGGTTGCCTAGCTCCACAAGGATAGGTAATTATCTTGAAAATAAAATAAAATAAAAGAGCATAGCATAGCATAGCATAGCATAGCATAGCATACAATAGCATAGCATACAATAGCATAGCATAGCATAGCATAGCATAGCATAGCATAGCATAGCATAGAATAGAATAGAATAGAATAGAATAGAATAGAATAGAATAGAATAGAATAGAATAGAATAGAATAGAATTGAATAAAATTGAATAAAATTGAATAAAATTGAATGGAATTAATTATTTTCAAAATGCTATGATTTCGGGGCTCAAGCTCTAAAAAGTCATTGTCCATACTCTTTCTCCTTGTCCTTCTCCTGACAGGTGGGAGAAAAAAAATCTCCAGTGTTTCATACTATCAAGAAATGCATTTTATTTTCATATTGACTAAACATTTCCTGTTATATAGATATTTTACTTCTCTTTATTTTGGTTTAGTCTATATCAAATGTGAAAAATGACAACAGGAATTGATGTCCTTGTTTTTTCTGCTGTTACTGATACCAGACCTCAGATCCACAGAGAGCTGGTAATGTCGAATAAAGGAAATAGACTCAATTGCAACTATAATGGTTTATTATTTCTTAACCTTTATCCTATAACACCCTCCAACCTTCCACTTTTCTGGGGGACAGAAGAACACCAACTCCCATAAATGGGAAAACAGGAAAAAGAAAGAGATTTGAACTGCGTAAAGTGCAAAACGATTTCTGCTTCTGTATCAAATGCAAACAAAACAGACACATTTTCAGTTGGGTACACAAATTTTGTGTTTTTAATTGCACGATATATGGTATCACAGAAATGTCAACCCTGAGCAGCATTTTCTGTGCTGCTGTTCACTCCGCTGCTCTTATGGAGCAGAGCTGCTCACCCAGTGCCCCAACCTCTCAAGACATTTCAACATTTCATAAAAAGCTTCTGGAAGGTTTGATATTTTTTCCAGTATCCACAAAGACCCTAGTAATTTATTTTTTGGTAGTAAGTCCTACTCATTAATTGAATTTCAGCATTTTCCTGTGTGGTTTTAAAGGTAATTTGGCCAGAGGTAAGACTACAGACCCCAAGGGCTGTAGTTAGCATTTGTTTCACATAAGTCACAGCTTGCTTTAGGTTATATTTTCTTTGGAATGGAAAGGTAATTTGTTTAGTTATGTTGGTCTGAGGGCATCAAGCTGGACCATACTGTCACTGGTAACAAAAACAAGCTCACAGACTGCTCAGGACATCAGCAAAAGTAATTGGTCAAATTACTTCAGCCAGCCATAACTCTAAAGGTAGACGTCTGATAAGTAAGTCTTCATCTTTCAGGAGCTATCAGTTCATACATCATTCTTGACATGAAAAGGGCCTCATTTCTATGGCTTTAGCACCAGAAAGGTTTTTTCTCCTTAAAAATAACAGCTGTGCACAAGATAGCATTGAAAATTTTTTACCAGTATCTATTGTCTTACTGAGTCATACCTTAAGAACAGTTCTCACTGGATATTTGAGTGTATTTTGTAATTGTACTACTCATTCACTGAGGCAACACCTTTCAAATCAAGCCTTAATACTAACTCCTAGCAAAAGAAGCTATCACGTTTCCATCTGCTAACAGTAAGATGAAATATTTATTTATTTAATTGTTTGTGCGCAAGTGGCTTCTCTGTCATCATTATATCTCAGTCTAACAGAAAAATCTTATAAACTAAAAGAGCATTTTTAAACTTATGAGTTATATGGCCTCTCTTTTTAAAATCCTCATGCTCCACTTCACAGCAATGTGAAATTATTATAAGGAGCAAGACAGTAGTCTTGTTCATGAATAACATGAGGATGTTCTCTCTGTTGCTGGAGCAGGTATCACCCAAACCCCTCTGGTGAACAGTGCAGGCAGGCTCCCAGGTCTGAGTACCTGTGACTTTCCTTCTTTGCTTTAAGATGGAAGGAGCCCTGTCACAAACAGCTATGTCTAACAGATAATACTGAATATAGATCCAGATACTGTGTTTCTTTCCTTATATTGACTTTGATGAAGAATTAAAATTTAGGAAGAGTAAAGACATCTCTGCCCTTGAAGTTTAGTTCTCTTCACAACTGAAAAAGTTGCACCACTGTCATATTACAATTCATTTACCTCCTGGTTTGGTAATGTTTTTGCTATTGTCAAGATTTAATAGGTCTGCCTGCTTTGGTTTTGACAGAATTAATGACTCTAGAGGATCAAAGGTGTTAGCATGACCCTAGCTTTTTATAGCATTAAATTACAGCATTAAAAAACGTACAAGGTTCCAGATGCAAGAATTTCGGTCTCCTTAGTCTGGTAATCTTTTAATGTTGTCAGGAAGGAAACATTATGTGAGGCATCTGAAATGTGACTCATTAAACTTTTTGTTCCAACAACATATCTTATAAATGTTTTTTAAAATTGAAGAGACATAAATAAATTCTGTTCCATATTATCTTCTCATCCCTTCTTTGATAGGAAGGAGGAGAAAAGAAGGGATATCATCCTGGGTCATGCATACCGACTAAAATTCCTGCTTTGGCAAACTGTGTAGAGAAGCAGCTGTGCATAGGCATATCACTGGTGAAACAAAGATCACCCCAAGTTATGAGACAGAATTTGCAAATACCAAAGTCCCTCCCCTGAATAAGCCTCCATGGATACCTGGAGCTTGGACTCCATGTTTAGGCACCACAGAGGTAACCTGAGGTAAAATAAAGGTGGTACTCTTGTGCAGATGTTACCTCAGACCAAGGGGGAGGCAAACAAAGCTAGGGGAGAAGAATGTATCACTGATAATGGATAAGGAAAGCCAGCACAACTGTGCTGAAATCAGCTCCTTTTCTAGCTATTTTTATGTCTGCACCACATAGTTTACAATCAAACTAATTTTGTTTGTATCACTTAGCGAAAGTTCTTCCTCCTTACACGTACTCTAGTATCCAAAGAGTGATACTTCTGCAGTATTCAGCTAATATATAAATATCCTGATGATAATCAGAAATGGACAAATCAGCAACCACATCCCAAATGGATCTCAGCATGCAAGTCTTGATTATATAGAGTTTGATATATATGAGTACATGGGCAATCAGGCAGTTTCTTCTTGAAAGCCCACAATGTAACACTGAATTCCAGCCACTACACAAGAATATGTGCAGACAGGAAACATAACCTTTGCTACTCTCTTTTTTCAAACCCAGGTACAAGCTACTGAAAAAATAAATACTATGCTTTTAGTTCTTCCCATTTTTGGCTTGTTTTGCTTTTCTACCTGTTTTCATATTTCAACAAGTCATTCTAATATGTGACCAGAAAAAGAAAAGAGAGGCATTACAATACCAAAAAAACCTGCTCATCTGGGTTTAATAGTTCTATTTTTATAATTATTGATTGAAAATTACTCTCTCTGCAAGCTGTTGAAAGATGTTTTCATGATACATTTTGCATTAAAAACGCCAATCTTCCTGCTCAATAGTTCTGCCTTTATTTTGCCTAGTCCTTCATCTGCTAAAAGGAGTCTCCTTTGTGTGACACTCCTTTGTGCAGCCCACAAGCACACCTCGTTCTGCCATTATTTGTAGCAGGACTGTCTCAGAGGGTCACTGAGATGAGGCAGATTAGAAGAAATGCTAACTTAAAGTGAATGACAAATGATGCAGGGGGATGCATGAGTACCAGCCACTTGATAATCACTGCAGGGTAAGTTTGGCTAGACTGCATGTCAGGGCTGTATGATGCTGCCAGTGCCTGGCACATCCTGAAAGGCACCAAGAATGATCTGATATGGAGATCCATGGGTTGAATCCATGGGCAGTTAGTCTTTTGGATTATCCAAGTACCAAATGCACCAGTAATCCTTTGCCTGAGCCTGACATCTGGGAATTGACAGCTCCTCATCATATTGCATGTCTTGGAAGCCAAGGTTCTGCCTTGCTTTAGTGCAAGAAAGGGGGGCTGGGGAACCCTTTGCTATCCAGGGCTTTGAACCATTCACCATTGCCTTCCTCACTATCAGCAGCCTCCAGCCTGGGGAAAGGAGCTATAATCACTCCAGTGAAATATTAAGTGTGAGTGCAGGTCTGACAGAGACAGGCACTGTCACCACTGATGCAGGTGCTGGTGTAAGAGCAAGAAAGGCAAAGGCAGGGAATTATGTGGAAGCACCATTCCCAGGGTCACACTGCAGTCTGTCTGACAGAGAAGTGTCAGTTTCTGGCAGAGATGTGGCTTTGTGGTGCCTCCCAAGCAGGCAGCAGAGAGGGCACTGCCCTCCAGCTGCTAGTGGGCTAAAATTTTTCTACTGAGATGTTGCTTCCTGGGGCTACTGTTTCTCTTTTTGTATTTGTAGGCGTCTTTCTCATTACTATTATGTGCATCAGATTTTCCTGAAGGCTATTAGAGTTTCAGAGCTAAATCCATGAAGCCACAAACTCACTGAGTCTCAAAAGGCAACTTGCACTTTATGATTGTCAGACATTTGTAAATTGCATGGTCACCAGGAGTTTCAGTACATAGCAGAGAACTCTTTTTGCATGTGCCCTGAAAAGTTTTGCTCCCAAAGGATGTTGATTAAAAATTTTAATAGGGGTTTTAAAAGCCAAGCTACATGAAAATGCTCAGCCTTTAAGCACTGTCCCCAGCATTAATAAAATTACTGGGAATACACTCTGCATTTGTGTTACAATTATCCCTTAGCTTCTATTTTGTTCCTCTAGATCATCTTGCTTCCTTCAAGTATCCTGTCTCCATGATTTATTGCTAGATCTGCTTTGTCACCATCTGCTCTGCTATTGCTCAAGAAAGAACAAATCCCCAGAAAATATTACTGTCCAGACTAAGCACTATATAAGCATCCTTTGCACATTCAGCCAAACATTGACTAATGGCGAGCTAGGCTATAATCACAAATTCCCTCCTTTCCTGCTCACTACAGTTCAAATTCATATAAAAAACTTGGTGGTATTCAGCTATCCTCCTTGGGGATATAGGTTACCATCTGTCTGGTTTCCAGCGGTACATTTAAAAAACATTTGTCCCATTTTCATAAAACATCCTGCTGTACAGAAACCATTTTAATATCTAATTACACAGCATTATGTATCACATATGTCACAACCAGAATAATTTGGCCTAAGTTTCTCTTATCTAGTCTAGTCTGTTTTGCTCCTTTAAATTAAGTTATCCAAACACCTACAAATAAAATAGCATGCCTCTAGCTAGAGTAATTAAAAAAAATAAACTAAGTAAATACTGAACTGCCTGAAGAATATTTTGGATTGAATCTGGTAATTTATATAAGATTTTAATTTAAAAAGGAAGCAACATTTTAAACTAAAGGTTAGTGCACTTACCATTCCATTAAAAAATGAAATCCAAATTAGTAAAAGCAGACAAGAAAACGGTGAAAGGCATTAGTTATTATAGTGCCAAAACATATGCCAAAAATTTAGTAACATCAATTATTCTTTCACACTCCTCAAATCTTTCTAGTTGTCACCAGAGGACAGTCACTCTGTAGTCAGTCAGGGGACAGCCTCTTCCCAAGCCACATCTGCTCTGGGTACTTGACACAAAGCCTACTCAAGCCTGTGGGAAGATTCCCACTGGCTTCACCAAGCCATGGTGCTGTCAGGGACAGCACTAATATACTCCAGGGCCTATTTTCCCCACCTTTCTTTGACTCCTGGGTGCCTCCCTAGAATTTATACTTTTCTTCACTAGTAGCAACAAGTATTGTTTTTTCTTCACTAGTAGAACAAGTACATGTCCAAGATCAGAGGGATGTGCACTCATGTCTCTTAAGGTTGTTTAGCTTTACACAATTGTCAAAAATATTTACTTTTGTTACTATAGTCACTAGAAAGAAACTCATAATGCTAGCTGTTTATTTTCTTTTTATTCTCATTATGCTGGGCTTGACAGCATGACATCAAGATTATCTGGGTATATTTCAGGTTCAGAGGATTCTTACCAATAGCTGTGTAGACTTAGATGTCAGGCTGCACTTGCTTATAATGAAAATATCTGGTTCTATCTTCTGGGACTCTTGTGACTATCATCCTTACTTCGGGCCAACTATTTACCAACTGCAGTCATATGGATTTACTCAAACATGGGATGCAGACTGGAGTGTGCAGCATTCAGAAACTACTCTGATGAAAAGTGTTTGAACTGTGACTTTGGGTGTCCTTCAGAAATTTTCCTTGTACAATGACACTGTGAACTTCAGCTGCAGCAGTCTTACAGAATAAAGAAAAGATTTCTCATATGTTCTCTGTGTTCTCCTGAAATATGGTGTGGCATTTACCAAACACACACCTCTAAGCACAAAGTGTAAGTTTATAGTTCCCATTTCTAAGTGTAAACATGCTTGAGATTTTGCTTTTGACAAGTACCCTTGACGGATTTACACTTGTGGAAATTGGAACTGGATTCCTGCAGGGTGCAAGTCTGACTATTGCATGTAAGAATACAAATGTATTTCTGAAATTCACGTAAGCAAAGCTCTAACTCTGAAAGAATTGCAGATTGTATTTTCACCCTTTAAGTTGAAGTTATTCTTTTGAAAAATCCCTTGTTGTTTTATTTCATCACTCTTTTAAATGCGGAGACCCAGGTTCAGACTCAAAATGGAATCTGGGATCCCAGATGATTTCTTTCTCTTCACATATTCATCGCAGCTGTAAAGGTCTGTTGGTTAAATCGGGCGTTTAAAATTACTCCTCTATAATTCTGTGTCTTACAATTCGGCCTTTCCCAATCATCTTTGTAACTCAACTGCCCTCCAAGGATTCACAGAGGAGTGACTGACTGGCATTGAGACTAGATAAATTATTCTGTTGATGGTGCCTAGGAGGAAATAAAATTCACTTGAGTCCCTCAGATCTGGAAAGCCAATGAAGTCAGAAGAAGGAAATAGCAGTAAAAGCTGTGTTTTGTCAAAAAGTCAGTGAGTGTGTGACTGTGAATACCTACAAGGGGTAGTCTCTAGAAAAAGAGGTTACCATTTCTGCAGACACCTTTGACACAGACAAAACCTAGAAATAATGGATGATATCTCCATTACCTAGGACTGTACCTCATTCATTTTCTTTGTGACCAGAAGAATATTTATATAGCAGTTTCTAGCCAGGGAGCTCAAGAAGCTTTAAAAACTACGATTAGTCTCACCTCTGAGTTTGGGCAGTGCTATCTCTATTGCACAGATGGAGCAACATTAACACGGGGAAGTTGTTTATCAAATGAGCAAATCCAGCCTGTAGAGAAGGTAAAGCATAAGCCCCCAAATGCCTGCCCCCTGTTCCTGCACTTTGTCCATTTTTCTGTCAAAGAGCTTTAATGAGCTTTATATATGTATAGAAATATCAATGCATAATAATCTGCCTTAGCATTCTGAGGGAGAGCTAAAAAATGTTAGAATAAGACATAAATCATTGATTAAAATGTCAGAAGTGATGAGAATAAAAGATTGCTTCTGCCTTTGCTGAATTACACATGCAAATTTGCATACACTACAAAATGAACATCTCTAAATGAATGAATTAGAATCTCCTGTAGAAATGACTGAACCACATTTGCATACAACATTTATTAGGAGGAGATGTGCTTATTTTTGGAATAAACAGTGAGAACAAATCCCTGGAATCTGCTGAAGAAACGTGTGCCTGCAGCTCGTCAAAACACACTGTCTGCCCTGCTAGTGCCTGCAAATAAATATGAATTGTGCCCTGAAAAATCATAACTAGAATAATCAGGAAAACTTTAATGCATCCCAAACATTTACAGGAGTTTACCACATTGTTTGTAGTCTGAAAAAAATTAAAACCACTGAGGTTTTTTTTTTATTATTTTCTTTTCCCGCAGCCAGATTAGCGCTTTGGCGGGTTTGACTTCACCATTAGGGCAGGAGCATTCATATTTATTTAAAGCAAACTCTGTATTCTATTAGCTAAAAGACAGGCAACTTTTCAGTAAGACACATCCCAAAGGTATTGATGCAATTAAAAAGTACTGGAATTGGAAAGTACAGCACAGCCTACCTATATATCCAAGACCCCAAAATATCTGGCACAGACAATCATGAAGTAAAAATCCTATCTGAAGTCTATGTTCTTATTCAATTTATTAATTCAAAACATTGTAGTTTTCACAAGATTTCATGAAGTGCTGAATCTTCTTTGAGGTTTTATTTCACCCACAGCTTCTTTTATCTGGAGTGGAGGTGAGCATGCTCAGCTCTGCATTTTCAGCCACCATAAAAACTATTGCGAGTATAGGAAAGTCTTTTCAACTCGTTATAGTTAAAGCACCAGAGAACAGAGGAGAGCAGGAGGAAGCATGTCAAATCCATCCTGAGTCCCACCCACGGGCATCCCACAGGAGACTCAGACCACCCCTTCTTCCGTTGTTGCTAGTTACTTCTTAAAATGAATAGCTTATGGAAAACACATAAACCACTTTTCCCCGGGCACACTATTTGCAGTAGTGACCCTACAACTGTTTCAAAAGATGTGTGTAATCACGTCGTGGTTTAACCCTGGCCAGCAGCTCAGCCCCACTCAGCCTCTCACTCACTCTCTTTGGTGAGATAAGGGAGAGAATCGGAAGGGTAAAATCCCCATAGTAACCACTATGAAAAGAAAATAAACTCTACCGCAGCCAAATTTATCCAAAAAAAAAAAAAAAAAAAACAACAAAAAAACCCCACCACCTTTTCTATACACTGCTGCTTTTTCCTGGGAGGTCTGGTGCCTGTGTTGATGTCTGTCGGCGGCAGCCCGGCCGGGAGCTGGGACAAGGCGCTGGGAGCGCCTCCAAAAGGGGGCCGGGAGCGCCCTCTGGAGGCTCTGCCGGGACCTGCGGGTGTCCGCGCCTCGGGCAGCCCGGCCCGGGGACACTGAGGCCGGTGTCGCAGCCTGAAACTCGTCCTGCTCCTCGTCACTGTCCCCGGGAGAGGGGCCCTGCTCAGCTGTGCCCTCTCTGCCCGGCCAGGCGGGTGCCTCAGGGCAGCCCCAGCGCTCACAGCTTACACCTGAGGCTGACGTGCCTGAGGCACCGGAGGGACCTGGACAAGCTCAACAAGCACGGGAACGTCAGGAGGTTCAACAAAGCCAAACGCAAGGCCCCTCCCTGGGTCGGGACAAGCCCCGGTACCACCGCAGGCTGGGGGTGAATGGCTGGAGAGCAGCCCTGCCGAGGAGGACTTGGGAATGCCGCTGGGTGAGAGGCTGGATGTGACCTGGCAACGTGCTGTTAACGATGGAGAAAAAAAGGCTTCAGGAGACCTTATTGCAGCCTTAAAGGAGGCTTACAAGAAAGATGGGGACAAACTTTTTAGCAGGGTCTATTGCAATAGGACAAGGGGTAGTGGTTATAAAAGTTAGAGAAGTAGGATTTAAGAGAAACCTGGATTCTGCTTGCCAAAGACATTTTCCTGTGACATTCCCAGTTCTCAGAGACATGAAACAACACAGTACCTTGGTACAAACGAATCTCGGACAGCTGGCTACACTATCAGTAACACTATGTACCAGATACCTCTTGAGGAAAACTGTGTGAAAAGGAAGGTGGTGGCATTGTGGCCATTTGCAACACTTCCATTTCTCTGTCACCCTGAAGTGTAGGACACAGGACATCATTCTGTGCAAATCAGGGTCTCAAAACATGCCCAAAAATCAGAAGAACAGCTGTCTGGCTACACATCGTGGCTTCAGATCCCTCAGAGTTTCCTTCCAAAGGCATGAAGACATATCCTCTCACACACAGCAACCTTTCCCTTCTTGGCAATTCTATCTCACTTTTGGCAAGCTTCAATATGTCAGTCCCTCTAAGCCCACAGCTGCAATTTGGAAGGACTAATTTTTTTTATTTTCTTTTTTTTTTTAATCAGACCAAAACACAAGTTTGAGCAAGGAACATGGCATTTATTTGCATCACTATAGCACTTCAGTGCTTTCAGCAGCTTCATCATAACCTGGACTCCTCTGACCAATCCACAGAGCAAGCACAGAGCAATAGGGTGGCTCCTACTCTGGCTCATTGACCTTCCAGGGAGGCAATTTTAAAAGAATTAAAGTTCAGAACCCTTGGGGGCTTCACTTGTAAACATGGGGATTTGATTTGATTTGATTTAAGAGAATATATTCTAGGTTTCATCTTAGTAGTGTCACAAACACATCTACTGGCACTTCTAAGTTGTTTCTCTAGGCAAAGTGAAGCCTGAGGAGATTGTTCTGGTGATTGTTCTTTGTAGTGACCAGATTGTATGTTTTACTTTATGCTAATAGAACACCTAAAGACTCCATCCTCCTCATCATAAACAAGAAAGGCTTCATAGAACAGACTGAAACAAATTAAAAATTCCTCCACCAAGGGGAATCTCCCTCAACTTACAAATCCAAAGACAAGAATAAAAAAAACATATCCAAGCATCTTATCTTTCAAACATAATCATATTCTTGAGAACACAATTTGCATTGCTCTGCATGTATTTTAGGGGAAACAATATATGCTAAATGTGTTTTCTCCATCTTTGGATACGATCTTTTATTTTTGGAGACATGCCAATCAGCTGGCATTCCCTGCTCACCATAATGGACTGAACCTGTCCCCAGAGTCATTCCTCTCAACTTATACGCTGGATGGATTTATCCCTTCGTGTCCTTTCATCAGGTTTCACCAGACAGCTAGTAACAGGAGGCCAGAAGGAAATATTGGCAAATGTGTCAAAAAGTGGTCATAGCTATTTGACCATTCTGAGTCTGAATATAATAAGTATTGATTTTTTTTTCCTCTTCCTTTTGTATTTGGTACCATTAGTTTAGCATTTTGTTACCATATAATTTTTAGAAAAAAAACAGAATCAGTATAAATACAGCCTTTCAGTTCTCAATTTTCTGTGTTAACTACACTCATCTGCACTTGGATTTGGATGCATTTTTGTTAAAAATGTTCTATTATCATTTAAATATATATAAAAAAAAAAAAAAAAAGGAAAGAAAACCCAATCCCATGATTCCAGAAATTTCTGTTAAGTTCAGTAGGGGGGGTACTAAGCATTTACAGTGAAAACCAGACTTGTGCTTCAGGAGCTTCCTTCCCAGTGTGTAAATAACAAACTGCTGCTTATTCTATGGATTTCTACAAGACATATCCAAGCTGATGGGATTCTGACCCAGCAGTCTTCCAGGAGGTACTTAAAAAACAATTATTTCACAGCAGAAGGATTCCTCTTTAGAAACCTCTGTAGAAATAAGTGGAATTTTTATGTGGTTTCTGTTGTTGTGGTTGTCTCTGATTTAATCACAAAGCTTTTAAGTAAATCCCAGCAGCAGGTACGGTGTTATGGCTGTCAGGTAGAGGCACAGAAAAGTCCTTGGGACACAGAAAAGATGGACACTCTCTCTCAGACAGAGACTGTGGAAGATACTATCAACTCAAGTCCCAAACTTCTTCACATTACTTTATTCAGTTTTGCACTTGCCTTGAAACACTGATGATCAAAAAGAGGCTTTGAGGTCTTTTCCCAAACCGATCCAAATTTTTCATTTTTACAATATATAAATTGTGGTCTTAAATACCACGAGTCTCCTAAAATCCAAAGACACCCACTCAGTTTGCAGCTAGCCTAGGGCAGCACAGTTCTTGGGGTAGCTCTGATGTGCTATGGTGCTTGCCACAACAAACCCATGAGAGCGACCTGCGCCCTCGTGGCCTGGAGAACACCTCTAGAAATTACTGACTATAAAGGTGAAGGGAAGAGTCCTCGTTTGGATATCCAAAAACTGTTTATTCAAAGGATCCAGGGAACAGCCTCGAATGAATTCAGGTACAAGAACAGGAGCAGGCTAAGGGCACGGGGTAAAATACTGGGCAAAAGGGCAGGGTCTGAGGGTCAAGGTCCAATAGGGACACGGGAAAGTGGTGTAGGAGGGGGCGGCTAAAGGCCAGGAGACCCAATGGGATAACAGGGGCAGAGCAATGTGGCAGAACAGAGCCAATGGGGGGTGAAGAGAAGGCAGAACGTTCTAGGAAGGGTACATAAATGCTAAACAGGGACTGAAGAAGAGTGGTATCACTCTTTGTATAGCTTATACAACCTAGTAGAATACCAGAGCCCAAAAGGTATTAACATGTGGCTGTAAAGGCCCATGAGAATAAGGTTTTCCTCACACTAATCTAGAGGGGCATCTCTCCTCTCTTGTGTTGTCCCCTCCAGGGTTGGGACATTTTGGTAACAGGCCCATGGGCCTCCACACTGATGAACCTCCAGTTCAGCACACATTGGCCTTCTCTGTAAGAACTATGAACCACCAAAAACTGGTCACTCTTTTCCCTACAACGCAAAGATCTCCTGCCCACTAGTCTCTGAACCTGCCTAAACCACACCATCAGAACCAGCACCTCAGTTCAGCTGAGAGTGGGTGCTCCATACCATGGTCAGAAACAGAGCAGTTCATACCCAGTGGCCTCGTGGGACAGTCTTGTTGTACTGGAGCTGTGAGTTTAAGCTGAATGGGACTCTTCCCCAGACCTCCCACTTCTTACATTTCCCTCTCCAACCAGAGAGTATTGCTCAATAGCAAGCCCTCTGACTGTATTTCATGCTCTGGGGGACATGAAACTCACAGTGAGGAGCAATAGTCTCTGCTCTACCTTTTCAAGGAACTCGTGCAAGTTCTTAGCAGAAGGAAAGACTCTGATATGGAACTAATAACCAACAGCTCTGAATGGAAAAGCTGGTGGTCTAGCAGGAGGGGGGATCATTTCTTGAGTGACCATTAAACGGCATTTGGAATCATCCTATTGGTCAATACATCCCCCCTGAATATTATGGGTTTTTTTAAAAAATATTCACTTTATTTAGTTGCTAAACAGTTAGTGTCTGAATTTCCAACATCTGCAATAAATTTACCAAGCCTAACAAGTAATTACAAGAGTTTCCCAAAGCCCTGAAAACCTTGCCCCTCTGTCAGCAACAGCTGCTCCATTAGTTTAATAGTTTGCATAGTGCCCTCAAGATCCTTGAATTGCTGCTTTATATTTCTGCCTTTGCAACACTGATGTATTTTGAGAGCCTTTTTGTCACCAACCCACTCTACTCCTTCTAAAGAGAAATATATGAAAACAGGAAACTCTCCTCTATGGTTGCAAGCAAATGGTACCAATGGTCGATGAGATGTGAAACATTCGCAGGAAATTTCCCCCTCCTCTGTACTTCTGGAAGGGTGTTTTACAATGTTGTCAGCATAAATTAATGAAAGCACTGTAACATCTGAACATTATATAAAAGAAGGGTGGTAGCTTTCAAAAGAAATTACTTTTCAGAGTGAAACAGTAGGAGCATACAGACAATTCTAAAAATACTTCCTGAGTTTGTGTTGCCCATTATTGTTAAATATTCCAAGTCCCAGAAAAAGTTTGCTTTATCTTTATTATTATTTTTTCATTTTCTTTGAAATTATAAAAATGCCTTAAAACCACTTAAACAGCGCATTCAAAACAAATACAGTGTGTTTAACGCATTCTGTCAGAATATGTTTCAACTAGAAAAATTCCCCAACTCAATACTGAAAGGTCTTGCAGGGTGGTTTTCTATAACATTTTGCTTCAGTTAGTAAAACTTTTTTTAAAAAGTTATATCTCTTGCAACATATTTGGTTTAGATTAGTTTCATTTCATCCTCAAGTTATTTAGTTCAGAAATTTTAAATCAAAAATAAAATTTTAAATGTAATTATTGGCAATCAGAACATTCAGCTATCTTTCTCCACAGAATTATTTTTTTTGTATGTCTTCCAGAATGGAAATTCTACTAGAAATCCCCACAGAAACAGGGCTCTGTGCACAGCTTTCACTAAAAACAGTAATCCTATTGTCAGCTCTGTGGGAACTTGCTGTCCCAAGCTCCTTAGCATCACCCCTCTGCTCCCTTAGCAGTATTAATGAAGATGTGGTGTCTCAAGGACTGATAGATTTGAATTTAGGGCCACAGTTTATCAGAAGGTTTCCAGGTTTCAGAGCTTCAGGACAGGGTTGACTCCAAGGCTGGCTCCAGCTCTCCACACAGAGACACCTGAAAGAAGATATCTTTGGATGCCAGTTCAGCTGAGTCCATCAGCTCAGCCAGGCACAGCCCGTGTGTGGAGGCTAGCTTTGGAGCAGGCTGTAGGCCCATGGCCTGCCAGCCCTGCCTGAGAGCTAGCCTGGGAATTTCATGGGAGGATTCCAAACAATCCTCAAAGACAGAAAACAGCCTGCAGGTGCTGTTTGTCTGTTCCCTTGTTTTCCTTGCAGGAGAAAGTCAGGGGGTGCTGAACCCCACTGACCAATGATGGTAATGTAGCACTATACTAACCAATAAGAGTTTCTTTTCTGTACTTTCCACAAACTAGTCTATATAACATGGCTGTAGCAATAAACTAGGGATTCTCTCGTGTTCTGACTCCCTTGAGAGTCCCTGTCGTTCTTTCCTGCTGTTCCCAATTAGAACGACACCCGTGAGCAGATGCAGGGGGGCTCCAGAGTCCATTCCAGCTGAGTCAGTGTGGATGGAGATGAGGAAGCCTTTACACCAGCCCTCAGGAAGCCTGACAGAAGGGTGCCCTACCTCTCCTTTGGATTCAGATCCACAAGTTCTTTCCCAAAGCAGAATACTGAAAATAAGGGTTTTCCATGTAATCAGTTTTGCTGTGGGCCCATTCATGTCTCTCCAGTTTCTGTCCCCATGAGTGCTGTGAAGTAGAATCTGCCTTTCTAAAGCACTCAAAGTACAAAGTACAAGTACAAGTGCTTGGAGGGCTGGGATCCATGGCACAGCCAGAGGCAGAGCTGGAGTAGCCAGCCCCTGGGTCCTCCCCAGCCTCTGTTGCCAAGTGGATACCCTCCCTCTGTGAGACTGATGTCACCCCTGCAAGACACCAGCCAGGAGAAAGGGAGTCAAGGAAATGAACCATCTTTAGACACTAACAGGTTGTTTTAACAAAACAATGTTAAGAATCAAGCAAGCAACAAAGAGAAGTGCTAGGCCTAAGCAGGAGTCCCCCTGGCAGTTGCTCAGGGGAGGTCAGCAGCGTTGCTGCTGTCCTGCAAGGATGTGCCAACATGTTTTTCTCACCAGGTTACAGTAAGGATCACCAGTTCTGTCCACTGGTGATCCCCTTCAGGGATGAGCTGCCTTGATGTACCTACAGCTCTCCAGCTCACCTATGCGTAAAAAACTGCTCTGTTTTAAGTCATTGTGGTCAAATCTGTGTATTTCTCTATTCATATATTAATTAAAAGCTGTCCTAGGTTTAGATTGTCACTCTTCAAATATAAGGCTCAGTGGTTGTCTTGAGAATGTAGCATATAGAAGGAAGCATTGACAAAGGGCTGAGAATAAACAGGAAGATAATCTACCACAGTACAGAGGTACAAACCCATGATATACACAAATTTTGAAGACTATTAAGTTCAAGTCTTAGTAAGGAGATGAATGAAAAGCTAATATGATAAAACCATCTTCATTTACAGGCAATCATCATACACAGTTACCTGCATGATGACCCAAAACTTCATTGATAATGTACATTATGCAATAAATCATTGTTCTGATGTTCTCATATTGTCACATAATTAATCTCTCTATTTCTTGTAAGTGCAAATCCTGCAAGAAGCAGAGAAGTACTGCTATTCCATTTTGGCAGTCATAACCTTCTGTAGCTCAGGTCTTTGGCATTGCACGGCATTTCAGTGTTCACCCTCACACATCCAATCTGTGTGAGCAGCTTCATGACTTCCCTTCTCCATTTTAAAAGCCTTCTTAATTGCC
Source organism: Poecile atricapillus (assembly GCF_030490865.1). Classification (NCBI taxonomy): domain Eukaryota; kingdom Metazoa; phylum Chordata; class Aves; order Passeriformes; family Paridae; genus Poecile; species Poecile atricapillus. The sequence goes on from NC_081252.1 coordinate 52,658,354, forward strand.
ATTTATGCTCGTTTACAACCAAGAGGCCTAGATCTACAAAAGAAAGTCTAAACAAATTGTGGTGTCTAAAGCCAGAGGATTTTACAAAGGCCAAGTAAAAATGAGCTCAGAAGAGATTAGACACATTCATGGATAGTGGCGCTATTGCTGACTACTAAACATGGGTTCAGAGGCAATCTCTATCTTAGAAAGTCCTTCAGTATCTAAAAGGAAGGCTTGTGCACTGTTATTTGTGTTTCTTGGGCATCCACTTCTGGCACTTTCAGAGAGCAAATTCTGAGCCAAATGCAGGTGCTCTCTTCCCAGCCTGGTGTCTCCGATATCATTAATTTCCAGAGCAGAATGGACACACTTGCTCGTGAGGCACCAGACAAGAAAGGTGCAGTTCCTGCTCCTTGAGCTGAAGGGAAACATGGTTCAAATTTGGAGTAGAGCTGCCTTAAACAGCACTTGGAGTGTCTGCAGTGCCCACTCTCAAAGCCCACAAGGCTGCACAGAGCTAGAACTCAACACATTTCTCTGCTTTGTTTCTTTACTCAGGGAAGGCAGAGTGTGTGGCAGGAGCAGGAATCGAAAAACACAGATCAATGGAAGAAAATCCAACCAAGCTACACATGCAGACATCCACAGCCTTCAGTTTAATGCTGCTAATAACAGTTTGACTGATGCAGAATAGATCCCTAAGTTACAGACTCCTGTGTCGATAACTGAAGATAACTGGTTTCAAGAAAGGATCACAGATCCAGAAACATGCAGAATCAGGGCCTGGAGGGGTTCCAGACTCAGCACCAGCATGCTCCTCTTGGTGACACCTTGCCCCACTTCACCTGCTTGGAGAAAATACAGTGGAACCCAGTCCCCCAGCAGGACTCCCCCACAGGAGAGCCAGCCCAGCCTTTTTTCTCTAGCCACCTATTTGCATTTTGACATCATTAATCATTTCTCTATATAAATATCCTATCTGCTCAGGAGTATGGCACTGTGTGACCTTTTCACCTTCAACTTTTTCTACACTGGCGAAAGCTATGTCTTTTAGGCATAAAATCCTGGTATGTCATAAGCTCAGCCTTCTTATACAGAAAGTATGTCACCCTATTTTGATCTCAAGAATCTCTAGCTGCAGCCCTAAACCCTACTTATTGTGATGAATCATAATAATCAATATATACTGTACGCTTTCTTTCATATTTTCATATATAAATTGCCCATTCCCTTAAGAATTGGTGTGGGAAAATATATTCTGTAGCATTTTTCGTAACAAAATAGTTACAGCCTATGCTACATACTAGAAATTCAGCAAGACACCACAAGAAATCAATAAAAACACAAATTGCTCCATCAATACGTACATTCATTTATACTCTTCAAGGTTATCTTTGCTATGCCAGCACAGAGACACATTTTCTCCATATATAGCCTTGCATATTAAACCAGGCAAGAGAGAAAGGAACGGAAACAAAAGCTATCAGTACAAATCTAATCTAGCGAGCATGTACATTCAAAGACTTTAGAGTTGGTTTTCCTCTCTGTTCAGGAAGCAGTCTGCAATCTGGGCACACCAGCTGACACAGACTCTCCATTCCCTGTAAAATTATATTCTCCCAAGGCAGATATGTTTAGTCATAGAAAATAACCCCAAATTCATCTTATGTACATATCACTCTATCCATTGGTACAACATCTAAGAACAGGACTTTTTTTTTTTTTTTGCATCATTGAAAGATGAATGTGTTATGACCAATGAATTGATGGGTTAAATTCTGGCTCGTGGTCATCCATGTCAAAGGAGCACAAAGAGAATCCATATAAGCATCTTTCAGGCACTTCACATACATGGACTTGAGCTGGAACCCACTGCTCCAGGAAGACCACACACTGCTTACATTTTTACCCACATTCCCATTCATGGATTATGGTGGTGATATTTTCAAGGCAGAGCTAGGTCTGTTGTGCAGAAAAACACATTCTGCAACCATTGGAGCTTGGGGATGGAAGAGTAAGAAAATGGAAAAATACTAGGAAAGATGTAAGGTAGGATCTGTCAGAGGTCTCTATTTAATAGAGTCTGAACAAGCATAGAACTGGGAAAGATTTCTTTGTGTGAGGTCTCTGTTGCAGACCAGCTGCTCTGGGAGATGCCTTTCTTTCTGTAGCAGTCAGCCATTGCAGAAAACAGCATTTCAAGAGACTACCCTGGTGAATACCTCCACTGCTATTTTGGCATGGTATTAATATTGCACACCATAATACATTGCTTAGTTGCAGAATTCTAATTGCACCATTTATTATTTGTACTAATCAGTCAAAGCCTGTCTTGCCATGCCTGTGTCACTGGTATTTTCCCAATCTGTCCAGTCCTGATGCAGTCTCTTGCCTCGTATTTCTATTGCGCTTACTATTAAACACAAAAATTCTGCAAGGTTAAGCTGAACATGCACTTCCTACTGGGAACTGACCATTACATAGCTTATGTTGGATATCCATTATTTTTGTAGGCAGATCACCATGGTGTTCACAAGAAGAGAAAATGAGCCTTGAAAAAGCACAGAAAGAGCTGCTTCCTTCATGCCACCTTCCTGATGCTGAGGGCATGGGCAAGAGTTATTCTTTTCACTCTTATCCACTGCTAGTGAGAACATCAAGGCATAGATGTGAATTAATTTGATATGTTCTAGGCATCTCAAATCTTAATGTAGGGTCAGCCATGTGTTACTGCAGAGTGTGTCATGGATTAGTTCTTTAGTTTCTTATCAGATTTCCATGCCTAGAACTTCTCATGCCTAGAATATCTCATCCAACTAGTTTTCTGTTCTGAAAACCTGTTTAATTTTTAAATAATATGGATTTTTCTTTTTCCATCAGATAGTCTTCTCAGATGAAACCTTCTTAAAAGGCCATAATAACACCATGCAAGAAAGTAAGATGGAAGTCTGTATTCTTGGGAAGCATCTTGCTGCTCTGGAGACAACTGAATGCATCTCTTCGCCCATGAAACACTTAACATGATTCCATTCCCCTGCATGTGAGGTTTTATTAGCTCTAACTTCAAACACAGGTACAGGGAAACCTTTCTCTGAACGTTCCCTGATTAAACCTCAGTGAATCTTACAGGCAGTAGAAGTCTGTACCAAAGAACCCAAACATCCATACACCATGGGACTTGCATAGCAGCACAACCTTAAAACTGCAGAAACTTTGTGTGTTGGAAAAGTTAAACAGAGCAGTTAGCAAACTTGTTTGTTTCCTTCTGTGCAGACAGCTGCAAGCAGGCTTCCTAAGTGTTTTCCCCTACATGTGGTGTCTCAGCAATACACGTGTTATGATTTTTGCCCAGTCCATATTCAATATGGAAATTACAGTCTTGCAATTTTTGTAATCATCTCACAATCTATCTCTGGATTTCAGCATTTAGGCAGACAGGGGCACTGCAATGCCCCATGATTAGCTGTGATTGTGAAACTCCTTCCCTAACCAAAATGATAAAAGTGATCAATCACCTTAACAATAGTTAATAGCTCTTATCCAAAGCCATAATAACCCCGCACTGCAGTCTGACTATAGCAAGCCATTACCCTATGAGCCCAGCCTTGTGTCTGAAACAGCACTGTTCTGTCTCATCTAACAGCCTGAAAGGACACCATATATCATGGTTCTACAGGCTTCTTTCCACCCTCCTCCGTCCCTGCATAGTAACTCACGCTTGTCTCTGACTCTCAGTCAACATCATAAAATCTCAGTTAGCGCCCTGGGAGACTCTCATAAGAAGTCTCCAGGCCCTGAAGGCACTTCTTGCTGTCTGGCTGTCTTTTACCTCACCATAAGTCATGTTAGTACCAGACCATTTCTTTTCACACCTATCCTTTTTCCTAGAAAAAATGGAAAAATATTGTGAATTTTTAAGCACATTAATGCTTGGCATTTGAATGCTAATGAAGAGCAGGGAAATGAGCTTGTACCATAACAAGTGTGATCCCTCTGGCCTTCATGCCAGATCTGAAGGCCTTCAGTGGAGCTTGTACCATCTGTAGCATCTCTTTGAAGGCTGGCAGGGATGCAGTGACTCTTCCAGTTCAGCTACTGCCTCTCTCCAGAAGTAATCAATTACCAAAGGTGTCACAACTTTAGAGTCATTCCACTGAACTGTCTCTGCCTCTCTAGTTTGCCTCAAACCCATTTTTTCTAATTTCTGATTAAACTAAGCTGAGTATATTGAATGTTTAAGGACTTTTCACTTCTATAGGTTGTGGGATAAAACCTTCTGAGAAAGTCAAGATGAAATTTATGAGACTCATGGAATATAGATGCATGACAAGTTTTCATGCCTAAGTAAAGTCAGCTGGGCATCACACAGGAGGGATCATAGAATCATAGAAACATTTGGGTAGGAAAGAACCTTTAAAGGTCATCTAGTCTTACACCCTCTCCAATGGATGGTCATCACTGCTTGTGTTTCAGCAAAAAATCATCTTCCTTATGCTGGAGTCAGAAAGCAGCAGGATCTTCAGCATCCTGTAACTGAGTGTTCATTACTGCCTTCTGCAATATGTCCTGCCTGGTGCTTGCTGCTGCTTTTCATACCAGTCTGTCATTTCATTCATAAAACCAGGCAGGGCACCTGTGATGCTGATTTAGGGGCTGGGTGAGATTTCAGGTAATATTACTCAATCATTTGCTGCAGATTTATCACTAAAAGCTAGTGTGGCCCATCACCAATCCTGCGGGCGTGAACCCACAAATGGAAAAATGAATTCCTGCTGAGATATGACTTCTCTATAATCTTTGGAGAGTCACACAGACCTCTGTCCTGAGACAAGCAAAGAGCGCTGTGGAGTTGGGAGAGGTCTGTAATCCAGACTGCAGGGTCATCCACAGCCTCCCAAAGCTTAAAGAGTAGCACAGCTTCAAAGTATTCTTTCATTAATTATCTTCTCATTAGGTAATTTATTAAACTGTGGACCGAAAGAGAGAAAAATCAATTAATCAGTACTGCAAGATAGGCAGTATCATAAACAAGGTAGAGATAGGATGGAATGCTTGAGAAAGTGGAGACAAATTTCTCAGCTAAGACAAGGGAAAACCTGGGTGCAGGATGGTGAGGGTTTTGCTGAACTCTCCCCAGGAATATAATTTGAACCTGTGGGCACTTGTAATGATTTAGGACAGTCAGCAGCTCCTGAGGAAGGCACAACGTGGGGTGAGCAAACACTTTTTCACAAAGGCTGGACAGCACTGGCACATCACAGTATCTTGACAAGATCCGTGTTTCCACAGGCCTCTCTCTCTGAGTAGCAGACTTCAGCTCCCACACTCTTTTTTAGTACATCAATAAATAGCCACAGGTTCTCTTTTCCTCTGCAATGACCAGAAATTGCATCCACTCTAGAGGGATACTTACTCTGTGATTCAATAGCAACAACTTCACTAGTTGAGCTTCTGCCTTATGTCTTAGGATGAGAGAAAAACCTGATTTGGAAGGGTTAGATGGAGGATAAAAGGCTTATTTAAAGTTATTTAAGTCAAAAATAGATCCCTTCATCTTTGGCACATCTGCAGGTCCCTTTTTATTAATTTATTATTTGCTTATACATTTAGTTCACACACTCTCTTAGCAGAGGTATGTTTCCCACTGTAAGCTCCAACATTTCCAGTTCCCCACTGTCTGTGGCTGTTATGTCCATGAGAGTATCTGTGTTTCTGGCTTCAGAGCAGCTTGTCTACCTTGTATCCAATTTAAAATTAATAAAAGTTCCATTTGATTTAAAGATTCCTTCCATCTTCTGCAGCAGTGTCCATTGGTCAGCGGGAATTTTTCTGAGCTGGTGATTTTGTTGTCATCTTCTTTGTCCAAGCCTTGTCCATGCACACTCTGCTGTCATATGCACTCTTGCAAAGTAATATAATCCATTTAATATTTAAATTTCTTCCCAAATATCAGGCATTATCACTGCTTACATTGGTTTTCACTGCGTATTCTGTACATTATTTTTGCTTACCATGACTTTCTGTCACCCTCTTTTTCTCTAACATTCTGTACTTCCCTTGGCAGCCATAGTGTCACCTCATGTAACCTTCATAAGAAAAAAATGTAGCTTCAGTTACCACTTCCAGAAATATTATTTTTTGTCACAGATTAATTCTAACTTCTCAAACACTCCTGTGAGTATTTTGCCCCAGATTCTTGTCATGATCTTTTCTCTAATTAAAGATTTTGGACCTCAGGATTGCTGGCCTTAAATGAGTCATGGACTATGTTTCTCTTTTTGAGTGTTGGATTTATAGATATAGATATAGATAGCTATACATACACATATGCTTGCATTTATATACTTATATGAACATACATATACCACATATGTTCATATATAATATATCATGCAATGTTAACAACATGTTTTTCTTCTGTGATATTTTTATCTCTTCCCAGTCATGTCTCCAAATGAGAGTTTAATGAAAACCATTAATGAAATGAAAACATGACTTTGCTCTGATCAAAGTGTTGCCAAAATTGAAATTGCATTCTGATTATCTTCTTGTTTGCCAGCACCCATATCTTGTCAATGGTGAAGTGAGTTTTAAAGTCTTCAATCATCTACAAATTTTCAGAGACTTGTAATGTTCAATCCCCAGCCTTTTCCTTGGGATACTTTCTCAGCTGCTTCTCCTCCTGCTGCCTTGTGCCATTCAGTAGCCCTACACAGCCAGTGTGAGACACCTGCTTTGTTCAGTACCCGAGATTACCTGATGGGCAGCAGACACCACTCCTGCCTAACAGCTGGTCTGAACTGGCTCTCTCTGAAAGGTACAGTTCCCTGCAGCTCCAACCCCATGGAGCTTCTTGCTTAGGCTAAACAAGTGTGATGCTGGCATGAGGCCTCACAAGGCAGAATTGATTTTCTAAACCCCAGAGCCCAGAAGAGCTGGACACAGTGAGGAATTACCAGCGACCCTTCCCCGAGATCAGAGCATGATTCCAGGGCCAGCAAATGCCTAGTGACTGGTGAGTTCAGACCAGCTCCTTCAGTGCTGAGGATTTTGGAAGATCACTGTCTCATGCACTCTGTAACTTTTTTGCTTCCTCAGATCATGTGAATTTACAGCCATATCTCCCAGAGACACGAAATGACAGAGCAAATTTGGGCTGGGCTAGAAAAATCAGGAACTTGTAGCTGTAGTCCATCCTGCCCAGACCCAGTCCAGGTGCCAGGGACTGTGTGGGGAACACCACCATTGCAAAGTGCTGATTGATGAAGGGATTTCCACCAGGCTTCAGGCAGCCTCGGAGCAGGGGTAGGTGCCAAGAGCAGACAGGCTGCAGGCAGCAGGCTGCAGCCAAGTCCCACACCCTCACTGAAGGCTGTAAGTTGTAGATCACCAGTTTTGGTTCACAGCATATCTGTTCCTCACTTCAGTGTCAGCTTGTTTTTCTCCAGGCTAACTTCCTCTCTTGACTGGCTGGCAAGACTAAATGATTGTGAAGGCCAGTGAATCCCTGCTTATGTTTGTCCTGCTTTTATAACAAATGCTGATTTAATGAATAGATCATAAAAGAGATTGCTCAGGCTTAGCCAAATGCTTTCAGAACCAAGTGATTCATGGAAATACTAGTCTTTCAATACACAGCCAAAACCATCAGAGGAGTCACTGTTTATGAGCTAATTAGGGAAGACAATGGAAACATCTGGCTTTTGCAAGAAGACTGCAGCCAGAGGAATTCCTCCAGTGAAAGTTTAAGAGACGTAATAGCACTGCAGCCATAAAAGACAGTGGACAAGTTAATGCTAGTGCAGGGAGTTATACACTGAGCTGTTTGTGAAAGACTTGGAAATACTTGAATACCAGTCCTCAGACTAAAAATCACAGAGACCTTATCTTAAACTAGTCCTGACTATAAACCTGCTCTGGGCAAGAGCTGCTCTGATGTCTGCCTAGAACTTGCTGAAAGAAGTGCCATAAGAGCTACTATAAGAATTCACTGTCTCCAGAGGACTTACCCTGGTTGCAGCGATCATAAAATCATTGAATTGGAATGGGCTTGGAATGGAACTTAAAGATCATCTAGTCCCAGTTGCCCCACTTCCCTCCCTGCAATGGGCAGGGACACCTCCCACTAGACCAGCTTGTTCAAGGCCTTATCCAACCTGGTTCTGAGCACTGCCAGGGTTGGGGTAATCTCCCTGAGCAGCCTGTTTCAGTGCTTCACCACCCCCACAGTAAAAACTTCCTTCCTAATAGCCAACCCCTCTTTCCATTTTGACCCATCGCTCCTTATCCTATCACTACAGCTCCTTATGAAAAGTTCCTCTCCAGTCTCCCTGTAGGTCCCCTTCAGATACTGGAAAGTTGTTATGAGGTCTCCACACAACCACCTCTTGTCCAGGATGTACAGCCCCAACTTTCTCAGCCTGTCTTCATAGGAGAGGTGCTCCAGTCCTCCTATCAACTTCGTGGCCTCCTCTGGACTTGCTCCAACTGTTCCATCTCCTTCTTATGTTTGGGACACCAGAGCTGTGCCCAGTACTCCAGGTGGGGTCTCATAGAGCAGAGCAGAGGGGTAGAATCACCTTCCACCTGCTGGCCATTCTGCTTTTAATGCAGCCCAGGATCCAGAGGCTTTCTGACACTACCAGCTCATGTTGAGTTTTTCATCAACCATCACCCCCAAACCCTTCCCCATAGGGCTGCTCTCATATTTCCACTTTTTTTTAAAAACACTGTTTTATCCCTCAGTAAGAAGGGCCACATGAGACAATGGGCCTTGAACGATTGTGCTGGGACTAATTCTTTTTTCTTTTTCCCCATGATTATTTTCCACATATCTGAGGTAATAGGGGTTTTAGCCTGAGCAGATCTTATTTAATCAGACTTCTCAACAATGTCATTCATAATGATGACAGTCCAGTGGGAACTTGAAGCATCCTGAATTAAATCAAGTAGAATATAAATATAACCAAGGTATTCTCAAAGTAAATACAACTAACCAGTTTAAAAATGGCAACTGGCTTTTGCTTTTTTAATTGGGGTGACATTTTGCAAGGCTGTTTCTGGGTGAGTTTCATATCCTTTCATTCTCCTCTGCTTTTCTTATTTGTATAATGTTACCAAGGCTTATATGAAATACATTTCAAAGTACAGATATCAGCTCATTTACAGCTAATTATAATAGGCAAGTGGTGCAGTAAATGGAACACCCAATTTTCTCCCTCTTTTTTTTTCCCTTTGGTTGAAGCTTTTGTGATGTTCTCCAGGTGACTCCCATGCATAATGTAACACTAGCAATACTGTTTGCATAATAAGCTATTTTCTACCACAGAAGCAGAAACATTTTATCACTATAGAGAAGGCTTGGATTATGAATACATTTTCATATAAGTTGATTTATGTGAAAATTACAAATAAATGCATTCTAGCCATAAGTAAAATGTTTGTTCCTACTTTAAGGAGTAGTATTATTTGAAACTTATAGGGAGGGGGAATGCACATCCCACCGAGGGAAACTACTTTATTAGTGTGATTCAAATGTCAGAGCTTGCAGTCACCTTCTGAGGTATGGAGCTCTCTGAGTTTCCGCCAGTGAAGTCAAATGAGAGCAGAAAATGCTCAACACTTGATAGAAGTATTCTGCATCTCACTACACTGAATTCCCAGCTCTGTGGCATTAATGCAATATAAACACAAACCTGGCTCTAAGCCACTGGCACCTTCTGCAGTCTTCACAACAGTTGTTTGTTGCCTTCTTCTTTCACAGGCAGCCACATTTTAATATTTTTAGGTTGCCTTATTAGTCTTTTTTTAAACATTTTTATTTAAATTAGAACAACACTGTCAGTAAGACCAACTCTGGAGCCTCACCTCTCTGTCAGTGCTCTAGGAATAGAACTATGAATGCCCAGTGCAGCCCAGCAAAGGCAGACAGGCACCAGCACCCCCATGTGCTCGTGTAGACCCTCACCACTCTCATACCCACACTGCAGCAAGTGGAGCAGTGGTGTTACAAAAGCCCCCACGTGGCTCTACACCCACTTCAAAATCAGCACAGGAGCACTGTTCACATGTTTGGTCACAGATGAAATCTGACCTAGATGCATATAAAGCACCAGTCTCAAAACTGACACCCTTGAGACTAAGCTGGTGCCCTTTGAAGGCAGCAAAATAGAGGGCTTTGGATGTGGCCATTTGCATTGGAGGGTATCCCAGAACCAATTAATTGCCATTGCAACTGCGTTTTTGATGGGCTAGGCTAAAGAGGCATTCCTCAGGAAGGGCTGGACTTGCTCCTACTCAATGAGGAGCTGTTTCTGCAAAGTACAGTCTGGGAGCAAACCCTGGTCCTCCTGAGCCTGTGGAGACCTCGGCATAGCTGTCTGGCACAGCAAGGTTATGTCTCAGCAGAGCAGATCAAGCCTCTACCTTTGAAATAATGAATAAACGTACACCTCAATTTTTCAAAGCCATACAGTGCTCAGATCTCCTGCTACTGTAAATCAAGGTGATTTTATTGACACCAGAGGAGTTCTGCTGGGCTACATGAGCTGAATGCCCGACCCAATGCTGGCGATCAAGATTATTTCTGATTATTTCAAGATTATTTTATTAGTAGATAACTCACAGAAGAAAACTTTTCATACAATATGTCGATCGTTTTCAACTCTACAAAATTAAAAGGCTAACTCTGTAGTTGGAGTGGGGCTGACTACTGAAAATGAACAACATATAACACTTTTTGCCTGAAACACTACTCTGTAGTTGTAAACATTGCTTAATGTCATAATTTCCCTGTAGATTTTGTAAACTTCTGCAAAGCCATTCTTTGTAGAAACCCATTGATTTCACCTGCATTATACCAAATAGTTTGGTGTGAATTTTCTTCCAAATACATGCTTATTTTTCTAAATGCCTTCCAGTTTTACTAATTAACTTCTCTCCCTTTTCCCTGTGGATTCTCCTGTGAGGAAAAGCACTGTTCAGCAAACAGCCTTGAGCACTACACGCCACTCTTCAGTTCAGCAGCTGAGAAAATGCTGTGACTCTTTAGCAGGTATCACTGAACCTCGGTGGGAAACTAGGCCCTCCACAGCAGGCTCAGCGGTGCTCAGGCCCACATTGCTTGTGGTCCAGCCCTTGTTGGTGGCAGGACACACAGTGCATTGTCTTTGTTCGAGATCTGGCAATGCTTCTGCCCTGAGTTGCCTCCAGGCAAAATCCTGCATCATTCATTCCCACTCTCTGCTGCTGAGAAGTGCCTGCACCTACCTCTATTTCTCATTTACATTTGCTGTTAGGGTCATCTTATAGAGGCCAGCTTACTGTATTTCTCACCAGAGAGAAGAATGTTTTGTATAAAAAAGTAAATTAAACCCTTCTCCTCAGAAGGGTATTCCCTGGACACACCCAGTTTTCCTACATGACCCAGGCAGCACTCCTGTGCCCTGAACTCCGCTTAGGTGTCCCTGCTTAGGTGTCCAGCTCCACACCATTAGTCCAGAGGCACAAGTCACCCAGCTCTTGAAATTTGTGACCTGTGTTATGTTTTCAACCCCTCTCAGGTGAGCACTGCAAGCTGCATTTTTTGTCTCAGGATCTGTTTTTACACGTACCACAAATCCTTGCAAGTCTCTCCTGCATGATGTCCTTTTGTGCTTTGTGCTTGGTGGCACTCCCCTCACACCAAGGAGACTGGCCAATAGCTGCAAAGATGCCTTCGCAAAGTTTCTTTCCCTATGAGATTCCTGTCTGTTCTCTGGGCTCTGACACTTGTTGCTGGCACTGGTGCTGTGGCAGCTCCCCCAACCCCAGCCAAAATCTCTGACATGATGAAGAGGCCCAGATTACCTTGCTGTGGACATGCCAGGCTCTCCTAAGCAGAGGGTACCACAAAGAAGTCCAGGATACATTCCCTCACTTATCACTGAATCTTGGGATCCCAACATGAGGAGTCTGGTTCAGCTTCCCTTGTTCTGCTCCCATGCATAACAAAACTGATGCTAATTCACAAAGTAGCACTGACCCCTGTGTTTTCATATTTTCAATTAAAAAATATCTTAAACCGTGCCTATTTTACTATCATTAAATACATTGGTTTCTCTTAAGATAGTAACTTCTAGAGAGCCTGGATTCAAGAAATTAATTAATGTTCAGATGAGATAGTGTGGAGACTAAAGGTGGAAAGCAAGTGACAGAATAGGGGTATTAGATCATGCATTCTTAGTTACACATTTACTATATCTATAACAGCTCACTTTTCCATTTTAAACCCTACTAAGTGGAGACTATTTAAATGTACTGCTGTAGTAATAAAGAAAAGGTCAACTCAATGCCTGTCTTGGCCATTAATCAATCTTCCCTATACTTTCTAATTATCTTGATTGCCTGATTGAATGAAGCATGGGACACTGATCATATATACATTCCTTGGTTATATCTGCTCTTGGCTTTTTTTTTTTTGAGACAAGAGAGGATTTTTTCATGTAGTGACTATTTTTCAAAAAATATCTCCCACTTCTTGCTCTGATAACCATCTTCTTTGCTGTCTTATCTCCCACCATTTTCTGTAGCAGTTTTGCAGGCTGTTCCCTATAAAATGTTGAAGTGTCTTTAATCATCTCAGGCACCAATTTTGTTGGTTTTTTTCCTCTCCTTTTCAGCAATCTGGGATTCCCAGCATTATTCTTTCTCTCTGTCTCTGTCTCTCTCTCTCTCTCTCTCTCTCTCCCATCTCTGATTATGGATTGCAGTTTTTTGTTTTTAGAGAGAGCTTAATGCAATGCAATAACACACAAACACAGGAACAAATTACAGACATGAAAAGATCAGATTTTTTTATAGTGATAATTCTCTTTTACTCCTGGGTGTCACATATCCTTGAGGGACCCCAGAACTTCACCAAGGGCTGCCAGATAGCTTGTTACCAAGACACTCGGGACTGCACAGCACATCTCCATCCCCAGGTGACAGGGAGGGCCTTGTGGAAAGAGTGTGGCAGGGGACAGGCAGCAGGTCACATGCAGCCCGCAGAGATCTAGCCCAGGGACTGAAAATCCATGTGACTAATGGCACACAGAAAGGGGCAATTGTGCTGCTCCCATATGAGCTCTGGGAGATTGGTCTCAGTTCAGCTGCACAGGGTGACAGGAGACCTGCAAGGATGTAAGCCTCATCTTAATTTTTCTGTACTGAATTCATTGGGAGTTTGAGAGAATGTTTGAAGAATGCAAAAGGGGATCCTTTGGAAGCATTTCTCACCCCTTTGATTATCTCTACAGCTTGACTGAATGAGTCATATAACCCAGCTCCTTCAGATATCTATTAATGCCAGGCAAACAAAGCACATTCAACACATCACTGTCTTACTGTGAGATTTGTTTTTTTCCCCTGTTCATGAATAGTTTGAGAACAAACGTATTCATTGTTTGAAATATTTGGCCAGTAATTTGTGCAACTTGCACAGAGCCTACAGTTTTCTCAAGTAGCTTATGGTGTCTCTGGTTGCTGTCTTCCTTCAAAGCTGCATCAGCAGGCAGGCAGCCTCCACAAGCTTTCAGTGACAGGCACCAGCAACCTCTCCAAACCTCTGCACAACTTGGCCCATGCTAGAACCTGTGTGCACTGGTGGTGTGATGCTTTGGTGCTCCAGCCACATCCCAAAAGCCTGGATCAGACTGAATTTCTCCATCATGATATCAAAATGGAACAGGAATACTGCTGGGCAAGTGTTCTCCTGTTTTTCTTGGTGTGAATGCTGTTACTGAGAAACAACTCAAACTCTAAATATACCCCATTCTTTACACACTGACACCCCCCAAATAGGGGTAATTTCCCCAGCAGCTCTGGGGCAGTGGGCTGGAGCTGGGGGAACCTGAGCCACTGCATTCCCCAGTGCAGCACCAGGGTCCCCAAAACTGGGTTGAGCCAGCTGGCACCTTTCCAAAGCCCCTTGGTTCCTGAAAGAGCTGAGATTGCTGGAGTGTCACACCCATTTCTCCTCCATTTATCCATACTTTAATGACAGAAACAACTCACAACGATGCCTGAGCAGTTCCTCCTGCCCAGCATATTCTAAGTCTTGGTGTTTCCAGGCTCTGCACATTAACCACACAGCAGATGTACATATCTCTGCCCTGAAGATCTAGAGAGCCTGGAAATACAATTTTCTTTCTTTTCTTCCTGTTTTTTGGGAGCATTTAGTTGGAGCCAGCTACTGATTTTAAACATTGCAGAGCCACACTGGCAGAACTTGAAGTACCTTGGTAGATGCCACCCCTGGCAAATGGTGCACCTTGCTAGAAATAAACAGTACTGCCAGGTTAGCAGGGGTTAAGGGAAATTACTATTGTGTGACTCTGCCTTATTTCCTAGTCTTCCAAAGACAACCCAGCAGTGATAAATTAAACAGTACCCCTAATGGAGAATTACTAGCTGCAAAATTACAAACTTTAGATTCAGTAATAGTACATTCAGGCAATATTTACATGACAAATAAGAAAAACCTCTGACAGAAGAATCTTTCATGTACTTGTCTGGTTTTATCACTCAGCTCACAGTTTTATCTTGCACTTAATCATATTGCCCTTCATGTGCCATCCAGTAGCCAAAGTACTAAAATATCCTTAATCTCTCTGTATCTCATTACAATGTGAGACAATGGTTTTGGGAAACATTCTGTTAAGTATGATATATCTCACCTGCATAAAGTATATGTCAAAATGCATACAGTACATGGAATAGCACTAAAAAATTCTAGGACTATCTTAAAAGCATAAGAACTGGATAAAATGATGCAGAAAATAGAGAGTGATGGGTAGGTGAAGTGTTATTAATAGATCATAAAGACAAATGCAATTTAATTTAATAAAGGACACAGAGAAATACATATCAGTAGGTTGAATGGCATAAGACGTGCTTTGAAGGTTGTATCCTTCCATCCTCAGAGGAGGGCTCCATGACATCAGTTTAGGGCAGGTACAGTTGAAGAGAAATCACTTTGTTTTGTTTTTAATAACTAGATCTGTAATCAGTATGACATAACATATTTTCAGGTCAGAAGAACATGATACAATAAGTCAACAGTATTTATAAAGATTGTTATTTACTCAGTTAAATCCTTATCAGCTTTAGATCATAGATATTCAGCAGTGCATAGCACTGGGTCCTTAATTGCATGTGATTGTGGCCACACCTTGGTGTTAAAATTACTCATCATCTACCTGCATTTACAAGTGGAAATCCCTTTAGAGAAAAGTAAGTGCGAATAACATTGTTGATGTTGGTTTTGTTGTTGTTATTACTATGATTATTATTATTATTGTTATTATTTTAGCCTCATCTTGATGGAGTTTCACATTCTGAAGATTACCAAGTGGAATTGTGGAAGTCGAAGTCTCTAGAATGACTGAATTTGGGATGCTGTATTATACTGCAAATAGCTGGCAATTTATTAGTTACACATTCCATTTAATACACCAGTTTCTGTGTATTTTAAGATCTCTGCTTTTAAGTCTCTCTAAGACCCCTGTTGTTTCAATTACTTATCACTGTGGCCTGAGGTATCATTACCGTGCTGAGGATAATAAACAACTCCTCCTATTTCTGCTGCTGGAGCTGTGACTAACTTAGTATGATCAAGAAGCAGCATAGGATGGAGAACTAAGTGCCATATGGCAGGTGATTGATCCTAAATCAAATTCTGCACTGCCAGCTTTATTATGCAGTCCGGGGCAAACCTCTAAACCTTACTTTTTGGAAGAGCTGAGCACCATATGAACCCACAATATTCATTGACTACACAAGACCAGATAGTGGTTTTGAAATCATATGCTCTCTGCTGCTTCTTTGCTGTAATAGGGCTGAGGTCTGTTGTTAGGAATTACAGGAGTTTATTTAACACAGTGAATTTAGAAATGCAGCATTGAAGAGCCATTCCATTTGCATTACAGAATGCATTATGATGCCAGTGAATATTCTGATTTAGCACATTTTGTCTGAGATGTTTGTCTTCTCACATGAAGACACAATGCTTTACTGAGTATCAGTTTTGACAACTATCCCACAACCCTAATGTTCCCTCTAAAGTTTGGATACAGGATGTTTCACCTGGTTCTTCCTTTGAATGTCTTATTTACATTCTCTCCATAGCATATTTTTATATTCTCTTACCCGGTACCAATATTTGACCAATTTAACTCAGAAGTTAGGTCATGTAACCTCTGCTAACTTGCTATAACCAGGTTCGTTCTGTTGATTTAAAAACTTATTTTACAAGAATTTTGTCAGCCCTGAAGAATGTTGTAGTTCAGAGTTATCTGCATCTGTGCATCATCTAATTTAAGTCAGTTTTAAGGGCAAAGAATTATGTCATCTTTTATTTGCTTGCAATGCCTCGGAAGTTATGTATTAAGAGCTCTTTCCTTTATGGAAGAGTAGAAAAAACACTCTCTAAACTCAAAGTTCATACAGAATCCTGCTGTTACCATTCTTGCAATCATGTCTTTCAGATAATTTATTCCCATTAAGTGTAATGTTACAGAGAAAAACTGCTTTGCAAATATTTAATGGCTTCTATGAGTCTGAAAAAATGAATCCGTAAGTTCATGCCTCTTTAAATATCTTAATTTTTTCCCCCAGATATTCAAAAGAAGCAGTCTCTGGTTGCTTTTTTCTGCAGGTGGGAGACTGTGAGCTCTCAGGCATTTGAACATCTTCTTTTTCAGGGGTTTTTTGGACAGACTAACTTGCAGACTTTCTGACCTAAAAGCGGATTTACCAGTCAAAAATACCCTGACACTTCAATAAGAAGGTTCAAAACACATCTCCAGTGCTCCTCTATCTGTGCCTAAGCGTGTCCAAGGTTTGACCATATTCCCATCTTCCACCAACACCTCTGAATAGAAGCTGCCTTGCCCCATCATACTGCTGGCTCAGGTGTGTAGACTTTTTTGGAGTTCTGGGAAGTCACACAGCTGTGCAGATGCCTTTAAACTTGCTCCACCCATGGATTTGCCATCATTATTCTATCCCAATTATTCTATCCCAAATCTTTGTGCTGTATTCCTGCGATATTTTTATCTGCAAGGCAGGTGCAAAATCGTGCACATGAGAAGGCACAAGTGAAACGGAACAGGGTAGAGGACAGGCACTGGAGACACAACTTGGAAAACAGAGCTGCTTCCAACCATGTCAGCTCTTCAGGATAGCTGTCCTCCACAAATCTGGCCCTGGATGGAATATCAGCCAACAAAGATGAGTTTTTAATGCCTCCAGGATTATTTTGGAAGGAAATTCTCTTTACAAGATGGGAAGAGTGGACAGAGAACACATGCAGGTCCCCCTGGATGGACTGTGAGCAGAGCAAGGCTACCACACTCTCCAGAGACAGTAGCTGCTGGTAGCTGGGTCTCTCACAGAGATAAAAAGATTGATGGCTACTTCTCTATCCATGAGTGGAATGGTCAGTCCCCAGTTCAGAGGGAAAAAAGAGAAATATTGCAGAAAATCAAACAGAGAGACAAGAGTTGTTTATAATCTCTGCATTAAAGATGTGAATACCTTCTCTGCATTAAAGATGGGATACCTTCCCCAGTGCTGGGGGTGTTGTGGCAGTGATTTGTGCCAGTGCAGAGTGTTTATACAATGCCTGTATTTGATACCCCCACACATAAATGGCAAAACAACCCCCTCCCCAAACTAGTAATGACCTTTTATCGGAATACAGGTAAGTAATGGGACAACTGTATATGGTCAGCACTTTAGTTTATGTCCTTACAATGAGACTGTAATTCCTCTCACATTTACTTTTCCCCTCTCTGCTTGAAAATCCTATTGTATGAGTCACTGTTGCATGGCAGATATAAACATCAGGCTTGGTTTTCCCCACATGCAGAAAGCTCCTCCTCAATAAAAACTGAACAGCTTTTTATATTTTCCCCTCACCCAGATATAATCTTGATTATATCTGAGTTACATCTGCATTACAGAAAGTTACAGACATTTTACAAAATACTAAATGAAGAATTCAGGTCTTTTAAAGTGAAAATTGGCACTGTTTTTATGTTGCTTTATCTGCAAAGGCATGGAGAACCTTAGACTTCAGATGGTGTAAAAATCATCACTCACATGTTTTGTAAAGTATCATTAGTTTCCTAAAAATAACATTTGTATATGCTAAATCTTCTAATTGTAGATTATTTGGTGTTAATTATACATAATACCTTGCTATCTGTCAAGATTTCCTCAAAGTCTAATATTTCATGATCTTCAATTATGGAAAATACTGACTTCTAGACCCAACAAAGAGTGAAATAACAGACCTTAAACCTTCAGTGGAGCAACACTGTCATTTCAGTGAGTAAAGGAAGGACTGTTCTGCACTTGAGGAAAAGAAAGGACCATTTCTTTTGCAACCCAGTGAAATTTTAGCAACAATTGTTTAAAGAACCTCATTAGCATAAGAAAAAGGCTCTTGGTAAAAATGAATTAGCAGTCACAGTGCAGGTGAAGGAGGCAGATAATACATGCAAGGTAAATGGAATAGATTGTGAATATGTGGTCGATCTCATGGCTGTCATCTCCACCTGATTTCTGTCTGATGTTCACTCCCATGTCATAAGGAAAAGGCCCCATTCCAGTTTTGTGCTTGGTGTGGGAACACAGCCTGTACCTGGAGAGTGTGTCGACTCCTGCATCCCTTTGGGCATCTCTGCTCCAGAGCTCCCAGAGCTGCTCACTATCACTGGCTGGCCCAAGGGCACTCCATTCCAGCCAGCAGTGGATTTAACCATCTCACAGTCAGTACCTGTCACTAGAGCCAGGGAGAGAAGACTCTGAGGTGCAGATATGTATTCCTCAAATGACTGAGAAACATCATGGAGGATTCAGCTGTCCTCCACTCAGTGCTTAAAACACCCAGCTCTACAGTTCTAAGGTAAGATCCTGCTTGAGTGTGGAGCAGGAATGGAGTCTTACAGGGACAGTACTGCAAAAATTTTAGGCTGGGTTATTGATGGGCACAGAAGCATCTCCAGGAAAGAGAAGTTCTGAGGATGGGGTTTGCAGCTAGTAAACAGACCAAGGAGTCACACACACCTCTCCTTTCCTTGCAGCAGGAATCCCGTGTGTTGGGTAGTGCTGTCACCATTGTCATCTTTAGTTTGTATGGGAGCACTGGTAACTGTGATGCTTTGAAAGCGTGGCTAGCAGTGTTTGTCTGGAGAGAGAACAGAGGAAGAATTAAATGAGCTCTTCACAGGTAGATCCTCCAAGCCCCTGGTCACCAAAAATTAGTGACTCCTTGGCATGGGCAGTGTACCTCTAGCTGACATGTAACAGCCAGCAACAGCCCTATGGTCTATACATTTCTCTGATGTCTTTTGGATGCTTTATAGTTTGGATCTTCTCAGGGCCTATGGTGCTGAGTCCATGTGTGTGGCATGTAAAATAAGCATGTTTTAAAATTGCTAGTTGAATGAATGTTCCCCAGCTTTTACTGTTGAAGGAGTACTGAACCATCATTCTTCATTCATCTTTCCTACACCATCATTCTTCTCTAACCCCTTTCCAAGTATCCCTTCTCCAGACCAACAAGTCCATGTTTATCTGAAGTCTTTTTATATGAAGGTGAAGCTGAAGCCTCCCTAATGCACCTCACACTTTGCAAAATGAAAAAATGTAGATATTATACTGTATAATCTGAGAAATAATATTTGATCATGTAATTAGACTGTATCATAGGCAAATGCTCTAGGGAACAGAGTTAATGTTGCATGTACAACCTTAATTTTATTTCCTGACTTTTAAATGCCGAACTAGGCAACTTTAACATTTTCTTAATGCAATTTTTGTATGGAATATTATATAGGCTATTACATATGCATGCATCTTGAAATCTGGAATACATTAGGCTGTAGCACACAGATTGTGGCACACACATCTGAGTACTAGATGTCGGCACTAGACTGGCACCAGCTCAAAAATACACGGGTCATTTCAGAGTGGTGGTCTCAATGTTTTGAGTGTCACTGCCCTGTTGTTTATTGGTATTTCTGTAAGTCTTACACAGGAGTGTTACAGAGAATTAGCTTGAGAAGCCTTTTTTTAAAATGGATTGATGATACTTTTTACAACCTCCTTTTAACAAAGCTAGTCTTATTTGCATATTTAGGCTTCAGGAATTTAAGAGAAAAAGTATGCCTTCAAAAGCTTTAAAAATTATGAAAATGTCAGAGAATACTATAAAAACATAAAATAATTTTCCAAACAGAATGACACCATGGCTTCACATCCTGATCTCTGCAGATCTCCCTGGGTATGAAGACAGTACAATCGAAAGCTAAGAATTTCCCCTTTCAAGTGGTAAGTGTAAGAAGTCCTTTTCTAGCTACAAAGGGCTATAAGATGACTGACTTCAAGGCTAAGTTGTAAAGGATTAGACACTGTCCTTTCTCCATCTTGTTCCACACTGTAATGTCAGGGTATCTCTGAAGCTGTATGGCAATTTTAGAGGTTAGAAAAAATCCTTTGCAAAGACAGAGTACTGAAAAAACTGCAGGGCAGACACTTGGATAACCCAGAATATAGGAATGATTGATGTAGCTCATCTAAATAATTCAATATTCAATCATCATATGAAAAATAAAACACACCATACATGTATTGTCATGAATTTGTGACACAGAAGTGTACTGTTGGACACAGGGTTTTATTTCTCTGGTCAAAGACACATAATACGTGTCAGGATTATAAAAGTTTAATATCATATGACAAGAGCAAGATATCTACTGTCTTTGGAGGTTACTCTTGAAGAATGTCGCCATAGACTGGATGGAATATACCACTAATAAATCACAGCAATGTTCTTCCAATCGACTAAGTGATTTTTGAAAAGGGCAAAAAAAAATCAAATAACATATTCAGCTAACAGGATTTGATCAGCCGATCATCTAGTGAATATTAAAAGAGCTGATCTGATGAATAAATTATTCAGTGGAAGCAGGCAAAATTAACAAATTATGTATTTGCTGAACAACAGCTAAACCATTCAGCACATATATAATTAAATATTTATTCATACATATTTATAACTAGTTCTTACACCTTTTGTTTGTTTGTTTGTTTCATCCAGGTGAATAAAAACTCTCAACTCTTTTTCTTTCTTCTGAAGAAAGTGAAAAGAGCCTGTCTTCAGAAAGCTTGATCTCAGGTCAGCATCTCATTGAAGCCAGATTCATTTGCATTTTTAATCTATGTAAGTGAACATGTGAAATCTTAAATGTGTGTCAGCTTTTAATATTTCGTTTTCCAGTTTTCTGGAGGCAAGTGTGTCTGTCTGCAAGTCTGCAGTTGTAAAGAAAGGCTATGTCTGTGCTCATGCTTTGGTTAGATGATGTACTGGTGCAGTGGATATTCTTTCAAACCTGAACAGCTATATTTTTCTATACTTGAGTTTTCCAGGAGCCACAGCATCTTGCTTTCATACGTATATATGGTCAGAAAACAAAAACTTCTTTGTAATTCATGGTCTACTCCATCATTAAGAGAGCTGACCAGAGAGGATTTTTTCCCAGCAAAATTACAGTAACCATAGTATTAAAAGTGGTTGAAGAAGTACAGAGACATAAAAAGAAACAAAAACCCAACAGCTTTTCTTTTCTTAACAAGCTAAATTCTGCATAAGTGAAATGGTTGTTTGTCGAGGGACAGCTAGAAATGCTTCCTTGATTAGACACTCTTCTACCAGCTGGGAAGCTTTCATAAATTTTTAAATGTTAGTCCAGATTAAAATAATATAAATTATGTAAATTCTGATCTCATCTAGTCTACCTAAGGATGGCAGAATTTTTGGTAGCAACTCATCTGCATCTGGACAGGCAGAGGTGGGTGATGCATCAGGTGAACTCCAGCCTCTGCAAATACAGCATCTTTGCATTTACCCTTGAGCAAACATGGTACCACCTATTTTTTTTTTCCCCTAAGCAAATGTAGCTGGTGGTGGACGCATTCCCAAGCATAAAGACTTGAAGAGTGATGGAATTCCTTCTCACGTGAAACTGCACCAGACTTTCGGCTCTATTTCCACAAAATTTTGCCTGTATGTGCTGTTGCCTTTTTTCCCCTCATTTCTATTAATGTGGAATTCAATTCCATTTATGTTTCAAAGTTTTTGGAACCTCTCACAACTGAGCTATTTTGTGGTGCATCAGTCAGTGTGCAATTGAGGTCTCAGGAAACTCCAGCTTTTGCCCATCCCTTTCTTCTTTTCTGGACCTCTAAGAAATTATTTTTCCCACAGCTTTTTAGGATCTCCCACAGGATTACTAGTGCTGCTTCTACATGATTACTAATGTAGAGGAAGTCCTTCATTTCAGTTCCAGGAAGTGGTTGAATTCTGCATTTAAGGATGCAGAGAAACTGCGTCCCTGTCTTATTTCCTGTAAGTTTTAGGGGCTGCCTGAGAATGGGATATTGACAAAAGAAAATGCAGGGAAGAATTTGCATCCTTCTGTTCCTAGGCTCTCTTTAAAGCTGTGAAAGACATTTAATATGGGCTAGAGCCTTACTTCAGCGAAGAATCACGTGTCATTCCCGTGTCTCCATCACTGTTGGTATCTTCAGGCATCTTTCAGGCCCGTGTTTTTTGTCAGATTAAGCTGAGTTTGCTCAGTAGACACCACAAGGCTGATCATGTGTATCCTGTGTGCTTAAACCATAGTCAGGTTCCCCACCTAGATCAGTTTAAGGAAGATTCTGCTTCCAGCCGTTTTCCTCTGTCCATCCCATCTGTGTTTTCATTGTAACTGATGTGCACAGCTTGCTTGACAAAATTTGACCATGTTTTTGAACAGCAGCCAAGCTGGGTGAGTGCTGGGCCCAAGTGTAACACTTCAGTGCAAAATATCAATGGCGTCTCTGCTTGGGGAAATCGGCATTTTCTGTTTGAGTTCTATCTCAGTGTGGCTTCTGACCTGCAAGAACCACGTTTTTTGCAAGCCTGGACAGCAGAGATTGGACAGTACATGAAAGGCAGGAGCCAGCAGGACCAGCGAGAGTCGCTCAGGTTTAGTCCTGAAGCTGGACCCCTGTGGAGCACCAGCTCTGCCTCTAGGTGCACAGCCAGCAGACCTCTCAAGATGCTGGTAACAAATTGCCAGGCATGCAAAATGAGGACTAAGCGTTGCAAAGAGCAGCTGTGCAATATAGAGCAACTCTACGTTGCATGGTGATGGCCAAGACCAAGAGAAAGCACCAAGCTTGGGCAAGGGCTAAGGCAAGAGCTAATGCTTCAGAAAGGTGAAGCTACTCTAAAATGCTCCAACACCGACAGTGAATATTTTTTAGGGCAGATGGAAGTTTGGACTATGTTATGTCATTCATTTTATCCATGATGTATTTCTAAGAAATGCTCAGCAACAAGTGTCCTATACTGTTTCTCCCTGCTTGAAACTGCTTTGTGTAAGCTATCTTTAATTAAAACAAGCTTTTTTTCATGTGTCCACAATTGATTCCTTGAAATATTAATAATTTTCCCTACATTGGGTATCAGAGCCATTACTTTTTCCTGTGTATCCTTTAACTGTATTTAAATAATTCATTTATCCATTTTCCAGCCCTCAGGGAGACTTGGGGTTTCTTTTACGCCATGTGATCCCATTTAAAACAGAAGATATTTCCTCCTCCTAAAGTTATAGGATATTTTCTATCTTTACAGTGTTTACTAGGCATGAGAAACCAGTTAGCAACCATTTTAAGACACAAATGTAGCATGGAAATATGTGTCTGCCTGTGTATAAATGCCCTTTCCACCGGTCATCAATCTTTCACTAATTAGAAAGACAAAAATATTTTAAAACCAATTAACGTCACTGAGAAACATTCCAGTAATTCTCAAAATACAATGTAACCATGATAGATACATTTCAATTATTTCAAAGCATGTTCACAGAGCACTGAGTAAGCATAAGGGAAAAGAAGGGGCTGAAAGCTGCACTGCTCGGCTGATGAATCTCTGACACAGGATGTGGATTAAGGTTTAAGTGAGACCAGCAGTTCACATTCTCCCTCAAAAAGCTCCTGAGTCACCTGATTATGGTGCAACCTTGACAAATATGCACAGCGTTGTCTCTCACAGTTGGAATCACCAAAGAGGCTAAAAACAGCACCGTGCACTGCATAATCTCTAACCTCAGGGGACAACAAAAACAGAGAATTGCTGTGTCAATCTCATTTCCTTGTTAGGCTCATTATCATAAATGCGGGCCTTTGGTTTTGAATGCCACACTTCAATAAGATTTACCTATCAACAGCTGCTGAAATATTGAATTCCACAGTCATCTTTTCCTTTTGATGCTTTCCCTTTTGTTTCTTTATCCATAAACATGAGCAACTGAGCTAAGCTTAAATTAACTAGCTGGGGTTAAATGTTTAGGGCAGCAAATTATGGCTAGCCTGCTTGCAGAGTGGTTTAGATTACAGAGGAGAGTTGCCAATCTCAGCTCTCATCATGCACTCCAAATGTGCAGAGCAATATTGGCAGTTCATGGCCAAATCCTGCATGCTTTAGTTATCACAGGAGCGCTGCTCCCATGAATAAGTGGAGGAAGATTTAGCCCCTGCTCGGAAGATAGAGATGAATCACACTTTTATTCTTTGAGTACCTCACAGTACCTTCAACACAGACATGTTCAGTGATTGATAGCCTGTGTCTAGATTGGGTATTTTTCTATATACTGACAAATATTCTCTTTGCAATGATTTCTAGGAGCAGCGGAGTATATACTGCAGCAATGTTGGGCTTCTTATTTTTCATTGTGCCCGTTGTCTTTGTTTTGATTAGGTTTTCTTCCGAGGGTCAGTTACTTCCCATCATTTTTCCGCTTAGAGTGCTCTGCAATAATCCTGTTACAGATCTCCAGCCCTTAGTGTCAGTGAAACAGTGAAAACTTGAATCAGTAAGCAGGTAGGGAAAAACACAACCTTCTCCTCAGGGTCAAATCCTAAGTCATGGCACAGTCTAAGGGAAATGAAGGTGTTTGGCTTTCTGAACATGAGCTGCTGGTATCACCTAAGGCTTTTTTTTTTTTTTTGGTTGATCAAGGTAAATGCTATGTGTTAACTGTTTTCATCCAGTGTGCAACCAAACTGGGTTTGTAATTCAGAGTTAAATGTTTGGTTAATAATAATTTCATGACTACATTCTGAGACCACAGGGCAGCAGTAGGCTGTGCCACAGGGAGCAGCCATGGAAAAGGGCAGCCCAAAATCACACAGATACAGCAGCATCTTCCCATACCTGGACACCATCACTTCATCCAGTCTGCCTCTTTGCCAATCTAGGGCCACGCTCCTCCACTCCAAAGGCACGTAGTCCTCCTGCAAGAGTGGCTGCATGCCTGTACAGAGCTCAGGAGCAAAATGGTGTTTCCTTAAAAAAAGACATTCCACAAAGAAAAAGGTGGGACCACCGGGGTTAAACACTTTTATATCACAGGACTCACCTGCAGGAGCCTATCAGATTAGGCACAAAACACAGTCTTTTGGCCACATCACCAGAGTCCCTCATCTGAAACTCAGGGGAAAACATAAAAGGAAAGGGGGAAACATCAACAGATTTTTTTTGACATACATACCCAAAAGAATCACTGAGGGAAAACTAGAGGAAAAGCCAAGCTTTCCTAGAAGCAACTGAAGTGGGCACTGTCAAAAACCTCAGCAGAAAGAAATTCAGTGCATATTCTATTTTCCTCACAGATGAGGTCCCCACCTCATTTCAGTGGCTTTGAGCCCCATTAACTCCAAACCTGTTTCTCTCTTCCTGTCCATGGGGAGCCAGCATCTGCCCAGTGATCTGCCTGGAGCCCGGCACAGAGGGCAGCTTGGAGGACATGACCTGTCACCCCTGGTTTTCTCTGTCTGTACGAGGCTCATGTTAGGCAAGGACTATCTCTTCCATGAGGAGCTCAGGGGTCGGCATCTACACCAAGGAGTAGAAAGCTCTGTGAATATAGCTGAGACCTGAAAAAGTAATTTTGGGCTGTTTATTTGAATCCAACTTTTAAGAGCATAATACTAAGTTTATACAATATTAGTACTGACCTTCAATAGCTGCTGTGGCAGAAGCCAGTCAGATGAGACAAGGTAGAGGACATATTTAATTTCTGAGTGGGAACAGTTTCTCTTACACATATTTCCAGTCTTTATTTTGCATTATAGTACCACTGTACAGTTTTCTTTTGGGTTTTTTTTGGTTTTTTTTTTTAAAGCAGAAGTGATCAGACTCAGTCAGGAAACAAAGAGACTTATGATTGATTTTGCTTAGGTAAAACAGTTATTTCTATTACACTAGCCTTTACTCAGATGCTTTTGGCTGCAACAAGGAATCGATTTATTCTACTTGTCAAAAAAATCAAAACCAAAACTAGCCCAGCTCCTGGTACACCCTGCAGGAAAAGAATGCCTGGCTTGTAGAACTTAACTCCACTTTCCTGCAGTAGATGGGCTGAAGATTGCAGGAGTTAATTACCACAAGCAGAGAAGGGCTGCATTTCATTACCAGCGAGCCTGACTCTGACTAAATAAAAAACGCTGAAATGGGAGAGCAGTGACCACAATAAGTGGCCAAAACTCCTCGTGATGACAGAGGAATGATTTCCCACTGCCGCCACTTAAATACAACTAAGGTGTTCTGCAATTTTACTTCCACAAGCCAGAGGGTTTATTGTAATCCTGATAAATTATAGCAACAGAAGCAGGCGAGAAGTGGGACAGAAGAAGGGAAATGGTAATGCAAAATATAAAATTGCTTAGCAGAAAAGAATGGAGAGAGCAAGTGAGCAGTTTGTTATCGTTTATTTTTCTTCAACATATCATTCGCTTTCAGCTGTCTCCCATCTCACCCGGATCTCCACCATTTCTCAGAAACGTCTCTCGATGGCATCTCATTCTCCTCCTGTCTTTCACCATCGTTTCATTATTTCTTAAGTGTCCCTGAAAGGGCCCGGGCAGGCGGCAGGGGGAAGGTGAGCGGGGGACGCGGGACCAGCCTGCGCCCCACGCGTCCGCCGCACTTAAGCAGTTTGCAAAAAGCGAGCGGGGGGCGTTGCAAATAATGTTAAATGTGATTAATCTCCCGGATTCCTGGAAATCTGACATGCATGAGTTACAGCGAAACCTCTTTTATTTCGCCATGAAATGCTTTTGCATAATGAGAAAGAAAATGTCCTCTGTGCCCTAATCAACTCTGACAGGTCCTGGACTCCCAAATACTTTTATTTATGGCATTATTTATTCCACCCCTAATAACTGGGGAGGCGAGCCCGCGGCTCGCTCCGTGTGGGAGAGGCAGGGAGGGAGGGAGGGATGGCCGGCTGGCGGCGGGGCTCCGCGCCCGGCCGAGGGGACACAAAGTTTTCGCGGCGGCCGTCGCTCGGCGGGGCGGGGCGGTCTCGCAGCCCGGGGTCCCCTCGGGCCGGCCGGGGCCGGGCGGAGGCGGGGGGGCCCCGCGGCCGCTCTTTCCCCGCCCGGCAGCTCACCTGCCCCCGCGGGGGGGTGCCGGGGGCGGCGGCGGCCCCGCCAGCGCCCGCCTCCCCGCCCCGCTGCCATTAGCAGAGATTACCCTAAACACTCGCCGGTCGCCGCCCGTCTCCCTCCAGGCATTGGCGCGGCCGCCTGTCAATCAGGCCGGCGCCCCGCCGCGCCGGGGCTCCGCCGTGCCACAGAGACGAGCCGCGGCGGCGGCAGACACAGCCCCGGAGCGGGGCCGCGCCGCGGGAGGCGGCGGAGGATGGAGGAGGAGATGCAGCCGGCGGAGGAGGGGCCCAGCACCCCCAAAATCTACAAGCAGCGGGGTCCCTACAGCGTCCTGAAGACCTTCCCCGGGAAGCGGGCGGCGCTGGCCAAGCGCTATGAGAGACCCACCATGGTGGAGGTGCCCCGCGGGCGCGGAGCGGGGCAGCCCTTCCCGCACGCCGCCGAGCCGCTGCCCTACGCTCCGCACGGCCCCTTCCCCAACGGGCCCGCCCGCCCCGGCGCTGCCCCCGGCGCTGCCCAGGGCCACCCCCGGCCGCCGCCGCCGGCCCCGAGCTCCTCGGGCCGCTACGGCCCCTGCCCGGCGGTGGCGGGGGGCGGCGGCGCGGAGCTGAGCGCAGGTACCCGCAACTCCTCTCTCTCCTCCGCGCAACTTCGCGGGGCACTTTGCAGCAGGCGGGAGCGGGATGGGCGCTGCGGGCTCCCCCCGGCGACACGAGCCCCTCTCCCGGGCGGCTGGCGAAGGGCGCGACGGCCGCGGGGTCCCCGCGCCGGGGCTGGGTGCGGCGGGGACGGGGCGGGCGGCTGGGTCCGGCCGGCGGGCGAGCATCGCTGAAGTTGCCGCGGCGGGCGGGGCCCGGGGCGGTGGGCAGGGGGCGGCGGGGGCTGTGCAGGACTTGGCGGGGCAGGCGGGCGCCGGCCGGTGCGCACCTGCGGGAGGGAGCTGGAGCTGGAGCTGGAGCTGCTGCCGGCGGCGGGCGGGGGCGGACGGGGGGAGCCCCGGGCCGGCCGCTCCGCTCCGCCGGGGAGGGCGGCAGGCTGGGGCCAGCTACCGGAGGAGCTGCTGGTAATGGAGAGGCTGCTGATAGAGATGGTGATTTTAACAGAAAGAAAATAGATCGGCTGCTTGCCTGCACCGTTTTCATAAGATGCAGTGACAAACAGGAGATCAAATTTTTTTTTTTTTTTTTTTTCTTTAAAGGTGTAAGATACCGAGATGCTGAACGCATATCTTTCCTCTAGTGATGGCTTGGAGTTAAAAACCACGTAGATCTTGATATGCAACCTAAATTTGGCATCAGGAAATGGGAAATTGCATCTTTAAGCAGAGTACAATCAAAAATGAATTACAATAAATCCTATATAATTGCATAGGTCATTCTCTTTAATGAGATTTTATTAACCTGACTGTCAAGCTTTTGAGTCAGGCAGATATTTTATCTTCTTCAACTGATAAAAGTGTCAGCTATAAACCACCATATAAATATTCATAAATCTACACATCTGTGGCAGCCTATCAGCATCATTCTTTTGGACATTAAAAGCATTCTAATTACTTTCTGTCTAGCAGAGCTGAAATGCTGCCTGTTATAGTATGTGCTTGGCAGGCATGATTGCTTTTGTTTGCCATCACAAATAGCAGCATCCTATTTTATATACTGATGGTCCAGAATATATTCAGGGTTTGACTGAACAGGATGAATATTATGAAGCACCATCTGGTTTTGATAACATCGGGTATATTAACTCATCTGTTAATTTTTGACACATCATTGATTTATTTATTTAGAAAAATTGGATCCTGTTTTGGTATGTTGCTGTTTGCCTTTGTAACAAATGTGATGACATTTCCTTACTAAACTGGGAGATATGCTAGTTAATAGGATATATGGCTATGTTTTAATGCCTGTTTTGGCTTAGAAGTAGCCTTGTTCTGGATGAATTTATCATGTCTTGTTACAAAAAATTCAAGTACTGTACCAAAAAAGTTTAACACTTGAATAGATTAGCCAGAGAATTCACATCTCTGGGGCATAGTTCTGTGATCCGTGGCAGAAGGTCATCTTTCCTCATGAAATTGCTTCTTATATGAAATGCTCAAATGGTGGTATTTAACTATTCTTTTTGGCCCACAATCAAAACACTTATGATAAATGTGACACCTACATTTCTTTACAGAAGCAGATTACGCCATGGAAAACATTCAGCTGTCTGGTCAGATGATATATGAGGCCATATCTACAGCAAAGCCCTCTGGGCTTTGAGGAGCAGAAGTTTGGACTTTCTTTCCCTGAGTACATTGTGCTAACCAGGCACTAGAGCAGGCTTTGGAGCTTGTCTTGGTTTAGTTCTGTGCTAAAGAGATGGTGAAGGAACTGCCATTCATGCATCAAAGTTCTCTGAAGTCCCTGTCCCTTCAACTGCACATTCAGACTTTATGTTCCTAATTGGGTCCCAACTTAGCCTTTCTCAGATTTAAGTTCCAGGAGAAACAGAACAGGAGAAAACAAACCAGAAACTTGCTACAGTGTTTACAAGTGGTATTTTGCACAAGTTGTTACTGGAGGCTGAGAGTTGTCACCAGTGGTGGCCCACGAAGTTGGTAAGGGGACTGGAGCACCTCCCTATGAAGACAGGCTGAGAAAGTGGGGAAACTATGAAATTCAGCCTGGATAAGAGAAGGCTGTGTGGAGACCTCATAGCAGCCTTCTAGTGTCTTAGGAGGGCCCACAAGGAAGCTGTAGAGGGACTCTTCAAGAGGAACTGAAGCGACAGGACAAGGAGTAATATGTTCAAACTGAACGATGGCAAATTTAGGATATGCAGAATTTTTTTTTTACTGTGTGGATGATGAGCCACTGAAATAGGTTACCCTGAGAAGCTGTGGCTGCCCCATCCCTGGCAGTGTTTAAGGCCAGGTTGGATGGGTCTTTGAGTAACCTGGTCTAGTGGAGGATATCTCTGCCTACAGCAAAGGCTTTGGAACTAGATGAACTTTAAGGTCTCTTCCAACCCAAAATGTTCTGTGACAATAAAAAAAAGAAAACCAAAAAAACAATAAGCAAGGTTTAGATCTCCTGGGTATTTTAATCCCAGAGGTAGGGATGTTTTGCTGAGCTGTATGCCCATCCTTCCTGCTTGGTGATGGATTAACACCATGTACCTTGTTCTTGGGAGCTGTAGCACTGCTAAGATGAGCAGGAAGCTAGCTGGGACCCCAGTGCTGTTTGTATGTGGAGAAGCCCCATTGTCCAGAGGCTTGAAATTCTCTTAACTAATGTGTGAGCCAGTTTAATAGCACAGGCTGCCTCTGGAGAACCAGAGTTGGGGTTTTGCCCCTGGAGAGTGAGAGCATTTGTATGTTCTCCATGCACAGTCGCCCAGTACTTTGGCCAGCACCTGTGGGGTCTCTGGGCTCCCCACAGTAGCAAGGGGAACAGAGCCAGAACACCTCGTAGCCAGAGGTTCAGCTCAAGTGTTGTAGGGAGGGACAGATCATCCCCTTAGTAGGTGTCCAGCTGCTTGTGCATTCTCCACAAGGCAGTCACATCCATGATGTGTACAGTTTTCCCACTCAGTTTATCCTCAGCACTTGGCAGGTGCTTACTTGAATAAAGTAAGTGGAGTGCTGTAGGGCAGTTTTGTAGGAACACCCACTTCCTAAGTTCAGTTTCAGAGATACCCCTTTTTGCTGATTCCTTCTCACTTGTGCAGGCAACAGTGAGGAAATAGCTAGTAAAACACCACTGCTGGAATGCCTAACTCTGTGCCAGCAACTTAAACACTTAATGCAGTTGATTCTTAAACTTCAGGCATGACATTTCTGGCCCCTTGGGATTCACAGCTCCAAGTTTGCTTTTGAAAGTGAGCACCTCAAACACAGTCACAACTAAAGATGCTTCCATATTTTTGCAGTTTTTTCTAATGGTTAGAACTCATTGCAAGACTAACCAGATTTCCCCTCAGGTGCTCTCTTAAGAGACCACTCTCACCTCCAGACTCCAGCAGAACTGCAGGAAGAGAGGCTAGAGAAAGGAGGAATAGCAGGAATTCTCTACCCAGTGCCATGGTGAAGAAAAATCTAGTTTGAGATTTCATCATGTGGGGAAGGATCCTGTATGAGAAATGTCATCTTACAATGAGAAATGTGAAGCTGCACTGCAAGACAATCCTTCTCTCTCCTCTAGAGGTTACTCTGATTGCTGCTGCTGTTGTGAGCCGCATGGATGGATTCATTCAAAGCACCAGCAGATACCCATTTTCTTCTGTAAAACATCAATTATTTATTAATCTATCCAGATTATTTTCCTAGTATGAAAATAATGTGTATCTCTGTCTTTGGTAGTGTGTGCATTGGACAGTACCATAATCTACCAAAGTCCTTTTCCTTAAGAAAGCGTGATGTAGACCTTGTGGTGCAGCTTAAAATTTAGGGTGGGCCTTCATGGAAAGCAGAGGAAGAAGAGCAGAGCTGGTAACACCTGTTTGTAGTGCCAAAACCATGGCATGTTTGAAACTACCAGTTTATAAAGTTCTGTTATGCCCAGACAGAAAAACAGGTTGTTCTGTGAACAGCAAAGATGAAAATCAGTGTTTTGACCCTTCCATAGGAACTGTGAGCCTTCATCTGGAAATAGCTCTCTCAGATGAGTACTGAAATGGCCAGACACTTGTAGTCTTAATCCACTGGACTGTCTCAATGATCTTCATGCAAAATGCCCAAGAAAGCATTGCATGGTCATAGGAGGTGTCAGATGCTCTCAGTTTTGTGACCTAAGCACAGGTATTTACAGCAATGGTCATATCTAAAAATGTAATGATGAAGTCTCTATGCTCAGATAAAGGCCAGTTTGAAGGGTTGAAGGTTGCTGCCCCAGGATCTCAATTATTAAAAATATTATAATAAACAAATCAAGAAATACAAATAATCAGGTGAGAGGGCTGAGTCACTGCAAGGTGAAGAGTGAGATGATTGAAATTTCTAAGGAACCTGAACGTCACAATCTTGCTGAAAATTAAATACCAATGAATACATTCCCTGCAGGGGAGAATGTATGGTATTCAGACCCACTCAATACTTATAAAGATGACTTTTTAAACCAGCTTCCGAAGAATACAAAGGAAACTATGGAAAAGCCACAACCTGAATCCAGAGCCACTGAGACCCAACACAATGCTTATTAATAAAGCTGTCTTATCTAAGTATTGAAAAGATCCTTAGGTGTGGGAAAAGCTGAAGTTATACCTGCCAAATTTTCCAGACATCTTTTCTGATGCATTAGTATAAGTTATCAGATTCAGCTTCAGATGTTTGCTCATACTAAACCCTGTTTTCATTCTGGCAGTTGAATAGTTAAGAACTTCCCCTAGTCCAATGAGAAAAAGATGTGAAGATGAATGCTGTGTCTGGGAGCTGGGACCCGATTTGCCATATGATAGTATCTTCTGGTTGCTTGCGGTCTCAAACAATCTAGTTAGGAATACTTATGTTTTTAGCAATTTAATCCCGTTCTCTTAGCACTTTATGGGTCTTATCCAGCAAGTCCACCTCCAGGCAAATGTCTAGTTAAAGTCGATAGAAGTTCTGTAAGACTAAAGACTCTGGGGTCTGAGACATTAGAATTACATGGTTGGTGAGCAAGGTAATAGGGAAAAGGCATATCACAATAAGACTTTAATAAACTGCTTACACTGTTTTAGTCCAGTGCAGTGATTTCAATAGGATCCTACTTTCATAGAAAATACATACATTATATTAAATCAATTAAGAATCATAGATTGGTGTTTATTTAGTAGTAGTCACATAAAAACAACTTTTTGTCATTTCTTAAGTGATTAGACATTGCACAGTGCTTGCATTTCTAATTATAGTCAGTCTGTAAAAGCTGAAATCCCAATTTCTACAATATATGCTAAATGGGCACCATTTGTTTTTATTTTTTTCTCCATCATAAGAAAGAACTGTAGTTATCATTCTCATTTAGGGTTGATCAGACTGTGGGTGTGTGCACCATTACTGGTGTAGAAGTGTCTTCAAATCAGAACCTACCTCAGCACAGAGACAGATATTTCCGGAATATGTGCTGAGAACATCCTTCACTATTGCTGTCCAGCAGCACCCAGAAAGAAAGCATTTGTGCATCTCTGGGTTAGCCTTTCAAACAAGCCCTACTTTGTTGTGGCTGATTTTTATGTCTTTGAGTATGGGTTGAAGTTAAGAAAAAAACCAGTAATTGCTGTTATTGTGTCTTTGTAGTAGATCTGATACTGAAGATTAAATCAATAATGTCATTTCTGTATAAAATTTCAGTTACATTTTAAGCTACTATCACAGTG
This sequence comes from Poecile atricapillus, assembly GCF_030490865.1. Taxonomy (NCBI): domain Eukaryota; kingdom Metazoa; phylum Chordata; class Aves; order Passeriformes; family Paridae; genus Poecile; species Poecile atricapillus. Next base: position 52,692,197 of record NC_081252.1, read on the forward strand.
AATGTGCCTAGTGCATTAAATTTTAGAACAAAACTAATAATTAATTTAATCTTTACTGATGCTAATGTTATTTTGGTATTCTTCAAAACTAGTAATTTGAATGTCAGGTTACATTTTGCTGTTTTTAGAATAAACCGTAATATTAGAGTAACATCTCTTATAATAGTCTAATCCCTTTTTAGTTGTTTCATTCATATCTTGTCCCCATGCAACAAGGATATGCAAAGAATATGTAGCTGTTTTGTGAACAGGGACAATAATGATTAAAATACAAACAGTATAGATGACTTCAGGTCTGGAATCAGATTATAGGATTAAAATGAATGAAAAGCCATTCTGTAGTAGAATTGCAAAGTTCCAGTCAATATCATCTTGTAATAATTTTAAAGGGGAAATGTGGAAAGAAATAAGGCAAAGAAAGCACATCTTGCTTGGTGTTATTAGTGATGCTTGAATTTCCTGATTTCATTTTGGTTTATCTATCTTAAAGCTGCCATGTCACTAGGATTCTGTTCTTTTAATTCATGTTACATCTGCTGTGTTGTTTTGCAGTTGTATTGATTGTAAGGGTTAAAGACATCTGGCCCCAGGTTAGTGTAGAAAAAGAGAAGCACCTGGCACCTCATGGGCACCCACTTGCAAAGGGGGCACAGTGCCTGTGCATTTCTGCCCTGTGGAGTTCATAGTGTGGACAGAGGGTATTGCATAATGCTTTGGATCAAAGATGTGTTGTAGAAATCTGCCCTCTTTAGTCTGAACTCTTCTACAGGAATGTGATGGTGAGGGTACTTGAAGCGGTCTTAGGGCCACTGCAGTTCTTCCCATGGTGTCCCTGGGCAAACCCTGCATGGCCCCAGGCAGCCTCATGACCCAGCACTGGGCTGGGGCTTGTTCTGCCCACCTCAGGTTCCTGTTCTTTCAGTTAAGTCCTCAGGAGATCACATCCACTGGTTTTGTGCCAGGGAGGTCTCCTCTGGCTGCATTTGAGACTGAAAGTATTTGTATGCTGCTTCAGCCCTGCCCTCTTCACAGAGATCTGGAGGATGGTGCAAATGCAAATTAGTGTTGTTTCAAATATTCTTCAGTCCAGCTGTAGTGGCCTCAGTGTGAAGTAGATTTTCCACCAGACAGTGTATCTTCTGGATCTTGAAGAAATGCTGTGAAGAGTGCCACCTCTTAAAGGCCTGAATTCTGAACACTTCTGTTCTTTATGTATTAAGGGTGTGATGAGGCTACTGATGAAGTTACACTAAATGAAGGTTTGGGATGCTTAGTCTCATGTATCTGTAGCAGGTTGCCTTTTCAAAAGTAAATGTGTTTGTCACATTCTAAAAGTCAAGCCTGCCTGAGAAGTGCTCTCCAAAATTGGCAGCGCTTTAACCCACCAGTCTTTTTTTCTTATGCAAAATGTTAGTTACATCTGTTTAGCTACCTAGAGGAAATTAGCTTTGAATAAGGTAAAAAAAAATGTAAAAGGCACTATTTTTACTGGGGAGCCTAACAAGTTGTGTCATAAATATCTTGGTTATTTTCTGTCTGGGTCCTGGAAGTATTCTAGCAGCTTGAGGTATATGTGTAGACATTGCAGAAATGAGCCATCCCACTCTGGAGGTTCAGCTTGTAGCTGCTGTTGCTCCCTGAGACATGACACCTCCTGTCATGAGAGGCAAAGCTGACTAGGTGCAGCACGGCATCCCTATCCTACTTCCAGATCTGAGCTGCTGTCTCCAGAAACTGCTGCACAACCCAATGCAGAGTTTCCTGATTGTATGCAGAGCATCTTGAAGAGCTCTGCTCTCCACTGTGCCACACTGGCCTGCCCACAAACCTGTAGGATGCCTTTGCTTGATTTAAGAAGAAGGGTTTCTGCTTATCATTCTGAGTAGTTCCTGGACATATCTAGAACCTAGAGCAAAAGGAACAGAAGAAAATTCCATAGAATTGAGGGTCAGTTATGTGGAGTGTCCTGTGCCCAATGTCAAACAAGTGCATCAGAGACAAAAAGGAGAAAAAACAAAGCTTGGAAGCCTTGTTGGAGAGGAACTGGGCATAGGACAAAGGTATGGTGCAAAGTCCTACAGAGATGTACAGATAATGCCCTCCAGCAGCTTCAAATTACTTTCAGGGCAGTACTTACTTGAACTTGTAGCAAATTGGATGTAATTTGTATTTTCTTCCCCGTTTTCCTCACTTAATCCCTCTGAAAGATGTTAGTAAGCTGTGTCTATCATCACATTGCATTTCTGATTAACAGCAAGGGCACAAGGGCACTCTCAAAATAGAAACAGAGTCAGGATTGTTTTAAATCACAGTGTTGCAGAAGTATTAAAGCAGAAGCCATCATTTTAATATGTTCAGAAATAAAATGCATGCTACTGTAAACAGTTGTGTACATTCATCTAGCTGCTACTGCCTGGCATAACCTTTTGCATTAGGTTTCTGTGATTCATCTTTTCTTTTGTTGCAGAGAGTCGAATGATTCTGGATGCCTTTGCTCAACAATGCAGCCGAGTTCTAAGTCTCTTAAATTGTGGTGGAAAACTACTGGACAACAATCACTCTCAGTCCATGATTTCTTGTATAAAGCAGGAAAACCCAAATTATAGTGAAAGACAAGAGCAATGTCAGCTCGGGAAAATGGTCCATAGTCAGACATCAGACATTTTAGACATAGAGATGCAGTATATGCAAAAGAAACAACAAACCTCAGCCTTTCTGAGAGTTTTTACTGATTCCCTTCAGAACTATTTGCTTTCTGGGAGCTTCCCTTCTCAGAACACCTCATCAATAAATGATTTTAGCCATTTGGCAGATGTGGATCCACTTTCAGCCTCTCCAGTACACACTTTAGGTGGATGGACATCTCCAGCAACATCGGAATCTCATGGTCATCCATCATCTTCTACACTTCCAGAGGAGGAAGAGGAGGAAGAGGAAGAAGGTTACTGCCCTCGGTGTCAAGAGCTAGAGCAGGAGGTAATTTCATTGCAACAAGAAAATGAAGAGCTTCGTAGAAAGTTGGAGAGCATTCCAGGTAAATAGTCTCCTGCCACATAATGTTGCCATTCAGTGATAAAAATAGTGTGGGTAATAGTTTCTTTCAAGTTCTAGTCATTTTTAAAGGTTGCCGTCATAGTGATCAGACACTGGAATTTGTCTCCAGCCAAAATTTCTATAGCTGTGCCCAGTGGAAAGTTATCTGCTGATACTCATCTCTAAGAATATTGAGTCCTACATTATTAAGGTGTGTTCAGGTGGGGATATATTTGTAATCCCAAATTCCAAATATCAGGTGGTTTGTCATACTAATTTCAAACATATGTTTCATAACTCTTTATCTGTCTTATTCTATAAGTGACATTGCAGCTTATAAACCTAATTTCCTTTTGGGGCTCCTTTTTTTGGTTACTTTGGTTACTACTATTCAAAGTTACATCCATAGTTTTACCTGAAATAATTTTGGCTATTACCTTGAACAGTTTCTCTTAAATTGCTGCTAGTTAGTGAGAAGCATTAATACATCTCCTTCCATTCATCTTCAAATAAATCTGAAAAAAAAAAATAAAAGCCTAACAACAACTTTCCAGTTCAGCAATAGGTAGAAGCCACTGGGAGAGAGAAAGAAATCAAATAGAAGCCCTTTCTGTGAAAAGCTTTTCTTGCTCTTTAGACCTAGGACTTCTCACTGTTCAGGTGAACCAAGACACTTGAAGAGTGGTATGGGATAAGAACAAAGTATCTTGTACCTGTATTTTCTAAACTTCCAGCACAGGCAAAAATACACCTCAAATAGTAATACTAAAAGGAAATAGGAATTTAGCAAAGAAAGAAGCATACAACATGCTTTTGTCATGTATAAACGCTAGGGAACTGCTGCTTTTTTACCTGAATTTGTGGTGCTTGGGGTATATCCATGAAAAGTTAATTGAATTGATCTCTGAATGGCAGAAAAGCATGTATAGTACAGTATGAGCTGCAAGAGAGAAAATACTTCAAAGATGCTAACTATGCAGAAAGGAAGAAGGCAGTAACCAACTACTGCCCCAACATGTACAGACAGTTGCAAAATCTGAGCAAAATGCAACCAGTAGTCTTCATGATTCTTCCCAGCTCTCAGTGATGTACTATGCATTATTTATATCACATCATGTTTTTCTTCTGTGCATTGGTCGATAGGGATACTGGCAGATCCCATAAGCAGCATTGTTCCGTGCAAGGAAAACCCAAAATTTAGAGTAACTCCCTCACGCCTCCCAAAAATACAGAGTTACCATAACTCATGCACTCTCACTGGTTTCAGCAGTGGTTAGTACATCATCTGGTACTGCATGACAAAGGGAATTGTGTGGACTTCAACTCCTGTTGAGTCTTACCTTCAGGTGTGTAAGACCAGAAATGACCCTGTAGGGTCTGTAATCTGACTGACTGCTTTCATTAAGTCACATGTACTGAACACAGTAATTTTTTTGACTTTCACTAATGCATAACTTGTATTTGACTCAAGTGATATCTCAGAAGGCCTCCAGTCTCTGGTGAACAGTGGCTGTATCTCTTACCTGACATTTGGTTCCAGTGTTAATTACACTGGTGAAAATATGTGCCTTGTTCCTTGCCTGACTACCTGAAATCAGCTTTTAGCCATTGACTTTTATGGTTTGCTCCACTAAATGAAGTGCTCTATAGGTCTTGGTACTTCTTCTGATTGAAGGTACTTACAGGCTGAAAAGCTGATTTAATTTCCATTTTAAATAAACAAAGTAAACAGTACTGTTTGAAACTCCTGAAATTACTTGAATCCTTCTTTGCATTTTTTTGTTTTTTCTCCCCTTCTGCTAATTTCTTTAAAATCTGGGCACTGGAAATGCATGCAATATGTTCCTGTGAGCCTGATCAAAGGTGAATAGACTCTTTGCTTGCACCCATGGTTTCTCTGGTGGGTTGTGCAGCTGAGCTTCTCATTCTGTGCACATTTCTTCCTAGAAGTACACACTTTGTATTTGTCTGTGTTTATGTACTAAGTGTTCCAGATTGCTCTGACTGTCCCACTTGCCCACTGTTTGCTGATTTGTCAATTTCCATATCAGCCAGAATTTATCTAATTGTTTTTAAATTAACTTTGTGATACTGGTTAGAAATGTCGAATAGTATTGAAGGTGTTGTTAGTCCTTGTTGGGCCTTTCTAGAAACATGTCCATTAATGATGATTCCTGCAATGACAAATATTTGAGGTGTCAGTAGCAGGTACCTAATATATGTATGGTCTAGTCTGCTGGTGTTGAGTGTTGCTACTATTGCAATCAGCTAACTCATGGTAGTAGATTACATGTCCTTCAGGACTCCTTCAGGTATCTTATATTGCTCAGCCCAACTTTTTCAGGCGAATCTATACGCTTATCTAGGAATGACAATCGGGTTAGTCTGGCAAGATCTACTTTCCATTAGACCATTTTGACTGGAATTAATTATATTCATATTCTTTAGTTCTTTGTCATTTGAATCCTGTTGTGATTGCTTGTATTTTGCGAGGATTAATGCTGGGTTAAGCAGCAAGTATTTACCTGGGTCATCATATTTAGCCTTCATCTGCCTTTAAAAGTGATAAATGTGCATAATCATAGTCATTTTACACCCCCCAGGAGTCATGAAACTCCTTATTAATAGTGTATGGAAGGAAGCAGACACACATAAAACATGTGCAAGGGGGTAGGACTTCGTCTGCCAACATAAAATCATCATCAGATATATGTTCTGCTTCCTGATGACATATCCAAATAGATCTGAAGTGACCCATGTGTTTGCAGAAGTGTTAGGAGCCACAGAAGCTCTCTCAGATTTTGCTACATGGTAGGACAGAGATGCTCATGCACTCACACAGCCACCACTAAGCAAAGTTAATAAAAAAATCAACTAAAGGCAATGTCTAATTATTTTTGTCTCTAATGTTCATTTTCCTCCTGTGAGCTTTTACTACTGAAAAAGCTGACAGAAATTTTTCTGTGACTTGAAATGCGCAGCTCTGTATGTAAACAGGAGCTTGTTCTCTGACCCTTTTTGGGTTTTTTGGGGTTTTTTTGGTTTTTTTTTTTCCTATCAAGATGTTGCATGCCTCAGGAGGGAGGCAGAAAGCCCTCTGCAGAGTGTCAGTATTGTCTGCCACCATCTATCACATCAAAGTAATCTCAGAGCACAAACTTTCTTCCCTGCCCGTTCATCCCCACCTCATGCAGGCCATCTGATGGGATCGCCAGGGAAGGCGATGAGCATGGGGAGAAGCTACCAAGGTGGCAGCTAGAGGAGAGTGAAGGTTGCCACCCTGTCTCCATCGAGCCACTGAAAGAGCAGGATGTTTTTATATGTAGTGGTTTCTCTTCTCATCCCTGGGGAGCTAGTCCAGAGCTGCTGGATGAGGCTGGCAGGGGACCCTGGGGGGTGGTGGCAGTGCCCTCCCCACAGTCGCTGAGCTTCCCACTAGCAACTCTACCAGCAGGGTATAAAAGCACCAGCCCCTCCCTTCTGCTGTATAATATGAATCATTTTATCCTTCTCCTGAAATACTTTGCATTTCTTTTTTTTACTTTCCATATGCAAAAGCCCTTTTAAAATCCATGAGAGTTTGCGATCTAAAAATAGTTGCCGCTATACGTCTCTGCCTCTAGCTTTGCAAAGCAGGGCTCACAAAGAGACTACACGAAAAAGGGTGTTTTCTCAGCAGATGTAAAGGCAGTGACACTCTTTCTTTTTTAACAAATATTACAGAAGACATATTCTCCTGTAGCTTTTGGACACTGAAAATAAGATTTTTCTGTTTTCAGAAGTCTGTCCTATTGCTGTAGAAGCTCTTCAGTTTTGTAGGATCTTTTTGCCTGCAGCCTAGTATCACTCTTCGGCAGATCACCACTGGAGAGAAATGATTACATGGAAAAAATATCCCATATATTTTGATTGCTGGATGGGTAGATGTCTTCTTCTCAAAAAAAACCCATTTGATTTGACTGAAACAATACTTAAATTTGTGTGAAATCTTAATTGTTCCAGAAAAAAAATTTGTATGTCAGTGCTTGGGGTTTAAAGCAGTGCAACTTCTTTCAACTTGTCCAGTCTCCCCAATACTTATTTTTTTACGGCAAAATATTAACCAAACATTTTCAGTTTTCAGTTCAACTGAACATAAGAGGAACATTTTCATTCAGTGTGTTACCTTGTCTTCTTTTGAAAAATAATTAAAGTTTAGGTAATTCCTGGAAGGAGTTTGGCAGACTTACCATTGGCTCTTTAAGGTTTTGAGATCATTAAGAACAAAACAAAGTAATCCATCCACATGAGGAGAAAAGTGTCTTCTAGTTTATTTTCTCTGTATAGAAATTACTGTGGCTGTGATACTTTCCCAGTAGTGAATTTAAAGACATATTTGTGGAGCTGCATACAAGATGTGGATTTCAACCATGAGGATATTAAACAGTTCTTCATTATTATTAGCATGATTTTCTCACACTTTTTTACCTGAAAGGGAGAAAATATTTCCAGAAAATAAATCTAAATAATATTTGATTAAAACAAAGGTCTATAATCACGAGTTAGGGTTTGCCTCTTGGTGCTCCCAGCTTTGCTGGGTGGTTTTGGATAAACCTGTCTGAAAGTAGTGAAAAGGTATAAATTAGTAAGTAAATGAAGCCATGTGTGATAAATACAATGATTATTCTTACTTTGTTAGCCCAACAGCAAAAAATACTCCAGCAAATAGCAGAGGGATGGGGAAGGAAAACCCCCTCAAATGTTGAGTCCTGGTCACCCATAGAGACTGCATTCATGGTGGCTGGAAGCAGAAAAAAGCAAAGTGAGATTGCAGGTAGAGTTAATATCAACGTAATTGAAAAAGTCTGACAAGTTTTCCAGGAGGTTTTGTATCCCCAAAGCTTCACTCTTCTTCCTGACTATTGGATGATCTAATAAAAGATACTACTTTTCCCTGCAAATCCTGTCTCCTTTATACTTTCAGAGCCTCATGTTTCCAAAGAGCCTACCACAGCCACAGTGTAGATAAAGCAGCCATCAAGGGTTATGATGAACACGTTTTCATGTTCTTTTTTTTTTGTCCTTTTTCTTGATGTTCACATTTAACCACTTCTTTGGTTTCCCTTGATGTTCTGGATATTTTGGTCTGATCTGTGGCCTTGTTCTGCTGTTCAGCTTCAAAGTGTGAAGTTGCTGTGAGAAGAGAGAGCCTGGAGCACGGTCACTCAGTGTTTGGCACAAGAACCCCTTTGAACTTGTAGCACGGCTTTGCTTGCTGCTGGGGTTGACAGCTTACTTTGCTAAACCAACCTGAGTACAAAACTTACTGAAACATGTAATTGCAGCAGACCAGGGCTTGCTTTATCTGTTTTCTCTGTGTTTCTGGATACAAACCCACAAGAATTTGGGAGTTTTGTGGGGAGCTGCAGTTCAGCTTGTTAAGGATGAACTCCCAGGTCTCAACTTTGGTTTGGCCTTTGCAAGTAAACATTTGGTTCTTAGTGGCACAAACTGCTGTCCCTTCTCACAGGGCACTTTTTGGTTTCCCTGCTAGTTACCAGTAGAAATGTGCAGTAGAGGAATTTACAGAGAATGTCCCTTCCAAAGCAAAGACTTCACTGCTGAACAGGATCACAAGAAGAGGCTCCTTCTAATGAACAGAAGGAAAGTGAGAGAGCACAGACAAAAATAAAAGCCAAAGGAGCATGTGGCAGCGTCGCTTAACTGAGATGCACAGCTGCCTTGTTTTATCTCTTTTAATCTGTTTATGCAAGGTGTACGTCCCAGGGGTGTATGGGAGGGGAACATTCTTTTTTCTGGAAGAAATCTATTGCAAAAGAAAATTTAAAGTGCAGTGGCTTTTCAGATGCAGATTTTTAGAAATTAAATTATTTGCCTGGAAAACACAGCTGAGAGGGATTTTTAAAGTAATGGGATATTTGCTTGAATATTTCTCTATTCCCTGTTTTCAGCTGGCATGTGGGTCACGTTAGGAAATCTTTAACAGCCTCCTACATACAATGTCAATTCTTTTGATTTCTGCTGTATCCTTTCACTACAAATGGGTACTGGTTTTATTTCACCATCCACTCACAAATATCCCTATTTGTAGGCTCTTGTGGACTGAGATCAGTTCCTCCACAGATCGTAACCCACATCTCTCCTTGCCCCTTGCTGTTTTTCCAGCTCATCACACCCCAAACAACTTGCCTTCATGGACCATCCATGCAGCTTTTGCTGGCTTTCAGCTGATTATTGAAATAAAAGACCATATGAGCTAAAATAATCCAAGCTGTGCACACTTGTCCAAATCTCAGGCAGCAAAGGCATCTCCATTAATGTTATAAGAAATTCACACAGCCCTGTGGCTCGTCAGCATGTTCCCTATCATTTGTTAGATCTTTTTGACAGTCGAGCATCAATTTAGAAATGTCCTGCAATGAACTCTGAGAGAAGCATTGCTCAAGGTCAAGTGAAGGAGGACACAGTGCAGTGCTGAGCCTGTCTTAGCTAACAGCTGCTGGCCTGAGTGGGGTGGATGTAGATGTACACCCTTCCCAGTTCTCCTCCCCACTGGTGAGTCAGAGGTAAATGGTCTTGAGTGCTAAGGGATTCATCTTCTGCAGAGCACCAGGAGGAATGAATACTAGCCAGTGGCAGCTACAGAGCACAAAATCTTATTAATAAACAGAATAACCAGATTTCTTATTGTCTGTTTATGGGGCTGAGGCCACTGCAGGGAGACACGCAGCCACACTGGGGGTGAGCCATCCCTTCTCACTGGGACTGTCTGATGCTGCAAGAGAGGTTGGAGATACACTTTATTTACCTTGGAGATGTATCTTATTTACAGCAAGCCCAAGCATCTCTTCACAGAGCTGTGCCTTGGCAGTATAATCAGCCCTGGAATATTTTACTCTGGAGGCTGCATTTTTGGGAGGATAAATGAGAGTTCTCATTTTGACAGATACCAATGTAAGTGATTGTGTCCCAGTAACATTTATAATGAGCAAAAACCCAGCTCAAACCAATAATAGATATGTTCTTGGCTCTTCATAAAACTTTGGAAGTTATTATCAGAGGCAAAGGTTTAAAAAGAAAAAAAAAACTAGAGTGGGTGATAGTTGGGAAACATTAAAAGCATGTTACTGAAGGTCCCAAAAGACTATCTAGGATGAAAAGTTTAATGTTGGTTATAAAACCAACCAGTTCAGAGGGAAAGTAAAAGGACAGTTAGAAACATAACAAACAAATCAGAGGGGAAGTTCATGGTGATGTGTAAAAAGCAGAAGTTTGGATCAGTGGCAAATTAATAATTAAAATTAAATCTGGAGCATTTGTCTAGAGAAGGCTTCCTTTCTCTGGCAAAATAAAGGAAAAATATTGCATCCTAGTAACAGTATTGGACCATTATCAGATGGAAATATATTTTATCAGTAATAGGGAACTGCTCATTGAGTATTTCTGTTCTGGTACTTGTGAAGGGTAACATGATGGAATCACACCAATATAATGATGATGGTAAGCCAGTAGAAATGTTTTCTATTTCCATTGTAACTCTGGGTGTTGTCACATGTTCATCATCAGCTTCATGTGGGGCTGCAGCCTCAGCTGCCTGTCTCAACTGCCTCCCAGTGCTGGGACAGCTGAAGAGCAGTAACTGCTTGGGCACCCCAGCTTTTCATCCCTAAGCACACATCAACTTATTACCAAAGGCACTAAGCAGCTGCTACCAAGGCATCATGTTTTCAAAACCATGAGGTTTGGACAACTCGCTTCAGGAGCTAAACCAAACATGAAAAAGACAATACCATAATTTTTCTGACCATAATTTTTCTTTATGCTTTCTAATATTTTGGATGCTTAAGAAGACTGAAAGATGAAAATAGGATCAGATTTTTTTTTTTAAAGGACATGAGATGTCCTGGATGATGGTGGTTTCCTTGGCCTGATATTGAGCCGAGACAAACTAATTGCACAGCTGATGCTAGCTTCAATTAATAGAGTGCTAAAGCAGAATAATGGCATTAGTACCGGGTAACATCTTGCCAAATTATGGTTTTGATGAGATGCGAAGTTTGGTTGATGAGTATTGCCAATATTTAGGGTGTTACAATATATTACAAAACATTATTTAAAAATACGAATATATTTGTGTTCAGAAAATTTGGGAAAACTGCCATGATGCAGTTACAGGCATTTTCCATTTCTTTTCCAAAAATTCTGTAAATCCATTTGAAGGAAAACCAAATGCAGACTTGAAATCAGGTTTATGTTCCTGTGGGTAGAAACTGCATCACTGGGAGATGACTACTTGAGTTCTACTGTGTTTTACCCACTGATGCTGTCTGGGTTTAGTCCAGGGAGTCACTGTGCTGTGTGGCAGCTCAGGCTGAGAGATCATAGCCTAGATTTTGTCATTGGCACAGTGTGTGACCACCACAGTCACTGTTCAACTATTTATTAGAAATTAGGATTCTCTGCAGAGAAAGCTGTGACAAGCTGTGCTGAATAAGCACTTGTTATAACATACAGATACCTAGAATAGCAACAGTCTTAAACTTGGATCGATAACAGCAAACACTTACTCCTACACACTCCTACGTGTGCCCTGGTTAAGGTCTTAGCCAGACCAGCCTTCCCTGGCACACCAGGTTCCCTGTAGGCCCTCCTCCTCCTTGCCCTTTTTCTCCTGCAAAGACCTTCCCCTTTCATTCTCTGCTGGGCTACTTTGCCATCCCCAATGTCCATTCTGAGATGCTGGCACTTTGAGAAAATAAAGGCTGTGGAAACTTTTCCCTAATGGGCAGGAAAATTACTGCTTCCCCACAGGCTTTCTACTAAATCATAACAAGTGTTATCTCAACATTGATATCTCTCCCACTACCACAGTAAGAACAAATCCCTGTTGGTGATGTCCTGATAGTGGATACCTGCATAAGCATGCACAATATCAGCCCTTGGGGCTATGATCTTGTTAACTCTGTAGAGACCACATCAAAGATAGACAAAATAAATAAACTAGTAGACTTATTCATCTTCCCAGCTGGGATGCCCAGGCCCTTACAAAGTTACATTTCCTGAAGGGTTTGGGGTAGACAGTTTTCAGCAAAGAGAACATCTGCAGAGCTGTAAGAGGGACACAGCAACAAAACCAAAGCTTTGACTCTCCACCTCGTGCTGCCCTCTTTGTGGTTTCTTCTAGGCTTCAGTTAATATAGCAGCCCAAGAAGTCTGGATTTGCAAGTAGCACCTGGTGTTTGAAAGGCTGAGGTTTTTTGTACCAACAGCAAACAGTGCTGAGTCATGGCTTTAAAGTCAGAAGTGATCAGCATCCTCCAGTCACTACAACAATAAAATAATCATACAACATTGTGCTCAAAACATTACTGCTTTTATGAGGATACAAGTTTTTATAAGCATTGGCCAGCTTTTAATACTTTCATGTTTTTCACTGGTAATGAGAAGGCATTTTTCAGCAGCACAGTGCTAAAGTAGAGCTGTACTTCATCTGCTGGGGACACAACAGGTTAAGTAATTTCCTGTTGTCTTCTCACTTGAGCCCCATCCCCTTGGAAGAGCACAGGTAAACACATCCCTGGATAGCCTGCAGTGAGATTACTTACTGTGTGAAAAAACAGAAGCAGGGGTAAATACACTGGTGGGTTGTCTTTACAGAGAAGTCACTGTGGGGTGCAATAACAGGAATTTATTCATCATATCAGGCACTTTGCTTGACTTCCTTATGCAGACTGCTGGATGTAACTCCTCATCCCACTGTAAAGGGTCTGTTTTGCACAGAGTAATTTTGTTCTGCACCCTGTCTGCCTAGACAGGGCCATAGTAGCTGTGTGGTGTGAATGCCAAGGAAAGAGGGCAAAATACCCATAAATCCTACCTTCAGACATTCTCAGATATTTCAGTGCTTGCTTTCAGATTGCCAGCTTAAGATGAAGCCCAAAACGCCACAATTTTTTCAAGTGTAAAGAAATAATAAAATTCCAAGAAATAGTAATAAAAAAAACTGAACACAAATATTTCTTCTGGGTTTTGAGTTGAAGCTATGATTAAATCTGAATACTTTACAAAAACAACCCACACAAAATGTGAGAGTCATAAGGTACCTTAAAAACTATGCTTATTTAGTCTTGCACAAGTCAGTTTTAATGTTGGATTAATATCTGTTTAATTCTCCTATGGTGTTTCAGGCTCAGGAGAAAAGAGCTGTATTTCAAAAATACTCCAGAGTTAATCAGGGATGTGGCAGCATCTGCTTAAGAGAGACCCATAATTGAATCATCCCTAATTAACCTATCACCTCAACAGAAGGGAATAGGATGTTGGTACCACTACTGAAATGGATGAGAGTGATGGGAATGGAAAGAGGGGAGGATGAGGACAAGGAGAAATAAAGCAATTTGCCTAACACCTAGTTTTATAACAAATTTGGGAGGAGGGAGGGAGTAGAAATTAAAGTATACAAGTCATTGAATCTCTTTAGTATATTTAATCAGACTGTAGTTTGAAAAACATTTGAGCATATTTACATGTTAATCAGTGCATTATTAAGGTCCAAGGAATGTTTTCTCCTTTGTATGGTTTGGGATTTTTACAGTGTTTACAGTTTTTTTTCTAATGATTATTATTAGTAGTATTATTATTACTGCTGACCTAATTTGTTTTTGTAGTAATTATAATTTCAAACTCAGGAAAAACCCTTTGAAAACTAGAGGGCAGGAAATAAAAGTAATTTCAGAGATCTCAGTATAGGAAATACAATACTTGTACATTTATTAAATTAAATATCTGCATAAATCAAAATTAGTATTTCCTATTTGAAATAAATCTCACAAACATAGAAAACAGATACTAAGGAACACTGCTTGATTTAATATTGTTGTTCTATTTTGTGTTTTATAGCTAATATACAGTAATTGCAATTTGTTTCACGCAGTGCCCTGCCAGACGGTTTTAGATTATTTGAAGACTGTACTTCAGCATCACAACCAGCTTATGGTACCACAGCCAACAGACCATCCAACCGAGGTAGTGTACAGTCAAAACAAGCTACATCTCTTTATGCTTGATAACTCTGTACAAAAATGTAGGCAAATAAATCAGTAGACATTTAGTAGTAAAAAAATTGGTTAAAAACTGTCATTCTAAGTACAGTAATCTCCTAAATGGAGGAAACACATCGTTGGTATAATCTAGAATGACTTTACTGAGCAGCACCTAACTCTCTCCATCAGCACCATGTGTTTCCTTGCTTTGGGTGGTTTTTCTCTCCTCTTTCTTCAGAAACACAGTATTTTTGGGTAGAATTTAAGCTAGGGCTAGCCTGGTGACAGCTGTTGCTGTGACTGAGAGTGGCTGCATGTGGTGTGCAGCAGTTCTAGGTGTGTATCACTGCTCCTTCATTCAGTTTTATCCTGTGCAAATTGATATATACATATTTATATTTATATGTATCACTAGCTGTTGTCATTCAAGTATATTCCAAGGATTCATTTTCCTCTTTTTAATGCTCTTTTGCCTAACTAAAATTTTCAAATACTGTAAAAACTTAGTCTGTTCTGTAATGTGTCACAAGGAATAGCTTGTCATAGTGTGACAGAATTTTTTATTCAATTAAACACACAGATATTAATCTTTTATTCATAAATTTAATCATGTACAAGTACAAGCAGAGATACATTTGTATTTTGGTTCTTCCTTCAGAGTCTGCTTATTTCACTTCTGGGAGGTTTTATGTTTGTTTTAGTTTAGTGACTGCTGGACACATCAAACCACATCATATATTTATCGAGAATGTTTTGCCCAGAAGTGCTTTACTTTCCAATGAAGCAATGAAAGTGTATCTGTAGCAGGAATCCAGTAATTGTTTAACAGAGTAGCATAACACTATATCATGCCTTGGAGAAGAAGGAGGAAAAATATCCTGCGTTTCAGGGGGAGCAAGAGAGAAGTGTTATAAAATTGAGGCTGAGGAGTTACGTTAAATTTATTACCCTCTTCTCAGTTAATAGGAATGTGAACTCCCATGAAATCTGGATGTTGGGCCTTTCTGCACCCTGTTTTCATCAATGCTATATATATAGCACAGAACAGCTTCTAGGATAGCTTGCTGCTTAGCAAGGGCACATATGAACATCCGTCCTTAAGGCACGTGGGCAAGCCTGGAGCCTTACCCTGTGCCATTATGGGCTTGCACTGCACAAGCCAGGCCTGACAGGGCTTAAAAGCAAGGCAGTACCTACAGTTACCTGCAGCTTATACCTTGCAGGGGTATCAGTAAGAATGGTCATTGCTTCACTAAAGGGCTTTTTTAATAGGAAAAAAATAGGTTTCAGAAATCTAAGGTAGGAGAACAACTTACTTTATACAAAAGGGAGGTGAAGCTAGCTGCTGAAAAAAAAATAACTACCAGCAAGAGGATCACATGGTCCTTTGTACTGATGTAGTGGAACGAGCCAAGGGAGTACTCATGCCAGCTCCCCCTGGGACAGAGTGGTCACAATTACTTCAGCATAAGAGTATATTACCTCCAAAAAGCTCTTTCCATGCTGCCCCTCTGCTCTTCTTCCTTCCCCACCTCCTTCACAGTGTTGGCAGAGAAGCTGGAGTGGATGGATTGTAATGTTCTTCCATGGCAGAGCTCTTCAGACTTGTTACTGGCTTGCCAGGGGTTCATGTGCTGGGCAAAAACTAAAGCAACTGTTTGTGTCATGAATGGAGGGGCAGGAACTGACCCTGACCTGTTTGCAGTGACATGAGGAGATAGTGAAGTGCAAAGAAAAGCCCCAAATTATAACAAGGCTAGACTATAGGTGAGGGGTCTTTCTCTTAGAGGTTACAAGCTTGAATTTACAGCTACAGGGGAGTGAGTGAAGTGTTGAGGTGTTTGAGGGGTAGTGGCCCTTCAGACAGACAAAGCCCATCTCTTCCCTTACATTTTGGCTTCCTTTGCAACGTTTTGGGTTTGCCCATAGCTGTCAGCAGCTTGTAGCTGGCAGGCACACAGGCTGAGCTCCCAGTGATGCTAACTAACCCCACTGGGAGGTGGTGTGAGTCTAGATCGTACAGATTATCTATTGGTAATCTCAGCACACTCTTCACTAAATTCAATCTTCCATATATTTATCAAACTTGCAAAAAAAAAAAAATAAAAGCAAATACCTGAGGAAAAACTTCAAAGATGCTCTCAAACCATCTCCCAAGATGCTGTAATAAATATATGAAAGAAGGCAAGGATGTAGTCCTTAAAATAGTTTTCAGGTATCAAAGGCCTGGAAGTGAGAACTTTGCAGCAGTTCCATCCCACAAGTGTGGCATGTGGCTGAGTGCCTCACTGGGCACCAAACCTGTGTTTCTCTAGCTCACTGCAAGCTCCTGTCGAACCTGAGGGCTACACAAAGACTTCACTAATTGGGCTTCCAGATTTATGTGTTTTGATAAAGAGGTGCAGCTGTAAAAGTGAATGAGTATCTAGAATGGTGTGGTTTGGGTTTTTATTGTGTACTTCAATTATTTCAAGTATATTAACAGTACCATCTTACATTAATTGGGTAATCCTGAACTATAGCATTTTATGGGCAACAAGAATTAAGTACAATTTAGGTACAATTGACTTAAGAGGGCTTATAATGTGTGTGGATTACAGGAATCCCCATAATTAGTCCCGCAGCATTCATTTAATGTTGGAATATTGAAGCACACAAATTATGAAGGTTAAAAGCAAAATTTCTTTCCAGCTGACACAGTGGCATTTCTTGAAAGCTATAATTTGAGTTAATATAGCATTCATTAATAATAATGAAGCTTTTCGTTTTCATAGGTCCTTTATTTATTTTCTTTACATTTTTCACAGTAACATAATTGCTGTCAAGTTTCAGGTGTGTTCTACAGAAGTAATAAATTTATTATAAAAATAGACCAAAAGAGTCACTTCTGAAGGAAACTAACAGCTATGATGAAGGGATCCATTTGATCATGCTCTTCAAAGTCTTTTTTTTATGCATTTTACCACATTAAGAAGAAACATTACACTTAAATAGTATGCCCAGTTGCTGATTCTTAACTCTTTTTAACCTACTTGTGAAAGTGGAACTTATCAATAGCTACACCTTTCAAAACATATTCATCATACCTCACCCATTCTAAGTTCTAGAAAATGGAAATGTAATTTTAGAAGTACTCATTCTCTGTAGGAACAATTACGTGTTCATTTGGGGTTGTGTTTCACTGTCAGTATTGTGGATACTTAAAAACGTATCTTTTATTGCAACTGACATCTACACCTATTTGCTTTGTAAAATAAGCAACAGAAATATTTCACTTTTTCAGGGGAGTAAGCAGTTGCTGAACAACTATCCTGTCTACATTACTAGTAAACAGTGGGATGAGGCTGTAAATTCTTCCAAGAAAGATGGACGACGGCTCCTTCGCTATCTCATCAGATTTGTTTTCACAACCGATGAGCTTAAGTACTCATGCGGCCTTGGAAAAAGGAAAAGGTCAGTGCAGTCAGGAGAGACAGGTCCTGAAAGACGTCCTCTGGATCCAGTTAAAGTAACATGTCTCAGAGGTACTGCATCTTTTCGCTCAGTGTCCACCATATGTGATCTCATTTCACCACATTGGCTCTGGCTCAGTAGAAGCATTTGGCTGACAGTTGCAGGACTAGAAGGGGTTTCACAGGCAGGTGACAAGCACCAGAAACCCTCCACTTTCTTTTCATACATACATACAAGTATGTATGTATGTATAATATATGTGGTTTGGGTGTTTTTGATGGGAAAAAACAAGGCCTCTTACTTAAGAGAGACAAATGCAAGGGCACATGACACTAATACACTTTAAAAAGCAGTGAAGCAAAACCAGACAATGCTGATTACACTCTTTTATAATGAACTCAGGTCCTTTGTTAACACCAATACACAACAGAACTAACCAAAGGAATAGTTACAGTCTGATGTCTAATAAGAACAAGAACACAGTGCATCATTGGGGTCAGAAGCTGAGTTTCAGAGTAGGTTTGAAAACATCTTCTAGGGTTAAGAACATCTGCAGGTTAATTACCTACAAAGTGTACATAAGCATGCTGTCAAGAATTTAGCGTACTTTTGGCATACTGATGCAACATTGCCTGAAAATGTTAGGGAACAACTTTCCCCCATATTAGCCTAGAAAGGGAGTGGAATTTTGTAAGCATTTCACAGTGTCAGAGAGTGAGGATATTGCACAGAAAGGGTACAGACTGAAAATAATGTTGTGTACTTTGGTTTCCTAAAATTGTTTGAAAAGGCTGGTACCAAGCTTTGTGATAAAACATACAGAGCAGGACTTTCTAAAGCCAAAGTAAAAATGTTTTTAGTATCAACATCTGCACTGTATAAGTGCGTATGCTTATAATTTCTTTAATTAACTCATAGTTAAGTTTATAGTATTTTTTAAGCACATACATGAAATTTTGGTTGAAGTAACCTCAAGAACATTTTACTAATCAATGCAATGTAAAAGTCTATATTGTAGTCAGTGATAAAAATATCTTTACTCATTCAACTGGAGTCCAAAGTGGCTATACACTTCAGATATATGTGCCTCTTCCCATTTAGGGTAAAAGAATCCAAAAAGGCTAAGTAGGTAAGACTTGTGGTTAGGGTACATTGTTGTAACCAGGTAATGAACTCAGATTTTACATGCAGACAAATTAGGCAAACCAGCTCCTTTTGTACTACAAAATAATCTTTTAAGCTGCTGTATGAGACTCTATCAGAGTTCTACCAGAGCTAAACTGAAGGGCAAGTCCATCACACACCATGCGGCAGAGGTCTAGAGAGAGAGATTCAGGGTTCCAGAAGGTCTGGAAAATGAAGGCTGGATACAACTACTTCAGCATTTACAAAGTTACTTTAAGTATCACCTAATAATTTACCCTCAAGCGCAGTGTTAATACACTTTTCATCCCCTTTCTCTCACCTGCCTCCCAAGACTAATAGTAAATTTACTTTTACTTGGAATTTTGCTTGTGGCCACTCTCTTTTCTGAGGTCCTGGACATGTTGAACATGGGGAGCACTCCTAGGGAGAAAGAGAAAGGGTAGTTTCTTTAATTATCAGAAGCTTGAATAGGAAGCCAAAACATGCAGTATGTAATGACCAGCTAAGAAAGCAGAGCAGACATCTCTCCCTTTGGCCTTTTGTGTGTAGGTGGGAATATGACAACTTTCTCCAGTGCTGAGAGTTGGCCACTAGCTCCTACTCATTTACAAGCCCAGGTAACAAGTGTCTGACTAATTCTCAACACAGCTAATTATGCCCTTCCAACATAGCAAGGAGCGCAAATTGGTTCTCTGTCTGCACTCAGAGTTTAAATATATATAAACATTTTTAATATATTCCTATAACTGGCTGGTGTCTGGAACCAGTTTTAAAACATCCTGGATGCTTAAATTCTAGCATTACTTCTTTACATGGTAACCATTTCTCTGAGAAAAAGATGAGTCTGTGGGGGCACATGTGAACATAACTAGGTAGGAATTACGGTTGCCTGTGTGGATTTCCAAGGAAATGAATTTAAAACAGAGATTGCTATCACTTTTGCAGACACACTGCTGGAGGAGCTATGCAAAAATCACATCCTAATTGTCCAACAGATGAGATACCTTGCAGGCACGGGAACTCATGTAAAAGCACAGCATTCCCTGTCTGGAGATGTGGTGACAGAAATGAAGTTACCTTACACCACTTATTGTGCTGTTGGCTTGTCAACAGTAGAAAATAGAATTTAAAAATATCCTGGGACACACAATGCTGCATGAGGGAATAACTAATGTTACAGAATAAATAAGCAGCTCAGTTTCTATATGAGGTACAGTGTATCCAATATCTCTAATAAGATGCCCTCACATTTAAAATCATATTTGGATGTTTCAAAGTCCAAATACACCTATTTGAGCTATGTCTAGCAGTTACAACTCTGGAATTGGCAGGGCACCTTCTGCAAGTCTAGCATATAGCACGTCAAAGAATCTGAAAAATAAATTGTAAAAAATGTAATCATCACATACAAATAGCTGTATGTGGCAGCAGCAGCTATTTAAATAGCTAAAATACACGCAGTACAATTTATTTTCTCCTGCATCTGTAAGGAGAAAACTATTGTAAGGCTCCCCAAATCAGACCTCTGATTTCTAAGCTATTTCTAAGGCCAAATTAGTCTCTGAAAAAATAGGTGTAATATACAGGGAGATGAAATAGCAGAACTTAAAAGAAAGATATCCCAAACAGACAGGAGCACCAAACTGAAATAATGGCAATGACATTTTCCAGCAGGCTGGAGTGTCCTGCAGGTTGCAGGTGCTGAAGGAGCCAGCAGAGGGAGGTCAGAAAGATCCAACAGCAATCACCTTGAGGTGTAGAGACCAACAGGTTTCTAAAGAAATATGTTCTGGCTTGTGTTAGCTTCCACACGTATTGCACACACTGAATCACAGCCTTCACTTCAATTAGTTCTTTGTATTTCCACAAGAAGGGATTTTATATCCAGGTCCCACAAGTCACCTAGTTAGCTCAGGTATAACAACATACACTGCATGTGGAGAAACACACTTGTGCAGAAATGAAGTAGGTCCAAGTGGCATTATCATGGCATCCCCCATAAGGCTTTACTTCTGCTTAAGTAGAGCAGCAATACCTCCTTTCTTATTTCCCATGAGCTTTTGATACCAGATGCTGCAAAGACAAGTTGCTTTTTACCCTTGCATGTTTTCCTGCAGAGTTCATTAGGATGCACTGTACCTCCAACCCGGACTGGTGGATGCCATCTGAGGAGCAGATAAACAAGGTGTTCAGTGACGCGGTGGGACACGCGCGCCAGGGCCGCGCCGTGGGGACTTTCCTTCACAATGGCAACTCCTATTACGAAGGGACTGACCACCCGGGATCACAGGACGAGGTCTTCAATAGAGGTATGCAAGATGGATCTGGAGATTGATGGCAGTGAGAGCCACATCACACAACAGTAGCAACCACTTAATTTAGGAGAGACTGTTAAACATACTTAGCCCTGCAGTCATTTAGCAGTCCAAAGCATGTTTGAACACATACCACATACATTTCAGCTTCTCCATCCTACCATATCCCAGTTAACAGAAAGAAATCCATTTCAAGACCTGCTTTATGGGACTTCTCAGTGCCTATTATTTCCAAACCCTTCATAGCACACTCAAAGGGAACGTGCAGTTCATTTCATCCAGTTGTAGAGGAAAGGTCATTTAAAAACTATAAAAATGTCAAGAGAAACAGCAGCTACTATCTCTTCAGCCTATTGATAACAATCCTAGGCCTAGACTCAGAACAGCTAGGTGCTATTTGCTTTCCCTGACTAGAAGATTTAAGTACAAGTTTGCACACTTACAAGAAAAAAAGAAGTGGTATCCCATTTGCTAACAGAAAAGAATACAACTATAAATGCTACCTTAAAATACCACACAAGATAGAAAATCCAGGGACTTTCTTAGCCAACTCTGTCAGGAAATTAAGCTTCCCGAGTAGAACAGCAGCACTCATCAACAGCAGAATCCTTCAAAGACCCAGAACAATAACAGGCACTTCTAACAGATAAAAATTGCATTGTATATCAGATAGACAGTATATTTATCTAGATTTCTAGAGGATTAGAGTTGATCATGACAGTTTTCATTAAAACAAGATTGCTAAAAACAAATTGCCATTTCAGAAGACAGATTTTCCTTTGTCTGTTCCTGTTCTGCAACCATATTACGTAGCTTTAGAGGCTTTAAATTGCCTTTTTTTGTTTTCACTTTAATTTGTGTTTTATATCCGTTCCTTGAAAGAGGTGAGGCAATGTGCTGGTTTCTCTCAGGGAGGGGTTGGGCAAGAAGAACCTGGTTTAGTGTTCTGTAAAAGTAGACACGGGATCCAGAATGAGAGCTGTAAGAAAGGAGCTGTTGGAGCAGAATGCTGCACAATATTGGAAGCAGATACTAGCTTTAAAAACAAAATTCAATCCACAAAATAAGTTTAATTTTAAACATTTAGGAGTCCACTGTTCCTCTAAATTGATCCACGCCAGAAATATGCAATGCCAAAGAAACGATGCCCTTTCCTTTCCACATCAGGGTGTTTCCATCTCCTTACCTTTGTGTGCTCACTCAGGCCAGTGTTGGCATCCTCCGCAGCCTGAACCAGCACTTCCTGAGGCCACATTTCCCCACTGGCAGGTACAGGGAATTGTGTTTTGGAAAGAAAGCTCACATCACTTTTGACCATCCTTAGTGCTACCTCATCAGCGTTGACTCTCCTGAACGCGTCTCTCATACTCCCCAGCCTTCCTCACCGCCTTGTGCAAGCCACAAGCGTAGCTACTAATGGCTCCTTTTACCCTCTCCTCCCCTTCCCCACCTTCTCCCCGCACCAGGGCAAGGCAGGAGGCACCTGGGCCCTTCCTCAGACACCAGGATGGGCTCTCTGGGCTGCAGTGCTCCTCGAGGCCCAGCCTGGCCACAGTCTCTCCAAGTTCAGCTCCTTCCTGCCCTCTGCCTCCCCTTGCCTGTGGTTGTGACTGCTCTCTCCTGGCCCATGGGGCACCTCGGGACACGGGCTCACCCTGCACTGCCATAGAGAGGACCTTGCTCAGTCCCCATATGCTTTTGGCCCTCAAACGTCCAATACCTCCCAGTTCGCTTTCATTTTGGTGGGTTTTTTTCAAAGGGGGTTGAAAGGTACTCATTGGCCCCAAAATAATGAATTTATTTTCTAAAAGTCAGCTAGCAGTTTAGTCACACAGGACCTCACTAGACCAAGGGGTTTAGGACAGCATTCCTTCATTACAGGCAGGAGTTTACTTTCTTGGAGTGGTCACACCACGTGGTGGCCTCTGGAGGAGAAACTCAGTGTACAGAAATGTCACAGTACAGATATCCTATAGTAGCTTTTCGGTGTTGAACTTACACTTTTTTAAAAAGAACTATAATAGAAGATGTTACATTACTCAGATGGTGTAAGTCTTGCTGGTCTATGTTTAATGTGGTGACACATGCCAGAACTATTTGGTAAAACATGTCAGAACGTGTGAGTCAACATTATACTGTAAATTTGTCCACAGCGATATGTATCATGCTGTATTTTTGTAAACATTGTGACTATTTCCTTTCAGATGCTTAATTGTATGATGTTTAAGATACAAACACTTTTTAACAGTCACAGAACAGAATTACTGAACTGGACAGACCTCTCACTTAATAACTGAAAGATTTGCTGAAATAACTGGTAAGCCTAGCTTTATTTTTAGTGTAAAAAGCATAGCCAGCATCCTGGAACCACTCACAATCCTCTACTCTCATTGTGCAAGATAACCAAAAGTATAATTTCATCCTGAAAGCCACTTTGCCACTTGAAATGGCGTTGCAGGTTTGGACCTTTCTTTACGAACAAAATTTTGTCCTCAATTGCTTATGCGCACTGGCCAGTGACATGAATCATGGTCACAGACAGGCATTAACAGACACCAGCTCATATTTGTGCTCATGTTTGGTTTTAAAATAACAGAGTATAAAAACTTTTGTTAGTTGTCTGATTTTGATTGCCATCATGGCCACCTGACCCACACATTTCATTTTAAAAATCCCAAACCTGGCACAACAACTTATTCCAGTTAATTTGTTCAATCAGTGTTATAAATTCATACACATTGAAGCATCTAAATATCTGCAATATGTTAGATATGGGACCTGAAATAATAGATAGCACATAAGCCCTTGCAGAGGGAGATATCCATATATAGGCAGTGTGCTTTATAAGCCAGCACATCCCTTCCCAGTGACAGAAGGAAACTGCTATCTATCATGTCACTCCCGAAAGTCCCAGGAGGATAGAGATTCTTGTCTTATCCTTCCATACGCTTTAATCTTACTGTCATTTATGTATCTGCCTTCTCTCAAACTTTGTGTAGCAGCACCGCACGCCCATCTGTGCCAACATGCCTTCGCTATATTTTCTATGACAAATATTTGTGGAGAAACTGTGATTAAAAAAAAAACATTATTCCTGATATTTTTATTGTTATGGTGTAGTTAATTCTATGAATACTTTCTTATGCTGAAATTGATGATTGTACTGTGTAGAGTAAGTACAGGTTAGGGATAGACCTTTATCAGATATTGTACAAAAGAAAAGTGCATAGTGTAATATAGATTAGTAAGGTTTTTGTGACAATTTCTATAGGATGTGTGAATTGTTTTCTATGTGGCAACACACATTTCTTTTAAAGAATATAAAATCTTAGAGAATTTTTTAAACAGTCAATATTTTTTGATTATAAAGACATTTGTTACCTACAGTTTACTATTTCAGGTGTTAATTCTAATTTGAATATTGGTTTTATTACTACATACCTCCAGTTCCATTTGTTCTGTTGCATAAAAAATGCACAATAAAAGTTAGTCTCTGGTTAACCTGTCTTTCTTTCTCTAGAGGCAATCTTGTGTCAGTGTGACAACCATGATACCTGGGTCTCACTATAAATGTAAATTAATAGTTTTAGATTTATATGAAGGGCTAGAGCATTTTCTTTTGCATTAAATGCTTGTTTGGTATGAAGCACCAGAAAGCACAGTGAAAGATTACGAAGAATTCAAGTATGAATATAATATAAATAGTTTTCACCTCAATGTACAACCACATAGATTTATGTGCTGGTTGAATAGAAAGACTGTTCTAAGGAAGGATCCATCTGCAATCTTAAAACCTGGATTTTCAAGCAGTGACGTTTAAATCCCATTTTAATTCAGAATCCAGTGATGGCTGAATGTATCCTGTTCTGTTAAACACTTTAGAAAATCCTGGCTCCGGATAATTTGTAGAGGAATTACAGTGACAAATGTTCACCGCAGCAAACCACTGCTGCTGGACTGTGAGCCTTCCCACAGGCTGGTGTCAGCCACTTGAAATGGTTACCAAATAGTGCCATTGTAAAACAATGCTGCAAAAATAACTAGGGCTGGACAAGTATTTTCTAGGTGAGGGCCTTCAGCCGACTGGTTTTTTGTGAAGATCACAATTAGTGAGAACAGTTCACTAACCCCCCCACCAAAAAAATTTCAGGTAACTCTGAGAAATGGAGGTAGAAAACCTGTATTAATCCATCTTCAAAAAATTATAATTAACTTCTCTTTGAAAAATTTTGACTTCCCAGACTTTCAGGCAATGGCTGGAAATGTCTGAGGGTAGATCCAGAGGCAGGAGGGAACAGGGATGTGTAAAGCAAGCAGGGGGAAGGAGCAGTACAGGCAGGAATTCAGCAGGGAAAGCTGGCAGGGGAGAAGAGTACCAAAGGGAACCAGAGGCAGCAGTTGGATTTTATGAAGCTCAAAGAGAGAGATTGGGTCCAAGAGCAGGGCGTGTGGAAGGGGGATGAGCATGAGAGGTAGTGCCTGGGGCTGGGCAGGCAGAGAGAAGGGGCACAGAAGAGGTACCTGGGATGGGGAAGAAGCAGGGGGAACTGGGAAGTAACTGCAGTGGAACAAGCAGCACAGATGGGGAGTGTTATTCAATAATGTCACATTTCATCACTCTTCTTCTGAATACTGGTTAGGCAATGGCTAAACCGTGCTCCTGCTGTGCAGCAGCGCTGGTGTCCTCAGAAGCATGGCCCATGCTGGCAGTTATGTCTCCTGAGGCACAAGGTGTCCCTGAAGAGAACTTTAAGGTCCAAGTCAGACATTGAATCTCGTGAAGGTATTGAGTTTTTACTGCATTTGCTTTGAACAAGCTCACGTGCAAGCTCATATTATTAAATAAATACTTCATTAAGATTATTCACATTGCAATATCTCGTCCTCAAGAGTTGAGCTAGGCAACTCTTCTCTCTGCCTCCTTCCCTCTGCTGAGACGCTGACTGAAGCCAGTGGACTGCCACTAGCACAGGCATGGACAACAATACCATGTGTACTGACTTGCAAAGTGAGTTTCTGTTTGGAAACATGCACATAATCACAGAAAGAACTCCGTATCTCAAAAAGAACTCATCTTTCCCTACCTGACTCTTATGCTCATCAGTAACTACAAATGGTATGCCAGTGCTTCAGCACAAGGTAAGTGTGAATATAGCTCCAGGCAGCCATCACATAAATCTTGGTTATTGGTAGAGCAAACCAACACCACTGATGTGACCTGACCACTCCTTAAGGCCCATTTAAATCAGATTTAAAACCCTCTGTCTGGGTTATTTCCTAGCAAGTTCATACATAAACAGCTCTCCAGGGACAAACCTTCCCTGCTGCACCAGGGAGGCCCTTGGAATACTTGGCAGATTTCAGTATATGACCTTGCCCTATGAATGCAAAAACCCTCCTCCACAGACCCTTCAAGATCTGAAGTATAAAAGCAGCTTCTACTGCAAATGTATCACATTAAGGAAAAAAAAAAGCCACACCAGCAGATTAATTAGCTAAATCAAGAGAAAAAAAATCTAACATGAACTTATAAAACAATGTTGAGAAAAAGCTAAAAAACCTTTTTGTCCTTAAAAAAGCTTTAAACTTTCCCACTCATCTGACAGATATAATTGCCTCAACCTAGGTTGTCTTTGTAGGAAAATGGAAAGAAACAGGTTTGCTAATGACTCAAAGTAGTTACCCATTAGAAAAGTTAATGTTAAATTCAGTTCCCATTTAGGAACGGGGTCAATAGTACAGCAGAAAAAGTCTAATTAAACCTTTCAAAAATGCCTGGCAGCAATGTGATTGAAAAGCTGAAATTCTTCCAAAATTAAGTGAGAACCTCCAAGAGCCAAAACCTGAACTACATATTGAACTGATGGAAAGGGGGATTTTTTATTTGCTAAAGGATAATCCAAAGAAGCAGAGCAGCAAGTTCCAACAGTCTCTTGCCAAACGGAATGTCAAGGAAACACTTGGGGTATTTTTCATATCCACAGCAATAGGAAGACTGTTGCAGGCTGAGACATTTCCATGAAAAAAGTTGACCTTGGCACATTAGTAAACCCACCAAATGCTAGCCAGAGTGCCACTGCACATCTTCCTCAAGGATCCATAAGTGTCCAATTACCTACTCAGCAGATGGAGCACCTGGAGCATAGCTTCTGTGAAAGCAGAAATTATGTCCCTTTTCCTAGGGTTTTCAAAAACAGTTTAATTCAAATGCTAAAGGAAGGCTTACATTTCATGATCTTTTGATAAGTCACTCATAAAATATTTGCAAATACAGACAAAACTCATTCTTGAACACGACTTTTAAGATCACTTTCAACCAGCTGACTGCAAGGTCCCCCTTCAACCCATTAACCCAAATTTAACACAATTATTTTGGAATGGCCTTTCAATAAATGCAACAGACATCAAATAAAGAATGGATTTTGAAGATTCCAGGTTACATTACATGAAAAGACAGAGCTCTCTCCCTCTTTCAAAGTGGCTGAGACCACTTGCTTGGTTATTCCAACAGCCCAAAGACAGTCCAGGATTTGAACGTGACCTCAAATAGACAAGGGATGAGGCCTTCAGGTCAGTCACTTCTCTGCTCAGATGGATCTTGTGCCATTTGGTTCATTAGAGAAAAAAAACAACAAAACTAGGAAGCCAACAAACTTCCCTTAACAAAGGGAGCCTCTTAACTATGAAATTAAATACGTTTAGCAATAAGGACACAGAGTGCATAGCCAAAATCTTTCCTGCAATATGTTGCTTGACCACTTTATTTCTGGTATCTGATACCATACAGACAAAACCTCCTGTTTTTCAAGTTTCTCCACTTCATCAGCCAGATTTCTGACATTTTTGACTCTTCTTTCCAACTACATAAAATATTTTCATGCCCAATTAGCAGTTCTTCCCATAAGTGGATAAATAAGCAGTTTTATCTGTTTTAGTGATAAAAAATGGCACTTAAGTGTACCAGACAGTACACTAAATCCTTTCTAAGCTGACTAATTTCAAGATTTTTTCTTAAGAGGCTTGGACAGCTTTGCTGGGATTGTGAAACTATGGTTACTATGCAAGCCTAACACTTAAATCCAACCTCTTCAAGGAATTCTTCATACCCTTGACTATTCACAGACATGCAACCCATCTGTAGTACTTTCTTCATGCCATCATTACATCTGGATCAGGACAGGTAGTCCAAACTGGAGGAAGAGCCAGCGGGGCCTCTGAGCCAGGCAGATAGAGCTGTCTCAGTACTGAGGAAGGAATTGCCCTCTGAGAGCAGGAGATGAATAGGATGAAAGGCAGAGTTGCCAGTGAGGTTCAGAGAAGAAATGCAGGGCTTGGCCAGCCTGGGCAGGTTGCTCCCTCAGCAAGCACATGCTATTGAACAGTGTGTGCCAGCGTTGCAAAGGCAGATTGAATAACTACTACAAATAGATGGATAGAACTTCTGTTTTGCATCCATAAAATAATTATATGCAATTTGAATTCAGAAACATAGCGAATCATCAGCTGCTTCAAGCCACTGTTATTGCTTACTTTTCCAATACATGTAAAATTGCTTAAATTAACAGAACACAACCCTTACTGGCTATGTAACATTTTACTGAGTAATTACAACTTCCAGACATGATACAGAATGTACTGAATTCAAGTATAATTACAAAACATATGCAGGTAAGTATTCCAATGTCTACACCTCATAAATCAAAATTACTTCCCCATACTAATATGGAGTAACCAAGACACAGAATGAAAACGCCAACACACCAAATGCAAGGCGCAGGGTAGGGAGACGGCTGGTGAATCCAATTAAAAGGCTGCATGGAAAAATAGATCTTGACTTTGAGATTGCCCTTTGAAAGTTCTACCACAAGTGAAAAATCCTCACTTTGAAATTTAATACCATCTTGGCAATGGCCAAAATGCTTTCCAAATGCTTTAGGCATTTTTCGAACACTTCTCACACAGTTCTTCAGCGTATTTCATTTGAAGAGAAACTTACAAAATCCCTTTTATACTACATCATTTATACATCATTGATTTTTTTTTTTCTTCTGACTTCAGATTTGAAGCAGCTGATCAAAACCTCTAAAGTTTTAAAAACAGTCTAAACTTAGATTACAAAAACCAAACTTATGCTAGATTATGGACCTGCATTCCACTATTTTAACAGGCACCTCCTCCCCAGAACAGAACTATTAATGCTGGCTATACAAAAATTTGACTGGGCTTACTGTTAGTGTAACACTTTTAAAAAGTAACCACAACCTTTTATTATAACTGGTGGCTTTGATTTACACAGAAAAAAAAAATGTCCACAAGTGCCCCACATAATACAGAATATTTTCTGCCCATCTATTATAATGTGCTGTAGTGTCTGTGGTATTTAAAACACATACATCCTTTTCACATTACATTTTGAATATTTTATCTCCTTTTCAGAATGTGATTTAATTAGAAATCTTGCTTATCCACAGACATCTCAGCAAATTGAAATATACAGACTCAAGTATTCATCAATGACTACAGTCCACTGCAAGAATTCTGTAGACCTTAGAACAGAGCACTTCTTTTTCCTCAGCACATTCAGTATGGTGCTTCAGTCATCTTCTGTCTAAAAGAATCAGTTAATTTTCTTTTTCATTCACTCCAGCTCCCACTTCCACAAGTAACATTATTCACCCCCTACTTCCCAAACACATACCTCACCAACAAAAACCAAGATTACAACATCACCCTTAGCATTTTTCAGTGGACCAACAGGCTACCTGCAAGGCTGAACACCATATCAGGACATAGTTAGACAGAGGCTCTGATTTTCAGTACAGGAATAAAAAGTTTTTGCTGGCAGAATTACCCAACTATCAGAATATTGGTAAAAGAAAGAAAACATCATCCTACCTAGTTTTGTGCATTCTAATAAAATATAATTTCTAGCTGCTCTTCTCCAATCATTATTTCTAGACAAGTTTTCTAGATGATTTTCATCCTTTCCTATTTCCAATTGCTCAATGTCTCACGTCTTTTCCTTCCTTGTATTCTTTTTATCATATACCTTCAGTTTAATTTCTTTTGCTTCAGCAAAGCCTGGCTGCAGAGTCTATAGACCATACATACAACCTAGAGCGTCTGTTTTATTTTCCTCAAAGGACATACGTTTCAAAAATTGAACTATTGTGCTTTAAAGCCTGGATTCCTATTTCTGTTTTTTATGTAATATAGTCTACTTTTGATCTTAATGATTTGTGTCTCACTAACAAGAAAGGAAAAATTACTTAAGCTACACAAACCCTCTATTAAAAAAAAAATCTTTTTGGTACATCTCAACTTCTCATTTACATTATGCGGGTAAACTGCAAGAGAGATAGATGTCAGTGGTACTCTATTCAGAGCCAACAATAAGAACAGAAGCAGCACAATACTTAAGCTAGAAGGAAAAAAAGCACATTGTTATTTTACATTCACTTTTGTAAGCCTTTAGGTATTCGCAAGAAGGGCAAGTTTCGTACAGGAGTCAATATTCATCAATTCTTCTACCATGCCAAAATGCCTTAAGAACATATGACCATAAAAGGAAACACTTTTTTCAAATCTTAAATATGGTGCTCTGGTTTCCTCTATAAGGAAAACATCTAAGTCAAGCTTAGAAAAAGGTGTCAATTTTCACTGACAATTTTCAAAAATTGCCACATTTTGAATAGACAATGGCATAAAACCTCTTTGAACGAAGACTGTATTTGATGTACTCATCACTATTAGAGGTATTCTATAATGTATATTTTTTTCTTTGTAATAGAGAAAAGAAGAAGCAGCCAAAATTATTACATATAAAGAGGACACAGGACTGCAATTAATACATAACTTAGACAAAACATACCTAAAAACATTCCTGTATTCTCCTTTACCAAAGAGGGGGCAGTAGAAATCTCTCAAAAACTGAATCTCCAGATACAGCTGAAAAAGCTGCACCTCATAGAACCAGAAAACTTGGTTTTGGCTAACATGTTTGTAGCTTTCAGAACAGTAATCACTACTCTCAACTATTAATGAACAAGAAGTACAGTACAAAATTCACAGACCATGAGTAGAATTTAGCCCTACTTTTAAAAATATAAGATGTTCATAATGGCTTCTTCCTCTAAAAGTAAGAGTCACTTTAAAAAAAGCAATAAAATCTGTGTGGGAATTCAAGGAAGGAAAAAATAAGAGTCTAAAAAGCCTTCAGTTCAAGGATATGTCACAGGGAATAAAGGATGCAAACTTGTCCTTAAGAAATGTGTTCCCTTCACTACTTCTGGACCAGAATACAAACCACCAAACAGTCCCTGCAATAAAGTAATCCACTGGGGTATTTACTACTACCACTGTATCCTTAATAAATACTTGAAAAGTGGAGGGAGAAAGAGACACCACATAAAATGCTGAACTCCAGTGTATAATGAAGACAACTTAGACTTGAAGTTCATTGCTGGGGGAAAGAGAATCACTTCCAAATTTTATCTTTTACAGAAAAAGATATTTTACAGAAAAACATTATTAGTATCCAGCCAACTCGGACTTAAAATACATTAAGATCATTCAGCATATTGGAACACTAAGACAAGTTTTTCGACCATTGCAAGTTTTACAGAATTATGAGTCACTGCACAGCATTGTAAGAAGTCTTCCACAAAGCAGAGAGGGCAGCCATACTTTGAACACAATTTGAAAAAAATAGAACCTGCAAGGCCAGTGTACATAAATAAATTATTTTAAAACACCACACCTTAATTGAAAAAATCCTAGAATATAACTTTATTGTTAGGTAAATCCTCACTTCTTTTCCTTAAAATCAGTAAAAAAAATAATTTTGTAATTGCATTTCTGATAAAGAAAAATTCACTCCTCCACACACGTACATTTCTTCAATCTGAGGACTCTATCATGTAAATGATAATGGTATAATGTAAATGTATTAGCTAATTATTTTCCCCAAAAACATTAAAAGAAAAGTAAACTAAGTAGTGGACCCACATTACCTCAAGGTTTTGACTATAAAGACAGTTAAAGAAAAAGAACAGTAAAAATGTCACCTCTGTTAAAAACAATTTGCAAATTATAACATATAAATTAAAATGTAACAGTTTGGAATTACTATTCCTTTCCAACCTGGCAGGCTCAACGAATCAGTTCTTCCATCCAACTGCATGACATGTAAACTTACAAGGTACTGCCAAAACCAGACTGCCTGCCTTTTTGTAGTACATCACCATCCAGGTCATTAAAAAAAACAACTGTGTCCTCAGACTGGTCAACAGTAATGTACCCAAAACATTCAAGTCCTGGCATCTTGAATTTAACATATTGTGATGCTATAATCAGTAAAGTAACTGGGAGACAAGGAATTGAATTCTATCTTGGAATATAAACAAAAGGTGCAGGTGAGTATTTTTCTGACTCAAATAAGGAAACTAAGATCAGAATTCAGATTAATTACATCTCCAATGAATAAAAAAACACTCTATAGGCTTTTGGAGCAGATGTCCTGTAAGAATATAAGCTCATACCTCCTTTTGAAAATGATACAGGAACACTTTGCTATTGAGATAACGTTTACTGACCTTGCAGGGAAAGTTCTTCCCTGCAAAGTGCACACTGACACTATTCATTCATCAGTAACTCCAGCATGCAAAACACTTGGATAACACTGGCTGTCTTCACTAACCTCTGCAGGAAGAACATTTTCCCAGTTTTACTTCTCTTCAGGTTTTTGATTTCTGAAATAACTGGTTTATTAATGTGTTTATTCAAATTCAAAATCCATATAAATATTCTAGGGAGAAGAAACATGTTATGCGTTACCAGATTCCAGTGCTCTTCATGAATAAGACTAATACCAGGAGAGTGCATACTGAGATGAGATGAATTTTACATAGAAGGGCGAGGAGAAAGGTAAATTATTTATAATGTGCTAAAATATGCCTTATTTATTTGATATGGAAGACTTCCAAATTACCTTTAAACTGCATTTTAAATCATCAGGCTTAAATATACTAACTAGTTTTACAATAGGAGAAAACTAGATAAAGTAAGCCTTCCTTTGAATTAGCCATAATAAGGTAATATGCTATAAAGAAGCCACCAATGAACAGACATTATGGAAAAGGATACCGAGGAGATCCTTTCACCCACAATTACTGTATGTGAAGCCCCATCTGTAACTTAACTTTGGAATGTTTTTCTGCTTAAAATGACCAGCTTGCAAAGTGCTTTGCAGTTGTCAAAAAGGCATGTTATTTTAAATTCTCATTGTTCACTGGCAAGTGACAGCTAGTATGAAAAAAAAATATTCTAAAATACTTTTAGTCAAATCTGGGCATATTGGTCTCCACAATTATTTGCTGCAATGCTTATAATATAATCTTACATTGATTTTTGAAGACTTATGTTTCACATCAGTATTTCCTCTTGCAGCAATTCAGCCATTAATCAGCAACTGAGTTACTAGGATGGTCTTATTACCACCTGTCACCCACAAGCAAATCTTATTTTACATTAAAGTGCATAAAGAATTTTCCTCAGTGCTATTTAAATATGGTTATTTCACTTATATTTCCACTTGCATGTTCAGTACTCATGGCCTTTTTAATAATAAAGGCTGGGTCTTACAGAATCTGGTACAACTTGAGTACCTACTGCAGAAAGCCTTGAGACAATTGAACACAGTTCTAGAATTTCACATTTCAAAGTTATAAACTAATCACTTATCTCTGGATTGTTGAGAACCACCGGATAGAATTATTCTACTTCCCCAAACAAGCAAGGTCAAGTTATCAAAAAATTCAGAGTAAGTGGTTTTGAATTCAGGTAACATCTAAAGGCAAATAAATTAAAAATGCAATGTATTCATTAGTTTAATTATAAATAGATCATTTTTTACTATTATATATTCCAGCTACATCTCTCGCATCTTCCAGCAAAGACCATATCTGGCAATAGAGTCTATTAAAATATAAAAAGCCAAAAATGCCAGGTAACTTTTAATAAGCACTACCATAAATATCTCCCATATTACATCTGAAGATACTTACAAATAAGAAAACAAGTGTCAAAGTAGGGAAAAAACCAAACAAAATTTAGAGAGAGGAAGTACACCGAAATTTGTATGCAGAAATTTTTCACAGTAAGTTAATTTACTCTGGCTAAACCCACACAGCTGGCTCCTCTATGGTGAAATGCCTTGTTTTCCTGAAGTGCAGTTGAAATCGTAATGGTGGCAAAAAGCAGGTTTCCATGTCATGGTACTTGAGATAAGGCCAGTGCCCATTTGAAATAATTTATCTCATAGAAAAGAAAAACTGTGAAACAATCACACAGCTGAAATATTAAAATTTAAGGTTGGCAGGTTCCACTGGAACAAACTCCTCCTATCTAATCTTAATATCTCCCAAGAACCTTTAATGATATCTTGAAAGAAACTAAAGAAGTGCAAACAGACTGCAAAGGGACACAAATGGAAAAACTATGTGTGTTGTATAGTTTCAGGCAGCTGTATTTGCCTAACTAAGCCTCAAGTTTAAAGTTCTGAATCACAGTAAATATAGCTGGACAGACTCTCCTGTGGAATTTAACTCAAGTAGCTTTTTAAAACCGATTTTGCCATGGAAATTTTTGTCTGCAAGTCTAGCGCTCTTCCAGAAACAGAAGCAGTGCTAACAGTCCAGGACGCCTACAGCAAAGGAAGCGAGGTATGGTGCTGAGGTCACTGCAATCTCAGAAGCTTCTCAGCCCTTTATGTGACTTCTTTCCATGAGGGCAGCAACCTGAAGATTTCTCCTGTTCAAATCTACAGTATCTCCAAATCCACATGACGAACATCAGGATTTCGTTGCTGAAATAAAATTTAAAAACAATGTATGTAAAATATTCAAATACATTTTTGCACATGGTTACAAGTAATGTGTTTCTGGTATCATGTTGTCAACTGGATAACAAATCCTCTTTTTGGGTAACATAGGGACTATTTTAAAATGAGGAAGAGTTTCAATAAACATTGCCCATATTATAAGGCATTTTTGGAAGGCTAAGTCATCTTTTTATTTGAAAAATACTTTTGAGCATCATGGATAAATTAGTTCTTATGCTTTATAAAGTATGGAGGAGCTCTCAATTTTAACAAGGCAGTAGAGTTTTATATAAAACTCTTCAGATACAGGTATACATACATATCTCACTTTCTTAAAAGTTTTAACAGATACTTTCCTGAATAACAGGCAAGATTGCTGAAATAATTTGTTCTATGCCACTGAAGCTATTTATAAAGATTCAGAACACTGTTTCTATTAAGAAATATGCATTTTCTGATATTATAGAAAAATGTTATCACCATTACATGAATTGTATAATCCATGAGAAAGTCATGACTTAAAAGACATCCAGCAAGTGAACCTGACTAGTATATTTAGTAAAGCATATTCAATACCAACACAATCCTTATATATATATATACCTACACCAAAAAGCAGTATCCATATTTATAAAAAATTTAGGCATGATCCTGCTCCTCAAAAACCACACATGAATAACTGATTCAGATGGTGCAATTAAATTCAAAAATAATAGTTTGATTCTTAAACAGGATAACCCTAGGGATACAAACTTAAACTAGAATACTTATGAAATATAACAAGCAAGGACAGACATGCTCTTGAGCAGTGTCTCATGGCTAGAAGAGACAGTCATGGCAGGACTGCATTTATCTGGAGATTAGTATACTTGGAGTTCTGAATTCACACCAGGAAGCTAAGACTGACAGGCCCCATATATTTACAGAATTAAAAATAGGAACAACCCTTTCTTGCATCAGCTAGAGGATATTCAAATTGCAGAATGGGAAAAAAAAAAAAATAAGATAGCTGAGAGGCTTTTACAAAGTAAAACACTGTATGGCTTCAACAAGAGTGAAGATTTTGAGTAGCAGTCCCATCACCCAGATATATTTGATACAATTCTAAGAACCAGTTAAAATAAAAAGCAAAAACAAAACAACAAACAAACAGAAACACATAAAAAACCCCAAATTTACTTTTTTGCAGCCAAAACAGAATTCAACAGCCTATAAATAGTTTGACATTCTGAGAGTACATATCTAAAAAGGACATATTCAGGTCTACTGAATGAAAATTTGTTCTATGTTGGTATAAAATGGAACAAAAAATGTAACAAATAGATCAGTAGTAAAGTAAGAATTTGCTGGTGGTCAGAACGTAGATAATACTATAGCAAGAAAAACTGCATTTGTAATATCAGCTTCTTTCCCTCTCTCATATTTACAAATAAAATCCCAGAAATTAGATGCAGCAATATTGTTTAAAATATATCACAGAATAAGCACTCACTAATAAGCAGTTAAATTTACCTTCAGGTCTTTCTCAAGTCTGTCTACTTCAGCACCCAGTGTGTCAACGATATTCTCACCATGCTTAAGCATAAAGGCTTCTAATTCTTCAAGGGTTTTCACTTGCTGAATTTCCTAGGAAGAAATTAAATTTAAGAGATTGAGATGAGGAAAAGAAAATAAAGGAATAACACTCCAGAGGGTCTTGACATATTTCAAGAGGGAGGAAAAAAAACCTAAACAAAACACTTCAGCTTTTGCCATTTACTCTCAAAACATCATCTGTTCTTGTGTCTGAAAGACACAGAAGAGTAGCATCTATTTGATAAAAACAGCTGGCTCTGTCATTATCACCTGCATTTGACACAAAAACTTCTTCTATCTTTACTTTATTTCCTCCTTAACTTTCTAAATAAGTTTAGATAATTTCATTCATTTTCTTGAAGTTTCTGAGGTATTCCTCACAACAAGGTAGAGCAGGGTACCCCCATGCATTCTTTCTCCATTTTCTACATTCTTGTTGTTTCATTACACTGCCTGGGCATCATATAACCAACTCATCTGAAAGCCCACAAGGATTACAACAAATGCTGCTGTAAATATGACTTCTCCATAATATCAGAAACTTGAAGACAGTTGACAGGAACTCAGACTAAGAGACCAACAGCATACGAAACTGAAGGAATGAGATTAAGGAAGACAGGATGTTAAACTCCATCCTCCAAAAAACCACAGACATAAGCAGCAGCAAAGCAGGTACTACAGGATTGCCATAGAATCCTACAATGTTTTGAGTCAGAAAGGGCTTTAAAGATCATGTAGTTGTTCCCCCACTGCCATAGGCAGGGACACTCTCTGCCACACCAGTTGCTCAGGGCCCCATCCAACCTGGCCACCACAGTAAAGAATTTTTTTCTTATATCTACTTTATGTCCATCACCTTTCAGTTTAAAGCCATGAGCTTTCCTTAGAGGTCTCACATCAAGCTGCCTGGAAGCCATTTGTCCTGTAGTTTATCTCAGCTGCAGCATGTTTAGGACAAATAGGTTATTTCAAACAGACACAAACTATGAAGCAGCTAATTCTTCTTGTACATACAAGTACATGACAGCAACTTCTTTTGCCTTCTCACTACTCTAAAACTGAAGAGGAATAATATAATTGAGCAAGCTTAAAAACGTATCTCAACCGCAATAACCCATGACTACAATCATAGCAAGTCTAACAAGAAAAAAAACAAGGTAATCTAAATGACAGTATTTCAACAAATATTTCACAGCTGTAGAAAGAATAACGTTGACAGCACTGCTAGTTGAATGAGCTGCTTATTTGAAAAAGTATAGGTCAAAAGGCAAGCACACTGCTTTTGACTTTGGATGCCTGAAGCCTACTGAAAGGAGCCATCCTTCAATGATGGTTTTATAGCTGACATGAGCTTACTACATGAAACAAAATGACCTGTGTAAGAAACAGTTGCCAACCTAGAATCAATCCGGAAGATCTTTCCCAACAATACCTGAAGTATTGGAAGAACTAGTGATGGTTGTATGCAACTGCCAAAGGGAATAGCAAGAAAAGAATAAAAGCTAACAAAGCCTTTAAAAGAAGACTACTAAAAACTGCAACAGCAAAGCAACTGGCAATATAAAACCAGGCAAACTTGCAGCATCTCAGTGGTACAGAGCTGGTAGCACTCTTCCTCTCAAAAATGTATTAAATTGAAATCCAGCAGATGAACAGATCAGATATTGCACTCCACATACACATACATAATTCTTATTTTGACATTAACATGTTTTTAAAACTGATTTAATGATTTAAAAATTTCAGTGCAAAATTTAAAAGTAAACGTAACTTCTAAGACATGTTTAATGGACAGACAAAATGCAGACATCTGTATTTCATTTTGAAAGGGTAGAAAAGAAATTTTGTACATAAATATACATAAGCAAGGTATCAGTGAAAATAAAAACACTGTCATGTCAAAACATTTTTCTCACTTAAAACTCTCCTTTTATTTTCTTCGTACTTCACAGTTCTGCCATACAGAATACAGCAGAGAACAGTTCTGAATTTCTGTGTTGAAAAGAAGGTTTAAGAAAAGCTACTCTGAACTATACTGAAATCAAGAGACTGACACTAAAGGATGGTTAATTTTTAGACGTCATCAAAATGCTAAATCATGTGACACAAGCAATCCATAGTCACACTGAGCCTGAACAGCTGGAACTGTAAACCCCAACACTGCATCACCAACACCCAGGGCAAATGACTCTGCCAAAACGGGTGCCTATTTGCAGGTGACAAGCTTCAAGTTTTAACTGCAGATCTTGTAATTCAATAATGTATTGGAAGAGTTATGCTCACATCAAATTTTATTTTTTTAAGAATCTGTATTTTCTAAGAAAACAATCACAGAATCATAGAATATTCTGAGTTGGAGGGGACACACAAGGGTTATTGACTCCAGCACTTACATGAATGGCCCATGCAGGGAGCAAACCCACAACCTTGCCATTATTAGCACCTGGCTCTGATCACCTGAGCCAATCTCAAGGATAATGAGTTTAAAAAAACTCTACCTTCCTCCTTCTCAGGCCAAAAGTAGGTCTTTTTCAGTACCACATAATACAGTTATCTCTAAGTACATTTAAAACACTAACATAAAGTAACCCTGCAACCCTTCAAATGAAGATGTGAAATGTATCTCATTCATTTGCAAGTCTTGGGTTTAGAGGTACTTGAAATTAGAAAGTATCAAATAGTGGGGGTTACAAAAGCAATTTTTTACGCATACTTGGAGCAGCTGTTCAATATCTTGTTTTTCCAGGTAAGACCGAGTAACAACACGTCCATCAAAGTCTACTTCTGCCTTGAATCTCACTTTGCTCATTCCCATGTCTGTGGCTTTAACATCATGAATTGCTCTGAAACATACACATTTTTAAAGAAAATGTAAAACAACACAGAACAAACCACTAGTTTATTTGACATCTCATGTTAACAATACTGTCACTGCAAAACGATCCTGCAATTTTAAAAGGTCAGTCTTTGACAAAATAGCCTCATTTTACCCACCCATTAAATATTTACCCACTTCCAATAAATATTTATGTTTAACCAGTTATATTACTTCCACAGGTCTCTGCAACACCAACACATCTATAAATCATTGCAATAAAAGACAGACAACTAGAAGCATCACAGATTTAGAACTAGACTAACAGTATATTAAAAAAAACTTCCCCAATTAAAAATGTGAGAACTTCCCCATTCTATGTTAAAAGTTGCGGTCCAACTTATTTTCCACTGCTGAGAAGTTTCTGTGCATATATGTGACGCTATTTAACAGTCTAGTACCCTAACTTCTAAGGAAAGGAACAATAATCTGCTGTTAATCAATGAAAGGACATGTTACAATTATAGAAGTGTCCTTTCCTGACACTGGCAGAGGCATGATCTTCTGGAGATTTTTCAAAAATACATTTGACATAAGTTATGGATATTTTGTTTGTAAATAATTTTTGATCCTTCAGAACTATTCATCACAGCTTATCAAAATACACCTGTTTGTAAATGCTGAAAATGTATATTTATTTAAAGGCTCCTAATAAATACTAGAAAATGAAAGCTCTAATGTTTATATTTTGGTCCTTTGAAAAATTCTCCGTTTCTGTAGCAGGGTTTTGCTTCTTGTTGGACAAATTCTAATATGTGAATATAGGTAGTAAACAACAAGCTTTTAATTTTTCTGGGATAAGAAGCAAACTCAGGACCAAGCTATACTGTGATGAATTTCCAAAGTGATATAAACACAAAATAAAATACTTGATTTTTTTTTCATAATTATATTAACAAAAACTCAGTTTATCTTCAAAGCCAAGAAAATTCAAAATTGCCACTGCAGAGTAAGTTTCCACATTTTTCCATCAAGGTCAGAAAAGATAAGTTGAGATTAAAACATGGGACACAAATCACAAGAGGTTCACTTTTTTTCAATTCTTGCTTCTGGCATTTTCAAAGTAAAACAAGTATAAAAGATTTGAAATACTTTAAGTTTTATTAACATAAAAATGCATTCTTGGCTATTTGGTAAATTCTAACACAAAATTTAGAATGCAGCAATGCAGTATTGCAGCAATTCAGCAATACCTCCATTTATTTTTGTAAATTGTGCAATTTCATACAATCTGTAAATTTAGCATGCTCTTTGTCTTAATCAAATTTACCCTTCCCAACTAGAAATGCTTCTTTGCATCCGAATGTTTATAAATCAGAAAAAACTTCACAGGCAGTGCAGGAAGAAAGCAAAAGGCATGTATGTTGGGAGGAGCCTGTTAGAATGAACAGCCAAAAAAGAACAGGAGACAGAAACTTTAAGATGAACAATCACAGGAAATTTTTACTTCTCATAATATCAAGATTGGAGGAGAGGTAAGCATATTAAAAAATAAATAGAACATGAACTAAATATAGAGACACCAAAATATACATCTTAGTAAATATTTAAGCAGATTAAAAGAACTATCAGCTTACTCATAGCAATAAA
This sequence comes from Poecile atricapillus, assembly GCF_030490865.1. Lineage (NCBI taxonomy): Eukaryota > Metazoa > Chordata > Aves > Passeriformes > Paridae > Poecile > Poecile atricapillus. Next base: position 52,733,105 of record NC_081252.1, read on the forward strand.
GACTTTCTAGCTCCATTCCAATTCACACAACTATTCTGTGGGAAGTTATCAAATCAGAACAGTATTAATTGGAGTAAAGTAGATGGCATCAAACTACCTCACCCCAAAGAAGGTATTTAAGATAACAGATGTGGTTAATAAAGAGAATTTGGAGCCATGTGATTCAAAAATGTTGAAGACATATCAAGTGCTTATCAGAACTAAGCAAGAACAAGTAATATTTGAGATTTTCATTGAGCAGTAGCCTGATGAAATTCAGTGAAATTATGCATATTCTATAAATGTGAAGGAAACAGCCTACCTTGGTGCATATAATCTGCCCAGGAAAGATAAGACAGTGAGTCAGGAGGAGAAAAATCACTAATCATTCAAAAATACAAATGTGTATGATAAAGCTTGAGGTACAAAGCTTGCTTATGGAAGCTTCTGGATGGTTAGTAGACACCATCAATTCTAACTAGGGAAAAGAGCAAGTTTTAAATCAATGAAAAATTTGTCAGAGAACATCAAGTTACTGGTTTTGAGCAATTAATTTTAATATTTTTGTTTTTCATTTAAATCAGAATGACAGATTTTCCAGCACAACAGAAGCACAACTACACAACAGCTGTTACAATGAAGTAAAATTAAAGATGAAACTGTCACTAAGAATAGCTTACTCCTAGGAATCTGTGATTGAATTCCATAAGAACAGAATCAGGACAGAGTCTGTACCACATCACATATTTTATTTCACAGTTATGAAAGGCTAATCTCCCACAGTTCAGTTAAGATGAACACAAGAATGATTTATGCACCAAAGGTGTCAAAGAGAGTTAAGAATTCAATGTTTGTATAGCAAAAATAAATAATTTTCCAGCTGAGAACAACTCTGAAAGCCTATTCAGGATCATGAGTTAAATCTGGGTTACAACTAGAAATTACTAAGAAAAAATGAAAATAAAGGGGAATAAAGAGCCATGAGCCTAAAAGAGAAATTACAAAGTCCAACAAGCCGAAAGGAAAAGCAGAAGAGAAGGTCACAGAGTGTGATACAAATCAACTTTTTTTAAGTATATCAAAACCAAAGGGTAACATGGAAACAAGTCTGCTACTAGACAGAAATGGAAAATTGTTACTGATGAAACAGAATAGGAAAAAGATACAGTAATTGGCTTCTTGATCTAAAAAACCAACAAATATTAGTACAACAAAGCATTTGCCTACTAATAGCAGAGAAGCATATTGGATATTTAAATGGAATAAAAATGCTTCTAATCCAACAGGTTCCATAACTTATATTCAAGAGGTAAAAGAACTAAGAATAACTGTGAAGGTGCATTAATTTCTCATCTTGCAATACTGATGATAATTAAACCAAAAATAAATCAGATTAACAACACTGTGCCAAAATTTAAGAGTAAATAAGTCCATCCATTTAAGTGAGGACAACTTCACTTGAGAAATGAAGGAAAAATAGTGAAAAAGGTGGCAAGAAGAATTCTGTATTAAGAACACTAATTCTAGTCATTAAGATTTTAGGGAATATAGGTCTTGTCAAACAATCCTGTTATAAAAAAATATTAAAATATCAAGATGTAGTTGAAAAAAATATCACCACCACAGAGATTTACTTTAATAGGACAGTAGTTAGCATTGTCTGATAATCAAATACTTCATAATTAGCAGTGGATCATGATGTTCAGGCAAGCTGCTGCTAGAATAGTAACTTAAGTGGTGGTGCTAACAGGGGCTGAGGGAGTAGATATCAGAGCTCCTGGATCCTCTTGTCAATTTGGATCTAAAATACCTTCTGATGAATACTATATGATTCCCTAATATATCTCCTTCTGAACTGGCAAAACACATCTGAAAATAAACGTTGCAAACAATGTCTGAAAGAACAAGGGAGGAATATTCTGGGAGCTGCAAAAAGCATTGCACTGAGAATTGAAAACCCTGAAAGATTGAAATAAACAAGAAAGTATTAGTCACAGTTTAAGAAGCAGGCCGGTAATCAGGAGTTTCTTCCTTTACATTTGGTGTCAGAAGGATATGCAAGAGTACAACACACTACTACACATCTCCATTTAAGAAAATGTGAGAGTTTGAATATTCAAGAAAATGCTGGTAACTCCTAGAAGTCCAAGGCTTATGATGAAAATATACGGGTAGCCCTTTGAAGAAATTCTTAATGTTAAAAGGCTTCCTCATTTCAGCTGCTATAATTTTTCCTTATTTCAGTCTTTGGTTTCTTTGTTTCAGCTTTTTACTCAAATTATACCTAGTAACAAGCAAGGGTAACTTAAATTTACATTGTGGAGAACTCAGATTAAGAGCAGGTGTGTTGCTAGAAGATGTACATTAATCAAGCTAGAGACAGTAAGCTTGTTGTAAAAACTTGGCCAAAGACAAACTGGGCACTGAGAGAAATCAAAGCTGGTAACGTAATGGATCTAAGAAAGAGGTAACTGAAGACAAAGTGCATACAGAGGGTATGATAAGCACCTAAACATGTTTAAACAGCTTCTAACCTCGAAGAAATAAAAAATTGCACTTCCTCAGAAGTCTTTATTTTTTTTATTATTCATGCTTTTCTTAAAATTAAGGTACTTCTTGTTTTAAAATAAATGTCTACTGCAATAAGAACATGAACTAAGTCTGCTCTGTTGAGAAGTTAGAGCCACCTACAAAATGGAACACAATAAAAATGGTACATGGCCCAGGAGAAATTTTACTGACGTGAAAATTCTGACAGAATTCTACTCCAAATAGGATTCTTGTTCAGTTTCTGCAATGAAGGGCAAATCGACCAGAACTCTTGCTTGGAACTGTGATGATGCAGTACTTAGTTTCAGTCAAGTACTCTGGTATTAACTAATGGGCTCAAAAATTACTACAAATAAAAAAAAGTACTAGAATATTTCAGCTGATTTACACAGAAATATATTCCTAAACAAAGATTTAAAACAAAACAAAAAGAAGTTTGCTTCTAAATCCAGGTTAACAGGGTAAAGCTAAAATAGCTCACTGAGAAGCATTTAACCAAGATTTTAGAATTACAATGAGCTATAAGTACACTACAAATTGCAGACTTGCTAAGAAGGAGAAATTAGCAATGAGTTAGTTTTATAAGCATGTAACATGAAGAATCCATTGAGTCATAATGCTACTGCAGCACATCCTGCCAACTGCTACAGAATTCCACACACTGAGTATCGACAGTATCAGAATTTAAATATTTAAGTGCTAATAAACTATACAAGCAACATAACAGTATCATTTAAGTGCTTGCATTTCATGATTTTGAAAATAGTTTTAAGTTTGTGATGGCTTTCTCATTAGGTCGTTGTCAATTCCTGTAATTAATGTGACTGTTAGAATGTATCTGCAATGCTAGTTCAGCTGTTAAACACCTGAGAGGTGTTCAGTAAAAGCTGTAACTTTTACTGCAAGTTTTAGCAAAGAAATAGAAGTTAGCAATAATAAAGATTCTAGAATCCCAATACAGAAAATTCCACACTAAAAATAATATTACCAGATTTCTCTCATAAAATGTTATTTTCTTGCTTTTTGTTGATTATATTAGAGACTGAGCTGTAAAGATGTCTTACCTTACTACAGGATCGCTTTCCAGTAACTCTGTGAGCCGCTGCAGTTGTTCAGGTTCAATGGATCGTCCCAGCAGGGCTTCAGTGTTAGTGTAGATTAGAAATGCTGACACAGTTCCTAACAAAGTTCCAACTCCTAGAGACCCCACACTGTCATAATATGGGTTTCCTAAACAAGATATATCAAATTAGTTTCACAGAGCTTTTCTAAAACACATTAGAGAATCCAAATTTCACATTGAAAAGAGTACATAGTTTTGAAAGGTTTTCTGGGGTTTGCTTTTTAGAGAGATTTTTTTGGTTGGTGTTGGTTTTTTTGGGGGGTTTTTTTAGTTGGTCATTTATTTTACTTTTTTTTTTTCCTTAATTCAGTGGAAATTTTTTCCTACCAAGGAACATGATGACACTGGAACAAAACAATTTATCATAAAGCAAAGCCTTAAGTCCCTCGTGTCCCTTGACCACTCCTGTCTCCTGCAGAATTAATAAATGAGTAAATTCTTGTCCATATGTGTTTCTGTATGAGTAAACATAAATTTATACATGAAGTTCCATACACAGAAACATAGGTAGCAGCACAAAATCCAGTGCTCTTTATCAGTAACTCAAAAATTTGCAAGTATTAACCATATCTAGAATACATTACTTATTAATAACTTTCAAACACTTATTCATGTTCAGACCTGTAGAAATAGTACTGTGTTTTTAAACTGATGAAGGAAACTAGAAATGAGATTTTAAAAAATACTTCTATATAAAAAATGAAACTTGCAATTAAGTCATTACAAGCCACAAGAAACAAAATTACAGTATTTATTTTCTTTAAAAAATCAGTTCTTAAAAAGGGATGAAAAAGTAATCATCACTCTTTAGAAAACTTAACTATGCAGCAAAGACATATTTTCAAACACTTGGCATACAGATCACCTTACCTTTAGTAAAAAAAAAACTTAGTTTGTATGACAAAATAGCTCCAAAATCTGCTTACATAGTGCAGAGACATATTTAAGTCAACCAATATAAACTAAATGCTCTGTGTTCGTATCATGCATGGGAAAAAATCCACATTCTGCCTGCCTCTGTGCAGAATATTACCTGTTAAAGAAGTCAGACCCATACAGGTAGCAGCTACAGCCACACTCAGAACTGCTGCAGCATCCTCCAGTAACACCACATTGGTACTCGGATCACGACTCTGCACAACTGCACACACAACAGAAACAAAGTTACATTGTTTGAAAGCTTAGCTTTACTACGTTATGCTCTGTACTTAAACTATACTAACAACAGCAATTTAAAAGAACAATTTATGCAATTGTATAATTGCATAAATTATAAACTGGTGTAAACTGAATTTTTGCATATGCTCACACTTCCATAAATGCATTTATACATACACAGTACCAGCCCAATTATGGAAGCTTCTCAAAAATGTTAGAAAAATTAAAAGGGCATTTATCCTGAAAAATACATGCACCTAGCCACCTATTTAAGTAGCTCTTAAATCAACAGTTTTCACCTAATTTGCAAAATGTTATTTGTTAGTAGACTAGAAAACAGATCAATAAAGGCAAAAGGAAAAATAGAATTTTTTTTCTATCATTATGCAAATGCTAATGAACAGATTGTGTTTACTTACTGCTATAATGATACATACCATATTGATAAAATGAAAGACCCTTGGCTCGAGCACTCCTCCGAATTTCATTTATAGCAACAAGTAGGGTGGCTGAAACAACAAAATTGTTGCTGAAAACTGCTAGACGCAAAAGGACTTGTTTCTATTTTGAAAAGAGGGAATTTTTAATATCATAGTAACATATCATCAAGAAAGCTCTGATTATTGGTACTTTGAATAAAGTATAGTTGCTTTCTTTTCTACAAGCATGCCTCCCATACAAATCAGAAGAGCTGTATTCATTGATAGCTTTATATTCATTGATGCCAAAAAGGCAATCCATGTCTTCTTTCCAAATGATGTGTTCTTCAACTTCTTACTATATAGACATATATAATAAATAAAAATTTTCACATTTCTTTTTGTTTGTTTACAGGTATTTGCAACACCCCTCAAAACTTCACTGTGTGAACAAGGATTAATTATTACTGTAATTAATGACACTGTAATCTTAAGAGATTACAAATACTTAAGTAGAAACTTTAAAATGCATACCTCCTTCAGATACCAATGAACCTGCTAAAATGCAGTATGCCTGTATGGAAAAAAAAAAAAAAAGTATCAGATAGGATACTATATTATGTTATATGCATATTTCTACAGATCTCTTCAACACAGGCTATCCAAACATCCATTCCACAGCCACATTGGGCACTGGGCCGTGTAACTGTCCCTAAACAGAAGGAAACCAACCATAATTGAATCATGCAATATATTCCAAAACAGGAAAGGAGGACCTCTTGGATGGCGGGGATATAAAAGGAAGATGCAGGGTTTAGAGAACAGGTCATTTTGCTGCAAGATCAACTATAGTTTAAAGATTTTTTTTTTTTCTTAAAACACATTTTGATTAAGAATGGTTTGAGTTAATTGTGTTGGGATTCAAACCAACTCAGGAAGTGAATTTCAGATTATGCCACCATTTTTTCTTAAGTTACTGGTGTTAACTACAATACCAAACGAGATTAGCTTACCCAGAGAAGAGATTCTACAGGATGAGGGTGGAGTAAACCTATGATCCCATGATACCAAGAAAGTCCTGCACCCATCATGAAAATGCCTACTCCACTAATCAAGGAGGCAATATAGCGCATATTTGTGAAACCATACCTAGAAGAAAGAAAATTATTTTAGGAATACAAAATTCTACATCTCTACAAACAAATCTCAAAGAATGCCATTAATTTTGACATGTCTTAAATTATCATCATAGGACATGGCATCTATTTAAGACAAAGCTGCAAAATCCAATCTAATCCAAGGGGAAAAAAAAACCTACTTGAAAAAGGATATCTAATACATGTAAGGACATCAAGTATAAATGTTTTTCTAACTTGCTTTTAAATAGCTGTATTAGCTTTTGTACAATGACTGAAAAAAACCCCAAAATAGACAATATTTGTGTCACTTTTAGATTTTATTGGAATGCTACTTCTAAATGAGGACTCTACTTTTGTGAGCAGCCAGTCAACGGAATTATTCAACACTTGCAGTTTCTAACTGCAATGGAGGAATTAAAGCAATATTTAAAGTTTGCGTTTATTCCTTTTCTTTGGTTTTAACTCCATCTACGAACAATGCATTTCTTTTGTCTATATTGAGGAAGAAGGGAAAGAAATGAGAGGAAGAAATGAGATATGATGAATTTTTGCACAAATATAAGTTTTTCAAATTTTAATGATGCTGTTAATGAAAAAAAAGCATAACAAATTCCATAAATTAGACGTATTTTTGATCTAGTGCTTAAAGAATGAATGGTTTGTCCAAACATATGAGGAGTAAAACAGGTGAACACTGAGAAAATATCATGGAGCTTATAACTTTCATGAACTTGTAAGAACTTACCAAGTAATATCCCTATTACTACATACAAACAAAGAGTTGTGTATGTCAAACACAATTACTTATGGTACAAGTAACTAGCTTGCATAAAAGCACTTTCTTGAGAAGAGGAAGAGAATAGTAATTTTTATTCTTAAAAAATCCTGTGATTCACATGAACAGTGTTTAAAAAGTAGATCTATTAGTTGGAAGAGGCAGAAGAGCCCAGAACAACTTAGGGAAAAAATATCAATTAAAATAAAATATAGCAAAAGTATACAAAAAAAAAAACCCAGCATATGCATCAAACCCAACATATGCACTGAAACTACAACTCCTGAAACTTTAAAGAAAACCCTTTTCTGATTTTATTTGTTGTAAAAACAAAAACAATACGTTTCAGAAATTATACAAAACAGCAAATTAAAAAGAACAAGGTGATGCACAAACAAGAACTGATCTTACTCCTATATATAGTTACCAAAATCTTTATTTACTCAAAAAGCTTACGGATGACTAGGGTCAGGTGTCCTTGCAGACTGACTGATGCCCAAAGCTAGCAACGCCTATATAAGACAGGAGGTTAAAAAAAAAAAAACAATCAGAAACATTTGGTATCAACTGAACTTGACAGGTAAAGGCAGATGTAATTTGTTGAACTGTATATATGCTTTGCTACAGATATCTTATTAGAGCTGGAATATAATCCTCAAAATTTGTCATCTGAATCTACCACTCCCAAAAAATTGTTAGTTATACCTATGTAGATAATATATATGCAATTATATGGTGTGTATATATAATTACTGTTAATTATAATTTTAGAATCTCAACTGAAAATTAACATTACATGCAATCACAAGTGTTGTTGCTGCGCTTCAGCATGAAGGAATGAAGTTGCTCAGGGAACAAAGCTATTTAAATAAATCCCTCTTGAAGAGAAATTACACTGAGACTGTGGTATAGTATGGTGATGACAACATTTAAAGCAGTAACTTTACACTGCAACTTCTCAGCATATTTTGAAGGAAGAAATAACCCCTTGCTATCTAAATTGCCTATCTGGGATATATTTAATTAGGCATATATTAAGTTGTTGATGCAGTAAATTGCAAATCTAGACCTGAATTTTGCAAAGCACATGTTTTACTTAAGAGTACTGATAAGGAAACACAATAACCAGTATTAAAATGCAGCTACTTTAGTCTTAGCAGCAGCAGCAAGCTGATCTGAGGCAGCAAGGTTTCTCCTGTGTTTTTTCCCTAAACCACACACATAATTGTTTGAAAAAACAAAGCAAACCTTCCGCATGTCAGTGGAACATTCAACTTTGATATTTAAAAAACAGAATAGCTCTTCAATGTATATAATACCACTATCAAACTTGGTTCACCTATACATTGACACACTTGGCCAAGTGAAAACTCATACTTTAAGGCTCCCCATAAATTTAAGTAGTATCAGTTGAATTAGAAGCACCCCTGTCTTCACTTTACATCTGGAACAGCTGAAAGGTTGTGTGAAGCCATCAAACAAAATGTGAGTTGCCAACTCAGTCTTTCTGGATGGCGAAGCATACTGGATCCAACTCAAAACTATATTAATAGACTTTTCAAGATATTCAGTCTGCTCTAAGGCTCCACAGACTCCTCAAATTTGGAGGAGCACAAGTCTGTTGCATTTTATGAGTTATAATCTACACAAAGGCTCCACTTGCTTGAGCTGCAGGAGCCTTTCCTTCAACCCTTTCTTTAGGTTGATTTTTCTCCCTCTGATGCCTTGCAATATCATTTCAAGGTCTCATAACATATGCTTCAAGCACACTGTATAAAACAGTGGAAAAAACAACATTAATTTTATCCCTGCACATTAATATTACATGTCCAATTCTGAGGCTGCCAGTCCACTTCTCAAAGCAAACATGCCACATATATGGCTACTTGTGCTGTGAGAGGCTGAAATCTAGGAATAGAAAAAGAAAAGATGCTCAAATTCTCTATTCATCTAGATTCTTATTCATCTAGAGATGAATAAGTAACAAAGTCTGTCATTGTATTAGAACAACTGACAGGAGAAGCATTTCAAGTTAACATTTAACCAAAATATTAACCAAAATAATTTTAGTTTCAAGTACCACTCATGATCCACAAAGTAGCTGAGTACACTTCTCTCTGCAACTCCCCGCTTTCAATTTATTTCTAGGAAACTTCAATATCTACATTCTGACTTCTCATTTTTACATGAATACAAATTAAGAAGTATCCTATTATTTTTTTTTAAGTGCACTACAACTACTGTAAGTATCTGTCTTTATTTCCAGTTTTACTACAAGTACTACTTTTAGCAGAATAGAAAAAAATACTCACCTGGTTACATGTGTCTGCTAAAGAATGTATGGCTTCTGAAAACATACTTGCAGAACCCGTGTAAACCCAGGCAAGTAGCTTAAAGAAAAAATTCAACCCATTTCTGAAAACAAAGAGCAGAAATAACAGAATATTTGACATTTAATATTCCCAGCAAAATCAGAAGTGCTGTACAATCATGTGCTATCTGCCACAAAGGAGTAAACTCAAATATCAGTTTAATAATTAGAGAGCTGTGCGGACATACAATTCATAGAGATTTTCTGCAGTTACTGTGAAAGAAGTCCTTTCAGCTAAACTTGATAAAGATACAGAATTTATTTTTCAGAAATCATTAACTTCTAAGCACTCCCAAATAAGTTACACCTCCTGAAAACTACCATCACACTCACTACTCAGAAACATTAATTTTCTACCAGAGGGAGAATACAAGCCTTAACTTCCTTTTCTACTTTTTCAATTCTTTGCCTCCTACACATCCTCACCCAATACTATAAGCAAGGTTCCTTACTTCAACCTCAGTCTGAGCCATCCTCAGCAGGATAGTAATGTGAGACAACAGGAAGACAAGGCTGCCACTAGATTACACTGTAAAAATTATCTATAGAACTTCTCCATTAAGATGACACACACAATTCTGTGTGAATTGTGAAGATATTTTTACAGCTTCAGGTTTACTGGAGTAAACATTGTCTTATGTTGCGCAAAGGTAATTATTAACACCAAAATCCAAGTCTACGTTCTCATTTCAAACATTATCCAAATCAGTAGGTTTATTGCTACAAATAAATTGCACAGAAAATGAGACTAGAGAGTTATAGTCTCCTCCTCTTTTTTAACATGAGTTTAATTTATTGCCAATTTTTTAAGTATCTAAATAAATTAAGTGTTATAAGAAGTTATTAACATCTTCTAGGGGCATATTTTAACACGTGCAAGAAATTATATTCAAGTTAGAGGAAGTAAACCCAACAGATTCTGAGAAGGCAGCTAAAATCCTCTGATTTGGTTGGAAACAAAGTTACATTTTACATTAGTGACCACCATTTCAGAAAGTATTTCCTCTACTGCACTGGACTGAACTGACTAATTTAGTTACCTTATTGCTATCTGCATGGACCTGAAAGTAGGAAATCTTAACAGAACACAAAGTTATTAACACAGAGTGCTCCAGTGCAGCTGGTCTACACCCTCACACATGGATCCATAGAACAACTCTGCTTTTGACTGAACCACATTTCATCCTCACAGGGGAAGTCTGAAGTTTGTTAAAGTCTACCAAATAATTCTAACTGGAAAAGTTAAGACAGATTGATCCTCCTGGACACAAAGCCAAAACCCACTAAAAAGACCACAAGCAAAAGAACACTGATGGTGGCCTTGACTTAAATCTCTAAAAAGTCATCAGATATTTGAGTTCCAAGAGTAGCTTGAATTTCTGAAACAGCTCCACAAAAAGATGACTGAGCACCATAACTGTCCCTGTAAACTTCTCCTGGCAGGCATTCATGTATAAAAAACACCCAATAATCAAAAGGTATTTATGAAAATAATGCAATGTTTACAGCAATGCTCTATCTACAAAGCAGGAGGAAGGTCTACTCACTCTGTAGAAGTGTAAGAAGCAGAAGGAGGTAGAAATGACCACAACACCCCCAGTCTTTTATTTCCATTAGAAACGTCCATGATAAAAATTCTTACATTTTAACTTAAAAGACTCTGAAGTTAGCAGAATATTCAGTAAAGAGGGAGGTTTTCAGTCAAATGAGCTTTGTATTTTTCTTCCCCAAATAAAAGAATATAGTTTTCCAGAAGCTCAAAGAGTTACTTCCTGCTCCAAATGTTTTGTTTCCTGGGCCAAAAAAAGTATTTTCCCCTTTCTATTATTTCTATTTCTTTCTATTATTTCTATTTCAGTTATATCAATAGTGTCTTAAAAAAATAAATAGCTTTAATAAAACAAGATGTATTTAAAAACTGTAAGGTTTCATAGCTAGTAATTTCCTGAGAGAAACTTAACACACTTCCTCCTATTTCATGCCAGACAGTCTCTGTGATCATTTGCTTCACATCAGGATCATTGTTTCATTCAAAGTTGTAAAATATGCAAAAGGTAAAAAACTCTAGAAACATCCCCTTTTCAATTAGAAAATAAATAACAGTATAAAGAGAAAAGTGAATCCTTTTCTGTTGTTTATATGGAAGATACTTTAAAATTATGAAAAGCATCCTCTCAAGAAGGAACAAGAAAAAAGGACAATTTTAAATACCTCCTTCTTCAGGTCCTTCAAAATTTTAGTTTTTACTTTAAGAAACTGTATAGTCTGATCAACTCCAAAAATGCTCTTCTCTCTTCAGAGATATATTCAACACTTGACCTCTATGTATTGATCAATGTATTCACATAAACTCTCTCCTATCAACAATAAACAGATAAATCTATTAACTTTAGTTACAGATACAGGTATCTTTATCTTAAATACACACACTGTTCCTTTTTCCAGGATAATATAAATAAATTGCTTTTTACTTGCATAAACAATTTTTTAATTTTTTTTTTTTTTTTACTTACATGCATATAGCTACCATTACCACCTTCCCTGGTCCCTTGAAAAACATAGCTGCTGTACTGGAGCGTGGCTACATAAAGAAATAAAAGATTATTTAATAACTAAATCTTGATCTAATGAGACATCTACCATACAAATTATTAAATAAAAAAACTTTGCACTGCTTTGTATTGCAAAAGTTCTTGAAGGCAACTAATTTACTACTGAATGTTCATCCAAATTGCAGGTGAGTCTTATGTATTTCTACAAATGGTTGGCTATTAAAATGATAAACATCCAGTGAGGTCTCCAGCAGAGGCCACTGCAGCTATAAAGCCCAGAGCCTGCTAAGGAATCATTCTGTACACCCAAGCACCTGGATCTAGGGTGTGTGTCTGTTTAAACAAAGAGGAAGGGCCAGCAGTGCACAGACAAAAGCGTTAATCTTCTGGGGTCATTTTTCTTAAACTTATTTAGTTTTTAATTAACAATATATTCACTACATATAGTAATAGGTTATACTTGAAATCATGAGTACAGCTGCAATTTTGATAAGGCAACTGAAAAAAAAGCCTTCTTACTGATGGATTACACTGTCACAGTAGGAACCCATTTAAGCTGTCATCATAACATTTACTACTGCGTAACAATCAGATATAGATCTGGTATATTACAGTGCAGAAAAATCTTCCAGCAATATTCAGTTACACAAATTTTCCTTCAAAAGGTGTTATAACACATTTCATGACACTTTTCTAGCCAAACACTTGAAAATGTCCCTACCTTAGTATTTCCAAAGAACTCCTTGTATTCCCACAACAGCCTTTGGTTTCTAAACAGATCTGCAGTACAAAATTCACATCATGAATATGTACTAGTAACCAGTAGTTTCAGGAATTGAAGTCTACTTTTTTTATGCAGCAGCCAACTTCTAATAAGAGCTAGATGATTTATCTGTGAAAAAATTCCTCTCTTGATGTTAGTCAGAAACACATGTTGCTATACACTCATGCAAAATGCCAAATACAATCTGTTATGATCCTATACATTGTTACCATTTCTACCAACAAATGATAATGCACAGAGGGAAAAACTCAAAATACACTTCTGCAAATTCAGGCAGTAAAAATTAAAATTTTATTTTTATCCAAAAATTATTCTTCAGATCAATGAAAATTTTGAGGCTCCTGACTGCACTTTCAGTACACTTACAGATACCTCAACAGGCACCTGCAATTCTACCCTTTTTTTGACAAAAGGGTGTTCTAGTGGTACAACTGTTCCAAAAAAAAATTGACCTCTCATTTTAAGTGCACAACTGGACTAAATATCTTGTAGCAGCATTGCCTCCTGTGTGATTTTAAGTGACTAGACAGATCCAAATACTTTACAAACTACTGATTTGGCTGTATATGTTATTGATAATGCCAGCAATGATAACAAAAATATTACACAAAAAAATAAAAAAATAATAAAAAAAAATTAGGGGTACACTTCTCCCCTTCTGAAACACAAAGACAAGCTGAATTCTTTCCAGAGGAAGGAAAAAAAAATTATGAGTAGCAGCATAGTATGAAGATTTGGATCAGTTCTCTTTTCAAAATTCTCAATTAGAAAAAATGCAACAACACTGAAAATGTAAATGTTATCATTTAAAAATGAAAGCCCTCCCCAAAACAGTATTACTATGGATCTCCATTGAATGTATGTTCTTGCTGTACCACAAAGATGATGAATTGGAAGATAGTAACAGACTATATCTGCATTGATAGTAACATTTTACTCTAAGACTATGGCAAGACACCTCATCAGCAATTGCTAGTTCCAAATTTACATGCTTTCAATAAAGTATCACTATCTTGTGGATTTCTAACAATCATACTTTCTTGCTGTATTTCAAGATATTTGAAAACTACTCACTTTCTCTGTACTTGATCTCTGCCTCTTTACGTCGCTTTTTTTCTCTGGCAAGAGCCTCTGGACTACCCCAAACTTCAAGAGACCTGCATGAAGTAAAAGTAAATTAACAATGTTTCTATTCATGCAACTTTTTTTTCAAGCACAAAACCATATGCTCCCATTCTATATACACAATCAAATTATAATAATCAAGATATAAAACATGTTTGGATAGAAAATGGAAAACGTTATTGTCCTTTTACAATGCAAACCTGACTTTTAAAACTGTTCTCTCATATCAGCCCTCTTGAATGTTCTTACTTTGCCTCTACATCCGATCTCAGGTACACCGTGAAAGTCTCAGTGTCATCATGGGGACTTCGGCGCTTAATTTTTCTCAGCTGGTCTAAATCACTAAGGAAAGTGAACAAAGTGTTTAGTGTAAGAAAAGGATCATATTGTTCTACTTTGACTTTAATGTCTGGGTGATGATCCACAGTTTTGATATTACTAATTTGTTGTACAAAAAACGTGAAGTTGTCTACCTCAAACAGAACAGACAAACATGAAGCAAGTGATCTCTAGCAGGCTATTGAAAACTACTGTTTTTCACATCCAAATGTCTAAATCATGTCCTCATACTATGAAATGCTACACAAAGAAGACAAAGTATTAAAATATTAAATAATAAAACATCCAATGAATGATCTGTATGCAACTGATAATGTGCACATATGCTAAACAAGAGGCTTTATGAATTAGCCTCCCTAAATGGAAATCAGATGGCATGTGACAAGAAAATTTAAAAAATTTAATCACAAAATTTACACTCCCAGCACAAGCTGCGAAAGGCTGAAGATAACAAAGTTGCTTGGGGAAACAGATAAAGTTTCCTGTGCTGAGCTACACATTAGGGCACCTACACCACTATGTAAAAGCAGGAGGAACAGAAGTGCCTTCCCCCAACTAGATTTACGGTCTCATAAGTATAAATAAACCACTTTAAGAAGCAAGTACTGAAACATGAAAATTTAATGCAAGCTCCTTGTCCACTGTAAAACTAAGCAAGAACTTCAGCCCCTTACAATTATGTACACTGCAAAAGCATTTAGTAAAAGTTTTTGTGCAAAATTACTCTGCAATCACAACTCCTTCTCATGCATATATGAGCAAATATTCAGAATTTAAATCTCAACTCAAACCCATCATACCTGGATTTAAGACAAAACTCATTTATTGCTCTGACTCCAGTGATGAAGTTATTCTGTGTGTATTTTGGTCCATACTCTCTTTTTTTAAGGACTGCTTTCACTTGAAAAAAAAGCACAGATACACAAGTTAAGTCACTCATAGAGACTACAGAAGAAACTTCAAAAAATAATTTAATCTAGTGTCATATTGATATCTCTTAGTCAAAATCTGAAAAACAATGATTGTCAGTGACAGAGAATATTGACAGTGAAGAGAAAGGTATCTTTCTCATTATGGAAATGAGCAAGATTTGAATGATTTACTCCCAAAAATGCTACTTACTAAACTGTATTTCAGGGTTTTCAAACCTAACTGCCACAGTCAGCTACCTCTCCAGCTTTGATGTCAGAGATGGTGCTTGGCTATATGCAATATGGCATATTACATATGCCATATGTAACAGCATTCAAATATGGCCATTTGGAAACCCTTGGTCTAACAACTGAAATAGCAACAGACTGCTACCTTTCTATTTTTTTCCAATAATCAAGTACACCTTCTACAGATAAGATTTTTGACTTTTGCAGAGCATACAGAGAAATGAGACAGACTGTATACATAATTTTTCTCAACAGTTACATTCAAAATTAGTACTCCTAACATTGGGCATTTATAGAAATTAAAAGCATACATTCTTTATTTATAATGCTTTTTATATCTGGAAGATGTACACTTATCACATCAGATTTTCATGCACAAGGAAAAGAACACCACACATATTCAGAAAAATTATAAATGGAATTTTAAATTTATGCTATTATTTCCTGCTTATCTGTACATACATAACTTCACCTTATTCTCAAATGTAAAATACTGTACACTAACATGCATTAAAAACATGTTTATTGGAAGAAGAGTTACATTCAGAAGGATGTAACACAACTAACACTGTAATGTAATCTACATTACAGAATACAGATTAAAACAAAAAGCTCAGATTCTACTGGTGAGGAGACTTTAGAGCACACATGACCTCCTTGCGAATCACAGGACTGATATGATTTCTATAGCTGGTCCAGAGTTACTCCTTAAGTCACAGGATACTTACAGAAAGATACTGCTTTTGAAGACTCTGAGAAAATTTTTCCCGAGTTCTACACTGTCTTATTTCTGTGTTTTGAAGCTTAATAGCAAAATACATTGCTTGTCTCTCCATGACACACTAACAGTACAGGTACCAATATTTATCAAAATAATCTGATTTCTTTCATCCTCTTTGAACTTGGAACAATTTTTCAAGTCTCTGAACAATCATATTCATCCCACAAAGCTCCTAAGTGAAGCTGATGAAAAAAACTTCATATACTTCCTAAAAACAGTACACCATTTACTACGGCTAGAACAGGCTGATAATTTTTAATCAGGAACACTTCCCATATTTTATTTAAAACAAATATACACCCAAATCATATTAACTTTACTAAAAAAAAAAATTTATGGATTTATCGAACACTTACTAATTCATCTTTCACAAATACAGGTACATTTCACTAAAATAAATCATATACTGTACACTATATATATTGTACTATAATTATATATGTTAATGTAATTATGCATTATGCATAATAACATAATTATATATGTATTATGTAATTATATGTGTATTTGTACAGTATCTCAACAATCCTATTCCTAGTTCAAGTAACTATAAAACTGTAGTAAATTTGAAGGAAAAAAAACCTATTTGGTGTTTCCAAGAGAAAGACAAGCTCAACAAAAGATAGTGTAAATAAAACACTTTAAAAAGCACATTTTTTTAAGATTAGTGAGCCTTGAAAAATGCTACTGTTTTTGTAATACTTAGTAATACTTGGATTGGTAACTTTCTAAGTCAGAGCAGCATTTTAAGATTAGAATTCCACTTTCTAGACACTAACAAAATCCTTAACATAAACATTTCCCTTTGCACATCTTTAATTAAGGGAGGGAAAACTTTTACATATTTTCACAATTATTTCACAGAATTTTTTCCTATCAACCTTGCATTTTCTCCCTCCACACATACACTAAGAGATAATAAATCTAAAGAAATGGACATCCCCTTGCTCCACTAGGAATGAGGAGGTAGAGAAAAGCAGGAGATGAAGCCTGGGAAGAAGTGAAGGATTAGAAGGTGTTTTAAGGTTTAGTTTCTATTTCTCAGTACTGTAGTCTGATTTGACTGGCAATAAAGTAACTGATTTTCCCCAAGTTCAATCTGTTTTGCCCATGACAGTAATCAGTGAGTGAGCTCTTCCTGTCCTTAACTCAGAAGCCTTTCATTAGATTTTTTTCTACCTTATCCAACTAAGAGGAGGAGTGATAGACCAGCTTGGATGGGCACTTGGTGTCCAGCCAGTGTCAAGCCCACATTACTACACACAATTTTACAGAACTCAGATTGGGCAGTTCATGTCATCAAAATATATTTAGAAGCAACACTGATTAGATTAACTCAGTAATAAGAAAGAACAGAGGAAGACTTAGAAAAAGGAACAGGGAAGATCAAGCATTCAGCTTAGCCACATTATGTCTGAGAGGGGAATGGATGTGCCTAAAAACACACAAGGAGGACAGCCTGCAACAACATGTGAAAAAACAAATCAGTCTTTTCCTGATGAATTCTGAAGCTTAAAGGAAAATTAAACAAACACAGAAGAGTGAGTAATTAGAAGGAATACTGCCATGTTTGATTTTTTAGGAGTAATTTTCAAACAAACAGTACCAAACAAAGCTGGCACACAAATGTGTTTTTAAAATGCTGTTCACATAACTTGCTTACACAATTGAAGAGAAGCCAGAGTTTCCTTACACTTTTTTTTTTTTTTTGACTACTAGCAAACAGCAGTAAGTTCCAATACTCTAAGTATTTCCTTACCTTTTACTTGGATTGGCTGTTTAGGTGAAGACTGCTTTTGGCCTGCATTGGTTGTATCTTGTCCTGTAAAATAAAATTAAAATTCACTGTAAATATGGAAGTACCTACTTTTCTTTTTAGTAAAGAGTTTGACTGACATAACCTTGGAAGAGATCTTAACATTGCAGTGCACCCTGACAATTAGAAAATATATTTACCAGATTTCTAACCTTTAAAGCTCTCAAAAGACAGAAACAAACAAACAAAAAAATTTTTAGGGACAAGTTTTATGCAAAGCTTTAAATATAATTAGTTCTAAATGGCTTATGGCTGCTATGTATCAGTGTTTCAAAGCTTCCAAGCTGGGATTCAATTTTAAGGGATGGAAGCTTCTTCATTTACAAAAAGTTAGCCCCTTAAAACACAGCGTATTAAAACTAAAATCCACAACTCATGTAACAAGCTGGAGCTGGAACAAAACCAAATTATTTTAGCTGGTTTTCAAACTTGAGGATATGGTTCTATTAAAAAAAAACGCACAAAATATAATTTACAATAGTAAAATTAATCTTAATATTTGAAAAACTATAAATTCCAGTAATTTTAGTGAGATTTCTACTTAGAAAACAGAAATACTACTCGAAAATTCAAACACACGTTGCATTCTTCTCTCATACATAACCTTCAGAATAAAAACCTTATGGTTCTAACATGTCAAACCAACATACCCACTCTTTTGTGCCCTACCACTCTATAACTTTGGAGGTTTGCCACACATTCACAATCATTCACAAAATTATTGCTATATTGAAAAAAAAAAAAAAATTTTATTTTAGCAGGTTAGTGTTACATAATGAGGTACTCCGAGCCTAACATAGTACATAAATACTTAAAGATCAGAGTCTCCTGAAGTTTGAACTACATAACTATGTTTCAAACAGGCAGTTAGTTAATGCCCTAAAAGCAACTGAGAACTACAGCCAATTCAAAGATACTTTCTTGGAAAAATAACACTTATAAATTTATGAAGCTGACCTTACTACACAGCAAATAAGGTTGTACCATAATTAGCACTCCTTAAACAGTCATCCCTTTCACTTGAAAACAAAAGAAACAAAATCCCTCTGTTGTTCCTTTCTTTTCTTACCTGGTTTAAAATGCTAAGCAGCTGATCTATTAATATTCATGATAAAAAACTTCTGCTAAGAGTGCTTTGCAAACACTGAGTAGCAGCTTCCTTTCAAAAAACATGTACAACCATTTATATCATCAAAAGAAATATCACAAACACTATTTAACAAAAGATTGAGTCCCAAGACTTCAGGGGGTGCGGGATGGTTGAAGACAAAAATACTACGATTATATCCATGCACAAAGATCTATGTACATCAAGTACCCTTTCAAAGTTTACTACCTCACCTTAGAGTCAGAACAAAATTACAGTGCATCATTGAGGAAAAAGGATACAGAATATTTTCATTCCCACTCACTGTTTTTCAGACAAGTAGATGTTGATATGGTAACTTTCAAGACTGAACATTGTTCAAGAGTCACTTTTGTACTTCCAAACATCAGAATGTAATCCTCTTAGCTGGCTACAGTTACTAGCTTTTAAAGACTGTTGCAAGCCCCAGGAATTTATAAATTACTAAAGAAGGAACTAATATCTGCTATCCTGACCCGAAAAGGGAAATTTTCTTAGAAGACCACTCCATTGTAGACAAAAGCACAAAGAAAGAGAGCTTTCATTTTGAAAAGCATCTGTTATCGCTTAAGCACAGTCTTCTGAGCCTGTATCTGTGCAGTCCCACAGTTAATAAGCACCAAAATCAGAGGATATTACAATGGAGCAAGGACAAGACAGTTCTGAATTTCACAAGCACCTAACAAGCACAAGATTGACAATCTAACAGCAGGAAGGGTCAGGTTACGCACACTGTATCAAATGTGTAATGTGAATGCTGCAGTTCTAACAACTGTCAGATTAGAAAGCTCCAGCAGATGAAACAGCTCAACCTTCTTTACCGGTCATTTATAGCCTGGCTTTGAGATGCCACCATGCTTAATAGTGGCACTCATTCAATCTTTATCATTAATTCCTTTGACACAACACACCAGAAATGCTACCCCAAAAAAATCAAATAAACAAGCAAAGTTTGAAAGATGAGTAATACATTCTATTTCTTATCCCTTAAATTACTTAATCACTTTCAGCATCCACATTTTTTTCCATCACCACTTTAAATTTGATTACTCTAAACTTAAACCTTTAAAATATCAGAACGACAAAGAAATAAATTTCAGCATTCCTCCCTGCTTATGCATTTGAATTTGCCATATAGATGCCCACAACAAAAAATACCAAGAATTTTGTAATTGTAATATAATACAATTGGGGAAGAAAATAAAAGCTATCAGTAAATATATTAAGCTTTTACATTTTTAGTAATACTCTTTATTGTAGCTTAGTACTACCTGTTTCAGTTTTTTGCAGGGTTTCTCCACGGGCTGATCCATTTTTATCTTCTGATCCAAGATCTTTCTTCTGACCATTGGAGGTATAAACTCTTACTTGACTCACCAACTGCACAGGCAGGCGATTACACGGTAGAATATAGTTCAGGTTCCCACTTTTCATTGAAACTTGCCATCCTAACAAGTGGAAGAAGAAAAGATGTTTCAGGCAGCCATTTTGGAAGGAAAAAGAAGGGGAAGCAGTCCTGCTCTGGCAGCATAAGTTATGGAAAGTTAGCTTGTAAGTACTAACTTGTGCTTATTTTACCCGTATTTATGAACTACAAAATGAGACTACATAGCATGCTTTCACTACCTCCCTTTAAACACCCACTTTTAAATTTCATTCTAATATTAGGGGGATTTTCCCACACTCCAATATGCATTTTTCCCAGAGACCTCTGGATGATCTTAAGGGTTAAAAAAAACAAAACAAAACCAAAGCCATCTGACAAGACAGACTTTCTGATACATTAATTCGTTCCTAATTCATCAATTCAATTCTCATTCTAGTCATACTGCCTCTAAGTCTTTAAAAACCATATATTGATAAAAGAACAAACACAGACCACTACAAAACTATTAGCCAGTGTTGCCACTGCATTTCACTCTGCGCACACCATACAAATCGCAGCTTACCAATGAAGAAAAACTGAACTATGTGTAAATTATACAGTTGCTACAGAAATCATGTAGAAAAGCACACAACACTGTACAAAATATTTTATAGGGAAGCATCTTAAATTTTGCAGCATTCACAACAGACAAATTGCAAGATAAATATGCAAAAAGTCCATTGAGAAACCACCCTGGGTAGGCAATCTTCCGTTTCAAAAGATTAACCAAAAGCAGAGTTGCAGTACAGACCAACCTGTATTAGCAATCAGTTTCTTTTAGGGACCACAACACTTTTGTAGAGAGGGTAAATAACACCTCCAACCAGAAATGCAGCAGGGAAACTGGCTGCTTTGGAAAGCACTCACTAAAAAATAAATACATTTTTAAAAATAATTAAGAGTTGCCAATAAATAAAGTCATACAAAATATGATCACTTAACTATGAATAACACAGCTCTCACCAAAAAAAAGATAATATTTTACAGAACTGTCCATTTGTAGAAGACTCGACAGCATTCCTTTTTAATTTAGTCTTCTGCACACTTGCATGTCTACATGTACCGACCTGAACCTTACTGAAGGAAAAATTTCCCCAAAAGAGGACAGCTCTTACTGACAGTTGTCGCAATGTGACAAAAGCCCTTAATACTGGACTCAACACAGCTCACTGAACTCACTAGTCACTAATTTATAAAACACTACGATGAATACGTGGCAGCAGATGAGCAGTGTTGTTTCCTAAGCTTTGGTGATATTGGAGCAGTTGAAAAGGGGAAACTTAATCTAGAGGGAAACTTTATTTAGAGGGCATTTTCCCTCCTAATTCATACACATACAAGAAGCCGTTAAAGAGCATTTGCTGCAACTTAACCGTGACTACACGAAAAGGGGGAAAACTGCTCAGAATTCAAATTCTATGAGATCTGTGGCCTAAAGGAAAAGCTCGCTTCTCGGTCCAACAGAAGCCCTGTAAAACCGCGCTACGTTTTATGCAATTACTGCAAACTTCGGCCCCGGCATGGGCATGACGCGCCTGCTTTACGTCAGGCGGGGCTGGCAGAGCCCGCCCGAGGACACCCCGGCCCCGCACTGAGCTCGCAAAACACTTGCACGTTTTCCTTCTTTTTACAGCAGACCCTCAGAAAGCAGCTGGCGCAGCCGGGCCCGCGGGTGCCCGCAGCCGGGAGCGGCGCTCCCGCCTCGGGAGTGACCCCGGCTGCCACCACCGCCGGCACTCGCCGTGCCCCAGGCAAACGCGGAGCTCCGTCCCAGCTCCTTACGAGCCCCGGCCGGCGCGGTGCGGCGGCCCGGGCCCGGCAGGACTCACCGTGGCAGGCGCGGGGCCGCGGCGCCGCCTGGCACCGCAGGTACAGGCGGTAGAGGCCGCGGCAGCCCCGCCGCTGGGCGGCCAGGGCCGGCATCATGGCGGCGGCCGCTCGGCAGCGGCCGGCGGGCGGGCGGCGACTCGCATCGGCGGAGGCCGGCGCGGCTGCGGCGGAGCCCCGCTGGCCCCGGGCGGCGGCGGTGGCCGGAGGCCGGCGGTGGGCGGCGCCGCGGCACCCGGATGTGCGGGGGCACCGCCGGGCCGCCGCTGACTCACCCGCCCCGCCCCCCGCGCCTGCGCCGCCGGCGCGCCTGGCCCGGGGAGCGGGGCCGCCTCGGCCAGGGCTGGCGCTAGGGCCCGGCCCCGGCGGAGGGCCCGGCCCCGGCGGAGGGCCCGGCCCCGGCGGAGGGCCCGGCCCCGGCGGAGGGCCCGGCCCCGGCGGAGGGCCCGGCCCCGGCGGAGGGCCCGGCCCCGGCGGAGGGCCCGGCCCCGGCGGAGGGCCCGGCCCCGGCGGAGGGCCCGGCCCCGGCTGCAGCACCTGGGGAGCAGCCCCTGCCCTGTTAGCAGCAGATTAATACATACGGGTACGTGTAACAAACGTACGCGCGTTAAGTTTCTTAGCTCATGTGAAAACGCATTAGAAAATTTTTTAATAGGGTCACCGAAATAATTAGGTTGAAAAGACCTCCGAGATCATCGAGTTCAACCTATGACCAAACACCACCTTGTCGATTAGACCATGGCACTATGAGCCACAGCCAGTCTTTTCTTGAGCACCTCCAGGGACGGTGGCTCCACCACCTCTCTGGACAGCCCATTGCAGTGTCTAATGACCCTTTCTTTCTATGAAGAAATTCTTCCTGATGTCAAATCTAAGCTTCCCCTGGCACAGCTTCAGACTGTCTTCTCGTCCTGTCATTCGTTACCTGGGAGAAGAGGCCGACCCCCACCTGGCTAAAACCTCCTTTCAGGCAGTTGTAGGGAATTATAAGGTCTCCCCTGAGCCTCCTTTTCTCCTGAATAAATACCCGCAGCTCCCTCAAAAACACCCCACAACACTTGTGGTCCAGACCCTTCACGAGCTTCAGTGCCTTTCCCTGGAAATAGATAACATTAAAGCATGTATACTAAATCTGTTTGCATTATTTCTATATGAAAATATAGAAATTAGGCTCCACTAGCCTAAGCCATCCCCTAAAATGCGCTTCCAACATCAGTGCTGATAAAATCAGATTTTAAATTAAGTGTTCCTTCAAGGAGAGTGCCATGTGGCTGATCCTGTGCTCCAGGGTTGTAAGGGCTGCCTGTGCCCAGCTGTGACACCTCCTGCCATACTCACCTACAGCCTGGCTCAGGACCATGCCTGTAATCAGTCCCACTGAGCACTGTATTGCTCTTTTTTATAAAAGTTTTTTTTTGGTTTTTTTTTTTTTTTTGTGGTTTTTTTTTTTTTTCCAGTATAGCTTTGATATTTGTTTACATGACTGAGAAAATGTCTCAAGCTTCCTTGTCTTCCTTTGCACACTGGGAGGAACATGGGAGCTCACCAGAAGTTAGCTTTACAGGGAATTTGGATAATTAATGTACCTGGTAATCCACAAGGCATTTGATCACTGAGGAGAGTTATTATGGTGCCTGTCTTTAACATACATAATTAGATTCTAAAACAAAGTTTGCTAGCACATCTTTACCAGCTACCTAGTGAGCAGCATTGCCAAAACAAGTTTTCCTTGAAGCCCAGGGGAGGCAGATTGAAGTAAAATACTTCCACAGAATAATTAACACTCGTCTTCCCAGTAGTACAACTGCAGCCATACCAAATGAATCAGGAGTATTGCAGCAGATGCTGTACCATTAAGCACCAGATGTACAGCACTGAAGTTAAATACTAAATTGACTGCAAGTTGTAAAGTAGCACAGGTGAGGTCACCAATTTCAGTTGCAGTCTAACATGCAGCTGATATGGTTTTGCTGGCTGCTTATTATTTTGGCAAGAGCCTAACAGTAAAAAACAAAACGAAGAAGTTAAGAGTTCCCTGTTTTTTTTCCCCATGTAAAGATGTTTGAAAGCATATAGGAACTCTTGAAACATTTGTACCTGAAGAGTTGCTGCTATACTCTAGAAGAGATACTAAGTTTAGGTTTATTGTTTCCTCTCTAAAACCAACCAGAACCACTAACTATTTCACATTCTTTTATCCACCTGATTAACTGAATTTGTTTTGTCTGGTTTTGGCATTGAAAATATGAAACCGAAAGGAAAATAATAAAACTGGAATATGCTAGACAGATTAATAGATACTAACAATGTGGTGGTCAACCAGGATTCACAAAATCAGCTGCTGTGCATGACCCTTTACATTGACAAACACTGAAAACTGATGGAGACAAAGAGCAGGTAAAAGAGCATCAATAACAGCTTATTCTGCATGGGATAGGCAAGTACATAAAGCAATTGATAATGAATTACCAAGACTCCTGGCATGCAGCTGCAGCATCCTAAGAAAAAAATATCAGCCTTATTTATAAGCATCTCAACCATTAGTTATCAATCACTAGCAATGAACAGAGAAACATCCTAAATGATATGGTATTTCAGGACATCCAAATTGGCTACTTTAAGCCTGTATTTCATAAAATCAAGCTAGTAAAAAAAATAAATTTAAATAGGTAAAATTTCATTCACATTCAAGTAGCTGAATGCTAAACTGATAAAAAATATTATTTCTACATACTGTGCTTCTGCATGGGCTTTTGTGCGATCTGAACCTCTGTCTAGGAGACCAATTATGTGAAGATCTTGGTATGTTGCTCTTAAGAGGGGGGAGACACGCTACCATGTCAGTCATTTCCTCAGGCCTCCTTTTGCAAAAACTCTAGAACCCTTTTTTATACAGCATATTACCTTGCCTACAAAAACTGTAAGGTTGCCTTACCAGGTCTTCAGGAAGAACAGGAACTATGTTTACAACCTTTTATGATTTAGAACCTGTTTTATGGAGACACTTGAAAAGTTTACATAGAACTGCTTGTAGACCAAGAAAGAAAGGTGACTGCATTGAAATACAGGCCTTTGAAAACTTTTTTTTCCTCTTTCCTGTTTATTTAAAATAACCCAGTAACTGAGTGTATTACTCAAGCTACAATAATGCATCATGATGAAACTCTCCAGTAGAACTATCTAGAAAGAAATACGTGATATGTAAAGGCTAATAAGAAATTAAGGATTTTAGTGTTCCTTGTATAAAAAATGAAGTAATATTAAGCCAATCAAATTCATTAAATATTCCAAGTTCATACAGTGGATGGAAACTTGCAATGTCCCCAGATCCACCAGAAGAGCTGATGGTATTGACTATATTAATATAGTTTAAATTATTCTTCAGGATTCCCATCATATCCTGCCTTATAGGTCTCTCATACAGCATAGTGAGGGGGAAAGAACTTTTGATTTTTGTACCTTTTATGATCCTACACATATACAGTTAACACAAAGCAGCTACATACCAATAGTACAAAAAAAATGTGAATAAATGAAGTGTCCAGTGACCCCAAACAGCCTTTAAGATGTTCAGGAGAACCATTTAAATTCACAGAAAATGAGATAGTATTTCATGGAGGGCAGGTACACAAGAGGAATGACTCTTCCAAAGCACAGAATGGTGAATCTTCAGAAGCTTGCATAACACCACTCTGAGTCATGCCAGTCTGTAAAGCTATTTCATGGTCATTGGGTCAAAGATCTACATAAA
Organism: Poecile atricapillus; assembly: GCF_030490865.1. Lineage (NCBI taxonomy): Eukaryota > Metazoa > Chordata > Aves > Passeriformes > Paridae > Poecile > Poecile atricapillus. The sequence continues at coordinate 52,759,306 of NC_081252.1, forward strand.
CTAAAAGTAAATATTTTCATTTCCAGCACATGGGCGTTTTCAGTTATTCACATGCAGTTCATTCACCTGAACATCAGCAGCCATCTGCATTTTTTTAAACTGGGGGCAGCAGTCCTTAACAAGCAGCAGCAGCTTTGCCTGCCAAAGGACAATAAATCATGAAGTGGTATTATTCTCCTGAGAAATTTAAATGGAAAATTACTTTCTTGTATGAAACAGACTCAGGAGAGGCACATTACATTACTAGAATTTTTAGCTTCATAGTTGCAAACCAGCCACTAGAGGTCAGTGGTTTGGAATAAAATTAGCACATGGAGGAAGAATTCAATTTCATTTCATATGGACAAATCATAAATAAAATAAAATTTCCAGCCTCTAAGTAAGGAAAAAGGACTCTTAAGGTTAGCAGCACTTACCTTCATCTAAACGCAAGAAAGCCAGCTTAAAATTCTTAAAAACAATACTAGGTACATAATACATAAAGTACTGAAACAACTACTCATTCTCTACAGTAATATACAGACATGCATAAGAACACAGGACTGGAGAAAGCTTCTTGCATCATCAGCTCCAGTCTCTTGCTACTTCACTAGTCCAATTTCTTACACAAATCAAGCAAGGACCAGCTCAAATGTACCTTGATTCTTTTGCTCGTAAGGAAAAAACCCAAGAAGTACAAGAATGTGAAATAAGCTCAATTAGTACTTCTGAAGTGCACAAAGGCATTATATTAGAAACACCTATGCAGTGCAGCAATTTTCTTCAACAACTATTTCCCTTACAAATGTGCAACACTCTGCAAAGAGAGAAGGCTGCCAGAGGACAGGAAGAGGCTGTTTCATCATGAAGTGTAAAGTGTATTATCATTTCCAAAAAGGGGAAAAAAACCCTCAAAGTATTACATCTTATTTAGTAATTTATCAACTGCTCCAATTATATATACACATGATCCATTCACAATACATCCATATTAATGCAACTGAATGTCTTACCTCTGCCCCAGAGTGATGGTAAAAAATTTGAAATAATTAGAAATATGAATAGAGCCACTGGATGCTCAAACACATGCACGCTGAACTTGATGCTTGTTGCTGTAGTTTTCTAAGGTTTCAATATTCCTCTGTATTATACTTACACAGTTGAAAATGCCACTAGACATATGAAATGAAATCAGAAAGTCAACCTCAGATTTCCATGTACCGTTACAAAAGCTTTTCATTCATGGCTTTGATTTAAACTTTATCACTGAAAGGATTCACAATTATTTTTGTTGTGTTTTGTCAGAATCTAACTGAAGTTGTTGAAAGGGATTGTAGTATGGAGATATTTGTTTGGTGAGATTTTCTAGATTAAAAAAAATAAAAAATATTAAAATACTAAGTTACAAATATCATGTTCTAAGCAAACATACATCAGGACAAAGCCTCATGAGCTGCACATACAAGGTCTTCCCCCAGATTGCCAAGAAAAAAAAATAGCAAAGCAACATGGAAAGAGGAAAGCCAGAAAAAAAAAAAAAAAAAAAAAAAAAGGCCAAGAACCCTGGATTATTTCTTTCTTTGCTTTTTCACTGCAGAACTTTTAAGCATAATAGAGAAGAACACAATTCTACTGCAGCTGTTCTCCATTTTAAGTAAAACAAGATTAGACTGTCAGCTCCTGTACAGTGTGGCTATTTCAATAGTATTTTAATGGAGAATAAACTATACATAATTTACAGCTTGAAAATTTAAGAACTATCCAGAGGATACTGATGGCATGAAACCATGAATGGTGAAATGGGGTTCTTGAAAGCAACAGAGCACCCAGTGGGATTTCTAGACATCTTTGTATCACAGAACTGGTGTCTCTTGGAGTGTCCTGTGTAGGGCCAGGAGCTGGACTTGCTGATCCTGACTGGTCCTTTTCAGTTCAGTATATTCTATGATTCTATGATCTTCTGTGTTCTCATTTTTCTCCCCATTCTTCTGCTTTCTTTTTCTATTGCATTTCTACCTTCATGAAAACTATACTTGATATTGCTTTAAGTCCTACAGCTAACCTAGTCCTGCACCCTTTACAATTTCTGATTTTCAGCTTTGTTTTCCTTTGAAATACCTGAATTGATGCATCATCTTCATCTAACATGCCTTTAACACTGGCAAAGGAACATGAGTGCATATTCATAGGGACACATATAGCAAATGAAAATATGATCTGTGCTTGTTCCTGGAAAGCAGTTTCCTCACACCAGACAGGAGTGTGGACTGTAACAACACTCACCTCACAAGTAAGTTTTCATGGTGAGATGCATGGAAGCTGTGATAAAGATGAACTCAAAGTAAGAACAAAGTTTTTTTGTGGCTCCTCAAAATACAATCCACAGTACTGTTTTCACAAAACCCCAGTTGTATGGTGGTAGCCTGATGTGGTAGGATAAAGCCCATCTGGTTGGCACTTGGGTTGAACAGAAGTCACTTACTAACTGTGCCATCACCAACGAGCTAAGCCTAGCCCACAAGAAGAGCGTAACATAAGGTCACATTATTAAAAACACTGGTTCACAATTTTGCTTAGTAGTTGCAAAACAAATTATTATTATTCGGACAAAATTCCAAGTAATTCAGCAGTTGCTACAACTCATTCTCAGTTCAGTAGTGGCACCTACTTAGGTAGTAGGATGTAATCATAGTCTCAAAGTAACCTGTCTTAAAATTAAAAGGACGGAACTTTTGCCAAAACACAGGTGTACAATTTTCTCTGCTAACACCTGCACTGAAAATATGGCAGTAAACTGGGCACATAGGTAGATTTTTTCCACAGGACTTGATATTACCTATTCCAGATGTAAAGCTGAACTGTTCCAATGAATTAAAGGCAAGGATCAGCTCTTTTTGTTTTGATATACACCTCAATCTTCCTGCTTCTCTAGTAAATGAGGTGCTGCAGTAGCTCACTGTATTCTGCACTATTCTAAACACATACACAAAAAAACAATGCCCAACATGCACCTGGAACACTTAACACAAAGCTATTGGTCAGTAAATGAAACTCACTCAAGAGATTTGAACTTATTTAAGTGCTGTTTTGCAACACATACTGGTAACATTTACTATCCAGTAAAAAATACACCATCTGATTTCAAGAACATCGACAAAACAATAGGTATCAGTACAGAAAACTATTTAATTTGTTTCAAAATAAATATTTGACATACAAAGCACATACAGTGAAAAAGGGTCACAATAAATTACAAATGGAGATACTTGCTCATTCACTGAGAGAAGCCCTTGGTATTTCCAATTTCATACCATCAAATTTGTCATTCTTGCTGATTTAAGCACAGCACTGAACAAATATGGATCCCAATGCTTTCTTTCACAGGTAGTGGTATGGATAATTTACTGCAGTGATCCAATTTGAAAATCAGTAGGGACCGGTAAATCGCTGCATAAAAGAAAGAGCGAATGAGGAGCTTTTTCCTTAGTGTCAGCAGCCTGCGATTATTATGTTTATTACATTTTCTTGAAAGGGCTTCACATTTTCTCAAATATGCAGGAGAACTATATTTCCCCTCTGAGCCCTTACATTAGCATTTTGTGCCTCAGTCCTTGAATACAAGTAAAAGATGAATTTTTCAATTAATTTTAAAAGTTTATACCATCTGGATGGCACAGAATTAAGCAATGAAAGTCCCTTACCTGCACAACATCTGCCATTACCACAGAGCTAGCTTCTGCAGAGAAGTTAAAAAGGAATGCTGGGATTTTATGAAAAAGATTTTTGAATCCACATTCAAGATTAAATTCTATTACATTATCCATACTGATATATTTCCATATTTGAAATAAAGAATTGCTTAAGGTTCTGTCCTTAAAAGGTGATTTGAAAGAACAAGGCCTGACTATTCCTGTGACTTTAAGAAAATTATAGCACTATTGAAGTTACAATACAAAGATACACTAACCAATTTCAGTCTATATATAACCACAAATAGGTGTAGTACCACAACAATTAAAAATTATTGACAATTAAAACAGATTAGCATACCCTATACCATCTAGCATGTTAAGTGCTTGGGATCTTACTCTTGCAATTTTTTTTGTCAGAGATGATGATACAAGGGCCACACCTAGCATTGCATGTGAAGATCAATTTTTTTTGACATCACTTTAAAGGAACATGCTGTTCTAGCACAATGCCTTCTTAACCCTTATTCTGAGCACTGTAAGGTACAGCACTTTTTATCTGAGCACTGTAAGATACAGTACTTTTTAAAGTATTTAAGACCACAGTTACAATAATTTTAGGACCAGGACTAACAAGTCATATGTAGAGTAGAAACAAATCAGTTTAATCTGGGCACTTGTCCAAGTCTTATTTTCTATTTCCTGCTCTGCCAGAACTCTTACATCCACTCAGGCAAGTGCTCTTTCCTTCCATGTCTCCATTCCTGTCTATAAAATGGGTAAGAACTTCCTTAATAAACATGGCATCTGTACAGCAGATGTTGCAATACAGGTGCCTAACAATAAAAGGGTCAAACACAGACTGTACATAATAATTGGCTACATTATTTGTTTGGACAGTATTAGCACATACATAGCTAGCAGCTCAAAAACTGTTGGAAGAAACAGTGGCTCATAATTATAATATTTTTTATTTAAATCCTTAAAACATTAACAAATATTGCTCCACTTAAATACCCATCAAAAAAGGGAGCAAAACATAAAACTGACAGCACAGAAATGACAATATACGTATAATAAAGGAGAGGATGGAGGTATTGGTGAGTTACTTTGCGTGTAAGAAATCCTAACAGGCATTAGCTATTCCAACAGACACAATGACTCCTGATACTTTATCTACAGATGAAAACAGACAAGTGTTAAACTGGAGCACCACTTCTTCAGAAAAGCTTGCACAGAGCAAGGGGTTGGTACAGCACTTAACTTATGAAACCTAAGACGACAAAAAGCAATGAGCAGTGTGATTTATACCAGTGGAAACAGTTATCACATTAGGTAGGAAACCTTTCAGTAATATAAAACTCTTCTGCTTCATTTTGGGATTGGCAGGCACTTTATGGTCAGTTGCAAAATTTCTCTACAATCACAGACTACTGTCACAGCCTCTGCATCACAGCTAGCTGTTGACAGCATAGCAGCATGAACATAGAGCTCTCTTCACCAAAAAAAAACAAACTCAAACTATCACGATACAACCAGCATTTTACATTTAATTTAATCATTAGAATAAAAACAGTCACAAACTGCGGTGAGGAAGCAGGCTCAAGGATAGAATGTTTTTGCCAGCATTGAGGAAACTCAGTGTTATCACTTAGGCAGCTGAAAGGCTCCAGTAAAAATCAAAGCTGATGCAGAGCACAGGTCAGTTGCCCTATTTATTGGCTCGAACATTATTCTTACAACATTGTTCCATGTTTTCTCAGCACATCAGAGAAATAAGTTTTACCAGGCCACAAGCTGCTAATTTGTCAAGCAAAGCCAAGAGTATGCTACTGGCCAAACCAAATCAAATCCCTTTTATGAAATTCCCTCCTCTTGGTCCATTTTCAAGACTTAATAGAAAGAGATAAATTTAGTATCCACATCTAAATTCTACTTCATAGCACTGTCTTCCAACTCTTTACTCACAGCATTGTCATTCACTTAGTCCTTTTAATTCTCCTCCTGCATTCATTGAGTTGGATCTCTATTTAGCATCCTTCAGTTACAGCTGCATTACACTGGATCCAGTTCAGACTCATCTCTAATTTTGTAACATCATACAATTAAGGAACAGTAGAATGCACCCATAACAGCAGTCAGACCACAAAAATTTGCTCAGAAGTAACATCTTGTTTTGCTTACAGTAATTACAGATTTATTTGCCTTCCACTCCCAGTATGAGGGATCAACTTAGATGACCAAATTCATTTTTAAATTGCAGTGCTGCAAACAGCTGAAGAGAACCTGATGTTACCATTCAAAAAACACATCATACAACATGACAGACGGTCTAGAATCGTGCTGAGGACCTGAAACAGTAATAAGTAGGTCTAGGTTTTTTTCTCTGATTAGATATTATTGTTGTAGTGCTTATTCTTGGGTCACATTTTGAAGGAAAGGGCCATAAATTTTTGCACTTTAGAAGGCAAAAATTCCCTATCAAATAATTTAGAAATGCACAAGACATTATATCCCAATTCAGAAGCAGCAGTGGGAATATAAGAACATGTACGCATACACACAGGACAGCATTCTGCTCAACTTCCAAGTTCAAGCATCAGTAAGCTGTGTTAAAGAGAGAAAATGAGCCTGAAGAGCCTAGCAAGTTACATTTAACACTCTTTTTATTGCAGTAGAAATTTTAGTTTTTATAAAATCCTCAAATTACAGGATATACACATAATCAATCTCATTGCAAGTCTTTAGCAGCTGTAGAGCATTAACTGCATGCAGTTGCTTCTGCAGTATTCTATAAATAGCTAATCATGTTCAGAGAGCAAGACAAGTAGTCAAAGAATATCATATTCAATTACCAACTAGTTCATCAGTACCAAGAGGCTGAGCAAAAAAATGAAATAAGTTTATAAATACATGGCTCTGATCTAAAAACTAATACAACTGGAATGTTGGAATGATATCCATATCACAAACAAGATAACTCAATAGTTACAGGAAAATACTTTGCTTCAAGACTATTTTTGAAAGATTTTCTCATAAGGTTTCTCTGACCATGGAAGAATAGTTAAGTTCAGTGCTACAGAAGTTTACAAAAGGCCAATGAAAGCTCTTTAACTTTATGCAATTAGAATACTAGCATTAACTACAGAAAATTCGACAAATATTTTGCCTTGAGTTTCTGGAAAGAAGTTGTGTTCAGAGAGATAGCATTATTTTTCCATTACCTACCCTTCAGCTGCTGGGTAAATGCATCATCAGTGTAATTAATTTATGCACTTAATTTAATATTCACTTCTGTAGCCATGACACTGGCTTCAGATCAGTCATCAGATGGATTTATGCCAAGAAATACTACACCCATTTGTTTCAGAAGATGCCTAAAGAGGTGTGATTCTTTATGCAAATTTCCTATCACAATGAGGGCCTCAGAAACTGGAGTAACAATTTATATAGAGCTACCTACAGATTAATTTTCTAAAAAGCTAACATGCTTGAATTACTGCAGTCTCACGTTTGTGTGGACACAAGAACAAATCTGCACTGACTTTGCAAAAGTTACTTCAATAATATTGATTAGTTCATTTGAGACATGGTTAAAAGTTTAAGCATTGCATCTTTGTCTGAAAATCCTACAGGTCAGCAGATTGGCTTGGTAAAACAACTCGTTATGACAAGAAAACTGCACAGCATTTTCTGTGATCAGTCTTGGTATTTCTTCCAACAGTGTAATTTAAGATTATGTCACAAGGTAGAAACATGAGAGAGTTCTTTTTAAGTATTATTAATAAAAATAGCCTCTCCTTCAGAAAGGAGTGTTATCTCTGTTAGCTTGATAGAGTTTAATCCCTTGTGTTAACTTCAAAGTGGGCTGTATTTCTACACTGAGTAAAGTAAACTGGACAAAACAGTTCTACAGATACATTTAGTAAGCAGAAGAATACTGTCCAAGTGTACTGCATAGGTATGTGTATCAACTGCTATCCACTGGAGACACCCTAAAGTAACTATAGTTCCAACTAACATAAACCTACTGAGCACAGATCTCTTATAGTAAGTTTCAATCTCAAACAATCCTTGATTTAAATAAACAAAAGAAAACAACAAATTTGTATGATGGGGCACATTTTAGGTAGGATGTAGCTACTTTTCTCATCAATTAACAATACAGCACGGTTAATTTAAGTTTCTATTGTTTGTTTTTGATATGCTAAATTTCATATATCTCCAAGAAAAGCATATATGTATTTTTATACAGCCTGGAGTGAGATCAGTGTAAAACCAGGAATTTCCAATCATCAGCAGAAGTGCCAGCTGCTCATAATGTTCACAAAACACAAGTGCCTGAATTTGGCTATGCAACAGTTGGTGCCAATCTGCTTATAAAGGAAATGCCACTGAGGCATAGTCTTCTTACAAAAACAGGGCACGAAGGCTTCGTTATTAAGTGTTCAACAACGATCCTGAGCTCGGTGAAGAGAATCCTGAAAAATCAGATTTAAAGACAGTTTTAAAATCCTACAGAATTTATCAGAAGTATTAAATATATATATCTTTTTCATTCACTTCTTTTCTCAATATCACACTCACATACACATTTTAAGTTAAATTCTTTAGACAAACTCAGTGCTCCTTCCAAGAGCTTCAGAATTCTTGACTTTGAAACATTAACATTTTAACTAATTTTATATCCATCTTCAGCTGGAAGTTACTGAACTAGAGACAGCAGAAAAACTCCACCTTCAAGAAAAAAAAAAAAAAAAAAAAAACCAGAGAAAAGAAAAATACTATAAAGGCTGCAGAACCACTATAAAAAAGAGAAAAAAAAAAAATGTTTTATCACAAATAGTGTAAGGAGCTAGGAAGCTATTGTGTTTGCACTACCTCTTGGCAATATGCAAGAACCCTTCTGCAGTGCACTGCAGAAGCAACTCTTAGGAGACAGACACAAGAAACAAAATCCTCATCACCGCTTTCCCTTAAAACTACAAAAATGCCAGCAGAACATTCTGAATAAACTAGTTCTACCGCACTAGTCAATTTTAGTATTGCACAGCTTAAATTATTTTTAGATACTGAAGTAGTAAAGCAACTTCATAGATGTTGCTGTTGTCAAAAATAAAGATATGTAGTAGCATGGAACAATTGATTTCTTGCAAAAAATAGGGAATAGAAGACATTTAAGCTTATGGTTCTCACACCTGTCTTTGCATACCATGGCTGCCAAAGCCACTTTCTTGCACTCTAGCAAGCCATTTTCTGATGAGTAGACTGGAAAGTTTGTTCACAAAATCTTATGCTATGCAATGGTCATAAGAAAACTCCTGAGAAAGCACTCACCTGCTCATTGGAATATTTATGATTTCAAAGTCTGAAGTAATGAACATGTTTAAGATCATCCACAGGATTTCTTTTTCAATATTACACAAGTTTTTGAGTGCCTGTTCATATTTGGGGTTAGCCTCAGATGTACCTAGAATCTAAAACTAAGGATATCTCTCTGATAAGAAAGACCTTCTTCTCCCAAAGTGTAGTTTTAACTAAAAAAGCATGTTCTGAATGGCAGTATATTTCTGATCACTTACATGAAATAAATCTAACCTTTAACCAGCCAGGGTTTTATTTAGTATATTAGGTGTATTTCACATTCTACAGTTGCCATTTGTAGATATAGTATTACGAGTTCTGCACTAATTTTAGAATGAAAAGTTTCTGAGTACCTAAGCACTATGCAGTTAAACACTAACTTCCAAAATCAATTTAGTACTTACCGACAGTACGGATTTCGCCGAGAAGAGTAGCGTAATGTAAGAAACCTATAGTAAATGAATGGTTGGAGCAGACTCCCTTGTCCACTGAAAAAGAATAGTTTAGTAGAGCTTATTAGTGACAAAAAAAACAAATAAAACAAAACACCAAAACAAGGAATTTTTCTAAGAAAAGCAAGCAAACTACTTGCGCTCAAAAAAAAGCTAGATTTGGGTCACATCGGTTCAGAAAATCTAGATCTGACAAGAAAAAGTACCTAACTATACACTTACAAATGCAGAAACATTACAGAATAAAACTGCTCAATGAAGCAGCTACAGAAATGCTGTTCTTGTATTGATTTTATATTTATGAAGTGTTTTTATATGCAAAGAATCACAGGAATGATGGTGGATATGTGTTCCAAAGCAAGAAAACACTTGTTAGTCAAGCCCAGAAACTGGCTGACATAAGTAGTCCAGTTACAGTGACCCTGTTCAATCTAATTGCAGCACTTTGAATATTGGACCATATTTCTAGCATCTTTTTCAAAACTTCTCAGAACACACTGCAGACAATTACAGATGTATAATGAAACTTTAATGCCAAGCTAATACCCAGTTATTTCAGTTACAGTGAAATTGGGCTTTGGTGTTTCACAAAACTACTGTTTGACATGGCTGTGCTGTGAAATAATGGAAACAGAGCACACAAACCATACACAACAAAGCACAGAAAAGCCCTAGGTTTTAGCGACTGAAGCCACTTTAAATAACACATTATTTAAAAATTATGTTTGAATTTAAACATGATGGTAAGTTCCAGTAAGTAGAACTCCTTCAAGTATTAGCAGCATCTTTACCCGGAAGAAAAATATGTGAAAAGTGAAAATTAAGTGAAAATGAGTTACAGAAGGGAAGAGGAAATCTTGAAACCTGTGCAGTATTGATAAACAATGTAATACGCTACAACATTTAAAGAACAAAATCTTGCAATAGCTGCATTTAACAATCAAATTATTTTTAAGTTTGGAATATGACCTTTTACAAGCTTCGGTATCTACAAGATGGCATATCAAGTAGCAACATTTCACACACTAAATTCTTCACAGAGAGGCAAAAGGAAAAAAAAAACCTATCCTAAGTTCAAAACACTTGAAAGTTTCAGATACTGGATAGAGCCTATCTGTCAGCTGGTAAGTGATCTCCAATGAAATGCAATCTTTGAGGTCTGAAGCATTGAAATGTTTAGCTGATATATCAAAAGACAAAGACAACTTATGCATCCTATCCAAGAAGGTAAAGCCTCCCTTCTATGAGAACACTCAAAACAAATGTCCCCACTATGCTCTAACTTGTATAGAAGAAAAGCTGCATTCCCCATCCAAATATTAAAAGGCAATGACCCAGACTTCTGTGACTGGCAGGTCATTATGCCTATACAACTTCAGTAGGATTCCAACATGTTCAAGATCCCTAAAGTGATTCAACAGGCTGCACAGCAGGCAAAATCAAATGGAGATTAAAAAACCCCAGAAGGATCACTGCTCAGAAGAAGCATAGGAGAGAATGCAACCTACTCCTGCTTGTATGCTTATGCACACTTTTTGCATAATGAAACTTAATCATTTAAATTTCAGGAATCAAATTGTCAAAAATACGACTTCATTTTCAGTGAAGCTGAAGATCTTAGTATTCTCCTAAAATAACCGAAATTAAACTTACTGAACAATGTACTGATAGAAATGTAGGCGAATTAAAGTTTCAAGCCTGAAAAACTCCCATGTGACTTATCACCCACACTATGAAAGGGAAGGTTTTTCGGTGCTCATTTACATCATAGTGAATGCCTTTTGATGTCAGGATGCACCAGCCTAAGAAGCCTAAGAATCACTTAAACTTTATTTGAAATTCCAGCCTTGGTCAGTGAGAACCAGACAAATGAAATACTATGATCTACAGAGAACTCATTTGCAAAAAACAGTCTTGTGTAGCAAGTTTCTAATTATTTAAATATTAATCATAATTCTTACCTGAAGAGCATAAAAACTGTAGCTGGCATCAGGAAAATTTCATTGCAAGCAATGAATTTTAGAATATTCTGTTGATTAGCATTCAGTTTCTCTAAGAGATTTCTCAAAAAGGGCAAACTATTTGAACTTCGTGCCTTTAAAGAAGAAAAAAATTGTTTACAGAAAACAAAAGTTACACCTGTCTTCATTAGCACAGAGAAAACAAAATACAAACAAATGCTATTTACCACCCATTTCAACATTTTAAGACTTCATCAGTTTTGAGATTAATATCCTAAGGAAAACTACTGCAGGCTTGGAACTCCATAATCTACAGAGTTCAACTAAAAGCATCAGATGTTGCAATTCCCTCATTTTAGGTTCAACCACACAGAGACGGCCACAAGCCTTGTTCAGTCCACCAGGAGGAAGTGCCCACAGTATCAAGATAACCCAGTTAGGAACACCAAAGCCTGGAGATACGTTAAGATGCACAAGGCAGTGCACTAAGCAGCAAGTCCAACTGACAAGTATTTTGCTTGCTAGTCTCATCCTGTACTTTGTTACTTTACTACTGAAATGGAACAATAAAATTCACAGGCTATGGTTTAGCTTAGAAAAGACACTTCTTAAGTTTCAGCTTTACTGTTCCACAGATTTTGTTTCCTTCAAAGAAAAGCATTTGAAGAAAAATAGTGTCAACTCCAACATATCCCACAGAAGGGGGAAAAAAAAACCCACAAAAAACAACCAACCCAATGAAGTCTTCTCAAATTCTGTGCTGAGATTCCATACCACAGTTTCACTCTAATTCCTCTAGTGCAGCCAAAGAAAACCAAACCAGAGCTGCAACTTAAACCTGTTTATAAACCCCAAGAATACCAACTGTATTAATTGTAACACATACATATCATACTTACATCAAGAACCTTCTTTGTGTATGTGGCAGCATGAAGCAAAGAGAACAGCAGAACTGGAAAAATACTCACTGAAGCAAGACATAAGGAAAATTACAGGCTGTGCAAGTGCTTCATTTCTCCATGATGTTATACTACACCAGTCATAGCTTGATAGCTCTTTGCAAAAGTTTGGCTGGAATAACCTATGCTGGATGAAGATATGTGTAAGTCTAAGACCTGTATTTATAGCTCTTCTTTTTGCTTCTTACACCTCTTTGCTATGTTTTTATTTACTTCAAAATATGGGTGTCTGCAAGTATGTGAAGTATAACATTAGACACCAGTGAACATCTACTGAAATGTGTTCTCTCTGCACAGAAGGCACGAGCTTACTACTCAAAACCACTTAAATACATGTAGTCATATTTTTTGTCAAAAGATGCTACAAAATTAGTTTCTTTACCAAAGAACATGCAGTTGCCAGCCATTCTGATATTACAGAGCAAGAATGTAGACATTTCTCTGCCAGAAGGATTTCAAGATAGGTCATTAAGTGTACATAGTGCAGCATAAAGTAATGTCAGCTCTGACATGTCACTTTTGACAATCCACAGGAGGCTATTTTGCAGACTTTATTGGTTTGATAACAACTTACCTGAGAAAGCTACTACTGAATCATTCTCTCTCTACATGATGAATGTCTGCTACAGTGAGAAGACATGTATAAACCCTGTACTGGCAATAAATGAAAATTACCAACTTCTCCAAATATCACTGGAGGCTGGTTATAAAATCCATCAAACTTAAGACTGAAAAAAAGAAAATCTAAGTAGCCAGAGAATGCAGTGCACTAATTATAGAGCTGATTAAACTGAATATGGATCAATCAACGTAAGCCTCTCATATTTTACACAGAGTATATTCTATAAATAGCAAACATCAAACTAGTTCAAACTAGTTTTTCAAATCATGGCAAAGGCGATAACAAGAACCATGTTTTTAATATATTTAAAAACATTAGCAGGATGACACAAGAAAAGGATACTTGTAACAGGGTAGGAATTCACAAAGATAAGGGAGTACAACAGGTAATGGCAGCTGTCCTCCAGCAAGGCCTGGGCCAGAAACACCCTGCTAAGCTGGAAGTGCGGTAGCCTTTGGTGTAGTCGGAGGGCACTGGTAAGAGCATTTGCCAGCAAGGCACGCTGATAAAAGCTTGCTGCTTCATGCAACCTGCAAATCATGAGAGGAGATGTTACCATGTGAACCAAGCTCAGAAGTCTGCTACCCTCGAGAATTGCATCATAACTGAACAATACCTGATTTATTTCTATTATTGTACTAAGGCACTATTGCCAAAAAATAACTCAGGTACTGTTTAACACTGACTTTACTGCAGGTGCCTAAGACAACTCAATATAATACTCCATTTACACACAGAAACATGCATTTACCACTACTTTATATTTGTTCAATACATTTTCCAAACAGATCTACAAGTGTTTTAAACCAATCTAAAATCTGTAAGCTGTTCTGACAAAAAGTACCCAAGCAACCTAAATAACAGCAATTTACCTTACATGAAAAAACAATTCTATGCAAAGGAAATCTAGAATCTAATCTAATGCTATTTTACAATATTATAGTACATACCCTAGTAGAGGCAGGACAAATAAAGCTGAGCAGTAAACTGTGAACAAGCGGGAAATCCACATTGCTGTATCCAACTTGTTAGCCATCAGAAATTGCTACATTGGAAAAAAAAAAAAAGAAAAAAAAAAGACCAGCCCAAACAGAAGTTGGTATCTTAATAGTTGCATACAATGAACATTCTTCCCAACCCTATTAAATTGCAAGTCTTTCTCCAACCTCAAATATAAGTCTGAAATTAAGCTTGAAGCAGAAAGTTGGGGTTTTTTTTTGTTCTGTGATACTTGGCTCATATGATATTACTAGTCAGATCAAAAATAGGTCAGCTTCCTCAAAACCAAGAGGCTCCTTTGTAAATTACAATCAAACACAAATATAGTGGTAAGAACTTCTAGAAAAATAGTTTTTTTATCCAAACACGCCTCACTAAACAGTCAGCTTCACAAATGTAATCACGTAGGATCTCTAGACCTTACTAACTTTTCCTTCAAGGTTTCTTTTGGAATACACTGCACACGCCTGGGGCTAAATCTCCACAATTCTTACTGATGGGGAAAAAATATAGGGTCAGGTAAAGTTAGCATAACTACCTCACAAGGAAAATGGCATCGTTTGATCGTTTGAAAAAGTAGAAAACTTTTCACAGTAATTCTGCACCACTGTTGTTGTTGAGCTCTCCCTAACCACAGCCCTCCTCAGTCCTGATATAGCCAAAATGCCAGAAAGGCTCTAATGAAACACAGAATGCTTTTGGCTATGTGTGTGTCAGAGTCAAAACAATAACCTCCTTCCATCTGAAACAGTTCATATTTTTTTCCAAATCTGGACCAGCTTTTGAAGATTCCTCTTTTCCTCTATATTCCTAGTGCATCTCTATAGAAATTACCAGAATCCTATAAGCAGTTTCATAATATAATTTTGTACCTTACTTGCACAAAACAACTACAGAAATGGCATGAAGCTTGTGTCAAGGCTATATTAGATTAACAGGCAAAGGTTTTTCACCCAGAGGGTGGCTGGGCACTGGAACAGGCTCCCCAAGGCAATGGTCACAGCACCAAGCCTGGCAAAGCTCAAGCGTCTGGACAATGCTCTCAGGCACATGGTGTGACTTCTGCGGTGTCCTATGTAGGGCTACACGTTGGACTCGATGGTTCCTGTGAATTCTTGTGATGATTTTCCCTATGCTACTACACGGAATCACTTTCAATTCAGCCATTTTCAAGAGCGGCGGCACACGAACAGCAGGCTTTCAATCGGGAAGCGAGAGCCGCTCAGCCCTTCCCGCACCAGGGCGAGCTGTGCCTCGCTGTCATTGAAGCAGGACCCCCCATCCGCCGGAGCAGCACCGCGGCCGGCCCGGGCCCCCCGGGCCCGGGAGCTCCTTACCACGGCTCCGCCGCCGGCCCCGCCTGGCATGGGCCCGTTCTGCGTGGAGTCCGCCATGGCCGCACCTGCGGGGAGAGAAGCGCCTCAGTTTGTGCCACACGGGCGGCCGCGGCCGCCGCCTCCCGAGCTCCCGTTCCCGGCCCGGCCGCGACCCACCGCAAGCGCCACACCGCGCAGGGAACACGCTCCGGCGGATCCGCGCTCCCGGATGCGGCCGGACGCCACTTCCCGCGGGCCGCGGGCTGCCGGGCAATGTAGGCGGTGACTGGGATGTTCCCGGCGGCGCTGCGGGGCGGTGCGGGGATGGCCCGGCCGCGAGTCTGCGGCTGCGGGGCGAGCCCGCCGGGCGGGACGCCGGTCCCTTCCTCGCTGTCCACACATCAGGTGCTCAGGTCCATCTGTGGGGCTTGTTCAGGGACACTTGCGTGTGGTGACAGCAACAGCGACAGTATTAATGCTCGCTGCGGCCCCAGCTGGGGGAGTGTTCGCTCTCTGAGGGCCGGCTGGATTTCCAGGGCTCTGGGTTTCCACGGCGAGCTGGCGAAGCTCAGTGCTGTGCATCGGCAGTATAGCGGGAATCGTAGGGTCACAGGGCCCGTGCAGTTCCCGGTGCTGCGGTGGCCTGCTGCTGTCACACAAAAACTGTGCAAGGTTGTGTCCCTGTGTTTTAGTGTCATTGGTTCCCTATAATGTAACAAGGCGGGGGGGAAACCTAAAAACGCACCTCTTCTAACCCACTTGGGCCTAAAGACTCTCAGAGGTATTATGTTTAAATGCAGGATTTTTGAAACAAATTTCTGAAATCTTTGGGCAATGATCATCAAACCATAAAGTTAGAGGGCTTTACTCAAGTATAGGTGTATCAGCAACCTCTGATAGGAGGATGGTACAAAGCAGAAGCAACCTTCTTGCTCACTCTCCAACATGCAACTTATGTCATTTGCAAGGTTTTATATAGGTTTAATACTCCCTTCACTAATCTTCCCCTTGCCTTGAGTATTGACTTTTTTTTTTTTTTTTTTTTTTTTAAATTTGCTGGATAGCTATATGAACATATTTCTCTTCTCATCTAGAAGTCTGTAACTCGTCTGAAGCGGCATCAAAGCAAAAGAAAAGATGTGTGCCTCATGACCAACACCTTTGACTTTTGGCTGCTATGGCTTCATGTGTTTCTGGATTTCTCTCAAGGATGTGCAGCAGGTTCCCCCTCCTGGCAGCATGGGTTTCAGGACAGTAAGCCGTCTGCTCCAGGTTCTAATCGTTCCCAGAGGCTTTCAATTCAATTACTCTCTAACAGCAAGAAGGACGTATTCCAGTGACCAAGGATGTTGGAATCAACATCTACAGTCAGCCTAATTTCTGGCTTATGGTGATTAAACCTGAAGATTGATTGGAAGACACTCAGGAAGAATGTGTAATGAAGTATGTTGACAAGAAAGGAGCAAGAGTCAGCTGATAGGGATTCTAATACCATAACATTTACAAATAATCTAAGCCATTTTAGGCTAGTTAACACTTTTAAATTGAAGAAGCAGAACCTGATTTCCCACTTCTCTCCCAACCATTCATCTCCAATTTAGGTGACTGGGAAGTAGGCACAAGAACTACCTTCTACTTTGAGATGATTTTTCTGTAGGTGGAGGAGACTACAAAACAGCAGTAGAGAATTAGGACTCTCAGTGTGTCTGCTGGGCATTCCCAGGTGTGTAATAAAAAGACTGACAAACATTTATGCTAAACCAAAATAAGGACTTCAAATATAGCCCAGTAAATTTAAGTTGAACCATTACCAGGTTACTATTCAAAATGAAATATTGATATATCCAGGAGATTTGTTTTTGATGCAACTGAAACATGAAAACCACTTGATGTTTAACTGAAATGTCACAAGGGAAGAAAATCTGGCTGGTGTTCAAGATTACTTGTACTTGTTAAATGAATCTGGGATGACAACTCTATGTCTGTAGCAAGAGTGCTTTTTCATTTCTTAGCACTTGTAATTTAGAAAGTACTCAATGCACTTCTATGCAAAGCACTCGTTTCTAGATTCTGGTTTGGTGTCTTGGTCATGACAGCAAAAGTTGTCTTTCACAATTTTGCCTCAATTTCATTTAAATAGAATGTAAAGCTATTATTTATTTCTGGAAGTTAAAGGATTTAAAAATGTCATACTTTGGCAGATTTAAGAAGAAATTGCCCTTTGCCCTTTGCGACTAGTGCCCTTTTTCTTCATACCAATCATTGTTTTCCTGACTTTCCCCTTTTGTTCTACACCTGTTGTTGCTTCTTGTTCGATGTTGTCTCTTCTGTTGAGCACTTCAGACCATGCTACTGTTTAGTTTAACTTGAAAGAAGACATTAAATTATATTTTTAAAAATCAAGTGTCAGCTATTGGCTTCTCCTTTTCCCAATTCTCTGCTATGACATTACTGATTGAGCCAGGAGGAGGAGCAGAAAATGCTCTGTGTGTTATTAATTATTTTGTTTCCAGCAGTTGTAAGAGGATTCTTCTATACCATCAAGGCACCCCTTTGCTTTCATGGGTGATTGATAGTTCAGATATTTAGAAGACTATCATTGGAATTGCTGAGGAATTATCTACCTCATTAGCAGTCCCATTTCTCCACTGTGGCAGTCAAACACAATCAGCACAGACATGGCTGAAATTGTAACTAAAATTTTCATGTTTTCCCCCCCAAAAATTTATACACCTATCAGAGAATTACTGATAGTAATGATACCTGGGATCAGCTTGCTCTTAATTTAAAAAGTTGTGGATGCAAAGGGATATATTTTGATCTTTTATGCCCAGATGTATACACCTACTTCCACTAATCCATTTGATGTCTCCTGGGGTTAAAAAATAAAGCACATTAGTCACACAAAAAATAAGTCACACATTTTAGAATTATATGGAAGAAAATATGAATACTTTACACTTTTTTAGCGAGGCTGAGACTGAAAGGCTGAGACTCTCCAGAGGCAGTGCAAGTTTACTAATGTGCATAACATCACCATTGATTAGATAAAGTTCAATGAAGACTGTAGGTCAAAAAGGTGAGTAATTTACTTGTGGGCACACAAGCAGTAGCATATGGGTAGAAATGGAATATATAACTCCAAAGCCATCATTGACAGTTTTCTTTTTAGTCACTATGTGTTTTCAGATGAAATCATATGCAAAATTCCATAGGCAATTTGAAGTCAGTTTGAATATCCAAAGAAGGCTCTGATGGTATTTCAAATTAATTACTGAGAACCTCATTACAGATGCTATGGAGATACTTTATAAACAATAATTCTTTGTCAATGCATTTTGACAGCCATAATAAATACTTTATAGAACTGGTATTTTGCATTAAAGTTTGTTTTAAATTTGAATTTTTTATTGTCTTTTTAATAGCATCACCATCACAAGCATGCAATCTTTTGTGGTCTCCAGTGGCATAAGTTCTCAATCATTTTAGCAGATGATGGTGTAGCATTGTTTAGGTGGTGTTCATCACCTTGCAGCAAGGGGCACTTGAGGTTCAAATAATGATTTATCTCTTGTGTCCTTCTTGATTTGAAAGAAGGCACTGTTGCTAACATCTGTATGCACTTTTCATTTATTTCAAATAAAAGAGTGAACATTCATCCAAGATTGATAGGATTGCAGTTCCTCATAGCCGAACTAGCTCCATTATTTGTATCAGTGGTGTATAATGCAAAGATAAAATAAGTTTTTATGCAAAGTTCTAATGAACAATTTGGTTCTTGTTTGTGCTTATCTCAAATCAAATCCAAATCTCAAGAAACAATAAAGGACATTGGGTAAATGCCTTTTTATATCTTTAAAATGCATTTTTCAGAAAGCAAAACAGAAGTCTTCTGTCTCTACCAGATTGCGTTGTGATTTTTGCTGGATGGTCTGTAGCAATATCAAATATGTTCTTCTTTCTTTTCCTTCGCAGCTGGCGTTTCCATTTACTCACCCTTCCTGGAAGCATTACCCTTTTAATCAGTGAGAGAGTGCCAAAGAAGTGAACAAGAGAAACCACAAAGTTTTTGAAGATGTGTGAAACAGATGTACAAAATTCCTTCCAGTTACTTTCTGTGTCGGCATTTTCATAACTCTCAGCATTTTGTTATATCCCTATGTTATTACAATAAATGACACTGAAGCTCCAAGTGTAAACTTAAGACTATACAAAGAAATATGATAACTTTATATATGTCTTTTGTAGGATTCAAGGTGTGGCACAAGGATTGTCATGTGATTGAATCAGAAAGCAACCTTGCCAGTGTATTTTATTTCAATGTCCTACCCATTAAGATCATGAAAAATATTGAAAATTTAAGAATGGAAAGAAAGGTGGGCAAGTGTTCTTTTAAAAATTAATGAAAGAAAGATTAGGAAGATTTTAGAAATCTGCAGCAAGAGACCGTATCAACAAATGGAGGAGCATAGTGAATTATAGATGTAAACTTTCGACTACCTGTAGTGCTTGATTATAAATACAACAGCAGGAGAGATTGATAAGCATCATCTTGCAAGCTCAGAGAAGCATCAGAAAGTGTATTGATCAATGCTGAACTCAGTACTGGGTTACTGGTAAATGGCTTCCTTATCTTGTACTGATCACAGGCTGCAATGAGGGAATCAAAAGAGGACAAAGGACAAAACCCCAAACCTGTGAGCTTTCCCAAGAATTTCTGTTATGATGTGAAGAATGTTAACTCTATGTATGCAGAGAAATGTGAAAGGAAACTTCACTTTTTAAAATACTGTCTGTTACATGATCTGAGCAAAACCCCATAAAGATTGATGACAGTAACACTTAACATGATTCTGCACTAATATCTAAAAACTAATAACACTATAATCTGTGGTCCTGTTTTCTTCAGCAGAAATATTACATTCTGCCACTCATTCAGTGCAAGCAGAAGTTTGCAGATAAATAATTAGGGTTGCAAGTTTTATAAACTGAATAAAAATGAACCATCGAGAAATTTTTTGCTTTTATCTGAAGGTGACACAAACCAAAGACTTGTTTTGCCACAAATATACCAGCCAGTATGTTGGGAATTCCATCCTATTCACATACAAAACTTTTCTCACACAACTACAACAAATGCAGGGGCTGCATATTTTTTGTTCTCTGCACCCACAAAGCTGCCTCTGGTTTCATTTACAAGCATCTTTAGACCTTTGATCATGTCTGTCTCCATCATCAGCATTTTTACCATCATCATAAATGTCCTAGGCAGTAAAGGTACACAGGTGTATACATAGAAGACCTTATTAAAATTAGAGGAGGCTTCAGAGAAAAGATTTAGATTTTGGACAGCTTTTTTACATAATCTAGTATGTTTTCCTAATCAGTAACTTTCTTCATTCTTTGTGAGATCCCATTCAGAAATTCAGCCACAGAAAACTGTATGGGTGATTACATGATAGGAATATATAGAAGTATTTTTAACATTTGATATTGGATATTAAATTTTAAGCATAGCTGACTGACATGTCCACTGACATTTTCCACGGGTATTTTATTGCCTATTTTGAAGGTGGGAATATTTTTATTCATTGGTGTTTATTCATGCATGGCATATCCAGTTCCAGGCATAGCAGGCAAGTGTTCCAGTTTATAAAATTATTCCCTCTATTTTTTATTTTATTCTCTGTAATTTAGTTACATTAAGTTTATAATCATTGCCAAAAAAAGGTTTATGCATATTATATCCAACAGTTTTTTGTGGCCACTGATAATCAATAGCAGCTTAAAACTTAGAAAAGATAAAGAACACATGGAAAGACAATCAGGTTAATTAGATTTGTCCTTCCAAACACTCATAGGTAAAGTCCATCCATTTAAATCCGATTTAATCATGTGCTGAAGTGGCATGAAATTGAATGAAATCAAGCTGTCCATAGCCCAGAAATGTTCTTACTGAGATATAAAAATCCTCAAGGATACCAATTAGTCAGATACTCTACCTGATAAGTCAAGGATAAGTTTCTTGCTCAGTCACAAAGCTTCTGATTTATATATTGACCAGAGTGACTGGTAACAGAAGGATATTCTTTGAGGCTCATAACTTTTTATTGATTCTGTGCTGTGGCTTTTGCAGAAATGACCTATCTAACACTTCCTCTTTAGCAATCTTTGCTTGTTTATATAGAGTCAGTAGTAATTACTTCATTAGGAAAGTGAAATACAGGAAGATTTTGGTTCAAGGGAAATATTTGACATTTGCACAAGGGAAATTGTAAGCTATCTAGAGAGGATCAAAGTAAAATGAAGAGTTAAACATAGTAAGATTATTGACATATATGACAGCTTCTGAAATTTAATAGTCAATGTATTATCAGTCAGTGACTTGGGAAGAGAAACACAAGGAATTCAGGGTATGGCTATAGAAAACTGAGTACACTCACTCAGCTTCTTTACTGAGGTTTAATGGGACTTTTGGTGAGTTATACTATTTATTCTTCCTGATAGGAATTTCAGTCTGTTGCACAGTTCTAGAAAGTAAGCAAATTCTCCTAATCAAAAGATAAAACTGAGATTTAAAAAAAATACATTCTTTAAGTTTGCTCTACATTACAGTTGGTCCAAGACTACTATAAATAGTCCTTACATGGCACCTTTGTTTTAATCTTCATGGATGACATTAGAAAGAGGGTCTTCATTAAAAACCTTGAAATATTAAAAACTCCGGCAAGCTCATCACATGGTTCCTGCAGAGTCTTTTATCTGCAGCAATAAAAAATGTGTGGATGTAACATTTAAAATAATTTTGACAGAAGCTGGAAAAAAAGTTCTGGAAGTTCACCCAATGCAACAAAATTCAATGACTGCATGAATAAGCAGGAAAGATACTTAAAGGAAAAGAAACCCAGACAGTTCTCAGTATAATTCCTCTGTCAGCCCATTGGGGAGGCAGAAGCAATGGGGAAATATCCTCAGCAAGTAAATTCATGATGAGTGAGGTAGGAAACAGGAAGATTTTTGGCCACTAGGAGTTATTCATGCTTTTGAGCAGCATTCTAGGATTAGGACTGACAAATGTGGGGAAAAAAAAGAAAATGGGAGAAGAAAATGGGAGAAGAAAATGGGAGAAGAAGAGAAAAAATGTAAAGTTTGATTTCTATACTGATTTTAGCACAATTTTTAAAAATGCCCCAAAACCAGAGAAATAGAGGTATTAAAATAGCTAAACATCAGTCTGGAGAAGGTTGAATTATAAGAAGAGAGCTGTAGCAGGCTTAGTGAAAGGAATGTGCTTGGCAAATGAGAGATGAACAATAGGAAATGAGAGAATAATTTACATGCAGCAGGGTATGAGTCTGTATCTTTGAAGATTTTTGAGATTCAGACATAGTCCGACTTCAAGAGGGGAGGTTGGACCACCTAGTCCCTAAGATCCCTTCCAATCAATATTTGTTTGGTTTTGTGCA
This sequence comes from Poecile atricapillus, assembly GCF_030490865.1. NCBI lineage: Eukaryota > Metazoa > Chordata > Aves > Passeriformes > Paridae > Poecile > Poecile atricapillus. The sequence goes on from NC_081252.1 coordinate 52,782,113, forward strand.
AAGTGGGAATCTTAAGCAGCAAAAATGAAGAAACTGGAACAACTAGTGATGGGTGTGACACCCACCATTGTCAGGATAGCAATACCTCATGGAGTCGCAGACATATTTTTAAGAGGTACTGAAGGATAAGGAGTCTTAAAGATTCATAGGAACTAAAGTGATGAGTAACAGTGAAGGTTAATAACAGAATAAATATTTTAATGTATTCCATCATTATGAGAAGTGTTAATTTCTAAGATACAGGCACAAGAATACAGGTTATTTGTATCCATATAGTGCAGATATTCTGAAGTTCTACAGCTCACAAACTTCCTCATCAATACTGCATCAAAAATCTGAGCTGCTACACCAATCTTGAAAAATTTCTATTATAACTATTTATTGAAAATAACACTGGACTAAACAATTGCAAGTTGACATGGCCCAAAATAAATTGAGTAAACCATAGGTATTTCTCTAAGCTTTTTATATTTTACAAGAATATCCATCAATAAATGAAGTAAATTACTAGTGAGGCCATCCATTCGGAGACATTCAAGTAAAAGTAAAATAAGAAAAGAAAAGAAAAAAAAATAAAATATATGCTACAGCAGAATGTTTGTAACCCCTTCCCCAGTATCTTAAAATGACCAGGAGGAAAAAAAAATTTCAATATTAGGGAGTGTAGGCTGGTGATATAAGTTAAAAAATAAGGAGCTGAAACAGATTATAAAGATTTGTATTCTTCAGAGGTGTAGTGGATTTTATGAGAGGACAATAGAAGATAATTGCTTTGTATTAGATAGCAGCAGGACAGGAATGCAATTAGTTAGGTTGAAGCTGATATAAAAAAATAAAGGAGTATAAATTGTTAATCCTGTATTTGAAGAATCTGTAAGATCCTTACAGTGAAAACAGTGGAATTAAAACATCTAAAGACTCTTAAAATGGAGTTTTAGTAAATTTATACAGCTTGAAAACCCAGATGATTCCTTCTGGGATGCTAAGAAAGTCTCTGAATCATCCATAGAGGGTTTGAGTTAATTGTACCCATTAATTAGGAGGTGTGAAACAACATCAGACATGATTGTTTTTACTGTTTTGTTTTAAAGGACACTATGAACAAAACCACAAAATGAAGAGGATTTCAGTGGTTAGTGCATCCTTTAAGAACTACTGCTGCTAGTGCTGCTACACTGAAACTCTAAATAATTATTAATTTTTAATAGTGAAAGTGTTTCTCCATCATGCATATTTATTGTTTTGTGATTTTCTTTCAGTAATCTCAGAAAAGTTGCAATTCTGCTATTTCTGAGAGAAAACACTTTTGCAAGATGTCTGAAAAAAAAGCATTTCTGAGGTTCTGTGACTAAAATGAGATGCCATAGTGGATTCCATAGTCAAACAACTAAAATGTTGCTAAAAATTTGCTCCTGGCTTTCAAGCTGGAGACAAAATTCACTTGGAAGTGTCTAAAAAACAAGTCCCAAGGCTTGAGAACAGTCTGTCAATGCTATCCCCAAGCACAAGGTAAAATCTTGACTTTCATCTTAATTTCCAAACATCAGTCTCCCAAACTTCACTGAGTTTCCAGTTGCTGGCTTCCTTTTGAATCTCTCTTGGGCACCAAGAAAGTCAGAACCTCATTCATCAGCTATAATCCCGGGATCAGCTTCTCTACCACATGAATGCTTTGGACCAGAGGTACTGATGAGCTAACAGCCTGAAATATGGACAGAGAGCAGGTCAGAGAGAAATTCCCACAGACAAAACAGGTCCTCTTCAAATTCACAAAGAAGATGTGACACTTTTGGCCAGGACACCAAACATTCATTCAATTAACATGGTGGAGTTGCCCATGATTCAGATAAGGGCGCTGTCAGAACTCTGAACAAGGTAACCACAAAAGGTCTGACTGCTCACAGAACCTGCTTCCTCAATAATATTTTCTAGTGTGTCTGTTTTTATGAAGACCTCAGCTCAAAAGAAACAACTAAAGACGTTTTTCCAGAAAAAAATATGAATATTGGTAACATTTGCTAGTCCAATGACCTTGCTATGCCAGAGTGGCAGTGTACACTTCTAACTTTTAAATATGATCTGTATTTTAAAACAGTTTTATACCAGATGTGCCTCAGGCGTAAACCATAAAATTTAATTATTTTCACCTGTAAGCATCAGCTCATGCAACAAAATAAAACTTGTGTCAATCAAATATTCCTTTGTCTTGGCTTTACATATGCTTATCAGAGTAGCATATGCTTTATCATGTAGCAATAGAGCTGGAAAATAATAATTCAGAAGTAAAACATGGATGAGTCAAAGAAGAATATAAATAAGAATTTGGAGATCTAACTGTGACTTTTGATTAATGTTAAAATTATTAGTGAATCATCAGGTTAGTACATTTCTATTGCTTAAGTATTTTTACCTTTAATTAGAATATAATTTAAAATAGCCTTGTGATACACAAAAAAAATCATCATAAGAAAATAAATAGACTGTTGTCCTCTTTACTTGTTCAAATACATGGCTATCAAGAGGACAAATGTCTTTTGTATCCTCCTGTCAAGGTGAAATCCTGTGTACTAGTGCATGGCCTAGAGAAGAGCTGAAATGCTGCAAAACTAATAAAAATAAATTTATAGTAGCTAAAGGGAAAGGTATGGTTAGTGGTCAAATATATTATTTTATGCCAAAAGAATAAGCTGAATTTTCACATCTCTTCTGAAGATGCTACATCTTGCTCAACAAGATACAGCAGGGCCAGAAGACAGATTTGTTTTCATTATGTCCCTGTCAGTGGTAGGAAACCTCACAATTGATTCTGTTGTGATAGCAACATCATATCCGATGCAATTCAACTCTTCCTCTCACTAAACTCCAGTGAATGAACCTCAGTAACATAGCAAATCAGTGGTAACCTTGGTTTTGAAATACATTTTGTCATTCTGGAGTTAATAAGAACTCTTACATAGTAAATGGGTGATGAACATGGGTGAATTTTCTGCAGTTTTCTCAGGGTACAGTTTAATGGAGATTTAAAGCATTATGATCTGACAGTTTGTATTCTATGTGTACTGAAAAATTAAAATCCTATCTTGTCTTTCAAGCAAGGTCATTTATGATAATCCAGATGTCTCATTATCCAGAAACTGGATTATGCCTACTCATTGTTTTTGAAAACTAACTAGACCAGTACGTTTTTACTTTTTCAGTAAGCACTAAGAGGTGCACTTACTTGGTTAATGTGACCCCACCTACTTCAGTCAGGGCCTCAGACTGCAAAAGCTCAGGAATAGAAAAAGAAAACAGCAAGATTTCTTTTAATCTGAGCAAGTGCAGAATTCAGCAGAGTCTTAATCTTTGAGGCCTTTAGATGAAGTGATTACAAAAGCAATAAAACACAGAACAATGATGACTGCAAATAGTATGTTCATCATTTATTGTATAATTATCTCAAAATTTCACTGGAGATCCTCACACTAAGATTCTTCTTGTTTAAAGTATAAAACAATCTAACACTGCTAAAAAGGTCACTAGAAATGAATAGTGAATAATATTTATTACAAGAAGGATAGTTAGGAGACGTATTTTATATGTTGAAGGACCTTTTCAGTGGTGTTGGCATCCCAGTATTTCTGGCATCTGCAGACATAGAATTGCATGATATCTTGTAGGAATGGTATTTCTCAAAGAACAGCAAAGTTTAGTAGGAACCAGAAATAGTGTGGGGGGAATTTCTTCTTAAAGTCATAAGAGAACTTTCATGCTATTTATCTATTCTTTTGAAAATGGAGCACTCATGCCATCTAATCACGACTTCCTCAGATTCTGCAAGACCAATAAAAGGGGCACATTGATATCCAGTGAATAGAAATACAGTATTACATTCTGGATTTGATCTGTTCTGTGCATTCTTTATATTCAACCCATAGTATTCAAAGATTGTTTTCATGAACCTAGCTTGCTCAGTCACCAGTCATCTGATTTTGCTCTGCTCTGGAGATCAGTGTGAATAGTTTTTCTTTCCTACTTGAATACCGAGTATCAAGCCAACTAGTTTGAGAAATACTTTAAATTAATGTCTACCATATGTATTAGTTCTACATGAATAGAGACAGTGTTTCAATTTCTATCAGTTGCTGAAAGCTTTTTCAGTAATGCTATCAGCTGAGATCAATTTGAGTAAAGGCATTGACACCTGGTATCAAAGTAGAGCTTTATTTTATGAAGAATAAAATTCCTAAGGCTAATACCAAAGAGTTTACTTGGGTTTGATCTTTGATTAGACTATCTACTGGTTTTAAAACCAGGAGTGAAAATCAATGTACTTGTTCCTTGTAGATATTTGTCCAGGTAACAAAGTCTCCACACAATTCATTGTGTTTTTCAATCTAAAAGTAAAAGCAACAAGAAAAGACAAATATCTTTCTAGTTGAAATAGAGTTTGGGTTATGGTTTAAAATACCACAAGAACCCATGTATAAGGAGGTTCAATCATAAATCATTAGGTGAGAAATGACAGTGCCTTAGTCTAGTAACTGTTTTAAGGCTGCAGAAGCATATATTTTGCTGAAGCAAAATGTGATGGCAATCTTAATTCAAAGACCTATCTGCAAAGATATTTTTCCTATTTCAGGAAGTTTGGACTCCTGACCTCCCTCTGCAATCCATACCATGAAGTCATCTGGCAGTCCCTAGATGAGGTGATGCTGAAGACACTGTGTGTTTTGGACCAGCATAGAAGGTATAAATGAAAATTTTTAAAGATTCATTTGATGAATCCTCAGCATCATTTCTCATTGCACCAGAAATCCAGGGTAGTCAGGATGATGCAGGGGGCATTTAAGCTGCTTAATAAAAAGGATTCAGAAAGTGAGTTTGAGCAGTTGTGGTGGACTGACTGACTACACTTCCAGTTCCTCCTTTGGTCCTTGTTCTGCTTTAGATTACTTCCATAAATTTTCTCCAAAGAGAATTTGTAGAGGAGACAAAACCCAATGAGGACAAATGTTGCTTGGTCACTTGAAGTCAGCCATACTGCCTATCCCTTCTAAACTTAAATTTACCTGTGACAGTCATCAATGAGACACTGGTATGCAGGCACCTTCTGACTTATCCTGAGCAAATGTGACTCTTGCCCATTACTAACACTAGGAAGCTGTAAAGATAAAATAAATGCTGTATTCTGAGCTTTCTTTCCATTTCCATATCATGCATGAGGCACAGAGTGGCTTTACTGATGGAATATTTTAACAGGGAAAATACACACTATCAATTCTATGCAGTTTCTGTAGGTTTCAAAAGAAATTTCCCAGCACAAAGGAAATTCTTGTTCAAGATCAAAATTGCTCCTGGTAAGTTAATAATTGCTGTACTAATTATGTTAGTTAATTAGACATTTATGTTGGAATACTTTTTTTTTTTTTTTTTAAGCTATAACCAAATGAAGACTTATTCATATTCTAAACTCTGATTCTGTCAGAGTGGAATTAATTCCTCCTGAATGTTTAACTGCATGGCAGGAAATTACTTGGTCCAACACTTTTACCTAATAGCCTTTCAAGATGCCCTCAAAATTAAACAATCAGATAAGAAGAAACTGCTTCATTTTTCAGCTATTTATAAAAGATACTATGAGAAAATAGCTACCAACATACGTAAGTAAAATTGTCCTA